>NC_137890.1:185345748-186545748 GCF_963455335.1 Martes martes
GAAGCTCTTTGTGTCAAATAAATAAATATAATTTTTTAAAAACAAAAAAAAATTGAGGATAGAGCCTCATGTGGTTCTGTAACCTCAGAAAAATGCTGGAGACCCTGTATTTCTGAGGTAAATGGAGGCAATTCATAGTAGGTAGAAACCCTCAGTTCTGCCTCATAGCTTTTTGGTTAGTGGAAGTCGGTTGTGGTGGGAGTGCTATCCCAGTAACTGATCACTGCTCAGAGTTTATTATACTATGAGTCTCCTCTACTTTCTCAGCCTTTCATCAGTATTTCAATGGGAAGATGAGAGTAGGTGAAATAGAACAGTTATTCCTCAAGTTCAGTTATTAGTTTTTGTTTTAAAATAAGATTATTTTCTAAATACAAAAGTAATATATTTCATTATATAGCATTTGGATAGTACAGAAAAGTAGAGTGATGAAAAGCCCCTTTAGTTCATACGGTGTGTACTTAAAAAATATGTTAAGTGAAGATAGGTCTCATGTTAATTTTTCTTACCACACATACATACAAAAGCTAGGAGACAACATGAAACATTTTAGAGGTGATGGATGTGTTTATTACATTGAGTGTGCTGATCCTATCATAGGTATATGCGTGTGTGCAAACTCATCAAAATGTATACATTGAATATGTGTGGTTTTAAAATATTAAATATAAGTCAATAAATTTAAACTAACAAAAAACAAAATTAAGAAAAATAAATGTCTTTTTCTACCTTGTGTATTTTGGAGATATATATATAATTCAGTTGTGACTTCAGTTTTGAAGTTATCCAAGAAACTTTGTTTTGATTTTTACAGCATTTTGCCCCATGTAACCATGATAACTTATTATAAGGCTGTTAGAATGTTAGTATTAATTAAAATAACAAAAAAGACCCTCAAAATAGAGCCACACAAAGAAAAGTATAGTGAACTTTTATTTATATTCTTTAATGTTTTTTATACCTAATTTGTTCATGGCTATCATCATATAATAGAAACAATTTCTTACAGAGGGGCCTACGTGGCTCAGTTGGTTATGCATCCAACTCTTCACTAAGGTCATGTTCTCAGGGTTGTGAGATTGAGCCCCAAGTTCGGAAAAATAAAGAAGGAAAAAGACAATTCCTTACGTAATTTTTTTTCTAACTGTTCTATGCATGTTTCACTTTGGTACAAATGATTTATAAACATCATTTTGAATAAGGTAAGCTAGGAGAAAGCTAGTAAGATAGAAAGATTAGGAAACTTTCCTGCCATGTTCAAAGCTATATCCTTTTTACTTGGTAAAAAGGAATAAATAAGGATTTGTTAGGGAAAAGTAATTGTACATTGTTTTAATTTATTCAGCCATTTACCAATTTTTGGAAATTTAGGTCATTTCATTTTTTCTATTAATAATTTTCCACTGAACTGATCTGACTAAAGGAATCTCCTTCTGAATTTTGATTATATTCCTTGGTATAAATTCCTAGAAGTGTAAATGTTTTTGGAATGGTACAAAACATCTTGGTAAAAGAATATCTTGAACACATTTAATTTGGCACCAGTAAAATATTTTCCCCTCAGTTTTTTCTTCATGATCAGTCACTGTGATTTTTTTTGATAAATGTTGTAAATTATATTATCAGATACTTCTAGTTATTGCAAATGTTAAGATGAATTATAAAACTAAGTTTTAAAACTTTTCTAATTTACATAAACTTCTTTTACTCGTCCATTATAGTAATCAGAATTTGATTTTACTAGTTGAAATTAGATAAATGACACTTTATTCTTGGCTAAAAGAAGATAACTTTCAAACATTATTACATGAATTCTCAAGATACTTATTTGCTTCCTTGACATATTCTGAGTAAAACATAGAGTTGTGATAAAGTCTAACTGGGAATATAGTTAATATCATTTTCAATATTTTTAATATGATAAATGGGAGAAATGGAAATATTTGTGAAATGTTATAGATGAAAATGAAAAGAGTTTTTTCCAGCTCAAAGTTATATTTTTGCTGTATTTTCATCAATGTATAACTATTTAATTTATATAAAGCTAGAGTATTGTTTTTCAATTATGTGAGCTATAACCTCTGAGCTGTTAGAGAAAGGAGGTTTGTCAACATGAAGCCAAAGTAAGTAAGAATTTCAATTTGTAAGCAAGTCAGTACCATGAAAAATAACACCCAAGCCCATCAATATATCTATAGAGAAATTTTCTTTTTATACTTGAAGATGATATTTATGAACTAGCAACAGTATATCAGACACTGGGATTTTTTTATAGTATTATTGATAGATTTATAGTCCTGCTTATTGATAAAACATCTGGAGTTAGGGGTTTTGTCTTTGGCCGTAGAACAGAGGGAATCCATGAACCTATAGAGGTATTAAATCCAGCATTTTGGGGCGCCTGGGTGGCTCAGTGGGTTAAAGCCTCTGCCTTCAGCTTAGGTCATGATCCCAGGGTCCTGGGATCAAGCCCTGCATCTGGCTCTCTGCTCAGCAGGGAGCCTGCTTCCCTTCCTCTCTCTCTGCCTGCCTCTCTGCCTACTTGTGATTCCTGTCTGTCAAATAAATAAATAAAATCTTTAAAAAAAAAAAATCCAGCATTTTGCTGTCATTTAGTGCAGTACTCTGATTAACTTAGAATATCTTAAAAAAAAAAAAAGAACAACAGACATACATTTTTCAGACAGAAGCTTTGGCGTAACAGAGTAGTGTTAGAAGTCTTGGTAGATATATTCCTTTGAAGTTTCTCTGTTGATATATTTGCTAGAGGAAAACAGTTCCTCATGCCTTGATTCTGACTCTGAAATATTGTTACTCTTGTTAAATGGCGGTTAGTTCTCTGAAAAGATTTCATAGTGAAAAAAAAACCTTAGGTATTTGTATATAGAGATATAAATTTAGATGAATAATTAAGAATGTATATTTATTTAACTATATATAGCAAGAATACCAAAAACTATAGTACAAGCTTAAAGAGGTTTCAAAGATCTAAAGCCTGGTGATGTAAGTGAGGGCTGCTCTTCTCTGACTAAGCCGGGGGCCAGCCAAGGCAGACTGGGCGCCCCACAGGGTAATGAATGTCCTCTGAGATGTTGACTCTAAGGCTCTTCTAGGGAAGATGGCATCTACTAAGACTTTGTGGTTTGCAAGGCAGGAAACTTTTTGCATCATTGGGAGCAGAGAGTACTGCCAGTGCCAAATGAGTCTGAGAGAAGGGCCTGGCCGTTTTGTTGTAATATACAACGTTCAGCGGTCTGACTGGCTTTAGTTTTTAACACTATAAATTAGTAAAAACTCTCTTTCCTGGGGAAAGTGGATTATGACAAATCTCTTGAAATAGTTTTTTTGACAGTTTTTAGGATGGTAATTTCAGCGTTAAATTTACTTCTCCTTGTCCTTTATGAGATATTTGAACTATATAAAGAAGGTGAACTTTTCCCTAATCAAAGTTTATCTGCCTGTCTTGATGGCTTCTTATGCTTTTGGACTTGATTGTAGCACAGCTGTGGCTGATGATCCAGGTCCTATATGGGGTTTGAATGCTCTTTAGTGGGGGACTGGTCTTTATTGGCCTCCCATTTTCAACTTAGATATTTAGGAATTACGAAATCAAGTAAGCCATTTGGGAATAGATACTGTAAAAATGAAGGCTCAAAAAAAAAAAAATCAGGCAGAGGCCCTAAAATAGCTGTGATGGTCTAAAATAATTTCATGGCACTGAAAATGATTTGTGTTTGATTGATATTTGAACACAAAACAAATAGTTCTCTTTTTCAGTTTTAATCTATGAATTTCATCGTAATTTTAGTCATCGTGCCCTGCTCATCTGCATTATAGATTGCTCCATAGCAAATTATCCCCAAATTTAGTGTTTTTTTTTTTTTAAAGGAAGCTCATTTATTATTTTACAGTTGCTGTGAATCAGGAGTGGACGCAGCTGAGCCTGGACCCTCTGGTTCACAAGGCTGTGATGCATGAGACGTGGGCAGAAGGAGTGGTGGGGGATGGAAGTCCTCAACTTTTACGACCTAACCTCAGAAATGATATCCATCGCTTTTGCCATATTTTGTCAGAAGTGAGTTACTAGGTTAATCAACATGCTCAAGGGGAATTCAGACAGAATACCTGGGGGCGGGGATTTTGGGGTGCCATCATGGAAGGCTCACCATCCTAACAATTGATTACACTAGGTGACAAATTCTTTTTTATTAATTTTTTTTTTAATTTGACAGGAAGCATGTGAGTGTGGGGACGGGCAGAGGGAAAGGGAGATGCAAACTCCCTGCTGATGCAGGGCTCAGTACCAGGACCCTGGGACCATGACCTAAGCTAAGGGCAGATGCCTAACTGACTGAGCCACCCGGGTGCTCCCCAGATGATTAAATTCCTGATGCTCTAAACCTGATTTCATTCACCTCTCTGAAGGAAGCTCTCAGGGTCCTCTGGGATATAGCACTGGGTCTTTTTCTGGGTTGATATTTTAAATTTACATTTTAACTTTTAGAAGAGTTGTTAAAATTTTAGGGGTAACCTGTAAAAGACTTCAAATACTATATAAAACTTCAAAACTGGAAAAGAGATACTGGGTGTCAATATGAGGGTTTGAACTCAGGTCTGTTTGAGACCAGAGCTTACTTCTTATCTTAGAGCTGTGTGCAGAAGGCCGAAAACGAACATAATAATCATATTAAAGATCCCTGAGGACAATGAATAGAATAACTAAATAAAGAGTTATAAACGACTTCAGACAACTCTTGTGTGTATGTAATACTTATTTTAGTTGATCTTATAGTTCTTTCAGGACTAAGCTATGGGAGGAAATTAATGATCACCTGCTGTGTCTCAGGTACTGCGTTAGGCACTACTGTCTTGTGTAATCCTCATATATGTCCTATGAGGATGAATAAACTGATCCTATGACAATGAGGAAACATATTTTACACATGAGGCATGTGAACCTTTAAGAAGTTAAAAAACTGGCCAAATTTATGAGTTTTTAGGTGTCAGATTAGACATGCAAATCAGAGTATCATTAATCCTCCCAATGCCCCAACCTCCACACACACAAAATTTAGGCTGTTTGCTACATCATATGCTGTATCCTCAGAAACCAGAAAGGAATCAATACTTTCTCAATCTATATTTTCTGAACACCTACCATATACTAGGTATTCTAAGTTCTTTATGTATGTTAACACATCTCCAAAAGTCCTTATGAGCTAAATATTATTATTCTCATGTTAAAGATCAGAAAATTTTATCAATTTAGATCTTAATTATGTATATCTCAAAGTTTAGAGTTAACTCAAAATTTTAATAATCTAGCCCCCTTTTATATACTTTCCCATATATATAGTACATGTGTTAAAAACTATCAACATTACCCCATACCCTAAAGTACTTAAATGTCTTTTGAGCCATTAAGAAAATGCTTTTTCTTTGAATAGTATTCAGATATTCTTTGCAAATGGATAGTACATGAATCCTGTACCTTGTTAGGAAGGGAGAAAGCTAGTGTGGTTACTATGGCTGGCCGGTGGGAAATGTGAACAACCTGAACACCCAAGCCTCATAATATTTGCAAGAAATGAACCATCCTGAGGCAAAATTATGAGTTATCTATTTTATGAAAGATTCCCCTCATTGTGGAAAGCATAGAAGAAGGCCAACCAATTATGCATTCCTGCATCACTTTTTCTCAAACAGTAGATGTAACCATCCCTAAGAAAACTCATCTCTTTGATGCATTCTGGTGTGTTTTGTGCATCAAATAAACATTCTTATTTTTACATAGTCAGTGCCTGATTTTGTCAGCCAGTATGAATCTGTAGAATCAACTATTTTATTCATAGTCAAGTTATAGTCTCTGTGACTCATCCTTTTTAGAGTTAAAAATAAGCTTGCTAATTTGTTCATAATGAATTTCTAATAAAATATTAAAATCATACACTTTGATTATTATATTAACATACTAAAATAGACTACATAAATAAAACTTGAAATAAGGTACAAAATTGACAAATACATAACATAAGGTACGAAGATAATATTTATATACTATATGTAAAGATACATTATTTCTTATGGTTTTTTGGGGGGGTTGTTTTTCCACATTAGGAAAAATTGACTATTTTCTTTCCTTAAAATAGTGAATTTTTTTTTTTTTTGAGTGGCATTTGTCTTTGTTAGGGTTTCATGCATTTTACTGAGGGGTGTGTTTTCTTTTTAAAATTAATTCACTATTATTTTCCCCTTCCTGCTCTAGCTAACTGAGTCATTTATAATTTTGTCAGATTTATTTATCTATCCAAGGCACCAAATTTATCCTCAAGTCATTCTTTTAAACAGCAAAAGAGACCAAAAAAGAAAACATTAAAGGACTCAAGTGCTCTCACAAAGAAACTGCCAGTTCAGTCAACAAAATTTAAACTTCCAGTAAAAACAGAAAACCCTCTGAGGTGTAGACCCCAATGGCTAAGAAAAGCCACAAGTTCAAGTTGACCTCGCCAAAAGCATTTATACTTTTAGCCAAGCTTATTAAAAACAAAATTCATTTGAAAGGGAGAAAAAACATGCTACTGGGTTTCATAACATCAAGATGACAGGCTACAAAAGGATTTTATTTTTAATAATATTGCCTAGTGAACAGGACTTTTAATCTGTTTTTCTTTCAAGTTCCTCTGCTTCCCACTTTCCAGCTACTCCTAGAATAGGCAGTCCACCCTTGTGACTTGAAAACAAAACATACAATTTGACAGGATTTCATTTTCAGGAAGCATTCTTTTTTTTTTTTTTTATTAGTATTATAATGTAAAAACTTTCCCACCCAATCCTAGGATGAAAGATAAACCGACATTAGATCAAATGCTTTAAAAAGACAATGGCTAATGAATTCTCTCTCTCTCTCTCTCTCTCTCTCTCTCTTTTTTTTATGAAAGTCTAAAATGGTTCAAAGGCAGAGCCCAAACTAAGGCTGTATGCTTCTCTCAAAAACCCAGCTTGTGTTGTTTTGTGTCAGGGGAAAAATGTTACTTTAAAGTTGTTTGCATTTAATAGGCTGTGGCTGGCAGCTGGAGGAAGCAAAGTCAGTGATAGCCAAAAGGAAAAGGATTTGGCAGGACTTGTGAAATTCTCAGTCAGCACTGATGGTCTCAAAATAGAATTTTCTACAAGAAAAGCTGTGACCTTCATCACTCCAGTGGCACTACACATCAGGTGGAAGTATATCCAATTTTAGCATTTTCTATCTTGATCAACAGTTTCCAATCGGTAGCTAGAATTGAGGTGTCATTGCCAAAGGGAAATGGGGAAAGGTTAGAATTTGGTGGCTCTGGATGAGGGGTATGCAGGAGTTATATGGAGAAGGGGGGGGTGGAGGTGTGATCTGAGCGGTTGGCTTGAGCCAAGTTATGAAGTCTTTGTATACAGTCTAGTATTTATCTCATCGTATAGACAGCTGGATGGCATGTTAAGCTGTATGTCTTACCATGAAAAACTGAGATCAACCTTCTTGGGAAACATGGTGGAAAACAAGGGTGTAAGAGAATGGGTGACCTTCTGCTTATCTCCTACCATCAGTGACATTTCAGATCTTCTGTCTTAGTCTGAGAACAAGAGAAAAATTGAGAAAATAATCCTGACCTATGTTGAGAGAGACCTAAAAAAGTGAGAGATTAACTTTGGATAACTGTAAGAACATCTGGAGTATAAGGGCAGTTAAACAGAAGAATTGCTCAGGGATACTGAATTTCCTTGCTCATTTATTATTAAAAATAAAACCTATGATCAGCAAACTATAGTAGGAGCACCTACTATGTAAACAAGCTCTGGGCTAGCCACTGTTAGAAGGTTCGTATTGAAGTTTGAATATTTCTGGTTGCAGTGAATCCACTATTTCTAAGAACTTGAAGATGATACTTTTTTTAAGTGTTCAAATGTTAAATAACACTTGTGTCTTAGATTCTACATGGTCAACAAGAAAAGAGTTTGGGATTTTTTTTTTTTTTTTTTTTTTTAAGGAGAGAGGTGTCACAATTCAAGTTTGCTGTATAGAGCCTTGAGAGATTTCTGTGAACGTCTAAATAAATGTGGAAGAAAGATACATTTAACAAGACCATGGTGGTTCCAAAAAACACCATATGATCTCAGCATAAATCAGAGTAATTCTTTTAATTGGCATAAAGTTACAGAGATGGTTTTCAAATGGCTAAGCTGAAGTCGAGTTTATAAACTACTACTCTTTGTAGAAAGATACATATATTACTATTTATTTAAAGGAAGCATATTAGTCGAACATGATTCAAAAATCAAGCCTGTTTTTCCTTCCTTCTTTTATTCGCACTAAATTATCCTTACATTTTATGGAGGAATAGATGCTAAAAGAGGAAAGTTCTATGGATTTTATGATGTGGCTGTGGGGTGTGAATTATTTCAGTGACAGAATTCATAGAACTTTGAATCACATATAATACTTCTCTAATTCTACTTAGAGATACAGGAAGAAGTTGAGGGAAATACATCTGAGAGTGGGCAGGAAAAATGGATAGACTTGTAGTGAGATTTTGGAATCATATCTATATTTTTAAATGCATGTACTGCCATAATTGTCAATGCAAGTATATCATATTGTACACCAGATCTATTCTTCATAAAACTTTTGCAATTGATTTTTTCTGTTGATATAAATCTTCTATAAAATGAATCCTATTCTCTGAGGCCAAGGACATTGTCTTTCATATTTCCTGGTATATTTCAAGTACCTAGATCCATTTCTGATACATATTCAATATTTAATAAATATTTACTGAACAAGGCACTTACAATGAGCATAGTCCCACAATAATTTTCTATAAATTAAGTAATTGTTATCATTAAACAAAATAGATTTAGGCTTTCCATAATCTGGTTTATTATTGAAATTATTATATTGAAGTTTCAGCCTTTCTTATTTTCTGATTTTGATCAAATGTCTTCAAAATTAAGGAATGAAAATCATCTGGGAAGATAATTCTTTTAAAGGCTGTGTGCCCGTTCTTAAGCTACTGCCTCTTCTCTTTAAGCCTACCCTTCTGTATTCTGTTCTGTGATACAGGGACTGCGATTCAGCAAACCACATTTCTGCTTCACTGGCTGGGTTAGACTCAGCTGATAGGGGGTGCTAGACAGAGAAGGGAAGCTGCTCCCTTTTTACATCCTATTATGCCAGCGCACATCCACTTCTTTTCTGTTTTTGTGAGCGTCACTCCAGTAAAGCTACTGCTGCTGCTTTTTTTTTTTTTTTTTTAAGATTTTATTTATTTGACAGAGAGAGAGACAGAGCACAAGCAGGGGGAGCAGCAGGCAGAAGGAGAGGGAGAAGCAGGTTCACCGAGCAGGGAGCCCGATGTGGGGCTCGATTCCAGGACCCTGGAACCATGACCTGAGCCGAAGGCAGACGCTTAACAACTGAGCCACCCAGGCCCCCTTGCAGTAATGCTTCTGCACCTCAGCAGTGGAAGTGCATTCCTATAGCAGCCCGTGAATATAATTTGCAGTTTATCCAACACCTGTAGAACCAAACTTCGGACATTTGGATGATTAGAGGCACCAGCATCACCCTTGCAATCCCCTTCCTCAGAAGTCTGAATCTCAGCTCCAAGGGCCTCTTCTAGTCTCCTAAATTTTAGTCCTTCTAATCCCTTGTCTTTAGGATTCTTTCAGCCCGAGGCAGGGTAGCTTCTATCTGCAGCTGTTACCCCCTAACACCTTAGTGTTCCCTTTTTTACTCATTGACTTATTTAGTTAACAGCTTTATACCTAGTTAACACTTACTTATGTTAAATTCTCTCTGTCCACATAACTGGTGCCATTCCCGTCTCTTAACGGACCCCTGAGAAATTGATTTTACTAAGTCTCTCTCCTTGGTTTCTTTATTTTGTATATGCTACTTGATTAAATGTAAACAAAGAGTCAATTTAAAAAGTGTCAAGAGACTTGATGTAAGCCAAATTCTGAAATCAGGAATGTCCTCACTATTTCTGCCATTTTCCCTGGCCGTCGATTCTTGATTCTTCTTCTGTCTTCCTTTCCCTTCCTCCTTTTTGGCCCTTCCCTCTGGGTGTTGTTTCCCTCAGTCCTTCGTCTTCTCATCTGGAAAATGCTCTTACCTTGCTTTCAATAACCCAGTATCTCATCATTTTTTCTTCTACTATGGAAGAGGCCCTGAGCTCCATTCTTCCTCCTGAACAAATCAGACACATGGTAAACCCCTTACCCCATGGGAAACAGAGAGAGAACATAGTTCCTATATGTTGCAAAAGCAGAAAAAATGGGACATTCAACATCAGTCTCTCAAGAGTGGAGAAGGTTTTTTTTTTTTTTTTTTTTTTTTTTTTTTTTTTTTTCTAGGTTAGGGTGGTTTGACATACATTTCAGTAACACTGTTTTGTGACCATCTGGTTAGTTTGTACCTAAGGATACACCCCGTTTCTATTTTGTCCTACCTTTGGTGGCAGATAGAAGAGGGCAATATTACACCCCACTGAAGAACTGGGAGAAACTATGGCTAGATGAGCCCCCAGTGTGTATCAGTCTCACGGATCCATATTTGCTCGCCACACTGCCAGAATCACACGGATCTTGGTTTCTCGGTTCCTGTAGAGCCTCCTACGGCTTAATGAGTGTCTAGGTGCCCATTCCTTTCCACCACCTCAATATGAGATTTTTTCTTTTATATCCCAACTCCTGAGGGTTTTATACTCAGCTGGCTTTTACATAGGAATAATTTGCTTTTTTCTACTCTAAGGTGTCAACAGTTTTATGAATTAACTTTTCCAAGGATATTTGTATTTGAAAAGAGTAGGCCCAGAGCCTCCTGCTGTAATGTGAATGTTAGGAAATTGTAAGAGGTGAATTGGGACCATAAAACGGGGACTGGTTTGGTATAGTTTTCAGAGAAGACATTTCTTCATCCTTAAATCAATCAACCTAAGAGGGAAGCCAGGCTAGGCCAGACTTCTACTTCTGGAATGCAGCTTTATGGGTCAGAAAGTTTAAACATTGTATAGCTATATAAATAAAAACAAAATAATGTGCTTTTGCATCTTACCAGAGATACATTTCAAAAAAGAATAACAATATAAGAAAAATAGTCTGTAGCCTTATTATGGTAGAGTGTAAATCAGTTTAAGGTGAATTTATTTTTGTTATGCTAATTGCCAAGAATTCATGGTCTCAGCCAAGAACAGTTTGTTTTTCATTTACTTTCTGACAAAATTTGAAAAATAAAAGTTTGGTGGTGGATCAGAAGAGAGCTAGAAATAAAATAGCAAGGAGAGAAAAAACAAGATACTTTTGGGAGGGATGTTTGCCATGAGTATTAATAATATGGGCTATTTTTTCATTTAAAAAAAGCCTATTTCTGAACTTAAAAAAAGGTTGTAAGCTTGTTATTAAAACAGTCCTTACATACATTTCCTAATACAGTCATGTGGAAGCACAAGGACCTCACAAACTGCCCTAATACTTTGTCTTAGAATTCTTATTTGAATCATGTTGTAGCTTTATTTCTGAGAAATGTTCTCTTTCTCCTGATACTGTGGTGTCAGGTAGACTAAAGTAGTTGTAGAGGACAGACATCTGAAGGTCATGAAAGGAAAAGACCGGGATTGAATTTGCCACCAATTTCATACTTTCATCTACCTGGCAGAATTCTTTGACATCTAGACGACAAATATAGAAAAATTAGCTATCTTGAAACTCTTCTGAGGTTTAATGGATGGTTTCCTTAAAATTTTGCTTAGCATTTCCTAGGCACTCATGCTAAGTTCCAGGGGGAGAAAGAGAGTTCTCTTTCTTTCAGAATGCCTTCTAAAATCTGGGGAGCCTGTATAAAAAAGAAGTCATAAAATGCAAGGTGTTGAAATGTAAGCACTGTAGATAATAAATGAAGGCTGATAACAGTGTATGAAGACATGCATTTTCTGATGAGAAATCTCTGCTCTTCAGAGAAATGGTTTCTGTTGTGTGCATGCACACACATATACATTTGAAATTCCGGAAAGGAAGCTGAACATCTGGTCACTTCAGTCTAGTATTTCTTAATTTATAAGGATATGAAAATTTTAACATCTCGTATCAGAAAGTCATCAATCTGTGATAAGCTTCTCATTCTCTTTGAACAGTTTTCTTTTGACTATGGCATGAAACTATTATAGCAGTTGCATTTGTGACTCCCTGGGAGTCACAAATGCATGCATTAGAAAATACATCTCTGAGCTGAAAAATGTAGTCTATTTATGATTTAAGTCTAGCATTCAGGTCACAAAACCCATGGTTGTTGCTGTAACATAATTTAATTTAATTTAAGATTCTGTGAAATACATACATATATATATTTACATGGCCTAAAAAGAAGCTTTCCTAAGGATAACAAATATAAATTTTGAGGCGTTTTCAGAATCTTTGATAGCTTCTGTGGTTTCAGTATTCCAATACATCTTCCTTGAGTTAACTTTGGTCTACTCTTTGTTTTTCAAAGAGAGAGAAGTTCATAGATTAAATTGCATCAAAACTACAATAGAAATGAACACTCCTTCACCAGTCTCCAGATGTCTCAGGGTGTTATTTTGCTGTGCATATTTAACTCCTTTTCAGTTGATATGTTAGAGAAGTCAAAGAATACTAGGAAGTTAGGAAACGAACATAGATCCTGACTAAAACATTTCATGTCTCTGGACCTGTTTTATCAGCTATAATTGAAAATGATGGAACTGAAAATACATCTGTTTCCTTCCAGTTCTAAACATTGAGAATCTATCTAAAGTGTTTGTTACTTAACTTTCTTATTATAAAGATAATAAATACTCCAAAATTAAAGTAATAAGGAAAGCATGTAGAAGATATTAAGAGATACGCTTTAAATTCCACCATCTTTAAGAAAGCACAGTCAACATTCTGTACATGTCCTTCCAGATTTCTCTTTAAGAGCGAACATTGAACCTCATATACATATGAGTATACTATCTAATTTGTTGCTCTCTTACCTTTTTACACTTAAAAATGAGTCAAAAGAACTTTCCATATCAATGAATATACATATACATAATTCTTTTAAAAGGACAAAAATAGTCCCATTGTATAGATGCACTAAAATTACTTAATTTCTCTTGATTGATAATTAGGTTCTTCTGAGATTTTCGTATCTCAGAATGATTCATATCATTTCGTACTTTTCCTGAAATTTTTGCTTGTGCTTTTCCACATGTTTGTGCATGACTGATTTCTTCTCATGGAATACTTAAAGAGAGAAATCATTGGGTAAAAGATAGGTACATTTTTGATATATCAAGTTGCCGACCATGGGGTTGAGTAACATTTCTACCCGCAATGTATGAAAGTATGATTTTTCTTTGTCTTTACCAACATTGGATAAATCATTAATATTTTATTGAGAATTGAGAATTTCCCAAAGTGATAATTCATTGCTTTTTTACTTGTATTTTATTTATTATTAGTGAGGATGACCATGTTGTGTTTTTTGAGTCACATTTCTCATTTTAAAATTGCCTGTTCATATGTTAAATTAATTTTTTTTCTGTTGGGATTTTTATCTTTACTCATAGTGACTTTTAAAGAGTCACTGTATTTATCAGTTTTTGATAGATCTGTTGCAGAGACTTCTGCCAAGACTTTAATTTGCCTTTCAACATTGTTTATGGTATGAATTTTTTGTTGCTTATTATTACTATTATTATTATTGTTATTATTGGTTTGGATAAAAATCAAAAAGCCAAGTCTAGGACATTCCATGTGAATAATTGATTGCGAGTAGGATTTGGTGCCCAAAACCAAAATGATAATGAAGTGTGATTTCCTTGGAACATCCTCCTTGCAATCTATACTCCTGTTGAACATGGGAGTGATATGTAGATGGACAATGGTTTGAGAATTTGAGAACTGAATTGAGTTTCTGGCCATTTGAGAAGGACAAAAACATGAGAAGAGAATCTCCAAAAATAAACTTGGCTCACTTTACGTGTTTGCCTAGTCGCTGTTTATTGTTTGGTTTTTATTATCTATGAATAGTTCTCAGCCAAAAAAGTTCAGATTGAATAGCATTTAGTGGTTTAAAAATATGAATCCGGAGTCTGAAGGGATAAGAGATCAGTGGTTCTCTCCTTATTTATATTTGCAAATAACCTGGTAAAATTTTTTGATAAGTAGGAAAAACCCTATTTACTTTCTAAAACAAAATGAAGGATCTAGTCAAGCTTCTATAAACCAGGTATGACTCTCAGCATATAGTTTTTTACAGTGTAGTTTTTCAAACCAGTGCTTATTTTTTAAAATCATATATAAAAATACCTATGCTATATGAGAAACATTAGAGTGTAGCAGAAATAGAATTGAATTGAGATCTGGCTCATACTTCCAATTTTTGCCAATGACATGCTGTAATTTTGGCTAAGGGCCAGAATTTCTATATTGGTCAATCTGTCCACTTTTTTTTTTCTTTCTTTCTTTTTTTTACCCCCCAGTGGAGACCATGCCATTTCATGCCATCCAGATTGTCCTGAAGTCCTTTGGGAGTTTACAAGAGCCAAATCATCATTTTTATTTGATCAGGAAGGAAGATACCTTACAACCAGTTAGGTTTATGTAGATGATCCTATCGAAGGCGGATTTTCATCATTCCCATTTCAGCTGCAACAGACTTTATTTCTCCTCTAGCCTTCAACACTTCCCTCACTGCTCCTTTTCTCAGCTTGTGAGCTTACCTTGTTCTTAAAATAAAAAGATCAAGGCTATCCTTCATTGCTTGTCGTCTTCATCCCATTCTGTTTTCTTCTATCACTACAGATATCTCTTCAGATTTCCCCAGTCAAAGTGCTAACCCCTCTCCTGGTATAAGCTTGATTGAGGTATCTTGCCCCACACTTGTCCCTTTCTTCTTCATCCCACTTCTCCTTCCTCTGGTTTCATAATTCACATCTCTCCATCTTAAGGGAAGCCTTTACTTGACCTTCCTGGCACTCTTTCTTCCAGTCAATTTCTGTCTGCTTTCTTTTTGTCACAGACATCTACCTACGCTGCATCCCCATTATTATTTCAGTCTTTACCTCTGAAACAGGGTTTTCATCCCACTCACTGAAGAAAGTCTTTCAAAAATCACCATCTTTGTTGTCAAACACAATGACAAATGGAGTCTCCTTGACCTGTTTGCAGTTTTTGACACTATTCACTGTGTTTAGTTTTTGACACTATTCACTGTATTTGCTTTTCAAAACGTACTACTTCTTTGTCTTTAGTGAAATGGCACTCTACTAACCCTTTTTCATTTACTTACTTCTGTCCTTTCATTGAATAATTTTTAATTCATTTCTCTTCTTCTTTCTGTAATTTATTCTGTCAGTTACCATGTAGCACTGTAAAAGAATCAGGGCTCAAAACCAACTATACCATTGATTGGTGGTATTGCTTTGGAAAGGTTGCTGGATTTATTTGTCCATTATTTTCTTCTTTGTAGCACCAAGATAAAGTGCCCTCCTTGAAGAGGAGACCAGATTAAATGAGAATCTATGTGAAGGCATCTAGCACAGTACCTAGATTGAAGAGACCAGATTAAATGAGAATCTATGTGAAGGCATCTAGCACAGTACCTAGCCAGGGTTAATGCTCACCTAGGCAAGTCAATCATATTTGATCTTCTTTGATAATTCTGGCCCTAAAACTTTTCTCCTTTTCTGGCCACCTATAGTTTAGGAAAGCATTTGCTACACGATCTAATATTTAGTTATACATCATCTTTTATCAGTAACTGTTGTTTCATGAAATTTATCTTTGAAATTACAAGTAGAGATCCTCCCCAGCAATCCCACTATACACCTCTCAGCACTCGTATATGGATGAGTTTTTGATACATAATAGATATCTGTGAATTAATTAACCAGAGACTTTCACATTGCCCTTGCTCTGAACTTAAAGCAAGTAGTCCAGAAAACTACGAACATACAGGAAAGTCATTCTTTGGGGGGAGCGTAGTCTGAAAAGGCTTCCAAAGAAAGCAATTTCTAAGGTAAAATCTAAGAATTCATTTCAGACAATAAAAATATTAACATTATTTATGTAATTGCTTTAAGAAGAATGCACATAATTTGCTTTTAAATAAAATTTTAAACGTCTCCACTCCCTCTCCTTCCTTTTTATCCCCCCCCCCCGCCAGATTACTGCCAGATTCTGGACTTGTGAGACCCTAAACTCGATTTCTAGGTAAGGGATGTTAAAAAGAATAATATAATTTTTCAACGAAAGAAAATATGAAAAAAGTGAATGATCAATTAGAGTTTTACCTTTTTAATCATAGAAAGGTAACAGAAAGTTTCAAACTTACTACTCTATATTAGAAGCTAAGAAACCCAATTTTTAAAATAGCATACAATGAAGAGAAAAATATCAAAATGAAAATTCAGATGGCGCAGTATCAAAACTGGATAGTAAAAGATTGTCAAGGACTGAAAGTTACACATATGCTCCCATGACCTGCGTGAAGCAAAGGAAATGTTTTTTGAGTGGAAAACATCACACCAAATGGCATTTATCCTGCCTGGCTTGATTGTGTATGGAAAAGGCTTATGGTTACTTTCTTTTCTTCATGAATGAGTTTATTCAAAGTGAAGATAGCATCTATACCTCTGAGGGGTATGGAGAAAAAAACAAGGATGGGATATGCAAAGTGCCCTGACCTTCATGGAAAAAAGTCATTGTATATTTCTTATGAATAACACAGTGCCCCCAAAAGGGTAAATATTCAAATCAATGAATTTTGTGTTGTGCCCAATTTCTTGTTTAGAGAGAAGGGAAAATGTTTCTCTTCCATTTCCCTACTGCACAATAAAATTAAAGCAAATAGAAAAGAGAATTCAGCTTATCAAAATTCCCCATTGGGAAAGCAATGGTTCCCATTTTACACACTATTTGTAATTAGCTTTAGGGTCTCTCACCTAATTCTTTCCTTTGAATTAATTAAAGTATGTTTCAATGTGACAGACATTTCAAAATTCCCTTAATCTAACAGGAAGAGCTTTTTTCTATTTCATTCTTTTTTTTCCTCCATAACTATAGAAGCTCCAAGCTCCAAAGATATTACCACAATGCTGCAAGGTTGTTTACCTTCGCTCCTTCACAAAAGATAATCCAACAAATTACATTAATTATAAACCAATATGTTCCGTTCAATTCCCATATGAGCCAGACCTGGGGATGAGCATCTGCTCTTATTTTCTGAGCTCGGTTTTGAGGACAAGATTCACAACAATGCTCAATCCATAATTAACAGAAAAATTAAAGATGCAACATCCCGACATCCTGCTTTTTGAAGCAGTATGCTTAAAAATATACATCTTACTCCTGGCAAGCTTTTTTTCTTCTCAACTCAGAAATAGTCTATTGTTATCCCTGGCATGTTTTTATTTGTTTAAAATATTTACATTTATATTGGACTTAAAATAAATATGCAAATATTTTCTACCAAAAAATGAGCAACAATTTCTCACTGACAGTTTTTTAAAAACTTGGGGTGTCTCCTTTCCTTGCATAATTTCCTGTCCTTCTTCCTTAAAAATGAAATTTATTGTGCATTAAGCATGTCATTTCATGGTGAGGAAAATAGAAATGGGGAAAATTTATTTAAGATGCTTTTTTTCTTTTTTTCCTTTTCGGTCCCTAAAAAGAAATACTAGGAAGTTGTACCAGATACTTATACATCTACACATATATTTAGTGCATACATCTTTTATTCTATTCATGGAAATCCCAGTTAAGCATTTGGTGGTAAACAAATATTTAAAATATCTGCATTATAGATACCTAATTCATATATAGCATCCATATGTGATTGAATATAAATAGGCATGCTGTTTAAGTACACCCACATACCATGCAGAAAGTGAATGGCGAGCCGGACAGCGAATGAGCTCTCTTCCTCTTGCTCACGCGTGTGTAATACCTGAATCCAATTTAAAGATCAGCGTTCTTTTCCATAATCATTCTGAGATCCTGAGAAGAAAGGAGTCACAAAATGAGCGTAATTTCTATGCATTTCTGGAGTGCTTCATTGTTGTTCATGTTTATTGCATACTCGGTCACCAAGGAAAAGTCATTCTGCTTTATTGAACTTCCTCTGCTGATCTTCAAATTATTCTCAACACCACCTATTTGCACCTAGAAGTTTTCGTCGTAATGAGGTTGACTTTTATCATTGAATTCATGTTGTTATTGGGAAGAGGTAGATACCATACAAGATTATTGGTTCTTTGAGTGATGGGAAGATTAGAGAACCCCTGTGGTGGTTCTGTAGGATACTGCCGTGCCAGGAACACACTGACCTGGAGTCTGGATGAGGAGGGCTTCTTGTCTGATCTCTCACATTCTTTTTTTTTTTTTTTTTAATTTATTTATTTGTTAGAGAGAGAGAGCGAGCGAGCACAGGCAGACAGAGCGGTAGGCAGAGGCAGAGGGAGAAGCAGGCTTCCCGCTGAGCAAGGAGCCCGATGCGGGACTCGATCCCAGGACGCTGAGACCATGACCTGAGCCGAAGGCAGCTGCTTAACCAACTGAGCCACCCAGGCGTCCCTGATCTCTCACATTCTTTACGCAAAGTTTATCAGTAGAAGAAGTTCAGGGAGGGCAGCTGACTCCAGCTTCATATTCACAAGGAACCTGTGATTTCCTCTTTTTTAAAATTAATATATTTATCTTAGAGTACGCACGCATGTGTGTGCAAGTGTGGGGGGGAGGGGCAGAGGGGGAGGGGGAGGGAGAGAACAAGCAGATTCCTTGCTGAGTGTGGATCCTGCTGCAGGGCTCAGTCCCAGGACCCTGAGATCTTGACCTGAGCTGAAATCAAGAGCTGGCCATTCAACTGTCTGAGCCACCCAGGGCCTATGATTTCTATATTGAGTTTCTTCCAGAAGAAGTTTTATGTATAATAGTGAAGAAGATTGAAAGAAGAATGTAGTTAAGATGCTTTCAGATAGCGATAAGAGAAAACCCAACTAATTTATATTTAGTAAGATTTTAGACACAAGCTGGCAGTTCTAGTGGGTCAATGAAGTCACTGAGGACAGACACAGGCTTCCCTGTCTTTTAAAACTCCTATCATTAACATTTGCTTTTGTTCTTAGTATTCCCACCTCATTATTTCAAAATGGCCGTCACATATCCACATGTCGTATCCTTATATAACATAATCCAAAGTGGAAAGAGACTGAAGGGGAGAAAAACCTTCACCTCCTGTGAGGCTTTCCATTTATAGGAAGGAAATATTTCTTATGAACCCTCAGTTAATTTTTCTTAAGGTCTCTTTGGCTGGAATTGAGTCCCATAACCACCTATAAAGCCATAATAAAGGAGAATGATACTATGAAGCTACTAGTGCAGTAACAGTTCCTCCCCATTATTTTCTCACACTGGGAACATTGCTGTCAGTGGGGAAACTGCTAACTGGAAACAAGAGTTTGCTTGCCACCAAAATCTGTCATACAACTTTACACACATAAGCAGGTTATCTGGAGTGTACTGTGTATATATATGTGCACACAGTCTCTGTCTCTCACGCACACACACTCCTTCACTTACAACACTACATTTATTTTGCATTGTATGTCTTGTGTTAATAATGCTTATCTGTTAAACAAAACCATTTAAAAAATATGACATATCTTTCAACATGTTTTGACATTTTTTCTTTTTAAGATTTTATTTATTTATTTGACACAGAGAGAGATCACAAGTAGGCAGAGAGTCAGGCGGGGTGGGGGTGGGGGTGGGGGGAAGCAGGACTCCCTGCTGAGCAGAGAGCCCAGTGCAGGGCTCAATCCCAGGACCCTGAGATCATGACCCAAGCTGAAGGTGGAGGCTTAACTCTCTGAGCCACCCAGGCACCCCGACATTTTTTCTTTTACTTCTTATAAAAATAGGGAGTGGTATGGACCTCTCTCAGTCTGAGAGAGATACTGGTGGTAGAGTTTACCAGCTGTGCGACCATAAGCATTGGTACTTAGCTTCCCTGTACCTCAAATTTTTACACAATGAAATTGGGATAAAATTTCTGGGCTGCCTAATCAAATCCTACTTCATGGGAAGGATCCAGTTCATGAATTACGTGAAACTTTGGAAATAACAACACTTTGTAATCTGTACTTCATACTCAGTAGTAGATGCTGAACTAAAGCTCAAAGATGCACGAGGAACCTTGCTGTGAATCCTAGGCCCCAGCGCTGGTCACCATGAGGACTTTTTGGTGAAGGAGCTTAAGGCCCACTCATACCACTTGACATTCTTCCCTGCCTAGTTAACCACAATATGCTTCCAAGGCAAAACATCCACGCAGTGGCCCAACCTGTTTTAGAGGTTACTCTGACCCTGTGAGGAAACACTGCTCAAACATCATATTATTCAATTTATTATTGTCTTGTAGGGACTGAATTGGCCCTGTAGAGATTGAAATCAAGGCTTTGTAAATCCCAGTTTCCTGAGGTTTTATTTACTCTGTCAACTCTCCGATGAGGTTTACTGGCACAGGCCATGATTTTGAATAGGGTCACACCCAGTTCCACAAATGCTGGAAACACTCAGTTTGGAATTCTTACCATCCCATAAGTAAATAAACTTCTTGTACCTTGTTTAGTCCAGATGCTATCACCCACGGGATATGATTGGCTTAAACCTCTGATGTGGTTGTGGGCATACTTCATTTAGGTGAGGACTCAGTATCTCTCTTTAGTTTACAATATTTATTCATTGTTGTCACTGGCTTGACTTTTTGATGAAGGTATAAGAACATGGACATACAACCATCCATTTAAGGAGTTCAAAACTGAGATTAGGAGACAAAATCTACGTTTGAGGTTGTTAGTCTCCCAGATTTGGGTCATTCTAATAGGTGTGTACTGGTATTTCATTGTTTTAATTTGCATTTTACTGATGACATATGATGTGGACCTTTCTTTCATATGCTTATATCCCATTTGTGTATCTTTGGTGTAGTATCTTTTAAGATCTTTGGCCATTTTTAAAAAATCTGGTTGTTTCTTTCCTTACTGTTGAATTTTAAGAGTGCTTTACCTATCTTGGTAACAGTCCTTTATCAGATGTGTCTTTTGAAAATATTTTCACCTTTTCTATGGTTTGTCTTCTCATTCTCTTGACATTGCTTCTCACAGAACAGAAGTTTTTAATTTTAATGAAGTTCACCTTATCAATTATTTCCTTAATGAAGTTTGTCTTTGTTGTTGTATTGAAAAAGTCATCACCCTGTCCTGTTATCTAGGGTTTTCCCTATGTTATCTTTTAGGAGTTTTATATTTTATATTTAGGTCTGTAACCCATTTTGAGTTAATTTTTATGGATATAAGCTCTGCATTAGATTCATTTTTTCGATGTGGATGTCCAGTTATTTGAGCACGATTTGTTGGAAACACTTTGCTCCATTGTATCACCATTCTTCCTTTGTCAAAGAGCAGCTGATTATGCTTATGTGTGTCTACTTTTGGATTCTCTGCTCTGTTCTATTGATTTATTCTTCCACTTATACTGTACTTTCTTGATGACTGTAGCTTTATGATAAGATAGGATGTTGAGTAGTGTTAGTCCTCCAGCTTTTTTTCTTCTCCTTCAATATCGTATTGGCTATTCCTAATCTTTGGTCTCTCCTTATAAACTTTAGAATCAGTTTGTCCATATCCACAAAATAACTTGCTGGGATTTTGATTGGGATATCTGTAAGTTTTTTAAGAATGGGCATATGTCTTCTATTCCCATCTGGATCCCTAGTGCATTGGTGCCTGATATATAGCAGTGTTCAATACATACTTAATGAATAAATGAAATTATTATGATATGATCAGAAAATTAAGTAAGTCAAATATGGAAGACATTGGACAGGTTCAAATGAGTAGTTCATAAGAGATTCCTTGGAAGAGTGAGAGAGATTAGGAGGGAAGTTGGAGTCAGATTTAGATGCATGTAGGTAAAAATAGCAGTGAGGTAGAAATGGGGGAGTGGAAAAAGTGACGGGGCAGCCTTTTATCACTCACAAATGACATTAGAAATACCCCAAAGTGAGAAGATTATCTGAGAAGCACCAACAAGAGTATATTGAAGGGAAGTTCCTCCCCTCCCTCTGCCAAAGCTATAACCTTATTTCTGTTTCTTACTTTTACTGTACCAGCAGAGAAGCAGGTGACCACTTGCAGCTTATTTACAGGTTTGTGGTATAAAAAGTAATTTCCTTTAAGATCTCTAAGGTTGGGGTATGCAAAGTCAAAAATTAGAAGCCTCAAGAATTTTCCCTTCATCAATACACAACATGACATTTGGGATCAGGATTATTTGGCAGAGAACAAATTATGAGAGGTCTTAGAAGCTGAATAACTCTTTTCCCCTCTAAAATTTCTTTCTAGGACAATGGATATCCTTTGTGCCTCGTGGATGTTCTGATATTTTATTAGGAATCTCACTTCTCCCTTCCTTATTTTCAGACACATTAACTTTTGCTAAAATTTCCCACTTACATAATTGTCTTTTTCTGGGACTCTAAGACTTCTTTGTTGTTAAAATCTCATGGAAACCAGTAGATGATACAACAATTCAAAGGTTTTTAGCACTCCAGATCCTTTTCCAGTTCACTTGATTTTAGAGTTATAATCAGAAAAACAAACTGTAAGTCCAGCTAGGTAGTAAGGAAGAGATTCCCTCTCTCTGTTTTTACCTTGTAGTAATTATGTCCTGAGCAGCAGTAGGCCCAGGTTAGCAGGGGAGAGCAAGATAGGAGAATCCTAAATGACTTCTGATTGGTTCTCAGTGCATTAATACATCCCTGTTGCTCATTTGGGGACTAAAAGCTTCCTTTTCCTGTCAGGAAATATTTTTTTTCTCTTTTCTTCTTTCATTTTATCTTTACTTTCTTTCAAAAGGGAGCCCATCTAAATATTAAAACAGGAGAAAAGTTTATTTTGTAGGCAAATGTTTTAATATGGTTCTGGAAAGTGTTTATTAAATCTTAGACTCACCAAGCTGAATATTTCTGCAGATACCATGTCTGTAACTTAGGGAAGTCTCTTTAAAATGACAATTTTTTTTTAAAGATTTATATTTATTTACTTGACTGAGATCACAAGTAGGCAGAGAGACAGGCAGAGAGAGAGAGAGGGAAGCAGGCTCCCTGCTGAACAGAGAGCCCGATGCGGGGCTTGATACTAGGACCCTGGGATCACGACCTGAGCCGAAGTCAGAGGCTTTAACCCACTGAGCCACCCAGGTGCCCCTTTAAAATGACAATTTATCTACATGCCACTCAGTTCTTTTTCTAATTAATAAATAATCAAAATTTTTATGAAACAGTGGACCAATTGCAAAAAGATGTGTGTAAGGGAGGGAAATATGAAAATGACTCATATATGAAAATATTCACTGAAAAGATGGGTGCATGTTTTCTGTATAAAACTATTTTATCTCAGAGCACCAAAAATACAATTCAGTTTATTGAAAATCTAATTTAATCTATATTTTCAAAATTGCTACAGGAACATAAGATAAGGAGTCATGCATACCTGTAATTTTATACATTTGTTTGTTTGTTTTTTTTTTTAAGTTTTTTGGTCACCTGCTTTCAAGAGAGAAGTTTCCTTCCACACAGAGACCTGATTCTAGGAACATGGCACTGACATAGCAGAAGACTGTATTTCCCTTCATGCAGTTGTGGGCTTTTCTATGAGAATAAGGATTCTTAAGTTGAGAACCATTCCCTCAGGAGCTTCATGGTTATCAGGTCAAGGACTTGACCCCTAAACATGCTCAAAAATGCTTGAGAACTCAAAGAGCTTTTGTTTATCTGGGTTAGAGCCGTGGATATTTACTGTATTAGTTTTTTAAACTACAAACATTCTAAAACTGTTTATTATAAAGTAAAAAACTGTTTAAAATAAAGTAATAAATCTATTAGATATTCACATAAATAACATTTTCATGAAAAAATAGCTGTATTTTTCAAACATAAAAAAAAAGAATGGCATTGTTTCACATTTTTGCCTCTTTATTGTCCAGCTTAATAGAAGTGAACTGGATTTTTATATCTGTATCTGCATTCAGAGTGTTGCAGTGCATGGCTGTGGTTGAAGAAAGAAATGGACTTATGCTGACTTGTAGTTGTATAACTTTTTCACATAATTGAATATTCTGTTCTGATACAATAGCAAAACTTAACAAGTGGTAGTTTAGTAAAGGTGGATGCTCTGTGATTTAATCCATTACTGATGAGTTTTTAGAATTCTGTTACATTAGAATAGATTAGTTTATCTTACTCTGAATGCATCTTTTACCCATGCAGAATTTTATGTCATTATGAATTGGTCATTTGAAAGATCCTGGTTTACTGAGTTGTGTAGATCTTCCAAATGTTGACACATTGCATTATATAATCTTTTTTAAAATATTATGTGTTAGTATCACCTTTGATTTCACCAGAAAAGTCTTTAGTTATTGAGAATTTATTAAATTCACAGTGGCATATATGTTTTCTAAAATTTTTATTTTTGCTCAAAAGTTCAAATTTTACCTTTGGCAACAGATATTTTCAGTTTTTATTCCTTGAGGCAATAGGCTCCCTTTGTTCATTTGTGAGAAAATGTCTGCCAAGTAACTAAACTATGGTTTGAGTAACATTAGTTTGTTGGTTAACTATTGTTTCAAGTAAAAACAGTGTTCTAATAAAAGAAAAGTGATTAGTTCAGCTCACAGCGCAAACACACATGCCTTCCCTCAAGACCAGCATTGAACTTCAGTATGCAGGAACAGTGTTTTATGTGTATTTACTGTTTCATACAAAGAAGGTGACTCAGGTTTGAGCTCTAATAAAATTAATAATATTTATGGCTTCATTGAGAACTTTTTAAAAAGGATTTATTTCTTTTTTTGAGAGAGAGAGAGTGTGTGAGGTGGGGGTGGGGACAAGGGAGAGGGACAGAGAAATTTTAGTAGACTCTGTGCTCAGCACAGAGCCCCATACAGGGGTCACTGTCATAACCCTGAGATCACAACCTGAGCAGAAACCAAGAGTCAGCCACTTAACAGACTGTGCCACCCAGGCACCCCCTCATCAAGGACTTTATTAAGTGAAACTGACTCCCCCCCTAAGCTGCAAGTACATAGCAGTGAAGAATACAGTTACTAGTAAAGAATACAGTGAATACAGTAACAGTTTGGTGCCACCAACTTGATTCATGATAAGGGTCAGTTGTTTTCTTCATTGTTACTTTTGTATCATCTGTGCCAATGTCAACTTGGAGAAAACAGTAAATAATATATGAGTATGAAAATTATGAAAATAGGTTGACCTCTTATGTATCATAAAACGTCTTGGGGACCCCAAGCATACGAAGACCACAATTTCAGATCCTCTGCTCTAGAACACCAGTGGATAGATGCAAGTTTGTAACACTGCAGATGCATATAGGTTTGCGTATTTCTCTTAGGGTCATGTCCAGAACCTTCATCAGATTGTTAAAGAATTTCATATGATCCAAAACAGGTTAAGTAACATTGGATGTCTGGGGCCACCCAATATGTTGAAGTGTAGCTAAGCAGTAATCTTGGTACCTAGCTATTTTTTCAAATAAATAAATACAGCTTTAAAAGGTTAATATATTTGATCAAAGTCTAACAGCTTGCGCATAGCAGATTCATGGTACCATTCATTCCATTTATATCTGACCCTAGGGTCCATTTTCTCAACCTCTGTGCTAAGCTTTAACATAAAGTATTATGAAAAATAATGGTACAAGAATACAAGAATGGTAAGTGCTTCAGGTATCCCCAAGAATTTTGCAATTCAGAAAGGAAGATGAGACAAATAAATTTAAAACACAAATAGAATAATAATGATAGGTAACATTTATCTAGAGTATTTGGGGAAGTCCCATGAAATTTCAGAGACCAAGAAAGACTTCGTGATTTTGAAAGGAGGAGGGTATTTGAGATGGATCTGATAGATAGTACGGTTTTACAGAGTAGAGGAGATTGTTACAGATGGAAACAATGGCATAAACAAAGGCAGGAAGCCAAAACATTGAGGGTTGTGTGTGGGAAACCATGAGTAATCTAGGTCAGCTGGAGTGTCTGGGAATCCTGTACAAATGAACTTAGTAAACTCTGTTGGAATCAGAGGGCCATATGCCAACTTAGACAGTTATAGAAGACTCAGGGTTCCACAGAGCCATTGAAAGATTTTTGAGTAGAATTTGGATATAATTGAGCTCTTTTGCCTTGGTGCATTCTTGTGACATTGTTACTCACTGAGCAGCATTTCTTTAATGCCAGGACACTTTAAATTAAGAATTTATGAAGTACTTTTTATTATCATTGTTAAGAAGGAATGATCAAAATAATAATTTCCATTCCCTGGTAAAAAAAATGAATGAACAGGGGCACCTGGGTGGCTCAGTTGGTTAAGTAGCTGCTTTTGGCTCAGGTCATGATCCTGGTATCCTGGGATGGAGCCATGCTTCAGGCTCACTGCTCATCAGGGAGTCTGCTTCTCCCTCTCCCTCTGCCCTCCCCCTAGTGTGTGCGCTGTCTCTCTTTCTCTCTCTAGTGCACACTCTCAAATTTAAAAAAAAAAAAAAAAGATGAATGAACAGTTTTTAGAGTGTGAGTTTCCACTGATGCTTGAGAAACATTCATTTGCATAGATATTTCCTGCTTATCATTGGATCAGTACAATGGAACAGTTACTAGTATTTCTCAAAATAATTTCTATTCATACTGTTTGGTCAGTATGAGGGCTTTGATCTGACAACTGAAAAAGGAGCATCCATCAAGGGTTCTCTTCAGTCTGCTTGAACTCCAATTTGAACTATTAAAACATGTTCCTATTATCTTGGAAAGAGTAAAGGAAGCCTCAGTGTAAACCACTATACAGAAGATAATGAGTTGGTGAAAGTAGGAATCCCACATTCCTGCTATGAAGAAAGACTGTGTACAATACAAGACTTCCTTGGCTTCTACGGCCTAGCCTCAGTTGCCAACACCCTAAGGGTGCTTGTACTCGGGTGAGGTTGTTTGCCTGACTCTGGGGGCTTCACAGAGTCATTGGATGCCCATCGAATGGCTTCTACTTTGGATGAGAAAGGCTTAAGAATATGTAGTTCTCCCATAAATTCCAGCCTGTAAAGACTCACATAAATCAGTGTTCCATTGGCTGAATATTATTGCCACCACTACTGTTGCTGGTGGTTACATATTGAGTACTAAGTACTGGGCCTGTGCTAAAATGCTTTATATGCAATTGACTGAGGTTTGTTTATTTCTGTGTTTTTTTGTTTTTTTGTTTTGTTTTTTTTTAACACATGAAAACTGAGACTTAGAAGAGTTAACATTTTCTCCCATAGGTACACAGCTAGTAAAGAGGTAGTCTATCTACAAAGACTCATGTCCTGGCCCTCCTCCCTTACCTAGCTAATGCCTACTTAACCACAAGTCTCAATTTAAATGTCATTGCTTCAGAAGACTTGCCTGACTCACTAGACTTGGTTAAAATATCTTGTTATAAATTTCTGTATCTCTCTTACTTACCCTTTTCAATGCTAATCTTATATTGTACTTACTGTTTAATGTCTGTCTTTACTGCCAGACTGAAAACTTCGTTAAGGTAGGGATGGTACCTTTCTTGCACATTTCAGTATCCATTTGATTGAAATGATGAACTGACTTAGCTAAATTATTTACAGTACTTATGCTCTTAAGATGCTCCTGTCAAAAGGATGATGCTCTCTGGGAAGATACCATATTCAGATACTGTGACCATTAATGCCTCATCACCCTTTTATCTTCATTTTTTGAGACCAAGAAAAATGGCATTACAGGGCAGGTAAATTTTGGTGAAGCAGAAGAGTCAGTAACTGCACAAGTGCACCGGAATTGTTTGGTCCCCGTATTTGGGGACCCCAAACAATGGAGATTCATCATGAAAGTACTAGGAATCCAGGGTCAGAGACCCCCAAGAGAGAATAATTAAAAGTAGAGATAAGACAGCAAGGCATATGTTTTTCCAGCTATGTCTCCCTTCCTCTAAAACTTTGTTTATCCTTCTCTCTCAACAGTGGCAGTAGGTATGGCTCTTGATGTAGGTTGGCATAACTGGTGGGTATCAGGAGAAATTCGAAGATTGCGTATTTAGAACTGTTCAAGTATAGGAAGCTATCTTCTTTCCTTTTGAGATTTTATTTATTTATTTGACAGAGATCACAAGTAGGCAGAGAGGCAGGCAGAGAGAGAGGAGGAAGCAGGCTCCCTGCTGAGCAGAGAGCCCGACGCAGGGCTCGATTCCAGAACCCTGGGATCATGACCTGAGCCAAGGGCAGAGGCTTTAACCCACTGAGCCACCCAGGTGCCCCTCTTCTTTTCTTTTGATTAGCAAGATGCCTAGAGCATGGTGTGTTCAGTATACATTTGTTGATTAAGTTGTTGAAACTTCCTGAGATTCACTGGTTGTCAATGACTTATTCCATCTTCTTCATGGGCATTGTTCCTTAATTTGGTTTCTTTAGATTTAGTAAGCTCTTGTGAGTTTATGTTTTTCAGAAATTAGTATATGCAACTGAAGTCATAAAACAATATTTACTTTTAATGTGTAAAATGCAAACATATTTTCTATTTTCTTCATGCTTATTGACACATGCAAAATTGATTTCATGAATCACTAGTGGATTGCAAAATTTTTCCTTGTGAACTTATTTTCAAAAATACACCCACACCCATACCCACACATTTCTGCATATACTGAGTCAGTACGTAAAATATATGTCTTACCATCCCAGGCAAACAAAAGTTAGAAAGGTGTTGTTTTAAATCAATGCTGAATTCTCTTTCCTGATTGTGGCTTGGAAACGTCTGGTACCTGCTATTAGAAACCATCTCAGTCAGGTCCCAGGCCCATCTATAGCCTGGAGGCAGATCTTCCTTTTGCAAAATTTGCAGGATTTCTGCACATATTATTGGTGGAGAGGTCTGTCTTGCTCATAGGCATCCAGAACATCAACAGATATTTCTTTTTTTCTGGAAAAATGCTCAAGGGCAAGGAGGGACAGAAGATTAGTTCTTTAACTGATTTGGATGGCCAATTCCCCCCACCCGTTTTGAGCATGGCTCATTAATGTCATTATCCTAGTATTTCTCAAGTACCATGTGGCAGAACTTACTAAAGTTGTATTTTATTAACCAATTTCCCCTCTCCTTGTTCTTTTTTAAAACATGTACGTTCATGGACTTAAAAAAAAAAAAATGCGTGTAAGAACATCTGTCCCAGCTGGACAAAAAGGGGAAAAGAGATTGTTTCATCCTTTAGTTCAGCACTGTCAATACCCTCTAAGATCAGTTACATCAGAGAAATAAAAGATGCAGAAAAGGGGAGTTATGCAAGTTGTTACAAACACACAATTTAGGCAGTGCCAAGATTAGAAGGTTAGTGGGACTAGTTCACTGGAGAATTGAATGGGACAATATCCCACAAACTGTTTCTACCAGAACTTAAAAACTGTTTATTTTTCTAGGGCCACATTTCAAACCTCAGACTCTGAACAAACATTTTTCTTAGTTAGTTGTTGTTGTCTTTTAAAACTCAGTCATATGAATTTTGATATTAACCTTGTTTCTCATGAACATGTTTTGGATTTGGCTTGATTATTGTTCTGCATGTAACATGGAATGGAACCATTTTATGTCTTTTATTTTGCATGCTATGTCCCAGTATGAAGAAATAGAGTTGGGGATTTGAAGATGAACCTGATATCAAAGAACACTCAAAGAAGATGAATATGTGCCTATTGAAAACCATTGTCATTGGACATTAAAATCATCTGAGAAACTTTTATAAAACACAGGAGCCAGATCCTCTCTCAAACCAATTAAATGTGAATTTCTGTGGGTGGGGTTTAGACAACATTATTTCTTAAAAGTTTCCCAGGTGATTCTGATATCTTACTCTGGTTGTAACATGTGGAGGTAGACTAAGAAGTGCCATATGAAAAGTGTAGAAAAAGCATAGAGTCCAAAAACAAAATCTTCAAGATCCAGTTCCAGCCCTCACTAGCTTAGTGATCTTGAGTGGTTTATTGAAGTCATGTAGCTGCAATTTTCTCATCTATAAAATCTATTTGTAAGTATACTTCCTGGAATAGAAGAAGATTAAGCAGTGAGTGTGAAAATGCTTTTTTAAAAAATATGTATTTAAAGAAGAAAGGTAAGCAAAGGACTGAGGGAAGGTAGACATAGCTGGTAAAACACATGTGTTGATGTCTTTTCACTATTTTCCTTATTTTGTTTTGGGATCTCTGATCCTAGATACTCAGTTACCTCACTGAGAATTTCCCTGAATGTGGGATGTGGAGTCAAACAGGTTGCATTTTATCTTGGAGACAATGAGGACTCGTGTGAATAATTCTAAAATACATGGTCAGATCTGTATTTTAGAAACATTGTTCTGGAAGCATCATGTAGATTAAAGTGTAAATGTTTGAGACAAGACTGGAAGGAAAGAGTAGTCAGGAAATTGCAGTAGTAACCCAGGCAAGTTTGAGTTAACAAGTTATAAAGGTGAGGGAATGAACAGAGTGAGAATGATTGGATGCTTCTGGCTTGGATGACTAGGTGGGTGGTTGTGTCTTCTAGCCAAGTAGGAACTAAGGATGAACATGTTTGATTCAATGGTGATTGCGGAGCAAGGAAATGAACAAATGAAATGAGTTTTCTAATGAGGTTGTGTTGGAGAGGCTAAACGGTAGTTATCACGGAGCAGGTGGATTTATAGCTCTGGTGTGCAGGCAGAATTGTAGACTTAAGGATATATTTGGGAGTCATTGGCAAAAGGATGGAAGTTGAGGCTGTGGACATGGATGAGATCACTTGGAGAGAGCATGAAGAAGAGAGGACTCTTCATTCAGAGGAGAGATGGAAAAAAAATGGTAGCCTTAAAGGGAGACAAAGTGGAAATGATCCGAGGGGTAAAAGGAAGACCCTAATAGAGCAGTGTCACCTAAAACAAGGAAAGTCAGAGTTTTAATAAGTACTTTAATAAGAATAGTTTCAAATGCTGCAAAGATGTCAGTTAAAGGAGGATTGAAATCTCCTAGGGATTTAGCAACTGTAAGATTATAAAAACCCATGGCATTAAAAACACTTTAGTGATGGGAGTACAAACCATTTTGCAATGAGTTGGAAAGTGAATACGAGACAAGGAGGTAGAGACAGTGAATGCAAACTACTTTGCGCAGAATATCAACTTGGTTAGGAAGGAGAAGCTAAAATGATTGCTGAAGAGAGCTTACGGTCAGGAGAGGGTTCACTTTTTAGAAAAGAGATGCACTTGATTAGAAGATCAGATGAATAATAGACAGTGAGAAGTTGAAGATAGGGGGTACAGATGGCATAAAAAGGACAGTTGAGATCCTGGAAGATATAGGATGCAGAAGAAGATGGAAGGATAGATGCCACACAGGAAGAAGTCAATCTTAGTGAAGCTATAAGGAAAGAGTTGATTACAAGTAGGGATGAGGGTAAATTTATGTTGGAAGTAGGGACTATTTGAGAATCCCTGTTCAGTGTCTCCATTTTCTTTATGATGCAGGACAGTCTTCTGCTATGAGTAAGGCAGGAATTATAAGGGATGGGTAAGAAAAATGGAGAATGAGTCAAAATAATAGCAGTAGAGAATAAAGGTTAGTAGAGACTGGGGTCATGTAGGATTTCTGGGTAGAGTTGAAAGTCCAGAAGATCTTTGAGACTGTTTTGGCAGGGCCTTAAACTGAATAACACTAATGGGTGTTAACTTTGAAAAGTAGGTGGGTTTGGCTCATGTAGGGGATATTCTAAATGCTAGGCTTGGGCTAAATTATTAGATGGTTATTAATGAGTGTTTGATAAGTTTTTCATTAGGAAAGGGTATGATCAGAGCCATGCAGCTTTTGGGAGGTATATTGGACATGTGGTGGATTAGGGCAAAGAAGGGACAAATTGTAAGGGGCATTTATATAATTGAGCAAGAAATAATTTCACCAGTATGAGAACAGTGGGGATGATAAAACAGAGTAGGAACAGAAACAAGCCATTTTTAAATATCGAAGCTTTGATCACTGACTTAATATGGGTAAGAGAAAAGAAAAAGTTGATGGTGAATTAAAGGTTTCATGTCTAAATGATTGGAAGAATGGCACTGGCCTCCAAAAAAAAAAAAAAAAAAAAAGAGACATGTGAGGCTGGGGAGAGGTATGATGGGTTTGGGTATTGAACATTTCCAATTTGAAATGGAGCCATGATATTTAAAGGGAAATAAACAGAAGCCGTGGAAATGTAGAAGAACTTTGATGTGACCATCACAACTTGAGAAACATTAACCTAAAGTAATTGTTGAAGCTATGAGAATGGCAGTTGTCAAGTATGAGATTTAGATAAGGAATGTACATAGAAATGGCTACTTTTTATGGGCGGCAAGGTAGTTAGGTGGAAGAGGAATAAGTAAAAATTAAGGGAAGAGGTGTTAGAAGAGAAAAGGAAAACCAGGAGAATTTGGACTGGAAGCCAAGAAGGAAAGGGAATCAGGTTATCAGTAATGAACAAAGAGACCGAATGCTTGAGATGTACTAGAATAAGGGTGAAGAAACCATCAGTAGGTTTTGGCAATTAGGAATTCAATAGGACCTAAATAAGAGAGATTTCATTAGCATGATGAGGCATAAAGCCAGGTTGCGATAATTTGATTAGCACATGGATAGTAAGGAAGTAGGGGTATGGTGTACCCTTTTGAAAAGTTTGTCAGTGCACAGATGGAAAACTGTTGTGAGTAGTTTAAAGGATGGTGACTAGCTAAAAAGATGGAGAGATACATATGCTGAATAGCTTAAATATCTGAACACTTTTAAGGGAAAAAAACGTATTAAAACATAAATGACTGGATGTAGAGGGCTCCTGAAGGGCAGGTGAGCAAACTTGTAGAGGTACATTGGGTGTATTGGAATGTGGCAACAACTGGGAGCAGTTGAGACTGAGGACATGTCAGACTAAAGGATAATAGAAGTGTGAAAAGCATAGGAGTAATTTAATTATGTAAAAGTGAAGGAGAGGAGGTTACCTATTTTATATTTCATTGAAACTAACCGTGTTCACATCTTAATGTTTCTGAAATTGGAATATAGTTTATTATCAATGTTAAAAGAAATTTGCTAATCCTGAAGAGGAAAAGTTAGATTAGATACTGTTGCTATTTTTCTGTTATATGGAAATTTAGCTATTTGTAGAAATTATCTGTCTCTTCAGTTGTCCTATTAATTATTTGCCTTGGCAAATAATTATTTGCCTTGCCCGAATTAAATTTCAATTCCCAGGGGCATCTAGGTGGCTCAGTTGTTAAGCATCTGCCTTCGGTTCAGGTCATGATCCCAGGATCCTGGGATCGAGCCCTGCATCGGGCTCCCTGCTCGGCAGGAAGCCTGGCTTCTCCCTTTCCCACTCTCCTTGCTTCTGTTCCCTCTCTCGCTGGGTCTCTCTCTGTCATCTTTTTAAGAAATTTTGAATTCCCAGAAATGACTTAAAAGATTGTTTTAAAGATTATACTTTTTGGAGATGAAGAGGAGAAGGGAGTTGAGGGAAATTGGAAGGGGAGGTGAACCATGAGAGACTATGGACTCTGAAAAACAACCTGAGGGTTTTGAAGGGGTGGGGGGGTGGGAGGTTGGGGGAGCAAGGTGGTTGGTATTAAGGAGGGCACGTATTACATGGAGCACTGGGTGTGGTGCAAAAATAATGAATACTGTTATGCTGAAAAGAAATTAAAAATATTAAAAAAAGATTTTAACAGTTTTTCTTTCATTCAACAAATAAAAGTGAATTTGACTGTTCAAGCCAAAAAAAAAAAAAAAAAAGATTATACTTTTTGTGGCATCTAAATGAACAGCATAGTAGAAGATTCTCTGACCTATGCCATGCAATAGGATTGATAAATCACTTAGAACAAGATAATTTGAAATCTGGGAGAAATTAATGTGAACAATTTATACATATGAAGGAATATTACTTAGTACTTAACGTCAGTTGATTAGTGACATCTAGTTAATGCTTGAGAGAGTTAATGCTTGAGAGAATATTTTAAACTTATAAAAATATATAACTCAGCTAAGAAAATTAAACTATACCTGTGATGAGAGAGAAAATGCATATAAAACATGTTAATGTTTTGAAATAATGTTTTCATTCTTAAAGATCCTACTGAAGTTAAGATCATGAATATCATTTTGACAGAGAAGTCTGTCACCCTGGTGGGGTACATACCTGCAGAAAGCCCTTTACAATTGTTTAAGTTTTTACTTAAAGTCCATTTAGTTAACATACAGTGTGATATTAGTTTAAGGTGTACAATACGGTGATTCAACTCTTCATATAATACCCAGCACTCATCACAGCAAATGAACTCCTTAGTCCCCATCACCTGTTTTACCCAAACCACCACCCACCTCTGCTCTGGTAACCATCAGTTTGTTTTCTGTAATTAAGAGTATATTTCTTGGTTTGTCTCTCTCTCTCTCTCTTTTTTCTCTTTGCTCTTTTGTTTTGTTTCTTAAGTTCCACACATGAATGAAATCATATGGCATTCGTCTTTTTCTGACTTATTTTGCTTAGCATAAAACTGTCTAGCTTCATCTACCTTGTTGTAAATGGAAAGATTTAATTCTTTTATGACTGTGCAATATTTCATTGTGTATATATATATATATATATACTACTTCTCCTGTATCCATTCATTAGTCAATGGACACTTGGGCTGTTTCCATAATTTGGCTATTGTAGATAGTGCTGTTATAAATATAGGGGTGCATATATCCCTATCCCTTTGAATTAGTATTTTTGTATTCTTTGGATAAATACCTAGTAGTACAATAGCTGGATCATAGGGTAGTTTTTGAGGAATTTTTTTGCATACTGGTTGTACCAGTGTCTATTCCTACCAACAGTGCAAGGAGGTTCCCCTTTTTCCACATCCTTGCCAATACTTGTAATTTCTTGTGCTATTGATTTTAGCCATCCTGACAGGTTTGAGGTGATACCTCATTGCGGTTTTGATTTGTATTTTCCTTATCATGAGTGAGGTTGAGCATCTTTTGATGTGTCTCTTGGCCATCTGTATGTCTTTTTTGGAAAAAAATGTTCATGTCTTCTGCCCACTTTTAATCAGATTATTTGTTTTTTGAGTGTTAAGTTTTAGAAGTTCTTTATATATTTTATATACTAATCCTTTATCAGATATGTCATTTGCAAATATCTCCTCCCATTTAGGGGGTTGCCATTTAGTTTTGTTGATTGTTTCCATCACTGTGCAAAAGGTTTTTTTATTTAGATGAAGTCTCCCAATAGTTTACTTTTGCTTTTGTTCTTCTTGCCTCCGGAGACAGATCTAGAAGGAATTAACTACAGCTGAGGTCAAAGAGATTAATGCCTATGTATCCTCCAGGATTTTAACGGTTCCTGTTTCACATTTAGGTCTTTAATCCATTTTGAATGTAGTTTTGTGTTTGGTGTAAGAAAATGGTTTGGTTTCATTCTTCTACATGTGCCTGTCCAGTTTTGTCAACACAATTTGTTGAAGAGACTGTCTTTTTCCCATTGGACAGTCTTTTCTGCTTTGTTGAAGATTAAAGGGGACTCTTTGAGAGCAAAGGAGAGACCAAAAGTGACAAAGACAAGAAAGGATCACAGAAAATCTCCAGAAACATTGACAAAACAAGTAATAACATAGTAATAGATACATATCTATCAATAATTACTTTGAATGTAAATGAGCTAAATGCTCCAGTCAAAAGACATAGAGTGTTGGAATGGATTAAAAAAATAAAAAAACCAAGATCCATCTATATAGTGACTATAAGAGACTCATTTTAGACCTAGAGATACCTACGGATTGAAGTTGAGGGGGTGGAGAAACATTAATCACACAAACAGATGTTAAAAGAAAGGTCAAGTAGCAATACAAAAATCTTTGGATTCAGTAGAGATGGCTTAGATCTACTCAAACTTTGTTTAACTTGAGGAAGTCAGGGCTGTTAACTGTCTAGGTACAATGAATGCTGTTTTTAATGTATATTTTATACAGTAGTTACCTAACCTGTCCCCTAAAGGTATTAAGGATGCACCTTTTAGAAATTACATTTATGCCTAAATCAAGAAAAATAATGAAATGAATGAGTTTTTATTGGACATACATCTGCCAACTCCTTGAGAAAAAATTGTATAGTGAATGAATCTGATTGGACAAAGTTCTGCCACTTTCCCATTTTCAGAATTTTCTCCTTCTCCCAAACTCACCTGAGCCCAGTGTTAGCTAACAAACTAGTTTCTCAGTTACCTCTGCCCTTTCTACAGTGCTCCATCTCCAAAACTTATTTCATTCTTGTCCTGTGTTCTGTTCTTCTAGGCCCTGCTGTCTGTAGAATGAATGGATAACACATTTTTAAACTTTTATTCCATTCCCTCTGTTCTTAAAAAGTACTCAGAGCAGTTACGGTGGAAATTTCAGGAGCCAAGGTACATGAGCTGAATATTCTAGGCCGTTGGTTCTTTGTCCAGTATAAACAGATGGAAGTAGAACTACGCTTATAAGGTTGAATTAGACAGGGGTGTGTGTGTGTGTGTGTGTGTGTATGTGTGTGTGAGAGAGAGAGAGAGAGAGAAATTTGGGGAGGAGAGGTTTATATATAAGTGGATATAATCTTGAAATCTAACAGGTAGTGAATACTGCTTTTGTGAATATCTAGAATGTGTATTAGTTTAGTTGGTTATTTTCTTGTAAGAGTTAAGATCTGTTTTTATTTTCATACGTTGGAGCATGAAAATATAGGGAAGGAAAAAAAATCCAGTATTTAAAAAATCTATGTCACACAGACACACATATATACACATATGTATACACATATAGGTCCATACAAATATGCACATTATAAATTCCTGTGAGAATCCAGAAATACTCTGTTGGCCTAAAGACAGATGCTAGCAGTCTAGAGAAAGAATCATATCTCTGTAGATGGTGTTCTAAAAGCAGTCTCCTTACCAAGAAGTAGCAGAAGCTGAGTATTCCAGTCCCTCATGCTCTTGCTGTCCTGACCACTGACAAGGAACATCTTCCTGGGAGTCCCAGAGAAGATGCCCCAAAGGAGTGGAGATATTTACAGTGGACCTTTCCCTGACCTTTGAGAATCCTGTCCTTCTCCGCTCTCTCAGAGTATGTCAAAAATACAGTTAGTTCTTTAAATAAGAACTAATATTAGTATGAAAACCCTAGAAGGCAACAGAGGCAAATAGAAGTCCAATATATAAAACAATCCAGGAAAGGAGCAAGAACCATTGACTGGACAATTTCGCTCTTGAATTGAAAAGGCAAATCTGTGAAATGTTAGCGATCACACTAAACAAAAGTCTCAAAGTTTAGTTATGGTCTCTGTTCTGCTGTTAACCAGCTAGTTAATGTTCCGGAGCCTGGATTTTCTTTCAAAATAAATTTGATAGTGTAAGTGTTGAAATCTCTTTCTTATAGCCTAATTTTTGATGACAGAACATTGAATCAGGTTGACTTGAAAGTTACAAAACCATTTCATCTCACAACTATCCTTTATTTTCTCTGGTAGATCCTGGTTTATCCTTATTTCAGCATTTTTTATATGCTAAGAAATTTATAACAAGTTCTGGTTTGGCTTCCATCTGCCCAAGTTCTCTCTAAATATTTTTCCCCCAAAGTTGAATATATTAGAGCCTTCTAATACACTTAAAATAAATGGCATGGTAGAAAAAAAAGTATTAATTGCATCTGGAATGCTTGTCTTAAAATTGTTTTCATAACTAAAGCCTTACTGGAATTTGTACGTATGTACAGGAGCATAATAAAGCATTTGGAATTTACTGATGATTTTACTTTATTTAGTTTGCAAAATGCATCCTTAAGTGAGCCTGGAGCCTCATTTAATGTGGGATCCTATTCTAAGTGAATGGAAAATGCAAGGGAAAAATTAAATAAAAGAACAATATAATCAGCTGAAACCAAAATAGATGGGAATTGGGATTGAGACTGTGAGTATAAAGAGGGGTGAGCAAAAGATTGAGGGTAAATAAGCACCAAAAGCATTTACTAGCCCACATTATTTATTTATTTTTCCTGGCCAATCTGCCTTTCTGTGGGGTCATGGGTAATAAAAGAAATAAAATCAGTAGGTCCTGTTTCCCAGGCAGTAATTCAGAAGTGGCACAATCAGTTAATATTAGGCAACTGTGGTCGACCTGGAATGTAGAAATAATGTAGTAAGCTGGAAGGGGCCTTAAGAAGGGAGTCGTGCCCAAGATAAACCCAGACAAGCAACCAGCGACCAACAAAGCTTCCAACCAGGGTTTCTGATTTAAATCCAGTGTCATTTTTACCATGCTGCTCAACTGAGAAAAAATAAATACAACTAATATGCAAGATAATGCAAAGAAAACAATAAAACTTCTTATTTAACAATGGAAATAGCTCAAAAGTAGAAGTGCGTGAAATAAAAATGGGCTAATGGACAAAATAAAATTTTTCCTGGACTCAGGTCTGTTATTAATGGGATTAGATCTGGTCCTTAACCCTCTCTCCCCAAACCTTCTCAAAAAAGCAAATTGTGTTGAACCTTCCTACTTTTGCCCCAGAACAGTCTTAGTCTTTCTTCTGTCAGTCTCTAGTCTCTCTTGTATATCATGTTACAGCCCCACTATTACTAGAGGACACAGATCATCCTGCTCTTGGACTGTGGCTTGGTCACCTTTCAGTTGTGTTCTTGGGCAAGTTGCTTAGTCTTCTTAAGGTTTTATATTCTCACCTCTAAAATGAGTAGTAATATCTACTTCACAGAGTTTTTATAAACAGTAAATGATGCAGTGCTTGTGATATTTGTAACGTACTAGGCTTGCACATAAGTATTTAATACATGGCAGCTACTATGAATTTGTCATTAGCTGCTTAACTTTTATCCCATTAATGCATATATTGAGTATATTTTTTCATATATTTTACTTAGACTATTCTCTCTGATCTGCTTTTGTGTTTGTCCAAGTTGCTCACTAACACTGAACATTTGTTCAACAAATAAAATTCTTGCTGTGGACCAGAATTGGCTTCAAACCAAAGCTTTCTGAATTTTTCTCTTCCCTTCTGTAGCCCAGCTAACACTGAAAGTCCCATTTTAGTTCTACTTGATACATGAAGTTTTCCCAAATGTCCTAAGGAATACCAAAATTTCTTTCCTAACTCAGTGTCTGTGTTGTAAAAGTACAACTTTATTGCTTTATTTACCAATTCTTTTCTTCCCTATATTTACCAATTCTTTGATGGTTTTTTCCCCCTCCCATTTCTATGCTATATCGTAAACTTCTGGAACAGAAACTTTCCTACCTCCCAGCACAATGGCGGGCCCAGGATGGGCACACATCAATACTTGAGTGAATAATCAATTTATTTCCAAATGGTCTAGACTGGCTAGATTGGCTAATCTGGACCATAATTGTATATACCTGATTTCTTAGACTCCTGGCTTCTCCATACAAAGCTCTTCCAAATGTCAGATTGCATTTTGGCAGAAAGTAGCTGTACTTAGCTGTATTATTGTCCTTGTTAAAAGACACTATAAGATACAAGATTTAACTCGCATTTTGAAATGTGCTAGTCAGTTCTAAGAAAAAATAATGGAAGTGTTGAAAAACAGTATCTAACATACCATACATGCTTTATGTATCTAGTTAGCCTTATACATCTTGGATATCTGTATCAATCTATGTACCTACCTGTCTGAATTTGCATGAGGGAAAACCACATGAAGATGTAGCGCTATTTTTAAAGATCTGTAGCTAAGGGAAGCATCCAGCTTCCCTTACATGTGTTGACTAGTTTCTAATGGACCAGCTCATTCTCAAAGTAGCTCCTTCAGAGCTCACTGAAGTGCTAGCAGCTGCTAAAAATGATTTCCAGTTTTCTAAAAAAATATATATGTATTCATTGCATTCAGATTTAGATAGAAGCATCATAAGTGGGAATTTCTTCTCCTTGGACCCGACCCAAGGCTAAGAAAATAATTATGCTCGCTTCTTTCTTTCTTTCTTTCTTTCTTTCTTTCTTTCTTTCTTTCTTTCTTTCTTTCTTCTTTCTCTTTCTTTCTTTCCTTCCTTTCTTCCTTCTTTCCTTCCTTCCTTCCTTCTATTTCTTTCTCTTTCTTTCCTTCTTTCTGACAATTCTGAAGTTAATGGTATACTTCTTGCAGTTGTGGGCAAGTCAGGTTTCATGTTAGAATACTTCAAATATTATAATAGGGTCCACTAACTATCCTTTTTTTCCATGGAACTAAACTGTTATGTTCCACAGAATTTTATTGAAAGCGGAATTTATGAGTCACATTTGAATTCATCACTTTAAAATACGTTGCAACCCTCTATTATTTTTTTTAACCCATCTTCTCATAAAACAACCCTGGTTAGCCACTTTAATGAGCAATTTTGTCCCTACTTTTATTTCTTAATGAACTTTTCCCCTCTGGCTGAATCCTAGTCTCATAGTTTATTTTCATTGCTATAGTGACATTGGTCAGGGACAGCTCTGTAAAATTAATCATCACATTAGACCAGGCTTCAGCAAGAATTCTTTTTTGAAGCAGAAGAAGGTTCCACAATCCCACTAGTATATCCTCTTCTGGTGTTATATTTCTTTTTTTTTTTCACCCTAAAGATTAGGTTTCATAAATCAATCGAATACAGCAAGTTTGGGACAGAGTAGAAAATAGAATGACTTTCTAACAAGCCGAAGGTATGAGAGAATTACTTCCCTTCATGTTTATATTATGGTTAGTTAAAAATGTATCATAAATTATTGCTGAATTAGGCTACTAAGTGTTTTCAATGAAAGCATTCAAGTCATTTATGATTTGTCTAACTTCTCAAGTAAATTTATATAATAAATCAAGATGCTGATTCAAAGACTTAATGAGGGTAAGCATGTTGGTTGACCACTTAGCTTCCCTTAACCATAGTTGAATCACAAATTCCAGCAGACGTGACTCAAATAAATGATCACTCTTTAGAGACTTGGGCTTGAGACTCTGTCCCCAAGGGGTAAGTCGGTGATTCCTAATGAAACATTCACGCAGTTCAGATGAATTTGAGGTGAGCTTTTGAAGTGAAAGACTAATAAGAAGGTCTCTAAGCTAAAAATCAAGCCTGACCGTTCAATGATAAGTTATTGAATTAGGTGACTAGTATCCAGTGGATTAAACAAATCTACTTTATCTGGGGCAAAGGAATTTGGGCAATGAAAAAAGTTATTCTCATACTCTCCACTTTCATATGGCTCCTGTTTGTTTTATTGCTTGATTGGTCATACTGTTAATATACCAGTACATTATAGCATTGTTGTTATTCTAAAGAGACCACTGGTTTACTTATTTACTTTTTCTGTACAACAATTCAAATTTCTAGTAGGAACATCTCTATAAAAAACTTTGAGCTTTGATTCCCATGCTCCTGAGCATTAACCCTGATTCCATGTGTACCAAAAGTGTTCAAGGCCTCAGAAAATCAGAGACTTCAGGGAATTCAGTGATTTCCAGAGGATCTATGGCTGATCAGTGCTAGAACTCCATTGTCTTCATTCTCAGGGCAACTTTTTATGAGCTTCCATTACAATCCCTCTTGTGTTAATTGCTCAATAGTGAGGAAATCTTGATATAGATAGATAGATAGATAGATATACATATACATAATTTTTTAAAATTTAGGATATGTGCAGCAGTGGCAAATTTGAAATTTCCTCATATCTCTCTGAACCTTAGTCTGATCCACAAACTGAATAGGTCACCAGATATATATAATTTAATTGTAAAACCACAAACAAACAAAAATCTTGTCTATTCAGACCTAAGTCTCTATTTTTTTTACCTATAGCCTTTGAATTGTATTAAATAGTTCAGGAAAGGTAGATACATTAGCACTAGCAACAGTAATTTACAAAGTCCTGGGAATAAACTTTTAATTCGATCAGGAAAGTAAGTTTTATTAGTAGGGTGGACAGTGAGTAAATGTCAGGAGGGAAGGTAAACGGGCTGCCAAAGAGAAATTCTCCTTCCCTGTCACTCTGGATCTTTTAACTCTGGGGAATCATCATAACATACTTTTTAAAAAAATTAACATATAATGTATTATTTGTCCCAGGGGTACAGTTCTGTGAATCATAACCTACTTTTTAAACACGATATTTTTTAAAAAAGATTTTATCTATTTATTTGACAGAGAGAGCAACAAGCTGGGTGAGGGGCAGAGGGAGAAGCAAGCTCTCTGCTAAGTGGGGAGCCCCACACAGGGCTCAATGGGATCATGACCTGAGCCAAAGGCAGACACTCAAACGACTGAGCCACCAAGGCATCCCTCCTAACATGATATTTTTAACAATCACACATGCTAACAAAAGGTGCTGGCATCAGGATCCATTACCCCCACGCACCCCACACCAAATACTCTGGTCTTAGCAAATAAATTAGCATTCCCATCCTGACTTGTCTCTTTGGCCTGAATGGGGGAGGGTGCAGGGACAGGGGAGGGAAGGTTTACTTGCAAGTGTAAGTAGGAAGTGAAGGAAGAGGAGGAAGAGGGGTGAGGAAGAGACATTTGCCAGGACCTCACTTTGAACTGTGTCTTGATATTCCTTATCTAGATAATGATCATTGCTGTTCATTGATGGGACTTTTCAGTGGCCGCTCAGAACCTCTGGTTAATGTGCCCCCCCTCTGTCAGAGTGTTTTTGTAAATTACACTGACTTACAGTATTGGAGTATAGTTTTGAGTCACCATTTATTCAAACTACCCAGCTATAGGACAGTTGAATCTTCTAAATTCCCAAATTTTTAAAGAATTATTTTAAAGTTGCAGCAGTGTTGAAAAGAACTTTACAGTAAACACCCATATACTCACCTTGTAGATGCAATTAATGACTGATTATTATATTTGCTTTATTGTGTACTCATCTTTCTATTCATTGCCCCTTCAGTAATCTATCTTATTTCAAATTATGCATTTCAAGTTAAATTACAGACACCAGATCAGTTTTTCCTAAATATTTCATTATGCATATCATTAACAAGAATTCAATAATTACAGTTTTCCTCATCATATAGAATGTACATACAACAAAATACCTAAATCTTATGTAAATATACTATAAATTTTGGTAAATAAATAATTCTGTGTAACCTAAACCACTAGCAAAACCTAATACTGGGGACACCTTGTCTGGTTCAGGTAGAAGAGCATGTGACTCTCATCTCTGGGTTGTGAGTTCAAGCCCCATGTTGGGTGTAGAGATTACTAAAAAACAAACAAAAGCATAATATTGCCATCTCCCTAGAAAGGTCTCTCATGTGTCTCCCAATTCCTGCTGTTAAACTCCCAATGGGAAAGACTGATTGAATTTTTCCTCTGAGTAGATTTTGCAGTTTTAGAATTCTATATAGTTGGATTTCTATGACAGAATACTCCTTGGTACACATTTTCCTTAACTCAGCATTGCATTTTTGAGATTTATCCATGTTTTGTATGTAGCACTGCTCTTCTTCTTCTTTTTATTTTTCTTTCCTGCTGAGTAATATTCTACTGTATGAATATACCATAGTAGTGTTTACTTATTCTCTTATTGGTGGTCACTTGCACTCTCCAGTTTTAAACAATTATGAATAAAGCTGCTATAAATATTCTTATACAAGTTTTTGTTAATGTTTTCATTTCCCTAGAGTAAATGCCAGGAGTTGAACTGCTGGTCATCAGCTATGGGTATGTTTAATTTTATAAGAAATGTCCAGTTTTTTTTTCCTCCAAAATGGTGGTTGGCATTGTCATCTTTAATATGTGAGTTTCAATTTCTCTATATCCTAACTATATCTGGAGTTTTCACTGTCTTCAATTTTAGCCATCCTGGGGGTAGTGTGTATTGGTATGTTATTATAGTTTAGAAAGAAACTCTCTGTAACAAAGTAGAGCATTTTTTCAACTGCTGATTGGCTAATTTGTATAACTATTCAAAGATTTTTCCCATTTATCATTGGGCTGTCTCTTTTGTTTTGTAGAACTTTTCTATTTCCTCGATAACTATTTTTTGCCAGATACATATTTTGTGAATTTTTTCTCACAGTCCATACACTGATTATTTCATATAATGAGAAGGTATTTTTAAGGTTGGTAAGGTCTAAATTAGCAATTATTTCTTTTTATGGTTATTGCTTTTCGCTATCTAAGAAATCTTTGCCTACCTCCAAGTCAGGAAGCTTTCTTCTTATGGTTTCCTTGAAAAGTTTTATGGTTTTAGCTTTTATGTTTCAGTCGTTGTCTATCTCAAATTTATTTTTGTGTATGATATAAGTTAGGGGTTTGAGGTTCTTTTTTTCTGTATTAGTAACTAGTTATTTCAGCACTATTTGATAAAAATATGTTTTTCTCTTTTGGATTGCTTTGTTACCTTTATCAAAAACAACTGATAAATGTGGATTTATTTCTGGGCTCTCTTCTCCATTCATCTATTTGTCTACCCTTATGGCAGTGTTATTCTGTGTTGATTCCTATAGAATCACAAAAAGCCTTGAAATCAGATGTGTAAATTCTCAGCTCTGTTCCCTTTGTCAGGACTGCTTAGACATTATACGTCCTTTGCACTTCATGTAAATTTTCGAATCAGCTTGTTAATTCCTACAAAAATCTCTAATAGGATTATCATTAGAAGATATTGAATTGATAGATCAATTTTGAGATAATAGGTATTTCATTTTTTAAATTTTTAAATGATTTTTACATTACAGGCAAAATACAAGAACATGGGAGAGTTTTCATACATCTTTCAAACCAGCTTCTCCTAAAGTTAACATCCTACATCACCATAATACCAATGACCAAAACCAGGAAATTAACTTTGGCACAATGCTATTCAGTGATCTGCATCTGAAAAATATTGATCTGCCAGTCAAGGAACATAGTACATATTTCCTTTTTTTTTGGAGTTGTCTTTAAATTCCATCACTGATATTTTAGGAGCTTTTAGTGTAGAAGGTCTTGAATATCTTCTGTTAAATGCATCCCTATTTCATATTGTTGACATTATTACAAATGGATTTTGTTTCATCTTTCAATCATTTGCTGCTGGTTTATAGAAATACAATTGACTTTCTATATAAACAATAATATTCTAAGGTGGTAACCTTAGAGTAGAAATAGTTTACCCATTTTTCTTCCATTCTCAACTTATTCACAATTTTAGGAGAAAATATAAAAATATTTAACCATTAAGTGTGATGATAGCCATAGATTTCATTGAAGATGACCTTTACGAAGTTGAAGGAATTCTTTTTTTATTCCTAGTTGGTACTTAGTTTTGCATGTTTATTTGTTCTTAATGGACAGGTGTTGAATTTTGTCAAATGCTTTTCTCTTTCTACTGACATGATCATAGGGCTTTTCTCCTTTATCCCCTTAATATGTTTTCATGTGTTAAACATACCTGACATTTGTAGGATAAACCCTACTCAATCATGCTCTGATTGTATACTGCTGGGTTTAATTTGCTAATATTTTGTTAAATATTTTTTGGATCTATGTTCATGAAGGATATTGACCTATGAATTCTTTTGTTTTTCAATGCCTTCATTAAATTTTTATATTGTGCTTACCTCATGAAACAATTTAGGAGGCATTTTCTTCATCTCTATTTTCTGAAAGAATTTGTCTAAGACTGATACTGTTTCTTAAGTACGTGATAGAATTTATTGTTGGCATCAGCTAATTTTAGAGTTTTCTTTGTAAGATTCAAAAAAAATTTATAGTGCAATTTCTTCAAAAGATACAGGGCTAATTTCTTATCTGTCTTTTAGTTAGTGTTTTTCAAGGATTTTTTTCCCCTTTTGTGTGAGTTATGAAATTTATTGTCATAAAATTGTTCTAATTCTGGGTGGATCTGTTGCCTTCTTGTAATCAGATCTGGAGGGTTTGGGAAGAGGCAGTGTTAAAAGTAGACAAAAGAGTTCTCCTCCAGCCCCCCCACCCCCATGAGGCCAGTTGCATGTGCTTGACATTATTACTACTTAATATCTAACTGGAACAAATTCTCATAAGCCATTTTTCCATCCTTAATACTAGTTTCTGTCCAGAACACTCTCCCACTCCTCTTCCAGATAAAGGTTAGAAATGGTGGGCAAATCTTACAGAATTTAACCAGGGAACTTCCTGCTCTGTGGGTATTATGTCCTCTTTGGTACCTTATCTGCTTTTTCTCTCTAGGCCACCATCTTAAGCAATTCTTATAATAATATTTATTTTCTTATTTGTCTTTCTGATAGTCCTGGATCAGTATTATTTCTCATTCCCTCATCTGTCTTTTAGGTGGAGAGGACAGAGTGAGATCATATTATTTTTTCCTCATTTATTACTTCAGCGTGGTGGAAGGTAAGGCATGTATTCCAGGACTAATATTGTGGGAATGTTCTTGAGCATTTGCTGAGTTTGGTATTTTCCCTTCCCCTTTCACCCGCCCACCCCCAAATGCTTCCTTCCCCTTCACGAATGTGTTTGGAGAAGCAGAAGTAGAATTGTGCTTTCTTCCCTGGAAATTTACTGTGGCACATATCTCTACAGTTTATTTACTGTATCCAACTCTTCTCTACTTCTGAGGACATGGGTACATTGTATTTCCCATTTCTTTGTGGGCAGGTAGGGCCAAATGCCTTAATTTGACCAGTGAAATATTAGCAGAAATAGTGTGTGCCGCTTCCAAGTGGAAGTGTTTAATTGCTGGTTCTTAATTATCCAGTCCCTCCCTCCCCTGCTGCAGCAAGTAAGAGAGCACGTGTTGATACGGAGGTTTAGAGGATGGAAGCAGTGAGAATGCTCTCCTCTCCTGTAGAGAAGAGCAGCCCTAGGGAATCAGCTCATTTAGAACAGACCATGTGAGTGAGTAATGAACATTTTTTAAATTTAGGGGCTCCTCTGACAAAAACCTGGTTTATCTTGACTGACACCATCCTCCTCTTTTACACTGAGGTGCCAGTTTTTAGAGATATGTTTCTCACACGTGCCGTTTCTGTTGTTTGGGTGCTGCCAGTGGATTATTTGCTATTACATTTACTTCCTTTCACTATGTTTGTCTTTGAAGTGAGATCCTGTGAGTCACTCTGCCACTTACCCCAGATTTCCCAATATTAGCACATAAAATGTTCAAAATTTAAAATTTTAAAACTTAAAGAAAAAGCTAACATAACCCACTGGGATTTTTTTTTTCTTTGACGCCACAGCAGACATCAGATGCATCCCTTTTCTGTCATCCATCCCAACACACCAAAAAAGTTTTCAGTCAAGCTCAACTCATTTACAAAATTTTAACATAAGAAATAAAGGAGTGAGAATATGTTTGGGGAGGAAGAGAATGAGTTTATTTTAAACTTAAAGTTTGAGGTCCATGCAGAACATTAGCATAAAAGTATCAGTTTGTAATTTAAGAAAGAAATGACTTGAAGTATTGATTGAAGAATCGGGAATATAGAGATGACACTTGAAAATATGAGACTTAATAAGGTGCTTTAGGTAAAGCTTATAATAAGAGGGAAGAATAACTAAAAGAATAAATACATAGAAATTTCCCCTACAAGGACCTTTAGAAAAGGCATCAGCCAAAAATTTGCAAAAGCAGGAGGAGAACCTGAAAGAATTAAAAAAAAAAAAAAAAGAAAGAAAGAAAGAATGGTGGGGAGAGTTTTAAGATGGATGATATTGACCATGATCGGGTGAAATAAGTTTGATTACAACGAGGACCAATGGGGTACGTGGGCGACTCAGTCAGTTAAGCGTATTCCTTCGGCTCAGGTCGTGGTCCTGGTCCTGGGATCAAGCCTGCATCAAGGAGCTCTGCAGGGAGCCCACTTCTCCCTCTCTTGCTCCCCCTGCTTGTACCCCCCATCAAATAAATAAATAAAATTTGTATTTAAAAAAAAAAAAGAATGAGGACCAAAGCTATATGTAAGTATATGGCTATTAATGGCAAGAGCTATTTCAGAAGAATGTTGAAAATAGGGCAGTCTAACTCCTGATATTACTTTAAAAGCATGTGCAAACTCTAATCCACAGTTTTCATAGACATTTATAAAGGATCTTGCAGTATGCCCAGGAATAAACATACTAAAGGCTCTACATTTACACTGATCATATAGCCCCAAATCAACAGTTCAGTCGAATGCCTTCTATATTCCATGCACTGTTTTAGGCCCTGAGGTTGCAGCAAGTAATGGCTCAAAGTCCCTGTGCTCATGGAGCTCTCATCCTAGTCACAGACTGAAAGGTGAAGATTAACCTAAATCACATCATTTTGAAATTTTGAAAAGGGAAACATTATTTCTAAAAGCATAGAATATAAAGCAGCAGTATTTTAAAAACTGGCAAAGCACATTCATACATACACTAAAACAATCATTTGGATGATTTTCCAGAGGTAAATACTTACTTTGGAAGATGAAATATACTTTGACCATCATATTTAGTCATTAGGTGAAATCAGTAATTTTCTAATGATGTTAGACTCATGCTCAAAACAATCTGTTAACTGGCATTTGAAGTCTTTCTAATTATCTATCCCAACTATTATACAACAAACAAAACCATAGAGGAAAGAGCAACAAAAATAAAATCCAGTGATAACTGCTAAGGTAGTACAACTATGTTACTATTGCAAAGTTGTACAATCACTGTTATGTCCATTAAGTTTCTGAGCAATGTCTCGTCAAGTAATAGAGCAATCAAGAACATGTCAAAAAAGTCGTGTTCCAGAGATCACCTTTTTAAAAAAAATTTATTTTTATTAAAATATAATGTATTATTTGCCCCATGGGTACAGGTGTGTGAATCGTCAGGCTTACACATTTCATAGCACTCACCATAACCCAGACACCCTATCCCTACCACCCCACCCCACCCCTAAGAAACCCTCAGTTTGTTTTGTGAGATTAAGGGTCTCTTATGGTTTGTCTCTTTCCGATCCCATCTTGTTTCATTTTTTCCTTCCCTACCCTCCCAACTCCCCACCCTACCTCTTGAATTCCTCATATCAGAGAGATCATATGATAATTGTCTTTCTTGGACTGACTTATTTCACTCAGCATAATACCCTCTAGTTCCATCCATGTCATTGCAAATGACAAGATTTCATTTCTTTAGATGGCTGCATAGTATTCCACTGTATTTATAGACCACATCTTCTTTATCCATTCATCTGTTGATGGACATCTAGGTTTTTTCCATAGTTTGGGTATTGTGGACATTGCTGCTATGAACATTCAGGTGCATGTGCCCCTTCAGATCATTACATTTGTATCTTTAGGGTAAATACCCAGTAGTGCAATTGCTATATCGTAGGGTAGCTCTATTTTCAACTTTTTGAGGAACCTTCATACTGTTTTCAAGAGTGGCTGCTCCAGCTTGCATTCCCACCACCAGTGTAGGAAGGTTCCCCTTTCTCCACATCCTTGCCAACATCTGTCGTTTCCTGACTTGCTAATTTAGCCATTCTGACTGGTGTGAGGTGGTATCTCATTGTGGTTTTCATTTGTATTTCCCTGATGCTGAGTGATGTGGAGCACTTTTTCATGTGTCTGTTGGCCATTTGGATGTCTTCTTTGCTGAAATGTCTGTTCATGTCTTCTGTTCATTTCTTGATTAGATTATTTATTCTTTGGGTGTTAAGTTTGATAAGCTCTTTATAGATTTTGGATACTAGCCCTTTATCTGATATGTCATTTGTGAATATTTTCTCCCATTCTTTCAGGTGTCTTTTAGTTTTGTTGACTGTTTCCTTTGCTGTGCAAAAGATTTTGATCTTGATGGAGTCTCAATAGTTCATTTTTGCCCTTGCTTCCCTTGCCTATGACGACATTTTTAGGAAGAAGCTGTGGTTGAGGTCGAAGAGGTTGCTGCCTGTGTGCTCCTCAAGGATTTTGATGGATTCCTGCCTCACATTGAGGTCTTTCATCCATTTTGAGTCTATTTTTGTGTGTGGTGTAAGAAAATGGTCCAGTTTCATTCTTCTGCATGTGGCTGTCCAATTTTCCCAACACATTTGTTGAAAAGACTGTCTTTTTCCCAAAGGACATTCTTTCCTGCCTTGTCAAAGATTAGTTGACCATAGATTTGGGGGTCTATTTCTGGGATCTCTACTCTTGTTTCATTGATTAATGTGTCTGTTTTTGTGCCAGTACCATACTGTCTTAATGGTTACAGCTTTGTAATAGAGCTTGAAGTCTGGAATTGTGATGCCACCAACTTTGGCTTTCTTTTTAAATATTCCTCTGGCTATTCAGGGTCTTTTCTGGTTCCATATAAATTTTAGGATTATTTGTTCCATTTCTTTGAAAAAAGTTGATGGTATTTTGATAGGGATTGTGTTAAATGTGTAGATTGCTTTCTGTAATATAGACATTTTCACAATATTTGTTCTTCCAGTCCATGAGCATGGACTGGAAATTTCCATTTCTTTGTGTCTTCCTCAGTTTCTTTCATGAGTACTTTACAGTTTTCTGAGTACAGATTCTTTGCCTCTTTGGTTAGGTTTATTCCTAGATATCTTATGGTTTTGGGTGCAATTGTAAATGGGATTGACTCCTTTATTTCTCTTTCTTTGTCTTGTTGGTGTATAGAAATGCAACTGATTTCTGTGCATTGATTTTATATTTTGACACATTACTAAATTCCTGTATGAGTTCTAGCAGTTTTGGAGTGGAGTCTTTCGGGTTTTCCACATAAAGTAGTATATCATCACAAAGAGTGAGAGTTTAACTTCTTTGCCGATTCGGATTCCTTTAATTTCTTTTTGTTGTCTGATTGCTGAGGCTAGGTCTTCCAGTACTATGTTGAATAGCTGTGGTGATGGTGGACAACCCTGCCATATTCCTGACCTTAGGGGAAAAGCTCTCAGTTTTTCCCCATTGAGAATAATATTGGCTGTGGGTTTTTCATAGATGGCTTTGATGATATTGTGGTATGTACCTTCTATCCCTACACTTAGAAGAGTTTTGATCAAGAAAGGATGCTGTACTTTGTCAAATGCTTTTTTGGCATCTATTGAGAGTATCATATGGTTCTTGTTCTTTCTTTTATTAATATATTATATCACATTGATTGATTTGTGGATGTTGAACCAACCTGCAGCCCTGGAATAAATCCCACTTGGTCGTGGTGAATGATCCTTTTAAGGTATTGCTGGATCCTATTGGCTAGTATTTTGATGAGCATTTTTGCATTTGTGTTCATCAAGGGTATTGGTCTGTAATTCTCTTTTTTGATGGGGTCTTTGTCTGGGATCTTTGTTTTAGGATCAAGGTAATTCTGGCCTTGTAAAATGAGTTTGGAAGTTTTCTTTCCATTTCTATTTTTTGGAACAGTTTCAGGAGAATATGTGTTAATTCTTCTTTAAATGTTTGGTAGAATTGCCCTGAGAAGCTGTCTGGCCCTGGGCTCTTGTGTTTTTGGGAGATTTTTGATGACTGTTTCAATCTCCTTACTGGTTATGGGTCTGTTCAGGTTTTCTATTTCTTCCTGGTTCAGTTTCAGTTGTTTATATGTCTCTAGGAATGCATCCATTTCTTCCAGATTGCCAAATTTGCTGGTGTATAGTTGCTCATGATATGTTATTATAATTGTTTGTATTTCTTTGGTGATGGTTGTGATCTCTCCTCTTTCATTTATGATTTTATTTATTTGGGTCCTTCCTTTTTCTTTTTGATAAGTCTGACCAGGGGTTTATCAATCTTGTTTATTCTTTCAAAGAACCAGCTTATAGTTACATTGATTTGTTCTACTTTTCTTTTGGTTTCTATTTCATTGATTTCTGCTCTGATCTTTATTATTTCACTTCTCCTGCTGGGTTTAGGCTTTCTTTGCTGTTCTTTCTTTAGCTCCTTTAGGTGTAGGGTTAGGTTTTGTACTTTTGAGACCTTTCTTATTTCTTGAGAAAGGCTTGTATTGCTATATACTTTCCTCTCAGGACCACCTTTGCTGTGTCCCACAGATTTTGAACAGTTGCTTTCATTTTCATTTGTTTCCATGAATTTTTTTCAATTATTTAATTTCCTGGTTGACCCATTCATTCTTTAGTAGGACTCCTTAGCCTTCATGTATTTGAGTTCTTTCTAACTTTCCTCTTGTGATTGAGTTCTAGCTTCAGAGCACTGTGGTCTGAAAATATGCAGGGAATGATCCCAGTCTTTTGGTACCAGGTAAGTCCTGATTTGTGACCCAGGATTTGATCTATTCTGGAGAATGTTTCATGTGCAGTACAGAAGAATGTGTATTCTGTTGTTTTGGGGCAGAATGTTCTGAATATATCTGTAATGTCCATCTGGGCCAGTGTGTCATTGAAAACTTTTTTTCCTTGATCTTTTGCTTAGATGATCTATCCATTTCAGTGAGGGGGGTGTTAAAATCCCATACTATTATTTTATTATTGTCAATGTGTTTCTTTGATTTTGTTATTAATTGGTTTATGTAATTGGCTCCTCTCATGTTAAGGGCATAGATATTTAAAATTGTTAGATCTTCTTGTTGCACAGACCCTTTGAGTATGATATAGTGTCCTTCCTCATCTCTTATTATTGTCTTTGTCTTAAAATATAATCGATCTGATATAAGGATTGCCACCCCAGCTTTCTTTTGATGTCCTTTAGCATGGTAAATTGTTTTCCACCCCCTCCTTTTAAATCTGGAGGTGTCTTTGGGTCTAAAATGAGTTTCTTCTAGACAACATATTGATGGGTCTTGTTTTTTTGTCCATTCTGATACCCCGTGTTTTTTGATTGGGGCATTTAGCCAATTTACATTCAGCATAACTATTGACAGATATGAATTTAGTGCCATTGCGTTGCCTGTAAGATTACTGTTACTGTATATCGTCTCTGTTCCTTTCTGGTCTGTTACTTTTAGGGTCTCTCTTTGCTTAGAGGATCCCTTTCAATATTTCCTGTAGGGCTGGTTTGGTGTTTGCAAATTCTTTTAATTTTTGTTTGTCCTGGAAGCTTTTTCTCTCTCCTATTTTCAGTGACATCCTAGCTGGATAAGGTATTCTTGGTTGCATATTTTTCTCATTTAGAGCTCTGAATATACCATCCCAGTCCTTTGCAGCCTGCCAGGTCTCTGTGAATAGGTCTGCCGCCAATCTAATATTTCTTCCATTGTTATGTTACAGACCTCTTGTCCTGAGCCGCTTTCAGGATTTTCTCTTTGTCACTGAGACTTGTATGTTTTACTGTTAGATGATGGGGTGTGGACCTATTTTTTTTTATTTTGAGGGGAGTTCTCTGTGCCTCCTGAGTTTGTTCACTTTGCCATATTAGGGAAATTCTCTACTATAATTTGCTCCAATATACCTTCTGCCCCTCTCTCTCTTTCTTCTTCTTCTGGGATCCCAATTATTCTAATATTGTTTCATCTTATGGTATCTCTTATCTCTTGAATTCTCCCCTCATGGTCCAGCAGTTGTTTGTCTCTCTTTTGCTTAGCTTCTTTATTCTCCATTATTTGGTCTTCTATATCACTAATTCTCTCTTCTGCCTCATTTATCCTAGCAGTAAGAGCCTCCATTTTATTATTGCATCTCATTAATAGCTTTTTAAATTTCAACTTGGTTAGATTTTAGTTCATTTCTCCAGAAAGGGATTTTGTTTCTTCAGAAATGGGTTCTCTAATATCGTCCATACTTTTTTCAACCCCAGCTACCACCTTGATAATCATCATTCTGAACTCTAGTTCTGATATAATACTAATGTCCATATTGATTAGATCCCTAGTCATCAGTACTGCCTCTTGTTTTTGTATTGTGGTGAGTTTTCAACCTTGTCATTTTATCCACATTAAGAATAGATGAATGAGAGAACAAAATACTAAAAGGGTGGCAAAGACCGTAGGAAAATATATGCTAACCAAAGTAGAAGAGACCCAAAACTGGGGGAAGAAAAAAGGGGGGGGTGAATTTAAAAAAAAAATTAAAATAAAAATACACACACACACACACAACCACCAACTTGATTTTGGGTGTATTCTGGTTTCTTAGAAGAAACTACCTCCCAAAATTTTAAAGAAAGAAAAACATATATATATACAAAAATAAGGGTAAAAATGATGAAGGGATGTAATCTGACTGTAAAGATGAAAATTAAAAGGATTCTAAAAAAAGAATTGATAAGTTGGTTGGAAAAAGAAAGAAAAAAAGAGGAGAGAATGTGATCAGGCTGGATACTAGAACAAAGCCATGTGCTAGACTGAGGGTATGTTTTGATCTATTAGAAGAAATTGTATCCCAAAATTTAAAAGAAGAAAAAACCTGTATGTATACAAAAAATAAGGTTAAATACAGTGAAGGGATAAAATATGACTATAGCAATGAAAATTTAAGAAGATATTTTAAAAAAGGTATTGATAAGATAAAATAGGTAAAAAAAAGTTACAGTAGGAAAGAGGAAAAGTTAAAAAAATGAAATAAGAAAAAATAAAATTAAGAAAAAAATTGACTTTGAAAGACTAAAGGATCATGGGGAAAAAAGCCAGAATAATATGTGTTGCTTTCTCCTAGCTCTGGAGTTCTGCAGTTCTTATTGATCGGTGAACTTGGTCTTGGCTGGATGTTCTTGCTGATATTCTGGGGTGGGTACTGTTGCAATTATTCTCAAATGTCTTTGCCTGAGGCAGAATTGCACTGCCCTTGCCAGGGGCCAGGCTAAGCAATCTGCTCGGGTTTGCTCTTGCTCTCAGGAGCTTCTATTCCCTGAACCCTTTCTGTACAGCTCTGGAGGACAGGAATGAAAATGGTGGCCTCCCAATCTCCATCCCTGTAGGAGCTGAGAGCTTGGGGTCCCACTCCTCAGTGCACCCTCAGAGAAAAGCAATCAGTTCCTCCTGTCTCCCTGGTCTCCGGCTTCAGTCTGCACTCACCTGGCCTGTGAACAAGTGTCTCTATCTCTGGTGCACGGCCCTGTTTGGCATCTCCAAGCCCAGCAGATTCCTGTTGCATGTTCCTGTGCCATTCCTCCTGGAGGAGGAAGGAGGGGGTCTTTCTGGATCTGCCACTTGTGGGTCCCTCCTCAAAGAGCAGTGGCCCTACTCTGCCTCAGATCATGGTTTAAGGTAACTCTGAGCTGAGAGCTCACTCCTTGGCTCTGTCTCTGCAGCCAGCTTCCCTACTCTAACACCTGGGAGCTCTGCCACACTCAGACACCCCTGGTCTTTCTGTGACCCCACAGGTCCTGAGACCACACTGTCCCTATGAGGGCTCCATCCCCAGCTTAGCCTCTGGAGTGACGTTCCTCAGTGGAGCAGCTTCTAAAAGTTCTGATTTTGTGCTCCGTTGCTCTACTGCTTCCTGGGAGCTGGTCCCTCCCCCCACAGTTTATCTTCCCATCCCTTCAGATTCACTTTTCTGCATGTCCTACCTTCCAGAAAGTGGTCTATTTTCTATTCCTAGAATGGCTGCTCTTCTCCTCTATCTCCTGTTGTGTTTGTAACTGTTCAGAATGGTTTGATAACTATCTAGCTGAACTACTGGGACCTGATGATATTTCAGTCTCTTACTCCTCTGTCATCTTGCTTCCTCCCCAGAGATCAACTTTTGACAATATAAGTCATTTAACCTGCCCTTACCATGTTTCAGTTATCCCCTGTTCATTTATAATTATTCCAGTAGCCTCTAAGTATTCACTTGTGTGTTCTACATCATCACAAAGAATGACATCTTAACATGTTAGTATGGAAACATTTTTCACCAAAAATATGTTTATTGCTAGGCCATTGTGATATTTGGGAAGAATTTTTTAAAAAACTAAGCCAATGTATTTCCTACTACATAGACACTATGGCAAATCACCCTGAGGCAGGAAATAAATCAGATTATTGTTAACTAACAAAGAGGAGAGAACTTTTTGAAAATATGTATGAAAAACATTTGATCAGGGTTCTCAAGCTATATATCCTACTCCATATGATTCCTTTTTATTAATATGAAACATTAGCAATATACTTCATGGAGTAAATATTCATTACACAATTGAATCTGTAGATCTCATATCCTAAGACTTCATTTCAACCTGACCCTCTTTCTTATGCCATTATGTTCTAGAAATTAGTAACTATTTGGGTAGAGATCAGGGAGAAAATTGTAAACACCTTAAATAACTTTGTGCACTCCTCAGGAAATAAAGATTAGTTAACTTTTAAAACATATTCCTGAAAATACTTTTTTACCTGTTGCCACGGACTTGGATCATGGAATCTGAGAGTATTGTACATTTATAAATGAGATTTCAATTTGACCTGGAGTTACTTCAGGTTACAGTCAATTTGACCTGAACTACTTCAGAGAACTCTGCTTAATATATCTGGTTCAAATTGGAGTGACAAATAGACTTAGCTAAATATATTTATACCTTACAAATAAAATGTAAGCAATGTATCATCTGAAAACAACCCTAGGTTTTTCTCTTACTATATATAGACAAGTATATTTCAAGGTAAATACAGTAGACCCTTTACATTTGCAAAGGCTATCAGCTGAGACTTTGAAACATTACAGTATATAAATACCACTAGAACACCAACATTATTAGAAACCATGAAGCTGATCTTGCCCTGCTCCTGGGTTTTTATTTGATTAAATATATATTGCACAAAACAATGGTTTCTTGTACCTTGGTGTCCTGGAGATTTTATGGTAGAGTATCTATATCTATATCTATCTATATCTATATCTATATCTATCTATATCTATCTATATCTTAATCTTAGAGCTAGCTGGGTTGCCATCAAATACACATTGGTCTTTCCACGGCTACCTGATCTCTTACCCTTACTTCTCATTCTTGCATATGAATCTTCTTGGGGCATTTTCTTGCATTATAGGCCAGTTTTATCTGCTTTCAGACATTCTCCATATTCTAATCTTTCTGCTCTGTGACTTTTCAGTTCTTGAAAAAAAAAAAATCCCTCTATAGCAATGTGGTCAGCTGATGTTGCTTCTCCTATTAAATTCACACTTATGAAACAAACAAACAAATAATCAAACTCCTCAAAATTTATCAGCCAATTTTTACTTGCAGTAAAGATTAATTTTGTAGACCATTGACTTCATCTCTTATTGCTTCACTTTACAGCTGTTTGACTTTTTTGCTTAATCACATATCCATACATAATTCATTGTGTTGTTCATATGTACTCAAGCCACAATCGACTGAAATTTCACCTTGACTAAGTTGAGATTCCTTATTTGATAAGGTATTTGTATGGATTAAAGCAGATTTCTAATTTAATCATCCTTCTTGTGTATGTATTTTGAACATGATAACCTGGAGAGCTGTCACAGAGTTCAGCATTCTGTTTTTATAATTAGCTTCTGAGCTCAGCATTCATTCCTTTAAAACACAAGCAACCTTCTCTCCCCACCCTCATTTTGTTTTCTCTATAGTTCTGACAATAGCACTAAAACTTGACTTGGGGAATCAAGTAACTTTAAAAAACAAACAGACAAACAAACAAACTTATTTTTATCAGTTCATGACAGTTTCTGCCATACTTGATGTCAGAACAGAGAAACAAGGTCACATTGAGATAAGGAGGATATGTAACTGGCTAGGCTTACTCATTAGTTAAGTGAGTCTTTCATACCAATCAGTGAAACATATATTATTTAAGGCAAAGAAAATCATCACCTGAGAGTTGAAGTGGTTCTATGACTGCTAAAAAATATTTTAACTGAGGTGCTCATTTTAACTGGGCATGTATTCATTTCCTTGCACATTTTTTTTTTAAGATTTTATTTATTTATTTGACAGACAGTGATCACAAGTAGGCAGAGAGGCAGAGAGAGAGAGAGGAAGAGAAGCAGGCTCCCTGCTGAGCAGAGAGCCCGATTCAGGGCTCAATCGCAGGACCCCGGGATCATGACCTGAGCTGAAGGCAGAGGCTTTAACGCACTGAGCCACCCAGGCACCCCAACCCCGTACATCTTTTATTCGATGAAGAATTTTTTTCTAGCAGCCACCCAATTCATCTTAAATTAAAACTATATATATGAAGACAATTACCACAATATAATAATATAAAAGGAAAATACCATCTTTGAGGTAGGGAATAGTATATACTAATTAATGAAGTTTTTTTAAGAAGCACCATTTATGTAAAACAATTATCCAGAACAAGCAAGGTAGGGCTAGTGTTGTCAAAATTTCCTTTTAAGTATGCACAATTCTTTCTCCATCTATTATATATTTTTGGAGATATTGTGTTTTAGGAAACAAGGCTCCTTAAGCTAGTAAATAGAACACTAAATATAGCAGTACATTGGGAAGGTTGTCTCAGAGAAATACTTAAGTCAGATGTTTCTGACAACATCACATTTGCAAGGCTTTCTAGTAAGGATGAAGATGGGAGATTCCAAGTCTAGTGATTCTGTTGAGTTCAGATGCAGCCCTTACATAGGGACCCACTGAGGACCTTCTGGTTTTGTATCCTAACAGCAGCTTCTATAACATGCTAAGTACCCATCAAAGGCCACGAACCACAGTAATAATGGACTTAATGTTAACATTTCTCCTAAACCAGTGCCTGAGCACGTTGGTGGGAAGGGGATGGGAAGTAATTATTATGTTGTTACTCTTGATTTTCATTTCTGTCTTCCATTTTCCTTATACCCTAAGATGCAATCATCAAAGGAGAAAACTTAAGATAGGAAGTCATGATTACATTAAAAGCAGTAGTTGTTACTTACTTAGTACTTAGTATTCTTACAATGGCAAGTTCATATAACACATATAAACCTACCAACAACCCTTTGAATTCAGGGTAAATCTTATCATTATAGTAGATGACGGATCTGAGGCTTGAGGTAGTTAAGGAATGTGTCCAAGTCACACAATTTAGAATTCAAGTCTTCTTGTTTCTAGAGTTCAAGTTCTAAACTATTGTATTTATTTTTATCACTAGAATGGCTAATCATTAATGGCCAATTATTTTATTTAGAAAAATAAAACTCCTCTAAGCAGAACTCAACCAAATATTCCTTTTTTTCTTCTTGTTATTCTTTCAACCCTAAACATAGTGATACATATAAAATCCTACTATAAATATTAACTTTTTATTTCATTTGTTCATTTCATAATATAATTTAGCTTGATTTCCAGCCTACTCTTTTTTTTTTTTTAAGTAACTACAGAGTACACATTCAAATCTTTTTGTTAATAGAACAACTTATTTGGATGTTTAAAAGAGTAATTTAAAATATTATTTTGAATAATAACACAATATAACATTACCATTTTATATTATTTATGATGGCATTTAAAATATGGTACTGCCATGTGACTATTGCCTATTGTGTCTGTTGAACATAATTATTATAATGTAATTAGGCTTTTCTTTTAATGGTTGTTTATATCCTTAATTTTCCACATACTGTATAAATCTTATTTTTATAAGGTTAATTAGAATTACTCCGTCTAGAAGACCAGCATTCTTGCTATTTAGGATTTTTAACCAAATTATGATGAGTACTTCACATTTGCCTTTGAAATAACAGACAATCTTATATGTCTTACAGTGCCATATTTGAGCCTTAAGATTATAAGTAATACATTAAGAAATAATCAAATAATCAGATACCATACTCCAGCTTAATTCAGCAACTAGTATATGACTCAATTAGTTTCTTGGGTTGTTGGTTGCTTGGAAAACACATTTAAAAATTCTAGCTGGTTGTACTGAAAAAGAGTGGGCCGAAACTTCCATGATACACTGTAATTTTCTTTATAGAAAAAAAGAAGTGCTATGAAATGTGCAAGCCTGATGATTCACAGACCTGTACCCCTGGGACAAATAATACATTATATGTTAATGAAAAAAAAGAAAGAAAGAAAGAAAGAATTCTAAGTGATTTTTAAACAGCTTCACATACAGAAATACACAGGCACCTTTCCTTGATTTTCAGAACTGTAGAAATTATTTCAAGGGTACATTTACATCTTGGAATTTACATTTTCACATGAATTCATAGCCTTTTTTAATGGGTTTCTGAATAATACTGAAAATGGTTTCCTTACCTGTTAGCAGTACCCTGTACATTAATTCCATATTGCACGGCCAGATTAATCTCCTAAAATAGATCCTGTTTATGCCCCTCAAAATCCTCCGTAGTTCCTGACTTACTGCCAGATGAATGGTGGATTTCCTCTCCCTGGCGATCTAATGATGGCATGATATGGCCCCAACCTATCTCTTTCTTGCTCTGTTTCTCATCACTTTCCTTCCCAGGTCACTGAACATCCAGTTGATTACTTGCCATATTTGCATCTTTTTTTTAACGCTGCTCATGCTGCCACTTTCACCCTTCACTCATAGAATTAGAAATTCTGTGAGTTTATAATGTTGAGTGAAATAAAGGAAGTAGTCTCTACCAGAGATCTGCCAACTTTTCCTGTAAAGGGCCAGAGAGTCAATAGTGAGGCTTTGCAGGCTCTTTCGTCTCTGTCACAACTGTTTAACTGCTGAAGTGCCAAAGCGGCCACAGACAGCACATAAGATGAATGAGCCTGGCTGTGTTCCAGTGAAACTTGTTTACAGACGCTAGAATTTGCATTTCACGTAATTTTCCTATGTCACAGAAATGGTATTCTTCTTTTTACTTTCTTTAATTATTTAAAGATGTGAAATTTTTTTTTTTTTTTTTTTTTTTTTTTTTTAGTTCGTGGACTATACAAAACCAAGCAGGGTCAGATGTGGCTTGCAGGCCATAGTTTCCTGAATCTTTGTCAAGACCATGGGATACCATGTAGTCATTAAAGAGAATGGAGTAGGTCTATATAAAGTACTATGGAAGACATTGTTATTTATTAAAGCAAGGGCAGAATATTATTCTGACATGATGACTTTGGTAATTGTTTTATACTTTCCATATACTATTAAGTTTTTCCTAGGAGAATAACTAAAAACCTGTGACATGTGAGACAGCAGAGTGGGGAGGAGGAATTTTACTTTCATGGTATTCCTTTATGACCACTTGAATTTTCTGTCATTGTTCATGTATTATTTTTTATTATTAGCAGTATTTAGGACATTAAGAGGACTTTTCTGGGAGATAGAAGTATGAATCATTGTTTGTTTTGCTCTACATCCTTTTCTGTAATACAAATCCATTACTAGTACTTTTAAACGGCTTCTTCTTCAAGGTCAAGCAGAAAAGTCATTTTTTCCCTTTTCCAGTCCAAATTATTTTTCTCTTTCCCTCCTTTAGTCCTTCCCACCCCGCCCCCACTGTACGCACAATATAGAATTAACGAAAGCTCCTCATCAATTCCTTATGGAGATTTTTTTTCCAGATTAGCATACATATTTATACATGTTACAGCCTTGTGGGTACATTCAGATGATAGGCTGTCATATGGCTTCCAGGGTATTTGGTATTCCATGCGTTTTCTCCTACTCTTAAAACCATATTGGAGTACAAGTGGAACTAAAGCCACTAGAGTGATACCTGAATGCATTCTAATCCTAAAAACATATATGTACTTTGGACAAAGTGCTTAGAGTTTTCAACACAGGAAAAACAAATTATGTGTAAAGGATGAGGAATCAGAATGTCATTGGGCTTTGCAATGCCCACACTGAAAGCTAAAACAAAATGAATCAGAAACTTCAACATTCTGGAAAAAATTACTTTCCATCTGGAGTCATATAGTCACTCTTATTATCAATCAAGTGTGAAGGTAGAATAAAGACATTTCTAGGTATGTGAAGTCTCAAACTTTAAGAAGCTACTCGAGAGGTGCTTGACCAAAATGAGGCAGTAAACCAAGAAAGAAGACACGGTATCTTAGTTCAGGCTTCTATAACAAACTACCAATGACTAGGTGACTTAAACAACGAGCATTTCTCACAGTTCTAGAGAAAGTCCAAGATCAAAATGCTGGCAGATTCGGTTATGGTTGAGGGCCCACTTTCTTGTTTGCTGATGGCCATCTTTTCATTGTAACTCCTTGCAGGGTAGAAGGGGTGAGGGAGTTCTCTGTGGTCTCCTCCATGATGACACTAATCTCATTTATAAGACCTGCACCCTTGTGGTTTAATGACCTCCCAAAGGCTTACTTCCTTATATCATAACACTGATGGTTGGGATTTCAACACATGGAGTTTGGGGAGACACAAGCATTCAGTCCATAACACATGGGATCCAAGAACAAGGGATCAAAGATGGGGAAGAGAATCCTCAGGACATTGGTGAAGGGAGATCCCGGGGTAATGGTGTACTACGCATTTAAGGCAACCAGAACAGAAGATGCCAGAACACTTTTTTAAAAAACAAAACATTAATATAATATCAGATACATTTTAAGAAGGGAGTTACATGGGGAGTTTGCTGTTTTGTAATTTATAAATACATAGAAAATGTAGCAAATACAAACATGACAATTATTAACCCAAAGGGAAAGAGCTTGCTGAGAACTGAATATGCCCATCTGTTTCAAATTTTAAGACCTTAAGTCAGTAATTTGAAATTAGCCAAGGTGGGAGTATTTATACCATTGAAATCACCAAACTGAACAAATCAGGACTTTTTTCTTTTCAGAGAATCAGTTTACCGCATACTAGTAGTATGTGATTCAAATCTGAGTTGCGTTTACACAGTCACTACCGTGTTGTAAATACTCAATGTTAATCTAATTAAAATTAAATTAAATTAACTTTATTGGGAGGATAGGACAGGGAAGTGATAAGGCATATGTGTGTGTGGTGGCAGCAAAGGAGTAAGGGAGACTAAACCTTTAACTTCTCACATGATGGAATTCAATAGGTAATGTCTAAAATGCAAAACTAAAGATGTTGAATTATTTAGAGAAAAGAAGCCGCTGAAAGAAACAAAAGTGGCTGCCTCTGGAGAATAGTAAATGGGAAGGAAACTTAGAGAACTATACATTTTCATCAAACTTTATGGAATTATCTAATTCTTTAAACTATTCTTTAAACTATTGAATTTCTATCTTAGAAAATAAATTTAAAACCTGAAAATGAAAAAGTAAATAGATGATGAATTTTCATGATTTTTTATTTATAAAAGGCTTTAAACCTCACCCTGAGCAAACAGATTAATGTATCAAAATAGTAATATTGTGTCTTATAATGTGGGTGAGGTTCTATTTACAGGCCATTCCTCAAGCCCGCTCTTCACTCCCCACTATCCCTGTTGCCTCCCTGACGATCTTCTGTCATTTACTCTACCTTCTCAGGTTGCCATATTAGCTCCAAAATACTCCCACTCAATTCTGGGTGCCCCACTGCCTTGCATTGCCCAACCACACACATACAGCACATACATGTACACACTTGTAACATGGGTGTGTAAGTGTATGTGCAAGCACACACACAGGAATGGCATTTTTCATGATTTACCCGAGCCTGAAATTCTGGAATTACATAAAATGAGAAAAAAGATTAAAATTGAGTTACTTTTGAGTTTACAATGTTTAATGATTTTAAGAATTATCAGTTTGAATTTAGTTAGGGTTCTGTTATATATGTAAAATAGAAAGCCCATTAAGAGTGGCGTACAAGAAACCATTAGCACATGATAATAGGAAGTCCAGACTGTGGGTATAGGCTATAGATTGATTCATTCAGGGGTCCGGTGTTATCGGAGGCAACAAGGCACATGTCCCTCTATTCTGCCTGGGCTTCATCCTACGGCTGGTTAACTTCCTGGAGATTAAATGGCTGCCAAGAGCAGTCAGAGCCACTTGTGTTATTTACCTTTGACAGGAGAGAAGAGAGATCCCATTACTCTGCAAGAAGAACAATGGAAAACTTACTCTGAAGTTTTCAGCAAATCTTTCTTATGTTTCATTGATTAAAAATGAATCATGTAGCCATTTATAAACTAATTACCGGCAAAGTGATTGCCATTGAAACAACCAGTCCTACCTCTGGAGTGGAGGGTGGGGCAGCCTCCCATGAGCCACTTGGGCTATGTGATCAAGAGGTGATTACCTGAACAGATTTTAAGTTTTACTTAGGGAGGCTTTGGTAATGGAAACTGGATAAACAAGGGAAGTGTCTATTACAGATGGAAAATAAGAATGCCACACCAGGATGTTTTCAGATCTTACAATCTTGTTTCCAGGTCAACTCTGTATTTTTATTATTGGTTGTGACTTTTGGAAACAGATCTGCGATAATTCATTAGGATGTTAATATATTACGATGTGCCTTCCGTGATTATTGGCTGATTCACTGCCATCTGGTCAAGCAAGAGATACTATTATACAGAGCAAAAAATAAGAAAAATTAGATGGAAAAAAACATTATATAAAAGAAGATATATGAATTAGAAATAGGCTCCAAAGAGTGATACAATTTTTTTTTTTTTTTAATGGTGGCTGAGGGGATATACTAAAAAGTCCTTTGTTTTGTTTGTTCACGAAGTGGTAAATAACATTTTCCAAAAAGCTGAGTTCTTTTTTTTTTTTTTTAAAGATTTTATTTATTTATTTGACAGAGATCACAAGTAGACAGAGAGGCAGGCAGAGAGAGGAGGAAGCGGGCTCCTCACTGAGCAGAGAGCCCGATGCGGGGCTCGATCCCAGGACCCTGAGACCATGACCTGAGCTGAAGACAGAGGCTTTAACCCACTGAGCCACCCAGGTGCCCCAAGCTGAGTTCTTTAATAACCCGTCACACCATTTTTTCTTTCCCAGCATCTTCTATCCTTCCATTAATGATCTATCCTTCCATTAATGGGGGCTTTATGGTTAGCTTGGCCAAGGTGGTACCTTACAGGAATTGACCTATTTTCAGTTCTCAAATCAAATTTTCATTATTTAGTATATAAATCAATATCGGTTTATTTTGTCAGAATTAAAAACAAGGATAACTCATATCTGTTTAAAATGACTCTTAAAATTCTGAATCCTTAAATACAATAGATTCAAAATAAAAATATCCTCTCTGCTTGAACAACCCCAGAGTTATCATAGTAAATTATTATTGTGCTCATTCTTTCCTCTGATTCAAATTCTGATTTTTCTGTTGTAGACATTATCTATTGATCTCTCACTATGGTCAAAGTATACTGTTCAGGATTTAGTATCCCTGCTCTCCCATGCCTACTACTCATGCACCCCCGTCATCTCCCCACCCATTCTCCCAGGAGAGTCATATTGTAATTTCAATTAGATAAATATTCAGTATTTACAATATTGTGACCTGTCAACTCATTTTAGAAGTGAGTGATGTGTCAGTGATATATTTAGTAAAGTGTAGGGGGAACTACAGATATTTTTGTGTTAGCGTATGAGTAGAACTGACATTCTATTCCAGGCTCTCCTCTCTCTGAAGAGTTTTTGCCCTTCTTGGTTTTAATAATTGGTAATTTGATCATTTGAAACTTCTCTTTTAGCAAATGAAAGCTTTGCATACTCTCTGGCTTTGTTTGCCACTTTGCTTTCCTAAGTTCCTGAAGTAGTCTACCATATTTCCAGTTGCTCCCATGTTTGCAAATACTTTGCTTTTTATTTGTTATTGGATGGATAATATCAAAAAGTTTTCTCTTGCATTTCCCTTTTACTCATTGGATACAATCCTGTATTAGGTTCCTCTGTGTTCCAAGGGGCCAAATATGATTCTTTCTTTGAGCTTGACAGAATGCATGCAAAATGTGCTCAGGCCTTGTTCTTTTGTTGTCTTCCTATGTAGATTTTGCAATCATTTTAAAAGCACTTGAGAAATGACGCCTAATTTGAAGAAGGAATTAAATATAATTAAGTTAGAGTCTCATGTAGGGCTAAGTCTAATGTGACCTTGGCCACACAGGTGGACATTGTTGTTTTGGGTGGAAAAAGCAAACAATAAGATTCAGGTTTTATGAAGACAGTCCATTAGGGCTGCAGAAATCACACTAGCATAACTCTAGCCCAAATAATAATAATAGCTATCCAGGGAATGCAAAGGAGACAGAACCACTTAGTATTCATTGCATAAGTAATTCTTGAACTATAGATACTAATATGCTGCAAAGAGTCCATGTTCTCCAACATGAAATGTAACAGAGTAAAATCTTTCTTCCTCTACCTGTATAAATCCAAGATTGGTTAAAAACACTCCAGATGACCTACCTTATCTGCCTTTTCCTACATATAATGACTTCTAATCTCCTAAAACTGTTTTGAGATAATATGTGGGAATTATTTGAGGGAGTACTCAACAAATGTTACATGTTATTAGTAATTTAACAAGTTTTTCTAATAAAAAGAGCATGTATACCACAGAACTGGCAAGTAGAAGGATTTTTCTTTTTCATTCAGAACTGCATCTAAGTCTGCATAAACAAAAACAAATTACCACTTCCTTTGTCTCCATACCATTTGAACCACAAAAACTCACCTACTCAAGTACTTCATCTGCTAATATTTTGGTTTTATATCCTGAGTTAAAATGTGAGATCATTCTCCCCCAATTTAATTTTTTTGACAGTGAATATTTATACTAAATTTAAATTAAGTGTAAAAGAGCAGATTGATAAGAACACCAAAAACCTTGTAGATCAACCAATAACACCAGCTGTCCAAATTATTCTACAGCATTGCAAAGGTTCCTCTAAACTGCATATTTATTGCTGGATACATTCCATCCATATGACGTACAAATTTGAGATTTATACTTTTAAACATAATAAGATGGAGTTCTGCCATGCCTACTGGGTGATAAGTAAATGCATACACAACCAATTTGGTTTAAATCTCAGTCCATAATATTTTTGCATTAATCTTAGGCCATACGACTTTTTTTTTTTTTTTAGATCAAGTACTTATAATTGTAAAATGTACAATCTCTTCCCTATATACTTTCTTCTTAAGGTTTCATAAAAACCTCAAGGAGAAATATGAGAAATATAACAATATCACTTCTATTTCATGCACTTGTAGAGTCTGATAAAACAAAAGCATTCATTTAAAAAATGGTTCTAAGTAATGCTTGATTGCCAATAATTGAGTCAATATGTAAAATGTGTCTTCTAGGGCCTTTACTATTCCTCCTATAGCCACATAGCTTATAAATAAATAGCTTATTGGTGATTGAAATATTCAGGGTAATATCACAATGCATGCATTCATCACACTTTGGTTAAGAGAAACCTCACTAATTTTTACAAAATGGAAAATGCTGGACAACATTGGTGGGTAAAAATCAATTAAAAATATTTTAAACAAATGCATTTTTATTTATTTCAGATGCATTAGGATAGAAAGAGTTAATTAGTAAATATGTTTCATTACATAAATGAAAGCTTCTCAAGGGCTGAGAGGTAATCTGCTCACTTAGTCCTCTACATATTTCTGTATAATCTGTATAATCTCTATTTATACCACCTAAGAAGAAAGAGTAAGGAAGGTAAATGTTAGCCTCAGTACTGAATGGTCTCTAGATCAGAATTTAAAAGTTTACATTGAGGATTTACTATCCTGACAGATAAATCAAGTGACGCACCCGTGTTGAGAATTCTAACTTCACTTTTTCTGCATTATTAGTATTGTTGCTTGAGAACACACATAGCATGCTTTTCATCTTGCTCAAGGCTAGGCTTGTTTGATGGTCAGTGACACTTAGGAATTCAACTAGGAAGTTAATACAGTTTTAGTGATACACCAGAATCTTTCTATTCATAGATTTACAATGCTATTCTATATTTATTACCTTAAAACATACCCTTTTACAGAATGTTCTCATGAGTAATATATGCTAAATTACTATTTCCTCTGACTTTATCTTCAGCCAGTTTTTATTTCTACAAAGTGGTCACCAGAGTGGAATGGCCAGAAGCCAGGCTGTGAGCAATAGAATCTTTTTCCAGAAAAAAAAAAAAAAAAAAGAAAGAAAGAAAATAAGATATGCTACTTATATGCAGTTTTATTTAGTCCTTTAAACTTTTCCTTTTTGTGCGTGGTTTTAATGTATATAACATATTCGTATAGTAGAATATGTTTATTATTTATAAATATGTAAGTTGATGCCCATTGAGGGTACCTGCTTAAATACTTATTTTATGTAAAGAGGTTTAAGGATGACCGATCTCAGGGTTTTCAGATGTTGCATTCAAATTTCCGTATTTTTTCACTTATATGTATTTTTTAATGTTATTTCCTTCCCTAAAAGACAATAAGATGTTTGCTCATCAGGCATTCAGAGATGTGTTTTTGCCTTTTCTTTGCTGGCCTAATCCACTGCCTACTTTAGCAAAAGTTGGATTTTTTCCTTTTGTTTGCAAATCATAAAAAATCATAATAAAGTGTCATGAACTCTTGACGGCCTAAGCAGTTTTTTTTAAGGTCTTTTTTTCAACCTGATGTTGACTGATCTTTTTACATGACTTGAAGTTCATTTTTCAAGTTGTAAACCAGATTTTAATTTCTACCCTGAGAGACTTGTGACCTGATGGGAGCGGAAAGGCTACCATGATTTGTTCCTTATTGGCCTTTTATTGAGTCAGCTAGTCCCCAAGATTTTCCACCCACCCTCATGCAATGAATACACGTTGTTAATCTAGCTGGAGACAATATTTGGTGCATATTATGGTTATTGTTGTTCCTGTTGATGTCATTTTTATTGCTATAGACTTTTGACTTATAATAATAATCACAAAATGAACAGAAGCCAGAGCTGTGTAACTAGAGACTTTTTCTTTTTAACAGCTATCGTTAGCTCTGGGGTGTAATGTGTAAGGTTCAAACCTTTTCCCAAAATAACATAATATAACTTGCTAGAGGAATGATTAGGCTTAAGAAAAGTTTTCCTTTATTTGTGATTTGTAATGTAATAGCATTGTGTTTGTTTAAGGTGGGTAGGAAGTAGATGTGTTTTTGAGTCTGCTCTGTATCAGGACTTCCTCTGTCTTTTTACTTCTGTATGAGACAAAGCCTGGCACAGAGTAGACATTTAGTAAATAATGAATGAATGAACAAAAATAAAAATAATTTTATTTAACAGAATTTCATAATAAAAACTGAAGCTCTTTTGAATCATTTAATATTATAGACTTTGGTTATCACTGAATGGTGAGAGTGCTGATTCCGGTACCGGGAATGGAAAATGTATCTACAAGATATTATGTAAGACGAAGTAATTTGCATTTAGTGCTTTATTTTCTGGATATCATTTACTAAAACAGTTGATATAAAGGAGGTTATTTTATTAAGGAGGGCATGTACTGCATGGAGCACTGCATGTGGTATATAAACAATGAATCTTGGGACACTGAAAAAATGAAATTAAATTTAAAAAAAGAAAATAAATAAATAAAAATGAATTATAGCAAATTGAAATAACAGAGCTAGATAATGTAAACAATACAATGCTGTATTTTAAATTCAGGTTCTTAGTTCCTCGACTATAAATTATCTAAATATGTATTGAATAGTGCCAAAGATGATGCCATTGGCTCACTCCCATGAAGGTATGGGAAGTATTTTTCTGTAAGTAATGATAGATAATAATGATCCATATATGTTGCTTTGAACTTCTTCCCTTTGGGGCCAATGGCATACCTTTTGTAGATGCCTTGATAGAATTAGCTTTACTCTGTGCCATACCAAAGCACAGAATATAGCTGACTTTTTTCTCCAAAGACCAAAATGATCCTCAGGCCTCATTGGCACCACTCCCTAATCAATTGAGCTAATTTTCTGTAGGTTGTATAAACCTGAACCAATAATAAATGGAAAATGAAAGAAGCATGAGATCTATAAATCTGACTTGTGTAACTTTTTCCTACTTAAAATACTGACATGTTCATAATATTGCTTATCTTCACAGAGGTAAATGAAGGTCAGGTTTGTTATGGAGGTTTTAAAGAGTTAGGTCATCACAGTTTATTCACACCTTTATTCTTTTTTTTTTTTTTTAAGATTTGATTTATTTATTTGAGAGGGGGAAGAGGGGTGTAGAAGCAGGGTGGGGGAGGGCCAGAGGGAGAGGGGAGAAACAGACTCCCCACTGAGCAGGGAGCCCAATGTAAGGCTGTACCCCAGGACCCTGAGATCGTGACCTGAGCCCTGACCCCTGAGCCGAAGGCAGATGGTTAACCGACTGAGCCAGCCAGGCACTCCTCACACCTTTATTCTTTTTTTTTTTTTGGAGGGAAATGATAGAGTTTATTTTTTATTTTTTATTTTTTTATTTCTTTTCAGCATGACAGTATTCATTGTTTTTGCACCACACCCAGTATTCTTATTTCTCACCTTTATTCTTATTTCTGACTTTAGTCATTATAAGTGAAGTTCATTAGGCTTATTTAGATTCTTTAAGTTCGTGTTTCAAATAGCTGGGCTTTTATTATTCTTCACTGCTATCAGGACCCTGACCATAAAGCCTGATGTGTTCCTGGGTTTATCTCTTAGAAATTTTATTAAGAAGAAAAACCAAACTAAACATGACTGCTCTTAGAAGTTGGATATTTGTGGCACTTTTATTATGATCTTTTTTTTTTTTTTCTTTTTTGAAGCTCTATTACTGTTACAAAATTTAGCAACTTTAGGTCCAGAAGTAGGGGCCGTCTCAAGTTTGGTCTAAATAAAATGGAGTCTGTTCAAAGAGGCACATCTCTTACCATAAAGTAGGCATGTATTACCTTTAAAAATTACAGCGATTACATTTGGGGATTTATAATAGATTCTGGCAAGGTTGAGTACTTTTTTCTAGTACAAACCTTATGTGAAAAAATATATATACAGGGTGGAAAGCAGAAATGCAGCATCTTGAGAGTGATTTTGCTCAGTGAACCTGGACCATATCTGAGCATTCAAAAATTGGTGTTACAATGAAGCCTGTAAAAAATGTTTTTCTGAATATAAAACCCCATGATTAACTTGCTATCTTCAGTCATATGTGCCAGTTAAGTTTTATTTTATTAGGTTGCATATTTCAGAGCTCAGATACTGTTTTCAAGTCTGTATACCAAGATAATATACACTAACTTTTGAAATTAAAGGTGAATTTTATAAAAACTGAATTTCCTTCCCTTCTAAAGCTCATTTTCTAATATTTTCTGAAACATTTTTTACTTAACTATTTGTAAAATAAAATAAAAATTAAATTTAAAAATTCCTTGTATGTTGAAGTTAGACATGTTTAGAATATAAATGGTATTGAACTACATACATTAAAATATGGTGTTGATATTTTTAGTAAACAAAAATATAGATAAGCTAAATGGGTAGTTATTTTGATAGGGTCAAAGATTAATTATGTTTATTTGAAAACTGCTTATAATATTACTTTGGATGTATGAAGCAACAAACAAACAAAAATAAAATTAGATTCTTTGTGCGGATCTATTCTTAGAGGAAATGTGTATTTTTCCAGGATTTTTAAATGTTTATAACTTGGATGTCTCCCAGTATTCACCCTTTTTCCATCCCTGGAACATCAATCACTTTCCACATGGCACCTGGACCTGAAATGGTGCTTCAAATTAATACATGTTAAAAATAAAAATTTTAAATTTAAAAAAGTTCCCCAAATGTTTCTTACTTTGTAATAAGAGAGACAAAAAGAGAAAGATCCTTATATGTCTGTATGATTTTTCTCTCTAATCTGACTCAGCCCTGCCAGAACTACATTAAAACCTTCACGTTCATTGTAACTGGTGAGTTGCTCTTTTTGGGGATGTAGCTATGTGATTTCTTACCCTTTCTCCGATAAAACAATTGTGATTTAATTTTTCCAAAGATGTTACTATTTAATAGTAAGCCTAAATGATTTCTAAAAATAAATTATATATTTTTACTTCACAGTTTTAATGAAACATTTGGGCAAGCAGAATTATTCAAACCCACTAGCTGTGCTCCTTTTTTGAAGACCATAAATAATTTTTTTTTTTTTTTCACATGGACCTGCTTCCTTTTCTTTACTGGTTTAAAGGACAAGCCTATGCAATAAGATTTTAAGTGCTCTCTTATGGAGAATTCATCTGCTTATTTTTCATATTCCTATTAGAAACAAAGAGGAGAATCACACTAAAATTGGCTCACATTTCTTATCATTGAATCTCAGGTCTTCTTCTGAGTTGATCCTCAGAAAATAATCAATGCCACAGCCCTACAGATTAACTGCTTAATAAAAGCATTGTTTCATAAAGCTATTTTTGATCACATATTGAACGATTTCCCTTTGAAGTTAGTAAGGCTAGCAATGCCTTTATAGATAATGATAAAACTGCTATTAAAAATAATAAAATGCCTTGAGAATATGACAAGTGTTAACACTAAACAGAATAATTGATATTTATTGAATGCTTGCCATTTGGCAAATTCTTTTACATTTATTATTGTACTTATTTTTCGTAGGATTGTTTCAAAGTTAATGTTAGCATCTGTGGCTTTACATTGGAGGAAACTAATAACCAGAAAGGTGGTAGAATTTTTTTCCAAATCATATAGCCAGGCAGAAACAAAATTCCCATCTTGAATTGTTATGATACATGCTCCATGCTGTGCCCTTCCCATTTTATCATGCTATCCATGGATTTGGCTTGGAAATCATCCAGTTCAAACCCTTTGTGTTTACATATGAAGAAACTGAGGCACAGAGAGTTATCATGACCTATCCAGAAGCTGGGGCTCAGAGAGCATTTTCTGCTCTGCTGCTACTGGATAACGTGCAGCCAACTGCAGGGACTGAGTGACTGCACAAATGGACGGGCCGCGTAAGATGTCAGTAGTGTCAGTAGAGCACCAAACCGGGAGCCAGGAAACGAGGCTCTCCTCCTGTTCTTTTATGACACATGTGACCTTAAGCATGTTGTGTAACTTCTTTGTGGCTCTAATTCTCCATTTCTACAATGGGGGTCATAGTGAGCTTCCTGTCTTAGAGAGCTGTTACAAAACTCCAATGAGGTAACATATTTGAAAATTACTTTGCACATTATGGAACATTTTATAATGTAAACCATTTCAGATGCCCACTGGTGCGCATTTAAGAGTACATAGTTCCAAACACACATAAAATGCAGTAACTTCACACGGTGAGCTGTCCAGGGAAACGATGTGTGACATACCAATTAGTCTTCACTGGGCCAAAAAACTGTGGCTGGCTCCTGCCCCAGGTAAGTCCAGTTTGGTTACCAGACAAGAAGGTGAGGAAGGTATCTCTAGTGGTTCAGAGTATCCCCACAAGTCAAGATACCTAGCCCCTGCTGAACAACTTCCTTTTCTGGCTAATTCCATAAGGTTGACATTCTAGTTTGAGGGGAGCAATCTGGGTTCTCCCGTACCAGTTTTTGTGTATTTGTGCAAACGAAGAATAGTCTTCTCATCAGTGCATCCAATTGATCTTAATGCAGATCTTCAAAGAGCAGTTAATTTAGCTAATTTATTTGCTTGTGTCAGGTAGAATCTGTACAATTCTGGAAACAGGAGACAAAGGAGCAAATAATGTAGAGGAGATAAAGTTAAGTGATTTGACCAAGGGTGGAACATGGGACAATAAGACTGACATCTAGAGAAGACTGGACAATTATGGACCAAAGAATAGTTTATTCACTTTCAGTTTAATGAATAATGCATTGTTTTTTAAAAGAACATGCAGGTCTAGGAAGATGATGTTTTATGAAGTCCACAGAACACTAACCTTGAGCTTCGACGATAACATCCTGCCTTAGACTAACTCTTATTTCAAAGGTTTACTATGTATTAATCTCATTTTTCCTTTTGGGGTAATCCTTGGGAAGCAGGCCAGGCGGGTGGTAGCACTCTAACACCAAGATATTGGGATTCAGAGAGGCCGTGCGTTCTGCCCAATATAGAGAGGCAGCAGGTGTCAGAACTTGGTAAGTTTGACTCTAAAACTATTCCATGCCCCTTCTTTAAGAAAAGGAGAATTTAAAACTGGGCTTTACATCTTCGGCATGGAGATCATATTGATTAATCTAGTAATGACTTTGTGAGTTTCAGGCTGAAGATAAAATATTTTTAAAGTAAAAACCAAATCAAAATGGTTTACCAGTTATTTTTATCTCAGATTCAAGCCACAAGCCCCTTTGAAGCCAAAGGAAATTTTTAGTTTAAAGAGGGGAAATGGGGAGTGCCTGGCTGACTCAGTGGATCATATGACTCTTGGTCTCGGTGTTGTGAGTTTGAGCCCCATGTTGGGTATAGAGATTACTTAAAAATAAAGTCTTAAAAATAAAAGGGGGAAAATAGGGAGTAAAAACTCCAATTCTTCCTAGCTCAGACTGCAAATAGTCTCTCTTCTAACCTAGAGTATCTTCATGTCCCCTCTTGTCTAGCAGGATTGTAGAGAGTGTTGTTTTTGAAGTTCCATCAATCTATTAAACATTAGACAGAAGGTTTTAGGAAACAGGCCATGTGTATTGTGACGTACAGTCCTGGAAAGAAAAATGATCAATCTGTGTATTTGCCTTTTAACTAGTTGTAGACAAGTTGGCCACGTCCTTGGCACATTAATGAATTCTGTCATATCTCATCTCTACTGCTCTCTTATTATATGAATTCAGATCTGTGTTTGGCAATAAAAATAAAGTCACTGATTTAAGTTTCTACTTCCAAGCTAGGGCTCATGGTCCCTAATAATCAAGAGACTGACTACCATAAGGAAAAGAATAAGTTTTCTGATGTGATTTGTAATATATAACTCAAACTTGATTTTAAAAGGAATTTTCTGCTATTCACAGAGATTTATTTTGGTAAATGTTTTCTCCCAGTTAGTGTGTGAACCTACACCTCTACTGAACTACTTTTCCTTCTTGTTAAAAAAAATAGTTACAGCTATATGAAGGAAATAGAGAGGCTTTCTCATGTATTCATGGATAGATTTAAATACTTACCAATATCAGAACAAGTATGTGGTGCGTTTGATTTTTTTCCAGTTTTTGAGGAAGTGATTGAAAATATGGCCCACAAGGCACAACTACATTTTCTCCCACAGTATCTCTCCACTGAAGGACCTTTCTAGAAAATAGGTCTACTTTTCTTAGCATCTGGTCTCTTTTATCTGGCACATTGGTTCCTGGCTCCTTTTTATCTAGGACAGCCTATTTATAAATCAAGTATAACCACACAGATCTCTCAATTAGTAGCCCCAATCCCATATTTAAATTATTCTTTAGGATATGTACAAATTCTTCCTAATCACATCTGTTAAGAATTTAAAGGCCTTTTTCATTCATGTCAAAAGAACAAAGAATAAACAGGGCATTTAAAGAATAGGAGCTATACAATGTCATTTTGGAGTTGCAAATATGTCTACACTCTGGAATATATGTGTTCATTCAAACAGGATATTTCCCAGTGTTACAAAAGTATTCTGTGTTGCTTTTTAATTTGGATTCTGATTTTTTATTCTATCACCATGCACCAAGAGTAAGAGGATCACATCAATAGTCAATCTGACTGACATTCAGTTTTAATTTCCTGTACTGTGAGTTGCAAAATATTTTGTGTTCTTACATGACTACATTTCTTTTGTCATTTTTTTGGTCTTAAGGGTTGTTTGCGCTAGGACAATTTTCATTAGTTCACTGCTTTAAGAGCTATTGATTAGAATGTTACCATGTATCATTTGTACTTGCCCTAGTTATAGTAGGTGAGAGTTCTTACCTTCCCAAACCAGACACTTTTAGTCAGGGAGCAATGATGTATTGTGTTTCATTGATTCCACAATGTACACATGCTCCCATCTGAATGTATCTGAAAGTAGGATGCATCGTAGAATTGGTTTCTGATGGTCACTACTGGCCAGGGAGCAACAGTGAAATGGGTGTCATTATCTGCTGATTCATGAATAGCAAAAGCACCAGAATCAAAACTTGCTGACCTGGTGTCCAGTGAATACAGAGAAATTGCACACAGTGGTGGAAGGGTCTTCTAATTCCTAGAAACAAAAGGTTTTGTGCAGAGGCTGGAAGGGGTCGGGTGTCATGTGGTTTAGCAGTGTTCCCGAAGGGGAAGTTTTAGTCTGTGCTTCTCCTAACATCTTGGGTGAGAATTCTCTGATCTGATGGAAGAAGGAAGAAAAAAAAAAAATCCTTTCCTTCTCTAAGCCTATTCTAAAGCACTGAAAAAATAAAGATAAATTAATATTTCAGAACACTGTCTTATCATGCCTTCAGGCTAAAAATGCAAAGCAACAGTCTATAGTTCCTCACACTTCAGAACTACTCCATGATGTAGGTACGCCCCAAAGGGAAATTTAACTTTTCACAATATACACCCTGAGTATTTCCACTGAGAGCATGTGAGTATTTTCACTGGGACCATACCAGAGCATTCAGATAAAAATCCTAAATTAGTAAGAAATACACAAATAAGACCTTGCTGTTAGAAGAAAGTTCACCAAAAGATTTGATTTGTTTTGGCTGGCAGATTATTCTATAACTTTGCAAGTTGAATTGTTATCAAATGTCAGAGGGTACGTCCACTTCCCTGTGCCAGTCTGCAGTCTATACGGTGAGTTATATGTACAATTCTGTGGATGCTCAAAAATAATCTGAACCAAAAACATATTTTCACATATACTGGGTTAAGGCAATCTATAGACTTGATTTTAAAGTAAAGCCCAAAGTTATTTCATTTCCCTAAAGTCTTTATGTTTTTATGATGGGAAGCTTAACATGTTACCTTTTTTTTTTTTCTTCAAATTCCCTTTTAAACTGTGTTTGGAGGACTGAAGCAGCGAGCAGACTTTCTCCCGAGAGAAAACAAACTTTGCTACTCAAGTCACTGCTGATGGCTTCTTTATTTCAGCCCTGGTGTGTAATCTTGTTGGCACTTAAATAATGATCCTGTCTTTGGATGTATGGCTTTCAAGTCTTTATTTCATGCATTAAACTCACAGTTCTGTTTTATCCTTGACATTGCCATTGATTTGGTAAGGAGAACTTTCAGTATTTTTTTTTTAATAAAACAAACAAAATCCCACTTTTAGTAAATCCTGCAAGCTGTTTCAACTGCCTGCAGTGACATTATCAAATGATAAAATCCAGAACCTTCTAGAAGGCAGAATTTACCTTATAAAACTAAAAAACAAAACAACACACACAAAGCCTTCAGCAATCACTTCATTGAACATAGTATAACACCGAGTCATTCTGTAAAATTCTTCTTTTAAAGCTTTTATTTATTATGTGATAAGGCAAGCCTCTCTCTCTCTCTCTCTTTTCTTAGATTTTTGAGACAGTTGCATGATGTGTTGAAAAAAAATGTGGATTTTGAAATCAGTAAAACCTGGGTTCAAGCTCTGGCTACATTATTTATCATTATTTACCTTAAAATTTACTAACTCTTTGGTATATATACTATAAAATGGGGTTAATGGTACAAGTTAAGTAAGAGTAGACAGCCCATAGCAGATGCTAAGTAAATGTTTTCATTTGCCTTCTCCTCTCAGTTTTTATTCATAATTAAATAAAATGTTTGAGCATTATAATCCCCATGATAAATTAATTTTCTCCCATTAATTGAAATAATTTAAGTAATGGAAATTAGTGGAAAGTAGTAATTTAATATTAAGAATGGCAAAATAAACACAAGTACTTTTCAATTTAAGGATAAAGAATTTGGAATGATTATCCAAATTGTAGCTTAATATCAGTGCCCAATCATGTGGTAGCTAGCACCTCCTTAATCAATTTCTCTTCAAATCCTATTTAAATGCTTCTGAAGACACGGAAAAAGTGACATTAGCGCCAAAAATGAAGACTTACAGCTGAGCTAGGGAAATAATTTTGAAGAGATTTTCATCAACGTAAAGCCAGTGATGGCCCCGGGGGTAAACCAGAGATTTACAAGAGTTTTTCATTATGGAGCAGCCCCATCCAGCTTGAAAAGTGGAAGGAAAACATTTTTTTTCCTTCTTATTCTCTCTGTCTCCTGAATGAGTCATGGGATATATTGGCATATAATTAGAAAGAGTGTAATTGGCCAAAAATCTGAAACCATTGATGGGACCTATGGGGCATCCACATGATGGAGCCATACCTGGCTATTGATGTCAAATTGCTAGGGAGATGGTTGCATTTGATTATTAGCAGCCCAGTGTCTGCAGGTATCCTTGGGATTGAATCCTCTCCCTATTACTCACCAAACCAGGTATCCTTAGTACACTGTCCTCATCTCTGAAATAGAGATTAGAGGCAAATGATGTCATAAGGCTTTTTTTTTTAAGAACTAAGTGATACGATATATAAAAAGTGCTTCTCACATCATCTGACAGAGATTAAGGTCTCTATAAAATTTTAAAGTAGTCAATTATCTTTTAAAATGTAAGAAATATTCATGATATAAAATTAAATAAAACAGAGTACACTGATGTGTCGGTGTGTGTGTATAAAATAACCTCGCACATGCATGCGCATATGCACACATCAGAATCTTAACCATGTTTATTTTAGGCAGGAGAATTATGAGTCATTCTTCTTTGTAATTCTGCATATTTCTAAAATTGTCGATAAGAAATGTATATTACTTTTAGCATCAAAAAACCCAAATTAATGTATAAAAGTTTCAAAATATAGTTGATTTTATACAAGGCCTACCTGACTCATAGTAGACACTGAGCAAATATTTGTACAATGAGTGGATAAGTGAATGAATGAGAGCTAGTTAATTCTGTGTCCTAAAGTAACCTTGATAATCCTCCTAAAGCATGACTTTCCTCCAGAAAATCTGCTCCCAGACTTTCAAAGACTCGCTTGAAACCAAGAAAATGAGTCCAGACTCTTCCAAGAATAGTCTGCAAGGTTCTACATGACCCGATTGAAAATCACCTTTGCTTTCTTCCTCCAACCGTTTCATCTTGTTTTCCATGGGCTACCGTTCAGCTGAACAATTTACTCCTTCCAATCCACAAGGTACCTTTGTCACCTTGATTTCATTCTTCCTGTCACCCAGACTCCCTTACCAACATCTTTCTAAATTTTGAGGCCCAGGTCAAGGAGCTCTGTCCAAATCCAGAGCAGAATTAATTTTATTCTATGTTGTGTTCCTATAGAAATGTATTTGTACATTTTAAATACCATTTGTTCAACTTTAGCTACCTTACATACCCCCTTTTTACTGAAAAGTAGAAAATGTGTCTCCCCTTCACCTGTTGGGACAGAAGTTGAAAGGGTTCTTTACTTTGTGTATAATCTCCTGTTGAAAACAATTTTATTTTGTGGCAACATGTAATGGTGAAAATTACAAAGATACAAATGAGTGTGGAGTAAGTAGGTATATAAGTAAAATCATGGCACCCGTAAACCCTTGTTCCCTAGCACCCAGGATTTTACATATTTTTCCAGAGATAGTCTATGGCTCTAAAAGAATATACATATTTCTTTATTTTCCACATATAGGTAACATACGTCACTCATTCTTCTTGCGCTTTGGTTTTTAGATTTAACAGTATATTTGGAAGATTGTTCTATATCAGTACGCTTCCTTTTTTATGGTTGCATAGCATTTAATTATATAAATATACCAAAAAAGAGTTAACCAATTCTTTTGATGATAGTTATTTAGACCATATTCACTTCTTTGCAATTATGATGTGACAATAAATAACCCAGCATATATGCCATTTCACACATATGAATTATATCTGTAGGATAAATTCCTAAATGTGAGATATTCATATGCACTTTGAATTTGCATGAACTGCAGAATCAGCTTCCTTAGTTTCAAAACAACCCTGTTTCCATTTTATTAGGCTCCATTAAGTTATGGATTAATTTAAGGATAATTGATATGTGTATGATGTTACATTGTTCTAAGTAAAAATTATGTGTTCTCCATTTGTTAAAGTCTACATATTCTTTTTCCTATAAACCTTGCATATTCCTACGTATAGCATTTTTTTTGTTGCATTTGTGTGATTTTACTTCCACTATATTTTCTAACCAATTGGTGTTTGTATAGATTAAAGTTACTGATTTTCATGTATTAATTTTAGGCTCAGTGACTTAGTGAGTTTTTTTTTCTAATTTTTTTTTTACATTTATTTGGTAAACAATTACATCATCTACATGTTTTATTTTACTTTTTTTTTTAACCTATTTTTTGGCTTGTACTTCTAGAATGTGGTTAAATAATAATGGTATAACAAGTTGGAAAAAATCTTTTTTTTCTGACATTAATGGAAATCCTTCTAATATTTTCTACTAATGATCATCTTAATGCTGATATGAATAATATATATTTGTATTTTATTATTTTTTCTACTGTCATATCTTTCCAAAGCTTTATTGAGCTATTTTTAATGTACTATAGTTGATGTTGATTCTGGAACAATATGGGTTTGAACTGTGCAGTTCAAAATGTGGATTTTTATATAAGTATAATACTGTAAGACTGTAAGTATGTTTTCTCTTCCTTTTGATCTTTTGTAATAATGTTTTCTTTTCTCTAGCTTTATTTTAAGAATATGCTATATAATGCATGTAAAATATAAACTATGTGTTAATAGACTGTTTACATTATTAGTAAGGTTTCTGGTCAACAGTAGGCTATTAGTAAAGTTTGGGGGAGTTAAAAGTTATAGTGGACTTTTGACTGTTTAGGGGGTCAGCATCCCGAACCTCCAGTTCAAGGGTCAACTGTACCTGTATTTATAGTGTACAATTCAGCGATTTTTAATGTATATTCATGGAGTTGGGAATCCATCCCAATCAGTTTTAGGACATGACCCCAGAAAGCAAGTCCATACCCTTTAGCAGTCACTGACTCACCCCAGCCCACCCCATCCCCACCCTTAAACAATCACTAATCTACTCTCTCCATAGATGCCTGTTCTGGAATTTCATATAAATGGAACCATACAATATGTGATCCTTTGTTACTGGCTTATTTCATGTAGCATAGTATTTTCAAATTTATGTGTTATAACATCTCTTAGTATTTCATTCCTTTTTGTGACTGATTTATATTCCCTTGTAGGGATATAGTACATTTTGCTTATTATTATTATTATTATTAACTAATGATTAGTCATTAGTTGATGGACACATGAGTTTCCATCTTTTGGCTATTATGACTACTGTTACTATAAACATTGGTGTACAAGTTTTGTATGGAGTACATATGTGGGAATGGAATCGCTAACTCCTAACATCACTCAGTGTCTTACCAACTGAAGACTACCAGACTGTTTTCCAAAGCGACTAAACCCTTTCTCATTTCCACTAACAGAGTACAGAGTTCTGATTTCTCCACATCCTTACCAGCAACTGTTGTCTGAACTTTTTTTTTTTTTTCATCCTGATAGATATGGTATCTTACTCTGGTTCTGATTTTCATTCCCTGATGGGTGATGATGGTGAACAGCTTTCCATGTGGTTACTGACCATTTGTATATCATTTGGAGAAAAGCCTGTTTAGATCCTTTCCACATTTTCTAATTGAAAAATTTGTCCTTGTTGAGTTGTCAGAGTTCTTTATTCTAGATACAAATCTCTTATCAAAGATATTATTTGCATATATAGTAAGTTAAGTTTTAAAAATATATTTTCAGCCATTCTTTGGCTCGAATTTTCACTTTCTCAGTGCTGTGTTTTGAAACACAAAAGTTTTAAATTTTGCTATAGTCCAATTTATCTGTTTTATTTTGTTACTAAGTGCTTTTAGTGTCATACCTAAGAAACCATCAACTCAAAAAACCCAAACAATCCAGTTTTAAAAAGCCAAGCTCTCAAATAGACATTTCTCCAAAGAAGACAAAGAGCCATGAAGTGTAAGTGCCTGACATTAAGCTTTTGATTACCAGTGCATCTATTTCAAAGACAACCATCTCAAATAAATGCATTTCTAGGTATATGACTCAGCTACTAGTAAAACAACTAAATAAGAAAACAGGCCATCCCACCTACAAAATTTCGTTTTTAGAAAGCAGTAGGTAACCTACATAACTTACTGTGTGATTGACCTCACATTTCCCTTCCTATAGCCTAATTCCATGTTTTATATTTTATTTTTTTTAAGACTTATGTATTCATTTTAGAGAGAGCAAGAGAGAGCAAACGAGATGAGCAGAAGGGGCAGAGGAAAAAGGAGTGAGAATCTCGAGCAAATTCCCTGCTGAGTGTAGAGCCCAACTTGGGGGTTGATCTCATGACCCTGAGATCATGACCTGGGCTGAAACCAAGAGTTGGATGATTAACCAAGGCGCCCCATCCATATCTTATATTTTAAATAACACCAATAAAGAGTGAATCTGCAAAATCCTAAGCACACTTCCCTCAGATTCCAATAAGAGCAAAGCCCCAACACTCTTTTCTTTCTCTGTCTCTGTATCTCTCTTTCTCTTTCCATGACCTCATTGTGAGGCCTTGGGTATACCATGTACCCTCCAGGATTTGTGAGTAATCTTTTATTTTCCTCCCATCTTCTCCAGTGGTTGTTGTTGAGGTGCCTTCTTGCAATCTTAATAAGAACTTCAAGGGCCAGTCCAACCACAGCATTGTGCTTGTTAGGGAGATGTCTGGGGGTGGGGGGGCTCACCACATGCAGGACAGGCCCAGGTGAGTGCCTGAGGCATTCCTAGTGGATAGCGTTACTGTCAATAAACTGAGAGGAACATTTTTGTGATTTCTCAAAAAATTAATCATAGAATTTCCATAGGACGCTGTTTATTCTACTTCTAGGTACCTATACAAAATTATTGAAAACAAGGACTCCAACAGATATTTGGACACCAGTATTCATAGCAGCACTATTCACAATAGCTTAAAGGTATAAACAACCCACATGTCCATCAATAGATGAATGGATAAATAAAATGTAGTAACTATATTGCAGTGAGATATCATTCAGCCACAGAAAGGAATGAAATTTTCATATATGCAACAACATGAATGAACTTTAATGCTCAGGGGCGCCTGGGTGGCTCAGGGGGTTAAGCCTCTGCCTTTGGCTCAGGTCACGATCTCAGGGTCCTGGGATCGAGCCCCACATTGTGCTCTCTGCTCAACAGGGAGCCTGCTTCCCCATTTCTCTCTCTGCCTGCCTCTCTGCCTACTTGTGAACTCTGTCTGTCAAATAAATAAATAAAATCTTTAAAACAAACAAACAAACAAACAAACAAACAAACAAAAAACACTATGCTCAGTGAAATAATCCAGACACAGAAGGCCAAATATTATATGCTTCCACTCTCACCAGGTCCCTAGAATAGACAAGTTCATAAAGAGAAAGAATAGGTATCAGGAGCTGAGAATGCGAAATTATTATTTAAAAAGTTTTTGTTGAGGATAATGAAAAAGTTTCAGTCCAATCCAGATGCTTTTATTTTATTTTCTTGCCTTATTACCCTGGCTAGAACCTGCAGAAATATTTTATAGTAGTGGTAATAGTGGACATCCTCGTCTTATTCCTGATCTAAGGGGGAAAGTGTCCAATCTTTTACTATTAAGAAATCTGTTAGCTATGGGTCTTTCTTAGATGCCCCCCCCCCTTTTTTTTAAATCAGATTCAGGATGTTCCCTTCTATTTCTAGCTTATTGAGTGTTTTAGCACAAAGTGTTGGATTTCGTCAAATGCTCTTGCTTCACGTCTTAAGATGATTATAGTGTTGTTGTTTTTCCTTTCTGTCATTCTGCTGGCATGGTGGATTATATTAGTTGCTTTTTAGTATTAAACTAAGCTTGCATTTTTGGAATAAATACTTGGCCAAGGTGTATACTCCTTTTTTTACATATTGCCAGATTCATTTTGTTAGTATTTGTTGAAGATTTTGCCACTGAATTTTATAAGTTGCTTTTTTAGTATCTATGTAGATGATTATGGATTTACTCTTTGAGCTCTTGATTTGGTGAATTATATTAATAATTATCTTAGCATACAAACATTCATTTGATAGTGATGTATTATTTTAATATTCAGTTAGGATCTCTTTGCTACTGTTTTACTTAGTATTTTTGCATATCAAAATTCCTAAGAGAAATCAGTAACTTTGTGCATTAAATTTTTCAGTATCCATACCTTTATATTAACTTCATTTAAAAATGTGCAACCTTCTGTGTTGTTTTGTTTTGTTTTGTTTTTTCTTTTCCTAGACTCTAGAGCAACTTTAGTATTGAAGTTTTTTGTTTCTTAATACGATTGGGTAGATTCACCTATAATTGTGTTGGTCCTTTTGGTTTAGGTAGTTGTAGTTCTGGGCAACAGGAATCCATAGCTAATTAGCCTAGGCTTTTATGAGTATTTCCTTCTCATCATCTAAGTTTAAATAAACTGTATAACCTATTTTGTATAACTATAGACCCTTTGCAAACATCTAGCATAATTTCTTTGTAATAAAAATTTCAAAATGCATTTATTTTTATTTAGAGTCAATACTATTTAGGAAGTAACTGCTATAATTTTTGTCTCATTATTTGCTAATAGTGACAGCTGCATGCAGTTTGTTAGTTCCAAGCTGGAGTTTAGCATATATTAGTAATAGAGGCCATATGAACAACTCCCACGAATCCAGGATATTGCCTTTCTCCTATTCACACGCCCCCAACATAAGCAAAGATTATCTCCACAAGCCATTCAGGAAAAGCCACATGGTTCTGAAAATTACTCAATACTGGTGAAGAAGCCCTGTGTTGTTGTTCATGTATAAATTAAATTCTTTAATCAAGCTTCAGATTGAGAACAAAGAATCAAAATTATAACACTAATGAAACAATTTTAAATGAGAAATAAAGATGTAAACATTCCTTGCATTGATAATTAAGAGGCATTGTTGAGGGGGAGCAAGACAAACCACCCCTCTTTGGCATATTGATTATTTGAAGCTGGTTATTTTTAAGAAACAGCAGATATAGGTGAAATTCTGAGAATGGAGTGGATGTTGCTTTTATAAGAGACATTTACATGCATAAGGGAAATCTACATTTATTTATAAGAGTCTTCCTGACTGTACCAGGGAGAAGAGGATGACCAATTTTTAGAAACACTAATCAGTGGAGTTTATAAGAGTGATAGACTCTTGGGGCACCTGAGCGGGATCGGTTGTTTAAGCATCTGCCTTTGACTAGGGTCATGATCCTGGAGTCCCAGGATCGAGCTCCTTGTAGGGCTCCCTACTCATCAGGAAGCCTGCTTCTCCCCGACCCTTCCTGTCTCGTGCTCTTTCTCTCTCACCCTCTCTTTTTTTTCTCTCTCTCTCTTTTTTTTTTTTAATTTTCAGCATAACAGTATTCATTGTTTTTTCACCACACCCAGTGCTCCATGCAATCTGTGCCCTCCCTAATACCCACCACCTGGTTCCCCCAACCTCCCACCCCCCACCCTTTCAAAACCCTCAGGTTGTTTTTCAGAGTCCATAATCTCTCATGGTTCACCTCCCCTTCCAATTTCCCTCAACTCCCTTCTCCTCTCCATCTCCCCTTGTCCTCTATATTATTTGTTATGCTCCACAAATAAGTGAAACCATATGATACTTGGCTCTCTCTGTTTGACTTATTTCACTCATCATAATCTCTTCCAGTCCTGTCCATGTTGCTACAAAAGTTGGGTATTCGTCCTTTCTGATGGAGGCATAATACTCCATAGTGTATATGGACCACATCTTCCTTATCCATTCATCCGTTGAAGATATGAACAGACACTTCTCCAATGAAGACATACTAATGGCCACCAGACACATGAAAAAATGTTCATCATCACTAGCCATCAGGGAGACTCAAATCAAAACCACATTGAGATACCACCTTACACCAGTTAGAATGGCCAAAATTAGCAAGACAGGAAACAACGTGTGTTGGAGAGGATGTGGAGAAAGCGGAACCCTCTTACACTGTTGGTGGGAATGCAAACTGGTACAGCCACTTTGGAGAACAGTGTGGAGATTCCTCAGGAAATTAAAAATAGACCTTCCCTATGACCCTGCAATTGCACTACTGGGTATTTACCCCAAAGATACAGATGTAGTGAAAAGAAGGGCCATCTGTACCCCAATGTTTATAGCAGCAATGGCCACGGCCGCCAAACTGTGGAAAGAACCAAGATGCCCTTCTCTCACCCTCTCTTTCTCAAATAAACAAAATCTTAAAAAGAGAATGACAGACTCTTACCAGTGAAGTGATATATATATCTATATATATAGATACATATATGCACACCACTTTTGTAGTATTTTTCTGGAGGTTCTAACTAGGATAATTAGGCAATAAAACAAAAAGCATCCAGATTGGATTAAAACTTTTTCATCATCTCCAACAATGGAGTCAATCAGCCATGACTTAAATCAGCATAACCACCTTATCCTTGTTTACTCTGCTTTTCCTGGTAATCTCCCTTAACGGACATCCCATCCCAACCCCAGCATGTTCTTTATTTTTTAGCTGAAGATGGTATTTAAGGTGATGGCTTTGGCCAGTTTGGAGAGAGTTACTCAGTTTTCCTGGGTCTCTCCCATGTATACAGGAGATATACCTATTACTAAACTTTGTTTTTCTCCTATTAATCTGTCTCATGTCAATTTATTAGACTAGGCAAAAGAACCTAGAGGGCAGAGGAAGAATTTGTCCTGTCCTACACTATATTGGAAGATCAAAGTGGTTTTCTTCCTAAAAAGTAGTACAAGACCAATTTCTGAAAGAGCCTGTTCATATATCTGTCAGGCTGTAAAATATTGAGCTTTAAATTCTGTAATTTTCTAATTATTTTTCTAATAATTTCAATTCATGCTTAATTTATTTTTTAAAGGTATTAATTTTTTCAAGCATATAACTTCAACATTTAGAAATCACATTCTCAGTAAGGACATGTATGTATGGTGGTTTCCAAAAGCAGCATTATCAAATGTCTAAGAAAAGTGACCCATGAACTCAGGCATTCAACAAAACTTGAAAGAGCAGAAGCAAACAAACATTTCTAGAGCAGACTGGGCTTCCTGGCTTCTGACAAAAGTTTGAGAGAAGCACAGAAAGGAAACTGGGATTTCACTCTAAGACTAGGGATGAGCTGCTGTGGTAGGCTGGGCAGTCCTTTTTAGATTTGAAAGAAGCTAGAAAACTAAACTAGGAAAAGGCTGGGAGAAAATAACTGGATGTGAGTATTCTGGTCTGGGTGGCACCTTGAGATGCAGATGTGGAACTTCTTGACAGGTAGAGTCAAATTCTGAATGAGCAGGAGAGGTGAAAATAAGTACTTAAGGAACCAATGATAAAAAGTTGAAATGGCATTTGCTGTCCACCTCCCCCACCATTTTCAGCATTTTCCTCTTTTTTTTTAAATTTATTTTTTTATTTATTAGAGAGAGCATGAGTGGGGTGGGGGGAGGGGCAGAGGGAGAAGGAGAGGAAGACTCCCCATTGAGCAGGAAGCCTAATGGCTCAGGGTGCAATCCCAGGACCCTGAGATCATGACCTGAGCTGAAGAGACACTTAACCGACTGAGCCATCCAAGTACCCCTCAGCATTTTCTTTTATTGAGTTTTCTCAATCTTATGGTTGAGAATCATATCCTAGTGGTTGCCCTTAATGCTTCAAAACATTCAGTTGAATCTTATTTCCTTACTTAATGTGACTTCAAATCATTTTCCTAAACAAAACAAGACACTTAACATGTGTTTACTCCTCTACTTCCGTGTCACAACTGAGCCTACCCCACCCATGCTGTTCACCTCCTGAACTGATACAGTTTAGATTTTAATTATGTATAATTGTTTCAGTTTATGATTGAAATGAATTTAAATTGTATACAACTAACTGGTCCTTGGTTTCTATAATCCAGAGTTTCCTCCTGGGTTCATTTTTTATTGTGTTGTAGTATATTCTGAAGTAATTCTTTTAAAATGGTTTCTTGGGTGACCCATGCCCTGAATTACTGCCCCTGAATATTTAAAAAATTCTAGGGGCACCTGGGTGACTCAGTGGGTTAAGCCTCTGCCTTCTGCTCAGGGTCCTGGGATCCAGCCCCACATCAGGCTCTCTGCTCAGCAGGGAGCCTGCTTCCCCCTCTCTCTCTGCCTGCCTCTGCCTACTTGTGATCACCCTCTCTTCTCTCTCTGTCAAATAAATAAATAAAATCTCTTAAAAAATTCTGTTTTTCTCTCATATTGGAATGATTGCTTGACTGTGTATTGAACTGCAAGTTCAAAGCCATTTTTCGTCAGAACTTTGATTCTAATATGCTTACTATGTTCTTTTTTATGTTGGGAATTCTGTTTCCAACCTTATTCTCACTTTTTCTGCAGGTAATTTTTTTCTTTCTTTCTTCCAAGGTGCTTTTAGTGCTTTGTCTTTATTCTTCCTGTTTTGAAATTTCATTATTTACATAGCTAGGAGTGAATCTTTTCCATTCATTGAGCTTAGCACTTGCTAGACCCACATAATCTGAAGATTTGTATATTTATTTAGGTCATGCATGTAGCTTTCTAATGTTTTTGGTACTTCCTTCACTCCATTTTTCTCTATTCTTCTGGAGGTCCCAGTCAAAGGACATTAGCACTTCTGAGTTTTTTCCTCTCAGTGTAAAATTTATCTTTCATACTAGCAATTTCTTGGTGCATATTTTGCTATATTCTTAGAGAATTTATCAGATTAATCTTTCAGCTTCACAAGTTACTTTTTTAATATCTTAATTTTATTTGATTTTTATTTGATTTTTTCAGTGTTCCAAGATTCATTATGCACCACACCCAGTGCTCCATGTAATAAATGTCCTCCTTAATACCTACCACTAGGCTCACCCATACCCCCATCCCACTCCCCCCATAACCTTCAGTTTCTTTCTTTGAATCCACAGTCTCTCATCTTTTGTCTCCCCCTCCAATTTACCCCAAATCACAAATTTCTTTTTGATGTTATCAGGGCTTCCAGGTAGTAAGGTTTTGTTTGTCGTAATTTCATTATTTTTAATTTCTAAAATTTCTAGCTGACTTTTTCATTGTTGTTACATCATCTTGTATTTTTAAAATTATATTTTATTATAATAATTTAAACTCCTCTCCCCTTTACTTTATTAACTGTTCCATCAAGTATTAGCTCTTTGATTTTTTAAATTAGATACTAATTTTAAGAGTGTTCTTTTTCTTCAAATATATTTGATAATCATTGGTTGTATATAGAACTTGTAACTGAGATTCCCTATTGGCTCCATGTTTGAATACTGTAAATGTTGTCAAGATTGCTTTTAATGATTTTTAGGGAAAGGGTGGATGTAGTAGTGGTAGGATTTACCACTTACTTGTCTCTAGGATATGACAGATCTGAGTAATTTTGGGGTGTTTCCAGCCACCCAGAGTACAATACTTCTTTAGCCTAAATTACAATTTCTTTTCCAAATTCCTACTTGGTGCTTTGTAAAAATGGAAGGAAGCAGACTGATTAATTTGGTTGCTTTTACTATGGTACTCCCGTAAATCATCTTGATACCATCCTAAGAGTCACTTTTGCTCATCATATGTCACCTCTAACTCTATAGTGCCCTTCTGCATGCTATTTCCTATCACAAAAAAGCCTTATACTACACAGACTTGGACCTGTGCATTGATTTTCAATCTGACAATAATTACCTCCTCTCATTCCAGAATTATTCATGGTTTCTGGTTCAAGGAAGGTACTTCTCTTGTTTTTCAACACTTAAATGTGTATGTGTATTTACATATATATTTTTGTGTGTATATATACATGCAGGGGTAGTATTTGCTTATGTAATCTTACTAGGATTTAAGGCTGTCAACATTCTTTTCTTTCACATTTATGTTTGTATATGTGTATGTGTATATATATATATATGTATATATATATATGTATACATATGATATAAAGTAAACGTATGAATAAATATTTTTTCTCTAAGGGTTTAAGACTCTAGAAGAGTATAAAAAGAAGACTATAGAGAAAGATGAGCTATATGCTAAAATACATACATACATAACCTAAACTAAATCCTAATCATTATTTATCTTTTGACTTTTGCATAGTTAACACATAATGCTATGTGAGTTTTAGGTGTACAGCTTACTGATTTGACAAATTTATACATCATGCTATATTTACAAGTCTCACTACCATTTGTCCCATTACCTCACTCTTATGGTACCATTGACTGTAGTCCTTATGCTGTGCCTTTTATTCCCATGACATGGTTAACTCCATAACCAGAAGTCTGTATCTCCCTCTCCCCTTCACCTGTTTTACCCATCCCCCAAGCTTCCCCCATTCTGGCAACCATCAGTTTGTTCTCTGTATTTATAGGTCTGACTCTGCTTTTTGTTTCTTTATTCTTTTTTTTTTTTTAATTCCACTTATGATTGGAATCATATGGTATTCTCTCTCAGTCTGATTTATTTCACTTAACACAATACCTGCTAGGTTCATCCAGGTTGTCTCAGATGGCACAGTATCATGCTTTTATGACTGCATAATATTCCTGTGTGAGTGTGTGTATGTGTGTGTATCATTTTTCTTATCCATTGGTCTATTTATGGATACTTAGGTTGCTTCCATATCTTGGCCTTTGTAAATGATGCTTCAGTAAACATAGAGGTGCATATATGTTTTAGAATTAGTGTTTTCATTTTCCCTGGGTAAATCCTGGATCATGTGGTAATTCCAATTTTTTTTTTTTTTTTTTGAGGAAACTCCAGACTCTTCTCCACAGTAGTTATACCAATTTACATTCCAATCAGCAAGGTTTATTTTTTTCCACATCCTTGCTAATACTTGTCATTTCTTGTCATTTTGATTTTAGCTATTTTAACTGATGTGAGGTGATACCTAATTGGGGTTTTGATTTACATATCCCTAATAATGATGACATTGAGCATGTGTCTGTTGGCCATCTGTATGTTTTCTTCGGAAAAATGTCTATTGAGGTCCTCTGCCCATTTTATATCTAAGGATTGTTTGGTTTTTGTTTGTTTGTTTGGTACTGAGTTGTAGGAGCTCTCTAAATATTTTGGATATTAACCCAATATCAGAAATATCATTTGCAAACATTTTTTCCCATTCAGTAGGTTTTCTTTTTTGTTTTGTTGATGGTTTCATTTGCCGTGTGAAAACTTTTTATTTTGATATAGTCCCAGTAGTTTATTTTTGTTTTTGTTTCCCTTTCTTTAGGATACAAATCTAGAAAAATGTTGCTTTAGTCTTTGCTCTCTTCTAGAGTTTTTATGGTTTCAGGTCTCATCTTCAGGTCTTTAATCCATTTTGAGTTTATTTTTGTGTACGGTGTTAGAAAGTGGTCCAGTTTCACTCTCTTATACCTAGCTGTCCAGTTTTCCCAGCACCGTTTGTTAAAGAGACTGTCTTTTCCCCATTGTGCATTCTTGTGTACTTTAGGTCATAGATGAATTGACCATATAATTGTGTGCTTATTTCTGGTCTCTGTTCTGTTCCACTGATCTGTTTGTCTGTTTTTGTGCCAGTAGTATACTGTTTTGGTTACTACAGCTTTTTCATATAACTTGAAGTCTGGAATTGTGGTACCTCCAGATTTGTTTTTCTTTTTCAAAATTGCTTTGGCTATTTGGTGTATTTTGTGGTTCCATACAAATTTTAGAATTGTTTGTTCTAGCTCTGTAAATATATAAATATATAAATATTTTGATAGAGATTGCATTAAATGTTAGATTACTGTGGGTAGTGTAGACATTTTAACTATATGTTCTTCTAATCCATGAGTATGGGATGTCTTTCATTTGTTTGTGTCATCTTCCGTTTCTTTCATCAGTACTTTATAGTTTTCAGAGTACAAGAATTTCTCCTCTTCGACTAAGTTTATTCCTAGGTATTTTATTCTTTTTGTTGCAATTGCAAATGGCATTGTTTTTTGAATTTCTCTTTTTGCTATTTCATTACTAGTATATGTAACACTACAGATTCCTGGGTATTAATTTCATATCCTGCCACTTTACTGGATTTTCTTATTACTTCTTGTAGCTTTTTGGTGGAGTCTTTAGGACTTTTCTATTGACAATTTAAATTCTTTACCACTATGGTTTCCCCCCACGCCCCGCCTCGCTTTTTTTCTTTTTCTTTTCTGATTGCTGTGGCTAGGACTTCTGGTACTGTGTTGAATAAAAGTCGTGAGAGTGGACATCTTTGTTCCTGACCTTAGAGGGAAAGCTCTCAGTTTTTTACCATTGAGGAGGATTTTAACTGTGAATTTTTCATAAGCGGCCTTTATGTTCCTTCTAACCCCACTTTGCTGAGAGTTGTTTTGTTTTGTTTTGTTTTTTATCAGGAGTGGATGTTGAATCTTGTCAAATGCTTTTTCTGCATCTACTGAGATGAACATATGATTTTTTTTATCCAACATTTGTTGATGTGATATATGATGTTGATTGACTTACAAATATTGAACAATCCTTGCATCCCTGGAATAAATCCCACCTGATTGTGGTGAATAATCTTTTTAATGTATTGTTGAATGTGGTTTGCTCATATTTTGTTGAGGATTTTTGCATCAATGTTGGCCTTTAGTTTTCTTCTCTCTCTCTCTCTCTCTCTTTTTGGTGGTGGTGTCTCTGGTGTTGGTATCAGGGTAATGATGGCCAGGTGGAATGTATTTGGAAGCTTCCCTTCCTCTGGTATTTTTTGGAATAGTTTGAGGACAATAGGTATTAACTATTCTTTAAATGAATGGTAGAATTCACTTGTGAATCCTCCTGGTCCTGGACTTTAAATTTTTGGTAGTTTTTGATTTTTAGTTCAATTTCATGACTTATAATTGGTCTGTGTAGATTTTCTATTTCTTCCTGGTTCAGTTTTAAAAGATCATATGTTTCTAGAAACTTGTCCATTTCTTCTAGATTTTCCAATTTGTTCACATAAAATTTTTTGTAACATTCCTTTAATCTTTTGTATTTCTGTGGTGTCACTTGTTACTTTTCCTATCTCATTTCTGATTTTATTTATTTGGGTCCTTTCACTTTTTTTCCTGACGAGTGTGGTTGGGTTCTCTATTCTATTCAATTTTGGTTTGCCAATTCTGTTCATCTTTTCAAAGAACTAGCTTTTGGTTTCATTGATATTCTTTATTTTTTTATAGTCTCTATTTCATTTATTTTTGGTATGATCCCTGTCTTTTTTTTTTTTTTCTCACCTTGGGTTTTATTTGTTCTTTTTCTAGTTTCCTCAAGTATAAGTTTAGATTGTATATTTGAGCTTTTTCTTCTTTCTTGAGGTTTCTGTATTGCTATATATTTCCCTCTTAAAATTGCTTTTGCTGTGTCCCAGAGATTTTGGACTGTTGTGTTTTCATTTTCATTTGTCTCAGGTATGTTTTTTTTTTTTTTTTTTTTTGATTCTTTCTTTGGTCCATTGATCATTTAGTACCATACTGTTTAGCCTCCATGTGTTTGTGTTTTTTCCAGGTTTTTTTTTTTTTAAATTTCTAGTTTTATACTATTGTGGTCAGAAAAGATGCATAGTATGATTTCAATCTTCTTACATCTATTGAAGCTTGTTTTGGGGCTTAATATTTGATCTGTTCTGGAGAATGTTCCATATGCACTTAAGAAGAATGTGTATTCTGCTGTTTGGGGGTGGACTGTCCTGTATATATTTGTTATGTCCACCTGGTGCAGTGTGTCATTCAAAGATAAATTGTTTCCTTACTGATGTTCAGTCTAGATGGTCTATCCACTAATGCAAGTGGAGTATTGAAGTTCCCTATTATTGTATTACCATCAATTTCTCTTTTAATGTCCATTAATATTTGCTTCATGTATTTAGGTGCTCCAGTGTTCAATGTGTAGATATTTATAGTTGTTACATCTTCTTGCTGGATTGATCCCTTTATCATTATGTAATGCCCTTCTTTGTCTCTTGTTACAGTCTTTGTTTTAAAGTCTGTTTTCTCTGATAGAAGTATTACTATGTCAGCTGAGTTTTTTGCTTCCATTTGCATAGTCAGTATTTTTCCAACTCTTCCTTTTAATCTGTATGTGTCTTTAGGTCTGACATGCACCTCTTGTAGGCAGCATATAGATAGATAGGTCTTGTTTCTTTACCCATTCTACCACCCTATGTCTTTTGATTGGAGCATTTAGGCCATTTACATTTAAAGTAATTATTGATAGTATTTTAATTTGTTTTCTGGATTTCTTAATATTTTATTTTGTTTTCTTCTTTGTTCCTTTCTTCTCTCTCTCTTTCTTTGTGATTGATGAGTTTCTAGTGTTATATCTGTCTGGCTTTCTCTTTTTGTGTATCTATCATAGGTTTAGGGTTTGGGATTATCATGAAGTTCATGTATAATGTGCTAATAAATAGCAATCCGTATTAATCTGATGGTCATTCAAGTTCAAACACATTCTTGAAAAAAACAATAACAGCAAGAAAAAACACTTACTTCTTTTTTCTTTCCCCCTTCTCCCCACTTTTACTCCCTTCTCCATATCTTATGTATATGTTGTCATATTTTACATCTTTTTATTCATAATTTTCTTATGTCTAATTATGAACATTTCTTTTCTACTTAAGGAAATCCCATTAACATTTCTTGTAAGGTTGGTTTAGGAATGACAAACTTCTTTATCTTTTGTATGTTTGGGAAAATGTCTCACCTTTAAATCTGAATGATGACTTTGTCAAGTGGAGTATTCTTGGTTGTAGGTTTTTTTTTCCATGACTATATCATGCCTCTCTCTTTTGGCTTGCAAAGTTTCTGTTGAAAAATCAGCTGATAGCCTTATAGGTTTTTTGTTTGTTTGTTTGTTTTGTTTTTGTTTTTGTTTTTCTTGTAGGCAACTTTTTTTTTCTCTCTTGCTGCTTTTAGATTCTTTATCTTTAAGCTTTGACATTTTAATTATTATGTGCCATGGTGTGGACCTCCTTGGGTTCATATTGTTTTGAACTCTTTGTTCTTCTTGGACTTTGATGTCAATTTTTTCCCTTAGGTTAAGGAAGTTTTTTATTATTATTTCTCCAAATAAGTTTTCTACACCTTTCTCTCTCTTCTTTTTCCAGAACTTCTATAATGTGAATATTTTGTTCATTTGATGTTGTTTAAGAGATGAATTAATATCCTCATTTTAAAAATTTCTTTTCTCTTTCTGCTGCTCAGTTCTTATGCTATTACCTTGTCTTCCAGATCACTGATGTATTCTTCTGCATCCTCTAATTCACTTTTGATTCCCTCTGGTGAGGTTTTTTGTATGTTTGTTTTTTAGTTTTAGTTATTATATTCCTAAACTCTGGTCACTTTTTAATATTTTTTGTCTCTTTATTGAAGGTCTCACTGAGTTCATCTTTTCTCCAGCCTGATGAGTAGCTTTATGATCATACTTTAAATTCTTTATCAGTCATATTGCTTAATTATATTTAATTTCGTTCTTTTTCTGTGTTTTTATTTTCTTGTTCCTTCTTTTGGAATATGTTCTTTTATCTCCCCATTTTGCTTGACTTTCTGTGTTTGCTTCTATGGATTAGGCAAAATGGCTACTTCTTTTTTAAATTGAAGGAACCGTCCTGTGTATGTTGTCCCCTATGTAGATTACATGTGCTTGGTGATTTTTGCTGGCTGCCTGGAGCCGTGGCTGTATATGCTAGTTACTCTCTCAAACCATGGCTTTTTATAGATAGAAGATAATTATAATAATAATAACAATAATAATAGAAAAAAAAGAAAGTTAGAAAAGAATAAAAAGAAAGAAAAAGAGAAAAAAGAAAAACAAAATGAACAAAAATTAAAACAAAACAAGATGAATTAGAAAAATAAAATAAATAATAAAAATAAAAAAAAAATTAAAACCCCAAAACAAAAAGACCAAAAAAAAAGACCCATAAAAAACTTGTAGCTTATTTTCTGTATCCCTGTATCTACATATCTCACTAGAGGCTGAGATACATGGACCTGCCAGTTATGGCATCCCAACTGTGATCTCGTCTGGGCTTTTAAGGTTAAGGGAGAGAAAGCAACCCCTATGGCTCCTTGACCATTTTAAAGTCCAGCATTTTTTTTTCCCCTGTATCCCAGCACAGCCAGAGCTGGTGTGGGCTTGCAGATCCTTGGCTTGGTAAGGTGACAAGCTCCCTGTGATGACCAGACCTAAAAACCTAATTTGGTGTCCAGACCTTGCTCCAGTCTCGGCCTTATAGGTGGGGTGGGAGTGTAAACCATGCATTCCTCAGTCCCTTTGACCTAGAGTACATTTCTGCATCTCCCCAACCACTGGGCAGAGTTTTAGTTTTGTCTCTTTTATATACTAGTTGTTCATTTAAACCATGGCTTTTTCTTTCTTTGCCCAAGGACAGAGGAATCTGTTCCTGGTCCCTCAGTACTATCCCTCCTTACTGCCACCTGTAGCATCAGGGGTGGATATTCCCTTTGTTACCATGTCTCCATCTCTCTTGCTGTTTTTTCTCTTGCCAGTCTCTCTATCTTTGGTTGTTCAGCAGCTGTCTAGTCATCCCTCAGTTCTTCTTCAGGAGGAATAATTCTACTTATAGGTATAATTTGGTGAATTCTGTGGAGGAGGTAGTTCAGAGTCTTCCTATGTTGCCATATTGGACCAGAACTCCATCCTAAATTATTTTAAAAGACTTAATTTTTTTAGAGCAGTTTTAGGTTCATAACAAAATTGGGTGGAAGGTACAGAGAGTTCCTATATACCTCCTGCCCCCAATAGGCACAGCCTCCCCCAAGTTGGTATATTTATTACTCTTGATGAAACTGCATTGACATGTCATTACCACCCAAAGTCTATAGTTTACATTAGGGTTCACTTTTGTGCATTCTATGGATTTTTGACAAATGTATAATGATATGTATCCACCACTACAGTATCATACAGGATAGTTTCATTGCCCTAAAAGTCTCTGCTCTGTCTATTCATTCCTCCCTCCTCCCCAACTCCTGACAACCCCTGATTCTTTTACTTCCTTATAATTTTGCTTTTTCGGGAATGTCAGATATTTGGAATTATGTAGTATATGGCCTTTTCAGATTGGCTTCTTTCACTTAGTTAATAATCCTAAAATTTTTAGCCTTTAGACATATCAAGTAATGTACAAAATAAGCTTTTCTACTCAAGCTGTGCTCCCACTTTATTTTGTCTCCCACTAAACCTTGCTATGTTTGTATTCTTGCCGAGACTGAGATCAGGGTTGGAGCAAGGATTGGTGATCCAGTGGGAGACAGGATAGACACAAAATTCTCTATTATAAAAGATAAGCTGGTTATGCAGTAGTAACAGTCCCCTCCAAAATTTTAATAGACTAAAACAGAAATGGTTTATTTGCCATTCAAACTGCATGTCCACTGAAGCTCCTTGTTGTAACACAGAGGTCATGAAGGCAAAGCAGTTACCTTGTATAACATGGTTATTCCTTGTGTTAAAGGGAAAGAACTTTGCAAGGCCTTGCCCTGGCAATATCAAGCTCTGGCTCAGAGTGGAATGCATTTCTTCTTCTCACAGCCCATGGTCACTACTCATGTGACCCATCCCCCCACATGGGGACTAACAAGTGTCATCCTACTCAGAGTGGAGAGCTGGGAATCTTTGTGAACAGCAACAGTGAATAGATTCGTATCTCAAAATTTACATAGGACTTAAAAATAACTGCTAAATCTAGGGTCAGTGTGTATTTTTAAATATATGCTACTATCACTTCCTGGATATTCTGAAAGAAGAAACTCATATCTTCTACTAAGATTCATTATAAATAATGCAAAATTATGTAAGTGTTTTTATAATTCTATAAAGGCAGAAAGAAATTTGAAAACCAGTATCATGGAAAAATACAATTTTGTAGAAATGGAAGGAATTATAGCCTTTAGGCAGTTCAGTCCAGCTTACTTTTAGCGATTATATACATTTACATATAGGTGCATTTATTTCTGTGTGCATATAAAATCTGATATGGATATATATGGGCATATGTATTGGTAGTATTCCTTATTCCTTTGGAATCACATATACATATACGTATTCAATAAATATTAAACATCATATAAGATGTTCTGCTGAGTTCTATGGATGGGGATGCTTTTTATTTTTATATGGTATCTGCCTATATTAGAAAAAACGTAATTCTTTGCTCAAATACAATCTGTTATATTTATGCCCAACCTGGCCTGTGTAACTAGCCAGGTAAAGGGAGAACTTTGCTTCATCTCCTCTGGCTAGATCACCGACTCTTGAGTTGATTCAAATTAGTGTCTTACCTAAGTAATTTTTTTCATTCTGTTTTCATTCTCTGCATATTAGTTTCTTTGCAGAGATGCTAGAACCTAGATGGGACTGAATAAAGAGTTTTGAACTTAAGTCTCATAAGTAATAATTTGAAGTATTATAATAAAATATTAAAGAATTAAACATCAAACTTGAAGATAAAGGTAACATTTTGGTCAGAATGAAAGCCATAAAAGTAATTCAAATATTATAAGACCTACCATTTTATTTGAGAAAACTAAAACTTTGGGAAATTGCATGGTTAGTAAATATCAAAGGCTATAAATGCGGCTGATAAAACTACAAAATCTGTATTTATTTATTTATTTACTTATTTATTTTTTTTTTACTATGCCAGCATAGCAGAGACAACACTGGGTGGCCATACACCTCCTCTCTTGAGCACAGGGGAAGACTACATTTCGTAATCTCCCTGAAGTTGAGAACACGATTGAGTTTAGCCAGTGTTGTGGGTGGAATTCATGCATGCCACTTCTGAGAACTGGCCATAGAAGTCACTTGGGGACCCTGTGATTCTCTCTCCTTCTGTCACAGCAACCTCTGAGCTCATGTGTTCTAGGTGGTCTGGCTACAAAATGGGAAAGCTTCAGTTAGCCTGACCTCCTCCACCTCACACCAACGTGTACTGGGCATCTAATGACAACAACAACAAAAATATTGTCATTGCTACTGAGATCCTGGAGGTATTTTGTAACTGTAACATAATCTAGTCCATCCTGACTAAAACATCTAGTTTAATATAGTAGAGTTTGACCTTAATTCAATTACAATCCTATGATTTAGGGACAAAATATCTAAATGGCTGACATGAATGAGAAATCTAGACTTTGGGTTTAGAAAATGTTTTAAGTACATTAAGTATTACTTTATCAAAATATGCTGATCCTTTTAAGCAGTTATTTTAGACTTTGGGAGTATTTCTTAAATATGACAATATCAAGTCAATATTTTTAAATTTATAAGGACATAATACTTTATATTTTAAACTTTATTACTTTTTCCAAAGAGTTAAAGCCACAGAATATTGTAATTAGATATTTGCTATCTACAGACTAAGTTGGTAAGTATTTTCAAATGTGAAACATCTATAGAATTTCTGAAGAAACTGACAAAATTCTTTGACATTTATTTTATCTCCAAGCGTTAAATACATTGCTCAAAAAGATTGCCAGACCTAATCTGATCCAACATGCTTTGTTTGACCTAGTGATCTTTCCATCTTCTAAAGTTATGTCAATTTTATGACATATCAAGGGAAAGAACTTCAAGACTTTCCTGCTGGGAAACTGACAGTCTTTTTGCATAAAAATACTTCCCTACATCAGAGCTCTTATTTATTTATTTTATTAACAGAAAACAGAAGAAAAATTTGCATTTTGAGTGCTATGGAAAAAGATCCCAAAGTCATCAGTTGCTCTGAGCAACATATTGTACATGTTACCACATGACAATTGAGACACGCACTCATTTGTTAATCTCTGCAGTGGCAGCTCTCACCATTCTGGATGGAGCAAACCTTATTCCAAGAGGTTCATTTGAAACAGGTTAAGGGGATAGCCTTATTATGGCACAGATCAGAACCATTTTCTGCTTCATTTGGAATTATGCGTGTGAACGTGTAGAGCTGCCACTGGTTGGTAAGATGTCTTTATGCATATTAGAAAAGGCACTCCTTCTGGGCAGACAAATTAGGAAGAGGGGCTGCCTGGCAGTGCATTTTGTGTGTTGTGCACACTCTACAGTAGTGTGCAGGGGTCCTGTGAACATATTTAAATATTGTCTTGATGACTGGCAGTGTATGATATTTACTTACAGACTATTATTAGTGTTACTGAATTCTAAGAAGGCCAGAATATAATAATAAGAACTAATTTCCTGTGTCCTTTCAAGGGATTCATGGTTGACACTCATCTTAAGTGTTGCTCCTTAGGATCCTGTGCACCTACTTAGAAACTAACTCATTGTAGTTAGCTCTTTACTCTAACTGCTCAGAAGCCAAGAATCAAAATTTTGATCCACTCTAATAGGACTCTAGGTTCTGAGTGACGGAAACCCAACTCAAACTGACTTGAGGAACAAGGCAGATTGATTGGCTCAGAGAGCCTTCTGAACCTCACCACCCTTGGCATTTTGGGCCAGAAGATTCTTTGTTTCAGTGGAGTGGGAACTGTCCCATACATTTTAGGATGTTTAGAAGCCTCCCTGGATTCTATCCAGTGGATACTAGTAGCACCACTTCCCCAGTGTGACAACTAAAAGTGTCTCCAGGAACTGGTAAATGTCCTTTAGTGGGCAAAATTGTATCCACTGAAAATCACTGAGTCTGATAACTAAAAAGTCCAGGCATCAAAATAGCTTCAGACAGTATCATACTCATATCCAAACAGAAGGGACCCATGGCAGGCTGATTTTCCACCAGCTCAACAACTATGAGGGTCGTGGGGTATGGGAGGAGTACCTTTTCTGCGTATCTCCACTGAAAGTCCCAGGTAGAGGCCTCACTGTCAGAGCTTACAACCAGAGCCTCCCAGGAGCCAGTGGTAGTCAGCACTACTCAAACTACAAAAGAGAAAATGTGTGTTCTAAGAAAAGAGGGGATGTAAAGAAGTTGGACAGGAAAAAAACCAATAAATGTCTGCTCAGATTGTTCATATTTTTTAAACAAATATTTATTGAGGATCATTTAGCTTTTAGAAATATAGTGGTGAATAAAACAGCCCATAGATCATGTTAGGCATTTTGCATATTTTTTAATCCGACTTTATTTTCTAATGGCCTCATTTATTGTATATTTTTTGTCTTATGCATATGTCATTAAGCTGCTTAAATTATTTTCTAGAAATAGACATAGAAAAATTATAAGTAAAGAAATGTTGGATTTAAATAGCAGTTTTATAAGATCCGTTTATGGCCATTCTCATTCTGCTCTATGCATTTCAAGATCACTTTGGTTTGCTTATTAAAGAATAAACAGTTGTTAAGATATCTTCTTGTCTTTAAGTGGATAAGACTCAGCTGGTGAAGGGCTTGCTTACACCCTCTCTCACACCTGTCCTAGTGGTTGTAGGTTTATTTGCTGGAAGGTCCACTGACTTTTCTCTCCCTTCCTCCAACCTCACTGAAAAAATATCTGGTAAGGTTGATGTACCAGCAATACTTGTTATAACTGCATATGTGACAGCAATATCAAAATATCAGTGACTTAAATGAAATATAAGTTTCATTCTCTTATATATAAATGTCTAGTTCTAGAAGACTTACAATGTTAGGGACCCAGTCTTCTTTCAGCATTTTTGTTCTATTGTGTGAATCTTCAATAACCCAAATTCTTGATGATCCGAAATGGCTGCTGGACCAGTATTTTCCCACCAGCAGAAAGGAGAAAGTACAAAGAAGAGAATAGACTTTTTCTTTATGGACATTTTCTGAAATTATACATACCAATCCCACTTTCATATTATCGACTTAAAAATCACTCACGTGGGACTTCTTAGGTGTAAGGAGCTTGTATTACCAATGAAGAAAGTAGAAATAACATTGGAGAAGAGCCAGTAGGCTACCCTGTTGGCTCGTTCCCTGGTGGTACCAGGTTTTACAGAGTTGACCTTGTGTCCTGCAGTCTCAAAGTCATGGGCAGGGATGATAGGTCACTTAGGATTCATATAGGAAAACAGAACCATTCTAAGTCTTAAGGGACTGGATGAGTTAATATAGGAATTAGGGATTGCAGGAATGTGGGAAGGGCTTCATGAGTAAAGATCAGGAAGGCAGCAGCTGAAGATTGGAGAAACAGTCACTGAAGACCTCATTGGAAGATATAAATTGAATAGTTCTCAAAAGTTCCATGGGGAAAATGCTGAAATTCTCAAGAGGCTCTGGAAAATCTCCCAATAAACATCTCAATCTGTATAGCCACATGAGCACCTCCCAAAGCCCTGCAGTAAGATGTCAGATCCACCCATGTGACATCCACACTTCCATCTCCCATGCTTACTTGCATTCCTTTCACTGACAATTTCTGACCTAAGACAATATGGGAAGGGGATCCTGGCAAGTGTGTCCTTTTGGGATAAAAATTATGCAGAATTGACAATAAGCAGTCATACATAAGAGGTCTCAATTTTATTTATTGCCAAATTTGCCACACTAGGGTCTATCAGAATCCTGGGAACAGGCTGGCAATTAAGAATGATCACTGTGAAGAATGGAACATATTGTTAGGTCTTTTAATGTCCAACACTCCAGCACTCCTTCCTTCTGTCAAAATGAAAAAGTTATGGTATAGTGTGGGAATGCTGAGTGACAAGCCCCAGTTTGGCTACTTAAACCATTTAAAATTCCTTATCAGCTCTGAGAATGTGCCACACTCTGTGCTAGTTGGGTGACCTTGGGCAAATTCCTTAATGTCTTTGCATTTCAGTTCAACTTCTTCCATAAAAAATAGGTTAAAGAGTTAACTGTAGAATAGATGTAAGGGAAAAAAAAAACATATGAGAAGAAAAGCACTCAGGACAGTGCTTAATACACAGAAGTCCATTTCACATCCACAACTTGTTTTCATTAAAAAAGTTCTGCAATCATTGTATTATGATACTCAACCCAATACCAGAGAGGTACCTCATTCTGGGCACACCAAATTCATTTCTTACACTGAAATATACTTTAAGAAAGATTATCATAATATAAAGATTTTAAGTACTAGAACCAATTCTTTTCTGTGAGTCCAAGCTCTTTGGCACTAGGAAGAAGCTGATTAGCATCTGTCAGAGATGTGATTGTTATAATTCTTGTGTTGGTTTGTTGGCAAGAACAGGTGAATTAAAAAGTCACTCTAAACTCTGAGATCTTCACATAAACAATAGTTTATCTATTTTCATTATGCCATACATCTGTCCAAGGATAATTTCAGGCTACTACTTCCCTTTTAGTTAAAGGAGGTTTTTAATTTTTTGGGTTTTTTGTTTGTTTGTTTTTGGTTTTGTTTTTTGTTTTTGTTTTTTTAAGAGGTAGGAAGCAGGAAAGGATATGTGCAGCCAGAAGTTGCAAGTAAGATTTTGAACCTATGGGGCAGGGAAAAATATTAGATAATAGAAAGATTTTCTTCTGTGGTCCATCTACTTTACTCAGAAGTTAAAAACTCACATACCTCCAGCTAGGGAGTGTAGATGAGAGAAGTGAACCAAGAAGGCACTTGGGTGAACTGGTACCTCCCACGTAGTTAATAGTGGCAGCCTGGCCATTACTCAGCTCTAGTGGATTGTTGTCATATTAGAAGCATACTTAGAACTTTTGCTGAACCAGAAACAATTTTATTTTTAAAATAAAATTTTAGTGTAGTTTAGTTTAGTGTTAGTCAGATTACAGGCCACCAGCTTTCAAAATACGATTTTTGACTTAATCCAGCAAATGAAAATTCATTTCTAAGTGCCAAAGTGTGCAGGAATGTTCTTTTAAACTATTTTAGTCTAGAAATGTTACTCCAAAAAAAAAGTTACTCAAATTTTTGCTCAAACCTTTAGGAAGATAAATTAGTCTCTTCAATTCTATCAAATATTTTCCTTTTTAGGATTTATAAAACAAAGTGATTGTCTATGTGTAGTTGAATAGGGGGAATTGGATAGCTGCCAGTGACTGTACCCCACAACTGGTTAGAGAGCTCTAAGGAGTGAAATAAGAATGAGCCTACAGTTTTTCCCTAGCACTGCCTGCAAGGCTGCTTCAGGTTCCTGTACCCATGGTTCTTCCCATATGCACATGGAGAATCTGCTGATCCCACTGCCTATTTATAGGTGTGGCTCCTGCTGCTAAACCTAACAAGCATGGCTCTTTACCATTACTGGGTAATGAAAATGTGTTTGTAATTTAATCATAGTTTATAACTTATTAAATTTAATGTCTCATGCCTCATAAACCTGGTGGTATTCTTTTGTTGGTGGTTGTTGCTGTTGGTCTAAATGCATATTTGCCATGCTGTTTGTGCTGATTTCTCTAGCTAAGATGTTCCATGCACCACTGAACTTTATCGTTAGGTCACATTTGAATTGCATAGGGAAGCCTGTCACTAAACCTTGTATTTAATCTGAAGGGGTTTGTCTTTGGCCTCAAGTGCATGGCCATTAAGAATCCAGAGACCCACAATCTTCATTTGCCTGATGGGATCCTCTGAATAAGGATTTTTGTTATGGTCACTTCTGAGACTACTGTTTCTAGAATGAAAATCTTGGGATCAGTGATTGAAACACCAGCTGAGATGCTGATCCATTCAGTTTTAGAATGTACCATTGACACAAACAAGCTTTTCTTAGCTCCAACCATGAGAGATATACTTAGAAATATGAAATGGACGTAACACTTGAATCCATCTATTATTTCTTTCTTATGTCTCTAATTGCCAAAGGAACAAATGTTTTCTTGATTTGGCTAGTTGGAAACTGACTTTATAGATCATTAGCTCCAAGAATTCTTAAAATTTTTACATAAATTTTTGTTCTAGTGGATTTTGTTTTAAACAAAATAACTAATCTCTCAATGAGAAAATTTATTGTTGATATTTTAAAGAATGGTTTATTTTAATAGCCATCCAAAGAATAGCATAAGAACACTTGGATTGAGAGAAAAGTTAAGCCATCTTCTGATAAGTCAAAATTAAATGTTTCTTATGAGATTTTCTTCTAATTTTAGTTTCTTTATGGGCCATTCTGAGTATATAGTTCAAGTTTTCTTTTGCCTATTTTCACAATGTAAAAAAAAAATATATTTCTAAGAGTGCCTAGATGGCACAGTTGGTTGAGACTCCAAGTCTTGGACTCCACTCAGATCCTGATCTTGGAGTTGTGGGATCAAGTCCCACGTTGGGCTCTAATCTCAGTGGAGAGTCTGCTTCAGGCTCTCTCTCCCTCGCCTTTGCCCCTCCCTGCTGTCCACTTGTGCTCTCTCTCCCTCTCTCCTCTCTTCCACTCCCCCCAAATAAACAAATAAATAAATAAATATTTAAAGAATATTATGCTTCATCCATGATTACTTAGTTTGAAATGACTAGTAAAAGTGGAAAACCTCTTGGAAAAATTGGATGAAGATTGCCTTTGAGGAGATTAAACTCTTCACATTTTTAGATTAATCCAAAACGTAACAAGATTTCACAATCTTAGTTTTGCTACCTGGTAATACACTCCAAGGTTCAGCCTCTAAGACCTACTGGTCTTTCTTAGGCAAAACAGCAACTGGAAGCAAGATGTGGGAAATAACGAGCACATAAGAGGAATAGCATGGCTTTGGAGGTAAAAAAAAGCAGAGATAAAAGTCCTGAGTCTGCCTCTAGTTATACTTTTGGGCAACATATCTAAGCTACCTCCGTGTCAGTTTCCTCATCTATAAAATGAAAATGACAGTAGCTACTTTTCAATTTAGTTTTGGAGTTTAAATCACAGAATTTACGTAAGATGCTAGCGCAGTCCTGGGCACATCATAGGTGCTCAGTAAATGTTAATAACTATTTTTACTTATATTTAGGATAATAGGCCAATTAGTGTACTCTTCATCATCTCTGTCCAGTGACATTTTGATGAAACAGAAATATCTGTCTTGAGTGTTATTTGAAACTCATTCAATAAAAGAAGTATACTGAGAAGCACCTGATTGTTTTGGAAAATAAATCTCAGACATTGGTTTGTATTAGGATAACGCTGTGGGAGGTGTGGGAGGAGGGAAAGATAAGTTCTGGGGTTCATTTTAATCCTGTTTCTTTCTTAAGAACAACAAGCAACTATGGTGGTATTTGGTGTGCATATGATGTGGCTTCTTCCTTCAGTGATCACGCTGAGGCTAGCAAATGACACTCAGATGTTAGCAATTTGGGGTCACATTTGAACTGGTGACTCAGGGGGCAAGTGTTCTACATCCCACCAGTTCTTTTAGTCAGCTTTTGAGTCACATCTTTATTTTCTCAAATAGAAGGAACTTGCCTCATGGGAATCATGTGAAATGAATAAAATATAGTGCTCCATAAAGCAAATTCTAAATTAGCTAACATGGTCAGGTAGTTTTCTGGTTGACCTAATCATTGTGACAGTTACTAATTTTCAGAGAAATAAGATAGAGTCAAAATATCACTTTAGAGACTGGACAGAATTCAGCTATTCTTAGGTTCCAAAAGCCTCTCAGGCAGGATCTTTGCAGAACCAAACTGATTACTATGAATTACCTTGTAGATGTGTAGACAGATCAGGCAGTAAGAAAATCCAGTTGATAACACTAGAAGAGAATCAGCTTTTATAAAAGTTTAGAATTCACATAGGAGTCAAAAGCCCTAACAAACAAATAACAACAGCAACAATAACAGAGACAATCAAAAAAGGTTAGGTTGAAGAAATGGGTATTTTTTTCCCTACCAGAAATCTGGCTCCTGGTATAACGGGTATGGAGCTGGGTGCTCCATCATTTGGTCTTTTGAACAACCATCAAAGTGAACATTATTTTTGTTCCGTGATTGGTAGGCTTATTTAAAGTCTTTATGTTAGTTCTGGTTAGTTAACATACTAATATACAGTGTTATATTAGTCTTCGTGTTCAATATAGTGGTTCAGCATGTCCACAACACCCTGTGCTCATCACCTGTTTCAGCCCTCCTTCCACCCACCTCCCCTCTGGTAACCATCAGTTCTCTATAATCAAATGCTTCTTTTTTTTCTTAATAGAGGGGAGGGTAGAGGGTAGGGGATAGGGAGTGGCACGGAGAGAGGGAGAGAGAGAATCCTAAGCAGGCTCCATGCCCAGTGCAGAGACGGATGTGGGTTCAATGTCGCAACTCAGATCATGACCTGAGTCGAAAGCAAGAGTCAGATGCTTAACCCACTGACCCACCCAAGGTCTCTTCATCAGTCAATGGACACTTGGGCTGCTTCTATTATTTGGCTGTTGTAAATAATGCTGCTAATAACAAAGGAGTATATGTATCCCTTTGAATTTGTGTTTTTGTATTCTTTGGGTAAATACTCAGTAGTGATTGCTGGATCATAAGGTAGCTCTATTTTTAACTTTTTGAGGAACTCCATACTGTTTTCCACAGTGGCTGCACCAGTTTGCATTCCCACCAACAGTGCACAAGTGTTCTTCTTTCTTCACATCCTCACCAACACCTGTTGTTTCTTCTGTTGTTGATTTTAGCCATTCTGACAGGTGTGAGGTAATATCTCATTGTAGTTTTGATTTGCATTTCCCTGATGGTAAGTGATGTTGAGCATCTTTTCATGTGTCTGTTGGCCATCTGTATGTCGTCTTTGGAAAAATGTCTATTCATGTCTTCTGCCCATTTTTTAATTGGTTTATTCATTTTTCGGATGCTGAGTTTTTAAGTTCTTTATATATCTTGGATAGTAACCCTTCATCAAATATGTCGTTTACAGATATCTTCTCCCATTCTATAGGTTGTCTTTTATTTTTGTCAATTGTTTCCTTCACTGTGCAGAAACTTTATTTTGATGAATTCCCAATAGTTTATTTTTGCTTTTGTTTCCCTTGCCTCAGGAGACATATCTAGAAAAAAGTTGCTGTGACTGATGTCAGAAATTACTGCCTGTGCTCTCTTCTAGGATTTTTATGGTGTCAGGTTGCACATAGAAGTCTTTAATCCATTTTGAATATATTTTTGTGTACAGTGTAAGAAACTGGTCCAGTTTCATGCTTCTACATGTGGCTGTCCGGTGTTCCCACACCATTTGTTGAAGAAATTTTCTTTTTCCCATTGGATATTCTTTCCTGCTTTGTCAAAGATTAATTGACCAAATAGTTGAGGACTTATTTATGGGCTTTCTATTCTGTTCTGTTGATTTATTTTTGTGCCAGTACCATAGTGTCTTAATCACTATAGCTTTGTAGTAGAACTTGAAGTCTGGGATGGTGATGCCTCCAGGTTTGCTTTTCTTTTTCTTTTTCTTTTTCTTTTTCTTTTTCTTTTTCTTTTTCTTTTTCTTTTTCTTTTTCAAGACTGCTTTGGCTATTCTGGGTCTTCTGTGGTTCCATGCAAATTTTAGAATTGTTTGTTCTAGTTCTGGGAAAAGTAGTGTTGGTATTTTGATAGGGATTTCATTAAATGTGTAGATTGCTTTGGGTAGTATAGGTATTTTAACAATATTTGTTCTTCCAGTTTGTGAGCTTGGAATGTCTTTCCATTTCTTTGCAAAGTCTTGAACCTCTCTCATCAGGGTTTTATAGTTTTTGGAGTACAGGTCTTTCACCTCTTTGGTTAAGTTTATTCCTAAGTACCTTATTACTTTGGTGCAATTATAAGTAGGATTGTTTGTTTTTCTTTCTTCTGCTTCATTATTGGTGTATAGAAATGCAGAAGATTTCTGTGCATTGATTTTGTATCCTGTGACTCTACTGAATTCGTTTATCAGTCCTAGCAGGTTTTTGGTGGTGTCTTTTGAGTTTTCAAAATATAATATGCCATCTTCAAATAGTGAAAATTTTACTTCTTTCTTACTGATTAGGATGCCTTGTATTTTTTTTCATTGTTTGATTGCTGTGGCTATGACTTCCAATACTATGTTGAATAAAAGTAGTGCGTGGACATCCCTGTCTTGTTCCTGACTATAGAGGAAAAGCTCTCAGTTTTTCCCCATTAAGGATGATATTACCTGTGGATTTTCATATACAACCTTTATTATGTTGAAGTATGTTCCCTCTAGACCTACTTTGTTGACGGTTTTTATCATGAATGAATGTTGTACTTTGTCAGATTTTTGCATCTATTGAAATGACCAGATGGTTCTTGTCCTTTTCTCTTCTTGATGTGATGTATCACATTGATTGATTTGTGAATATTGAATCACCCTTGTAACTAAGGAATACATCCCACTTGATCGTGGTGAATGGTTTTTTAAATGAAATGTTGAATTTGGTTTCCTAGTATTTTGTTGAGGATTTTTTTCGTATGTGTTCATCGGGGATATTGACCTGTAGTTTTCTTTTCTTTTTTTTTTTTAATTTTTTATTTCTTTTCAGTATAACAGTATTCATTGTTTTTTCACCACACCCAGTGCTCCATGCAATCCGTTCCCTCCCTAATACTCACCACCTGGTTCCACCAACCTCCCACCCCCCACCCCTTCAAAACCCTCAGGTTGTTTTTCAGAGTCCATAGTCTCTCATGGTTCACCTCCCCTTCCAATTTCCCTCAACTCCCTTCTCCTCTCCATCTACCCTTGTCCTCCATATTATTTGTTTTCTTTTTTAGTGGGGTTTTTATTTGGTTGTGGTATCAGGGTAATGCTAACCTCCTAGAATGAGTTTGGAAGTTTTCCTTTTTCTATTTTTTGGAATCGTTTGAGAAGAATAGGTATTAACTCTTCTTTAAATGTTTGGTGAAATTGGCCCTTGGTCAATTTCACCAAGTCTTGGACTTCTCTTTGGTGGGGGTTTTTGATTATTGATTCAGTTTCTTTGTTGGTTATTGCAGTTCAAATTTTCTTTCTTTTTTTTTTTTTAAGATTTTATTTATTTATTTGACAGAGAGATCACAAGTAGGCAGAGAAGCAGGCAGAGAGAGAGGAGGAAGCAGGCTCCCAGCTGAGCAGAGAGCCCGATGCGGGGCTCAATCCCAGGACCCTGAGATCATGACCTGAGCCGAAGGCAGAGGCTTAACCCACTAAGCCACCCAGGCGCCCAGCTGTTCAAATTTTCTGCTTCTTCTTTTTTCTGTTTTGTAGTTTATATCTTTCTAGTAATTTATGCATTTCTTCTAGGTTGTCCAATTTGCTGGCATATAGTTTTTCATAATGTTCTCTTATAATTATTTGTGTTTCTTTGGTATTGGTTGTTATTTATCCTCTCCCATTTGTGATTTTATTTGAGTCCTTTCTCTTTTTTCCTTGATAAGTATAGCTAGAGGTTTATCAGTTTTCTTGTTGTTGTTATTGTTGTTGTTTTTGTAAAGAACCAGCTCTTTGTTTCATTGATCTTTTCTATTGGGGTTTTATTTTTATTTTTTAACTGAAGCTTCCTTTATCCTATATCATCATCATATTAAAGTTTTATTATTTTTACAAAAATATTATTTTACAATATTTATTAAAGTTTTATTATTTTTATTATTTTTACAATTATTTTATAATCATTTACAACTGTAAATGATTAAGATATAGTTTATTAAGTTAAAAAAAAAAGGATCTCAGTACAGAAAATACATTTAATAAAGCAAAAGCCAAAGACCTGGGGAGGGCCAAGAGAGCAAGGTAAGCCTTAATCAAAAACCTTTGTAAGTACCCAAGGAGCTAGTCTTTTCAGCCGTATTCTCTCAGCTTCTGGTAACCATATTTAATAAGCACATCAGCCCAAAATGGCCAGCAAAAAGTTTAATGGTTTAAAAGATAAGTAAATATAGACTTATTTTGTACTGCAGAAGGTGCTAATTTCAATAGGTCCATTAAAATAAAGAAAATTTGAGAAATGTTAATAAAAATGATGGTCACTCAATCCAAATTAGAATTAGATATATTTTAAATTTTTTTTTTACTTTATTTTTTCAGTGTTCCAAGATTCATTGTTTATGCATCACACCCTGTGCTCCATTTATAACATTTTATTACTGCTAGTGTTTTAAATCTGTATGAACAAATTCAAATACTCGAGTAGCTAGTTTCTTAAACTTTATAGAAAACCATCTATAATTTCAAATGCTCATCATCATAAACATGTTAAGAAATATTATAAATAATTGTTCAAATGTCAACTAGGTGCTATGGTCCCAAAACAGGCCACTGCCAAAAAGCCTAATAATTATAGTTTATCATAGTAACTATATAATGTATTACCATAAACAGAATAGTTATATACATGAGAATATGAGGTGATCACTGGACATCTATTTCCAAAGCTTCCACAATGTGGAAGGACAATCTTTAAGATCTTCATTAGCACATACAGAGAAGAGCTCAATTACTTTCCTGTACATTTCATCTAATTTTTCCATATTAGCAGGTAGCCGTGTCCCCAAAGCTGCACAGTGTGCTTCATCATCAAAGTGACTTTCATAAAAAGTTGTATCTTCATCATCATCATCTGTTCTATTGTTTCTTAGTTTCTATATCATTTATCTCTGCTTTAATCTTTTTTTTTTTAAAGACTTTATGTATTTATTTGACAGAGAGAGAGATCACAAGTAGGCAGAGAGTCAGGCAGAGGGGGGGGGGAAGCAGGCTCCCCACTGAGCAGAAAGCCCGATGTGGGGCTCAATCCCAGGACCCTGAGATCATGACCTGAGCCGAAGGCAGAGGCTTTAACCCACTGAGCCACCCAGGTGCCCCTAATCTTTATTATTTCCCTCCTTTGCTGGTTTTAGGTTTGTTTGTTTGTTTTCTAGCTCCTGTAGGTATAAGGTTAGGTCATGTATTTGAGATTGTTCTTGCTTTGGAGGTAGGCCTGTATTGCTATATACTTCCTTCTTAGAAGCACCCTTGCGGCATACCAGATGTTTTGAACCATTGCATTTTCATTTGTTTCCATGTACTTTTTAATTTCTTTTTTTAATTTCCTGGTTGACCCATTCATTGTCTAGTAGCATCTTATTTCCATGTATTTATGGTGTTTCCAGATTTTTTCTTGTCATTCACTTGTAGTTTCATAGCATTGTGGTCAGAACATATGTATGGTATGACTTTGATCTTCATGAATTTGTGTGTGAGCTAATATGTGATCTGTGTTGGAGAGTGTTCCGTGTGCACTTGAACAGAACATGTAATTCTACTGATCTAGGATAGAATGTTCTGAAAATAACTGTTAAATCCATCTGGTCCAGTGTGTCATTCAGTACAACTATTTCCTTGTTGATTTTCTGTCTAGATGATCTGTTCATTGATGTAGGTGGGATGTTAAAGTCCCTTATTATTATTTGTCAATACTAATTAAATCCATAATGTTTGTTATGAAGTGTTTTATGTATTTGGGTGCTCCCATGTTGACTGTATAAATACTTGTAATTGTTAGATCTTCTTGTTTCTTGTTATAGTCTTTGTTTTAAAGTCTGTTTTTTCCAATATAAGTATTGCTACCCTGGGTCCTGAGGCATCCAAGAATATCTGCAGTGTGTGCTGTACATGTTTTTCTGTTTTGTCCTCCCTTCTTTATCCTTCAGGGCAGCTGTCTACAGAGGCTGTCTTTGCCTCTTGTAGGCAGTCTTGGGTCACTGGCCTGAATGTGATACTGTAACTGGGTGTGTTCCGGACTGCTTCTGAAATGAGAACTGTTGTCACCACTGCCAGAACTGAGAACTCTGCCAGACTCCTGATTTGGGAGACGCAGTGTGGGCAGAGGTTTGGGCCAGTCTTCTGGGAGAGGGGCCCACCGAGCCAGGACTGAGGCGAGCATGACTTTGGAAGGGCAGTTCCACTGGAGCGCAGCTGGTGGGGCTTGGTAAAAGCCAGTTAGGTAGTGAGTGTTGGCCCTGGGCTGGTTCCTCTGTGGGGTGGAAGAGGAAAACAGTGCCAGCCAGTTCCTTTGTTCCCAGAGGGGTCTCTCTGTGGACCTCTGTCTCTGGTATGCACCCTGAGATGAGCAAATCACCTCCCACTGTGTGCCCCAGGGGTTCTTCAGATCACTGTTTCTGTGCCATAAGGCCTTGGGCTGTTGTCATGCTTTCTCTTTAGCAGCATCCTCAATGCGCTCCAGGCTGCCCCAGGCTAAACCTGCTGACCTTTAGAAGTCCAGGCTTTCAGCCCTGCTTATAGCCAGAACTCAGGAAATTCAGCCTCTCTTGTTTTCCAAGCCAGTGGCTATCAGGAATCCTCTTTCTGTCTTTCCCCTGTTCCCCTGTCTGCTAGTCTGTCTCTTGCCCTTCTCTGTGATCATAGCTCCCTGATCTGTTTCTCTCCCGAACTGTATCTCTGCACTTCCTACCTTCTTCCATGTGGACTTTCTCTACCGTTAGCTGTGAAGTTTGTTCTGCCAGTCTTTAGGGTCAATTTCTGGGGCATTTAGGATGATTTGACAGTGACCTAGTTGTATTTGTACAAGAAGATGAGCCTAGGGTCTTCCTACTTAACCACCATTTTTTTTTTTTTTTAAAGATTTTATTTATTTATTTGACAGACAGAGATCACAAGTAGGCAGAGAGGCAGGCAGAGAGAGAGGGAGAAGCAGGCTCCCCGCTGAGCAGAGAGCCCGATGCGGGGCTCGATCCCAGGACCCTGAGATCATGACCTGAGCCGAAGGCAGAGGCTTTAACCCACTGAGCCACCCAGGTGCCCCATTAACCACCATTTTTTAAAGTGGGCGTTATTGTAGCCCGACTGGTGGGACAGACACAATCATTGGCAATGCCAAGCACACAGTAGACACCTAATGAAAAACAACACATGTGCGGCAGAACCAAAAGAAAGCACTCCCTTCCCCTGAAATTTCCTCCTTCCCATAAGAGTGATAAGTGGTGCTTTTTTAGGATAGCCGCTTTTGCAATAAGAGCAGTAGTTTGGAATTTATTTATGTGTTTTCACTCTCTTCTTTCCTAACCAAGTACATTACTTTCCCCTTTATTGGCCTGAGACCTCCACCTGCCTAGGAAGCTTGGAGGAGGAGAGGAAAATAGATTTGTTTCAGATAAAGCAAAAGAAAAACTACTGAGCTTCTGACATTTAAGATATCACATAGCAAGACAGTAGCTTTGAAACCAGGTTGTCATAGAGAGAATTTTGTAAGTTCATTTATCTCATCTTTTTGCAACTCCATGGAGAAGATGTATGTTCTCTATCAGAGGAAAAATATCTATTACTGCTTTTCTATGGAGCGGCACTATAAGGCAGAGAAGGAAGCACTGGGTCACTCTCTACAAGAGGAGAAAGCAGCCAAATATTTGTTCTAATTTGCTTATCCTCTCCTTTGGCTCTAAGGGACTAGTGTGGTGGTGGAGAGCTGGCACGGGAAGGGGAAAGGACTCATAACACTCTCTCCAACATGGCACTCTGGAAGGAGGAGGGCCATGCCAACACAGGAAAGATCCACCTGGGAAAAGAGAACAGACTGGTCAGATAAGCTAGTTGTGACTAAGAGAAGGAACCACTATAGGGATCTAGAGGACAGATGGGGTCACTTAAGACCTGCACCCGGGTGAGCTGGTCAGAAGCTGTCTCAGTGGAGAGAGGAAGGCCCATCAGTGAAGGAACGGATCACAGCTCACGAGAGATGGGAGCACTAGAAGCCAGTGGGGTAGACAGACACCGTTCCACCATCCACCTCATTTTTCATTTAAGGAAAGCCTCAAGAGATAGAGGGAGCGATCTGAAAGACTGAACCTCTTTATCTAACTTAAAGGACTGCTCACAAGTTGGGAAATTCCCAAGTACTAAACTTGAGAGTAGCACTTTTTCCCTTCAATCCAGCAGATATGGGCTCTGGAGATACCCCGGGTTTTTTCTAAATTAAAGAGACATTCTACATTTTCTCAGCATTTTGTATATTAAAATTTGATCCTGCAACACTCATAACCCCTTTGAAAAACTGTGTTTCAAAAAAGTAATGCTTTGGGGAGCTTGGGTGGCTCAGTTGGTTATGCATTCAATTCTTGATTTCTGCTCAGGTCATGATCTCAGGCTTGTGAGTCGAGCTCCGTGCTGGGCTCCCCCCTCAGCTGAGGGAGCCTGTTTCTTTTCCTCTCCCTCTGCCCCAACCCCCTGAAATAAATAAATAAATAAATCTTTTTCTTTTTTTTAAAAATAATGCTGCATGTTGTAGTAAGTTGCTATTACAGGGTCTCTAGCCCCTTGGCCATCGCCATCTTCCCAGGGCATCCTGCCTCACACTCCGTTCCTGGGTATCTCAGGGAACCTTTTCACGTGTGCTCACAAAGAAGTCCCATCGGAAACAGACCCAGTGCCATTTCTCTTCTACCCTGTTATCCTTAGGTGCCTGATTTCCTGACCCCGGTGGACCATTACAGTCCTGGGCTACCTGAAAAACAGTGTCTGTGCTAGGAGATATTTTGGGTTAATCGGTCTGGGGTAAGGCCACAGGCATGAATATTTGTTAAGAGCTCCCCAGGTGATTTTTATGGGCAGCCCAAATGCACAAACACTGCTTTAGTGTACTGTACAGAGGAATCTGGCCCCAGGGAAGCTGTGTGAAGGTGTCCTACCTCTGCTGACCTACCAGTGTGTCTACCTTGGGCATTGCTGATTTCTTCTGCCAAATATGCCCCTTCCCTTGGCCTGACCACGTCAGCCTGGCCCTCCTGTGACCTGCAGTGGTGCTGCCGATGTGCCAGACTTCCCCCCATCCAGTAGGAGGCTGAGCCAGGATGCAAACTCTTGACACTATGAAAGGAAAAACAAGTACAATTCAAGAGAAGGGAAATCCTGAATCAGACTCTGTTTTCAGTCAGCACAGAGAAGAGAAATTTGCCAGACAGCATGGGGAAGAACCACTTAACTACGGTGGTAATTCTCCTATCCTGAATCTGTATCCAAAGGGACACGATACCAGCAAGGACTCAGCTGGGAGAAGACTACTTACTCTCCACCCTTAGGCAGGAGAACTTATTCAACATGCTGCATGTAAGGACGAGTCCTGGATGTGATGCTCTGGGCTAGGAGCTGCAAATACAATAAGACACAAGCCTCCTGCCTTCCGGAAACTCATGTTTGCTTGTTTCCAGTTTTATCAACAACTTTTAAATTGTTTACTTAACATTGTACAATTGCACTATTTTTATTTATGCAGGAGCATATATTAATAGTATACAGTTTCACTTCCAATTAGATTCAATCATTATCTTGCAAACAAATATTTTTTAAAATAAGGACAAGAGGATATACCCTGGTGGATTAAAGGGAATAGGGTAAGAAGGAAACAGAAAGAAAATTTCATAAAAATAAATGAGTGCTGCCAGCAAGTCGTATATTACTTGGTCCTACCCTCCTGGAAGTGCTGGGAGCTAATTACCTGATTTAGCTCAGACTTTAAATAACCTCATAAAAAAAGGCCAATCCACAAACTATTACACCTTTATTGAAGAACAAACTTTTTCTTTATATGAAATAAGTAAGGATTTTGAGGGGAAAAATATTGATGTGCGTAGCAATTGGGAAAAGACAACACATATATAGAATTTAGTAAATTTTGCTCTCTAATGGAAGAGCCTGAAATAATTTCATGAAGTATTCATGAAAATAAGGCATAGAGGTCTGTGGCCTATTAAACCCTAGAAATCACTTCTGTGTTATCTTGCTTTATGCCATAAACACCATCCAAATTCAGCACGTGAGAGAGCCCGTAATGGGAACACCAGTCCACCCTAAAGCTGATCTTTCCTCCATAACAGTTGCTGAACTGATTGGGAACCAGAAAAAAGCCATGGGTGGGGCACTGTGAGTGGTTTTATAAGACACCATATATGTTGGAAACATGGTAATAAAAGTATATAAAATTTTAATCTTCAACTTTTCTTTTAAAAAAGGTGACAAAGCAAATAGGGAAGTGAAGTAAAAATGTATTTTTAAAAGTGTCAGGAGAACAATGAATTTTAAGTTCATGTTAGTTCTGTTAAAGATATTTTATTTTATATATATATTTTTTTGTTAAAGATATTTTAAAACCGAAAGCACCTAAGAGCTTGACAAAGACTGATGATCACTTGTCTGTCCTTTTCAGTACGTGGTCTACTGTTAAGACTGATAATGCATCCTGGACAATAAGATTCTTTTGATGCCCTATTTTGCAACTTATATTTCTATAAAGATCTCTGTGATTCCTAATAATTGGGTATCCTTAGTTGTTAGTGTGACTTTGGTAATTTTATTTAACAGTTACATCTGGAGTGGGTCATTATTCATCAGATATTGAAAGGATTGAGACAAATTTCAAGAATGTTTTATTTAATATTGTTATCATAGTATGAGTTATTATCATTAAAATGCTATTAGTCAATAAAGTCCTTAATCAAGCTTATAGATGCTTAGTGATTATTCTTGGTGAGGAGGCTGATGGGAAGAATCTCCTTTCAAACCAGCTGGGTGAAGTACGTCAACGTGCTCTTTGCAGAAAGAACCAGAGTAGAGTCAAATTCCCATTATGAGTTACCTGCAAGTGATCATCATAATGTATTTGCATACCACAGTTCTCATGAGATTAATATAATTCGTATTCCTTGTAGGGATCATTTAATGTATAAGTTGAATTGTTCAAAGGGATCTGGAGGAAGCGTGCCTTTTGGCTCTGTTTAATCACAGCAGATTCCATGGTGATGCTGAGTAACTGAGCATTCAGGCTGAGTCTGCCCCTGGAAACATTCAGGCTGGCCCTTCAGAGCCGGCTAGTGATGCTGCGGAGACCTACGCAGTTTGGTAACATGGAAGGACCATAGGTCAAGCTCTGAAGACTACTGAGGAAATAGTACTTTGGGGAGGAAGCAAGTGAAGACCGTCTATCTGTTGCTAGCCTGCCTGCTTTTGTTCTGTAGTCCACAGTAACAACTAGGGGAAGTTCTGCAAAGGCAGAAGGAACTCAGTGCCATCGTTCCATGAGTTCTCGTTGATACCCACAATGGTGGAGATTGGGTATTTGATCTTGGCTTAACTCACAGATCACAACCATCCTGGTGTTTGGACACCGAGCAGAAAAATCCAAACACAGGAAAAGTGCCTAGGAATGGTCTCAGCCAAAGTGAGAGTTTTCCTCTCTCTCTTCTGGATCTCTTTAATCCCCTTTCTCCTGAATGATTGAGTAATCTCGGAATAATAATATATTTGGTGTTATTCTGAACCACCCCATTCTAAGACTAGGATGAAATATCTCTTTTCTCCCCCATTAATGTGCATCAAATTGCACGTCCAGAATAAAAAATACTGTTTTTTGTGAGTTATGATCCTTTTTGTGAGAAGATCCTTAATTTATAAGCTTTTTTAAAAAAAGTCTTCTTGATCATTTAAAAAGAAGTTCAACGTACCATTCCAACATTTTTTTCTTTGAGAAGTAATGGCTGTGTTGGACACCTTCACTTTTTCTCTCCGTCCACAGAATTCTTTCTGGAGCCAGGGCAACGAAAGTAGAATGTTTATTGAGAATAGTTTTTGTCTTGAGAATAATGTGTGCACATATATTGCAAGATTAACTAAGAACAGCACTATATTGATCGAATGAGTAAAAACTTTAGGCATTGTGTAGAAGTAGTCTAATTTGGAACCAGGGGAGAGGAGATTAATGGTGCACAACAGTAGGTTAGATGAAAGTCATATGCTCACCTCACCAATCACAAATCCAAGCCAACTGGGTCAGTTCCCCAGGTGCCTTGGTTGCACCAGTCACCTCCCTGTGCTTACTGGGTTGTGTTTCTCTGTTCTTGCATTCGTTTATGCATATAAGCTTAAGTCACATCCTGTTGGCAATCGTTGTTATAGCTCATGATAGTCACAATGAGAAATTTGGCTTCTGAAACAGAAGACCTTGACCCTAATTAGCCATCAGGTGAGTGAAGATACTTTTGAGCTTAGAAATGCTGCATAGCAATGCATCATCAACCAAATTCTACTTACTATCTGGAGGCTAAGACTAGCATAAGATCGAATATTTTTACAACTTTTGGCAAAAGCACTGGAATTTGGGGTCTATTTGCCAATAGATCTAAATGCTGGAAGGGCATCCCCAGTGTTTGAATGGTTTAAGAGCTGTGATAAATTTACTTTGATGGGTGCTGCCAAGCCTTTAAAGGGAGGTAGGGTTTATACAGGTTAGTTAACCCAAACCACAGAGATTTTTAGAAACAAGCAAATAAAAATTATCGTGTGTCATAGCTGGGGATAGTAAGATGTTTCTAAGACTGTCAAACAACTTACACTACAGATACAGACCAGGATTTGATTCTTTAGCTCAGCAGTCTCTACCCTGAGTTCATGAGTTTATGATCAGAGAACGTGATGCGTTTATTTGTGTACTCATTCATTCGGCAGCCCCTATTTGGAAAACCTGTGGTGTGTAAGGCATTGTGCCGAGGGTGGAGAATTCAGAAAAAAAATGAGATGACATCCTCCCATACAAGAAATGCAGTTTTTCACATTGACCCATGATGTGAATACCATTAACTACTAACAGCACACGTTTGAAGAGTATGCCTGTTTGATAAGCACTGACCCAGGAGGCAGACGCTGGCTACAGTGAATTAGAAAGATGCCAGCAAGAGGGGAGATGCTTCCCCCAGTGGGCTTCATTCATCTCCTTTAATAAACATCCCTTTGTCTAACAGCCCCCCTGCCGGCACACACACCACTTTGGGACAGCAACCGAGAGGAGTGCTGCGATCTCAGATCTCTCAGATCTGCATTCCAGGCTCCCCTGGCCCCACCTTTTTATCACTTTTCAAATACATTCTCTTTTGCTTTGAAAGCAGTGGCAGGGAAGGACTAAGAAGCTACGCAAAAAGCTTTTAAGGAATGAAATTTCAAAAACATCTTGGTGGCAAGGAGTCTTACCTACTTTACCTTGACAAAACAAAGCAAAACAAAACCCCCAAACAACAACAACAAAAAATCACAGCAACATTCCTCAGTGCCCTGGGCTTTCAGACCAGCAACACGGGATTGGTGAAGGTCCCGGGAGCAGAGGGAAGTGCTTGGGTTTGGAAGTAACAGGCCTGTGCCAGGAGGTCCTGATGGGTGCTAGGCTAGGCCGGCTGCCTCAACCTCTGCAGCAAACAGCAGTTCTTCCCCAGACCCTAGAAACCGGGGGGGGCCCTGGGAACTGCTTCACTTCCCTCTCTGAGTCACAGAGCTGGGTCTGTCTTCTCATGGAGGGTCTGAATTATTTAGATGGCGGAGGAAGTGTTCTTCAGAAGTGTCAATCAGTGTCTTCTGTCTCTCCTGGAGAGCAGATCAGAACTCAGGAGCCCGTCAGCTTTCTAAGTTTATTGTTCCACGAAGGCAGGGAAGTTCCCGGGCTCTCCAGAATTAAGGCGTCAAGGGCAGGCAGCTGAAGAAACAGATGAGATTGGGTAGTCTGTGACATTTCGCTGGGCAAGTGATTTTTTTTTTTTAACTGTTTTTTTCATTCGTAAGAAACAGACTATTCAATGTAATGTATTTTTTTCCTCTTCACATATAATCAGAAGTCAGTCTGACATTGAATTAATACCACTATCGAGCAAAAGAGTAGTAGACCTCGAAACAATAGGATTCTCTTGCTTTCTAATGATTCTCATTTGCTGAAGTACAAATAATAAGTCCTTGCACTATATTTAGATGGAACAGACAGTAAAGAAGATGATATATTTAGAATTTTTCTTTTTGTAATAACTTCCCAAGTATTGCTTAGTGTCCACACAGAATAGATGTAATTGTACTTTCTTTTCCAATACTAAATATTGAATCATATATTTATAATAGAAATAAAATATCATTTTCATATAAGATTAACAGATGCACAGGCTCCTACATAAAACAAAATATAATTAATGATCAATATACTATGAATATGCAAGAAAGAGAAAAGATCGAATTTATAATAGTGAGGAGGTCTTCATTTCTGGATTGTTGGGCCTACATCCCTGCAAGAAAGTAGTGCCAGTTTTCATAAGAGGAAGCTTAAAACTATCAGAGTGAAATTTTGATTCACTTTAATTAAAAATCCACATATTTGAATATATACATAGTTATCTCCCTAAGCTCATTTTTGGGAAGAGTGAGACTGTAAACGGAAGGACACAGATTTCTGTTGAATGTCCGGTATATTTTTTATCCTTATGGCAATCCTGTCGTGGTGGCTTTATTATCCCTGCTTTTACCTGGGTACAACTTCAGTCTCTGAGAGCGGAAGCCACTTGCCCAGGATTGTAAGGTATGGGGCAAAACCAAGAATCCTTCTCTAGAGGGTTTACCAGAGTTTTCCATCGTATCTACTCCCTGAAACTCTAGTAGGGTACCACAACACAACAGAAGAGGATTTTGCTTTTGTGTTTCTTTGATGGGAGGATATAAGATCAGAGAGGTGATGATACTTTGGGTTTGATAACGAGTTTCTTTTCTTAAAAACCTAGCAGGTGAGTACTCAGAGATGGTGGTGGAGGGGGCTGCGGGGCAGGCGGGGGTGGGGGTGGTTCTCTTTCTTGTCATTCCTAATCTAATTATAGGAAAGCTCCTACCTATTTCACTGATTTGATATTAGGAATAATTAAATTGTTTCACTTCAACATAAAGACTCTGAATTTCTCCACCTAATGTGCTCTTTAATAATTAGCGTTGGAAAAGCTGTATCTTAAAAGCAGTTTTCCCTTGTCTTAAAATGTGATTTCCACAATGGGTTTTATTGGCTTAGTGGGAAGACTGCCATCTACTGAATCAACAATACCTTTTCATGTCCTACCTGAATAAGTCTTTAAAACCAATACTGTATTGAAGTCAAAGACATATATATATATCTATGCATATATATACATGCATATATATGTATATGTTCCTATATATATACCTTATATGTACATAACAAAATGATAGTCATTTTACTTTTTCTTCGCTAACCTGACCTGTGATTTGCTCTTAGACCCCAGATATGTAGAAAATGCATTCTTTAGACATTCACAAGTTCAGCTAAAAAAGTCTAATTTGCGTAGAATGAAACTTCCTTGCTGCAAAGTAATTCTAAATGTGAACCGGCTTCTCTGTTCCAGTGCCCTTTGCAGGGCTCGCAGTCACCAAAGGTCTGATGAATTAAAACGTTCTTTTCTTTGCTCTCTTCCTTACATCTCTGCTCTTCCCTCACAGTTCTTTCATAAATCCAGACGTGGAAGGGAGAATTTTTGTTAAAGTAGCTTTTGTAATTTTTGTCATTACTTCACTTTCATGGTGAACATAGGCCTGATTGTTGAAGAAGTCTGTGTTGCTAAATTAATAACAATATGAAAGGACCATCGGTCCGGACCGCCTTTGTCCCTCAGACACAAACTCCTCCAGTCAAAAGGAAACTGTTTATTTTTCAGTTTAATTGTAATTAGTAACAAAGTCTCTAATCATGTGGCTTGTTTGCTGACTGTGCGCGCCCTCTCCTTGCACTGAGCTGCCCATTTTTTCCTCTTCTGCTCAGTGACCACCGAGCCCCCAGTCGGCAGGAGAACAGCATGTTCACTCCTTCTTCTGAGACTTTTTGTTTGTTTATTTGTTTTTGGTTTCTGGAATATGTCACTCTTTGTGGGGATGAAAGATTGCCTTGGGTTCCCTCATACAAAGGAGGGCCAAGTTAGAACTTCTTTTTTTCCCCTTAGCCCAAGGACCTGGATGGGCAGGCAAGTGGGATTGGTATGAAAAATCCTTCTGTCTATTCGGTTAAATAGGTATTACCTTTCTTCCCATTGGTATCACTAGAAAAATGCCATAAAGTTGAAAAAAAAACCAAAAACCAAAAAACCCACTGAGGGGGCATTAAAAAATTACTGGGTTTCCAAACTTATATTTGAACACAGGAGTCCGTTATAATGAGACATAGCTTAAAAATGATCAGAAAAAGATTAAAAAATCTACAGTATTTTTTAATTCTCATTTTAATATATATTTAATATATAATTTATATTATAGTACATAATAAAAATATATAACTGATACACAGTATATACAACAAAATTGGTTATTTACAGTTTCATTTTCACAGACATTTAAGTCCATAAACATTGCAAATAGAAGTCAATGTTAAAATATTTACCTCTGGAAAAAAAATTACCTGTTTAAGATTTTTGTGGTCACAAAGCAACTAGTAAAATCTCTATTCTTATTGCTTTAATAACAAAAGTTACTTACGCTATAAGTTCTTAGAAACTCCTCAACTTCCTCACGTGTCTCCTTGTAATTCACGTCCTACCAGAAGTTCAAAATGGGAGGGGGGAAAATGACATTCATACTCACAGACTTTGGGAAACCAAGATTTAAAAATGGACAAGATACAAATTATTCCAAAGTCAAGCTCTTCCCATGGGAAGTAAGAGACAATTTCCCAAGGAAAAATAATAGAAAATATAAATTCAATATGATTGAAAGAAACATTTTAAAGTTGAAATTTTAAATGTGATTCTGCCAAACATATACGTGGCCCCAATTCTCTAAGTGTTCAAACCCCCTCAGTATCTGTGATGTGGCTGGGGGGCTCACATCCCCCAAAGGACAACAGAGATTCTAGAACTGAAATATGTAACCTAAGGTAGTACAGTGAAAATCATCTGATTCCTCCTTGTTGTTACTGTCTTTCTTTCTCCTGAAATGGAAGACTTTGAGGATTTAGTCTCGATGGTCAGGTCCAGGTCTCTGATCCTATAATTCCATAAAATGTCTTAAAGTCATCATCTTCATTACCTTCATCCCGCTGCTTTTCTTTGGTCCATCCAGCAATGATGATAATGGGGCTCTTCTCCTCCTAGCCTCTTGGTCCTCCTGGGCCAGTCCTCTGTTAGGTAGAAAGCCCATGAGGGTCGAAGTGTGGAATGTTGACCTATGAGAAATCACCTATGAGAAATGGCCGGGGGGTGGGCTGGGAGGTGCGCTGGGAGGGGCGGGGGGTTGGAGGAAGTATGAAAGTCGACAAGTACTAATACAAGATCAGAAAAGAAACTTCTGTCTTTGAAAGAACGTTCTTTCATTATCCTGAGATTTTACCAAACATTGGATGATTGTTTAGATTTTCTCAAGGGTTTTATTTTGTTTTTTTCCACAGCCTTTGTTCTCCATTTATTGCCGTTTATGCCACAAGGGCTGGACTTGCAATTATTTTAGCTCCTCCAATATATATTTGACTTTTACCACCAACCTTCTCGCCAGCTCCGTGTCAGCTCGATCTTCCCGCACCCATGAGCTGGTTCTGTCTGTGGGACTTGTGGTCCCGGGATTGTGGGACCCAACCTGTGGGAGGCAAGGGGGTGCAACTTTCTTGTGGTTGGAGTGTAACACGAGAGATCAGGAAACTCAGTTTTAAACCTGTTTCTGCCAGATAAGTAGTTTGTCAAATATATTTTAGAGATGACCTTTTTTTGTCTCTGCTGACTGTAAGAGATAGAAATGTTCTACTTGCAAAGCTCAGTGGGGGGATATTACTATTTTACTCAACTGACTGGGTTCTTTAATGCCTGAATTCCTAGATCTAAGGACAAGGTTACTCTGAAGAGAGGGATTGTGAGAAAAAAGTGATTAGTTAATTTCAATCATTCTATTTAAAATTATGTAAATGTAACTCTCGGGTATTGCTTTTCCAATAGGATTTGTGCTATAACAATAAGTTATTCAACTTTGATTAAATCTAGTTCTGGTAACCATATTAGCTAAGACATATTTAAACAAATTGTTTAAGTCCTAACAAGGTTTCGTAATAACGCTATGCTTCAAATAAAAAGAAAACATACTCCTTTTGTTTCTTTGACCTATGACTAGGAAAAAAGTTTGATGGAACTATTGATGACTTTCTTTCTGAACCTAATTCACAGGCAGTGTTTGGAGGACAAATTAAAATGCCCATTGTCTAAGTGGTGAACAAAAATAGGAACTTTTAAATTATGAATTGGGTTAACATCTGTTGGGCAAACTGTTTGTTTAGCCTTATTTTAACATTTCACTTCCCTCGCTACCCTCTGTCTCTCTGGCACATCTGGGAATGTGGTGAGAGCACCACAGAGGCAATTATAAAGCCAGAGTCCAGTTAAGGACCCTGAATTTTCCATTTTTAGAATCTGCTGCAACGTAAGGAAGTCCCAGAAGTGGCCTGTTGTGGATTCCACAGGAAGAAAGATCTTGATTTAAAATACAAATAAAACCCACGTTGCAGCAAAACAGAAGAGAGACTTCGAAAAGGCCAATGGACACAAATAAAACTATAAAGAGTTCATTTAAAAAAATGGTACTGAAGATGCTAAAATACTTTCCTTTGAAGGGAAGTAGATCAGCTGCTAAAGAGAAATACTTTAGAAATAGGAGTTAAAAGTTAAAACATTCTAGTGAAAACTGATGCCAACAGCAGGACCTAGAAATTATCAAGGGTACAGTCTTGGTATAAAACAGCGCTGGGTTCCTATCGGGGCCCTGCCACTTCCTGGTGTTGCCTGGGAGCAAATCCCATTATTTCTTCAAACTTCCATTTCTTCATATGCAAAATCCCCATTTTGATATGATGATGAATATGATGATGATGATGATGGCATCACCTCATAGGGTTGTTGGAGGATTTAATAAGGTAACACATGTACAAGCCGATCACAGTGCATGGCTTGTGATAAACAAAATGAGTATTACTGAGAGCTGCTGGTTATAATGAGCTTGTGCAAGAGAGGCCACAATGACTGTCGATCTGTGAACATCAAATAAACAGTTAGTAAGTCCCAAGAGTAAAACTGTGGCAATGATTTTTATGGTGAAGTAGGAAACGAAGTGACTTGCCAGATAGCATCTGACGGGGCCATTCTCTGAAGAAGCAAACATGATCTGCTTTGCTTTGACTTTCTGGAATAGTTATGTTTCTGGCACCTTCCCTCTAAGCCCATTGGCTGAGTGACGAAGCATTCCAAGAAGGCATGGCAGTGGTCCATATTTTGTCAAAGACCTCAAACAGTGTTACTCTGTTTAGGAATTCGACCTGGAGGGAGAAACCACAGTGATATCTCAAAATCAGTTAAAACACCCTCCCCAGTCACTCCTCCCCAGTTATTCCGAAAATGCTCTACAGGGTGCCAGTAAAAAAAAAAAAAGAATGTGAAATGGATCATGGTATTCACCTACTTTGAAGTGCCCCAAAGGCCCCTGGGGATATCAGTATAAATCCTGAAGCTTTCTACAAAGTCCTTCAAGATTGCCCCCATCGCTCCAGCCATACATGGGACCACCCCTGGACTGCCCAACCTTCCGCACTTTTGGCAAGTTGCCCTGATGTCTCCTTTGTTTCAATTACTTGACTTCTAGGTCATTTCCCCCTCTTCGGACACTCTACTTCCAGTCCTTGGACAGGCTAATTTTCTTTAGTCTTTCAAGACTCAGCTCAACCACATTCCTCCTTGAGGAAGAATTTTCCCCTCCTTCCTCTTACTCCACTCTACCCATTGGGGGTACCCGAACGTGCAGTTCCCCTTCCCCTGTGAAAGTACATCACAATTCTCTTTTACATATTTGTACCCCAGGATCCCCCCGCCTCCCTACTAGGTTGTGAGTGTTTGAGGCCAAGAACCATGTCTTGTCACTTAGAGTATGTATAATCTCAATAAATGTCCCATGAAACGATGAGCTGTTCCTCTGACGCTCCTCTGACATTCCTCTGATTTCTTCTAGACCTGTCTTCTGTATTTCAAAGTGCATATTGATAGTTTCTGATTTGTAATTCCTTTGGATTAATACCAACCTATCTTAAAAACATACAAGAACAAGACTAAGAACGTTTTGGTACCCACCACACACACCATAAGATTAGGCAGGGGTGCAGTTTGGCTAATTGAATCATAGATGCAGGGAGAAGTATGGACAAGGACCTCATGTGTTACATCTGAAGAAGAATATCAGCTTAGTTCTTACCCCAGTGCTAGAGGTCTGGGGTCCGCCCTTTCCATAAAAACATATAGGATTCATCAAGACCAGCTGATGTTTCATTCACGACAAAGTGCATCATTGGCATTTGATAAAAGTTAAATAATCACTATGAGGTTAGCCAAAGCCTGGTTTTGGATAAATCTATGCTAACTGGAAAAATTAACTCCCTGTGTCTACACCGGCATCTGTCTGGGGGTCCTCACTGCTCTTGGTTTGAGGTTTACTACGCGTGAGTAAGGGACAAGCCCTTCACGACAGGTTTACACATTTGTTCCCTCCCCATTCAGGTTTCCTCCAAAACATCTGCATTCACTCATAACAAATTTGGCTGCCATTTCATTGTGTTCTTGAGTTCTTAATTTTTTAATTTTTTGCTCAACTTCGGGATGTTATATCTTTAGAACTAGTGTTATAAGTATGTATATTGCCATATTCCTCAAGCTCTTTAATGAAAGACAAGCTGCCCTTAAATACGAATATGTGGCTATTTAAACTATAGAGGGGCAAAGGAGGTGATTCTAAGAAGAGATAACCCAAGATAGTCTTAATGCTGTTAAAAGGGCAACTGAATACTTAGCAAGAATGGGTTTTTGCCACTGACCTGAATCTTACATGCCTCTTATTTCGTCTACTGTACAATACCCCTCTTCATATAGTAAGTTCCATGTGCAAAAGAAATGTGTTCAGTTCACAGGCATATAAAACTATATCCAACTGTATTCTGTAACGGGAAAATAGCCATAAATATGAAGTGAGCCAAGGCATTCAATCATTGCTCCCTTTCCTTTGAAGTGAAATGATATTTTGATTGTCCAGTTGAAAATACAGTAGCTTATCTGTTCAAAATAAATTTGTAACCTATCAGAAAGCCATTCATTGCCTGGGAAATCTCATTTTCCCCCAATTTATGCTACTCAATGTGTTTAATCATTAACTCGAAAAGAAGAAATTCAGTTAAAGAAAAAAGGAATCATAAGTCTTCATTGTTACTGCTAAATTATCTCTCAATTAGTGTGATGGTAAGCCTTGAGTGGCAAAGAAAACTAAAGATAGCTTCCTTTTTCCCCCAAAAGTGGGAGCTTAAGATCTCTGTGAACTGATATCAAATACCAAATATTATTTAAAATAATAAAAAAGGCTCTTTCTGCCACAAATAAAAGGCAGATTGAAATATAGAATTTAGAATAAAAATCCAGCTGATTTCTTATATAATCTATTGATTTCTTGTTTCTTTCAATGACAGGTAATACAGTTTTGAGACTGTATTGAGAAAAATGTTCCTTTATTGAGTTTCTTGGGATTCAGGTGTTAATGAAAATAATATAGTTATCACAATATATAGTCCAGATAAATGAATGAGAGTTACTGATTTTTCTATCCTTCGACCACACATGGTTTCAAGCTGGGGTGAAAAAAAGCTTTTGTTTCATTAGTTTCTAAATGCATGCCACAAACTCCGAACTGGCAAGTGTCATCAGTAATTAGAATCAAAATCGTACCTCAAATGCATCTCGTCTTAAACAGATGATATTCTCAACAGTAAGAGAGCAATCATGGGTGATATGGTAAACGTGATTATCAGGCTCTTTAGATTTCGAAATATTTGGTTAAATTCTTGGTTACATTCTGTGGAAGTGCACAGCTGATTGACTAGCGGAGTTTAGACATAGCTCTGTCATAGTTTTGCTCACAACGGCCCTACACACAATGGAGGATTTCAGAGATGATACATTTCCTTTGTCACTATGGACAAAAGAGGAGGACCGTGTATGCACACATACACACACGTACAAAAATTTTGTGGACATTTACTGGGCACCTCCTGTAAGTTCCAGGTCGGTGGCGGACAGAAAAAATATCAAAATGAGTAAGACACACCCTTTCACTTGAGTTCAGCTGGTGGAGGAGACAGATATCTCTATGGGGGTAGGAGAAGGACGTTGTAGAAAAACACAATCGAAATAAAAATTCAAGGCTAACTTCTTCTGTGCTCTCTTAATTACATCGTTTCCACAAGCGAAACTTCCTTTGGTCTTTCTTGTATAAATAGTGAAACAAATACTAAATTCTGCTTGTCCTTGTAGGCAGCTGGTGAGAGCACTTTAAGAGGTTATGTAGCAGTGTCTTTAGGTTTCCTTTTGAAGCCGGGTTTAAAGAAAAAAAATACGACAGCGTAGATAGTACGCATGTTTGAGGGTAACTGAATACTTCTTTTCATATTTTCTCTTTTCCATTGTTCCTGTCTTCTTCTCTTCTGAATGGTTGCTTATTATCTGTATTTTTATGTATCTATATATGGGGAAGATAGGCCTGAAAGCGTTTTATGAAACATAATTATAAGAGACCACAAAAGCCACAAGAGAAAGAGGGCTTAAAAGAAAGAACAAAGCTAAAACGACATCTTCCTGTTTCACACGCGGTAATTCAAGTGCGTCGGTGTGATGGGATGGTACGAGAAACAGGTGAAAATGCCCAGGAACTGTGGCTTTCACCGTAGGGACTTGTCAGGAAGTGGAGAACCTGATTGTGGAGAGATCAGGGTCTTAGGGTAAAAGTGCAAACCTGGAGAGATGTTTAACGCGGAGACGTGGCAATGTAAGTTTCATAAGCCGTTATTTTCAAACATGACTTTTTGTGAACTGAAACCAACACTTTTTAGCATTACTTCAATAAGTCTTACGTGTGTTCAGAGAGCCTGATTCTGAGACACTATCTCAAGGAGGCAATGGAGTGTGGGTTTATAAACCCGCCCTTTCCAGAGCTACCCCTTTTGAACTTTCCTTGGAGAGGATTGCGAGTGAGTGTATGCGGAAGGGGAGTGGATATAAATATGTTTTTCTAAGCAATTTCCCTTTAATTAAAAATGTGTTTTGGATTTATATTTATTTACACTTGAATTATCAAAATGTTCCTTTGGAAGAATTTTTTCCCTTTGAGGCATCTTAACTCACCCTCCCGGAAGCCACATTTTGCCGTAAGTAGAAAAACTCCACACCAAAAAGTTGGAGTTTTGTTCCAGACTCTAACCCTACAATTTTGTGTGGGTTTTAAACTTGGCAAAACACATGATCCCATCCCTAATCACAATCCATAATAGTACAGTGTGTGACAGTGGGGACAGAAGAAGGACTCTCTTGAAATATACCAATAAATCCAGCCGGGACAGTTTGTGTTTTACTGTTCCCTCTGTCCCTGATCCTTGGGAGAATTTTCCCCCCCAGACAGCCCTTTCTTTGTTCCCAAGGTATTAGATAACCAGAGATCCTGAAACCAGCGAACAGTGTACCTCATCCTTCAGAATTCCAGGTCTGAGCCCAGATCCGCTCATCTCCCTCACTGCTCACCCTTGGTTTTCAAGGAGCAGCTCACACATTCTGCTTTGATTCTTGGGATGTGAGTGTGTGCCAGGCCTGTTGCATCAAGGATATTCCCACACAGCCGGGTCCATGTGACTTCTGGGGTTCTTTATCCAAGAGAGAGTTCTACTTGTGAATGTTCTTTTCTCAAAGGCAGGGTGTAAAAGGGATAAAATAGGATTTACACCCAAATGCATTCACTTTGAGGCACTTGAGCTATCTTATCTGTTTATTGAGAAAAAGGAAGGTTTTCTCTGGGCCAGCCCAATGGAGCCAAACCTGATTTTCTCCCCCAAGGGGCTTCAGGGGAGGCCTGGTTAAAATCCTGAAAGTCTCTATGGTAATTTGGCTGGGTTTGCTTCCTGTAAATGTGGCATGGCCTCGAGATAACAGTGCGTTCCACCCTTGAGGGTGGGCCTCGGGTTGAGGTCCTCTGCTTGCTGGTTAACCGCAACCTCGAAGCCTCCATGGGTCAAAGCCCCAGTCTTTCCCGGTTTCTCAAGGTGTCTTTGGAGAATGCACAGGCATCGAGACAATGAAAGTAATGAGGGCGTCTTTAAAAGGTATTTGTTAGCACTACGCCATGGACTTCACTATTATTTAAGGGAAACATTATAATTGTGGCGAAATTATAGATTACCATTTTTCTCAGACTTCCTACAGTTAACCTCTACCCATTATGCTCCTATATTTGGAATAGTCCACTGAGCTACTTGGAGGAAGGCCATTAGCTCAGTGCTAGCAACTGGAGTTAAACAGGAAAAAAAAGAGAAACTTTTATGATAATTCTTATTTCATAAAGTGTCATGTTATTTATAGAAAAATGAGACAGTAAAGTGTGCTTTCTTTCAAATCTGGCCTTTACTGCACCCTATAATTTATGGTAATATAATAAGTGATTTGAAAATAAAGATTTGAGACAACATTTCAGCATTAGTGTTTTTAAGACAAAACAAACATTCAAAATAAAACCTAAACCACCAAAGTGAACTCTATCATTAAATGCCTACTTTTTTGCTAAATTTGTAGTTATGGCAGCTCAAAATCTCAAACTCTTCAATTGTGACCTCTTGCAAAGTAAAAATAATTGTATTATTTTCTGTGGCACAAAGGCATTATGGCCCATTATTTTTTTTCCTCCCCAAAGTCCTAGTGGATTTGCATCAGCTGCTATTAAATGGGATTAATGAACTTAGAGGAATTTAAATAACAGGGTGAAATTTCAGAGATGAAGAAACTGCCTATAATATTTCAGCCTCCTGATTCGGAATTATTTCAGCTTTGTCTCATCAAGGATCATTGAATCTTATTCCACTGTACATTTATAGATCAGTGCGAACTTTTTAGCTTGCATGAAATAAATTCAGCAATCTCCTTTCCTGCCCACGATATGCAATCGACTAACACACTGTTGTGCCAAAAACTAATGTGAGAAATACTGTAAATAATAAATGCCAGACAGTTCCATTGAGATCATTAATGCTGGGAAACATTTCTCTCATCTTCATTATTTTTTCTGTCATTTGAGAAGAGAACACTGAAAAAAAATAAAATTAAGATGTTAAAAAAAAAAAAAAAAAAGAAGAGACCAAGCACTGTGTGGCTGGAGGCCCATGGAATGGGGTAACATGATAAGAAGGACTCCCTCAAGTTAAGGATGTAATAGCAGCCCTGCCATTTCCCCCCGTACATCCCCATTCCCTTGTCTGGGTGGGCTACTTGGAAATGTTTTTATAGCGATCTATACTTTTAATGCCATTCCAATCAAAATTCCACCAGTATTTTTCAAAGAGCTGGAGCAAATAATACTAAAATTTGTATGGAATCAGAAGAGACCCCGAATTGCTAAGGAAATGTTGAAAAACAAAAATAAAACTGGTGGCATCACGTTACCTGATTTCAAGCTTTACTACAAAGCTGTGATCACCAAGACAGCATGGTACTGGCATAAAAACAGACACATGGACCAGTGGAACAGAGTAGAGAGCCCAGATATGGACCCTCAACTCTATGGTCAAATAATCTTTGACAAAACAGGAAAAAATATCCAGTGGAAAAAAGACAGTCTCTTCAATAAATGGTGCTGGGAAAACTGGACAGCTATATGTAGAAGAATGAAACTTGACCATTCTCTTACACCGTACACAAAGATAAACTCGAAATGGATAAAAGACCTCAACGTGAGACAGGAATCCATCAGAATCCTCGAGGAGAACATAGGGAGTAACCTCTTTGATATCAGCCATAGCAACTTCTTTCAAGATATAATATTCTATGCTCATTTTACCTTTGCATTCTCAGGTGGTTCTTCTCTTACCAGCCTTCCAGGTAACTGGTGCTATTCCAGAACCTCATTCTGGGGACAAAAGCGACACTGCTGCTTATCCCGTCTTTCAGGCTCAAGTTGTTTCCTCTTGTTTGAATGCAGTGAAAAAGTGAAAGGAGACCTCTGTTTATAAATTCATTAACAATTGTCATTTTTGCATGGCATCTAGAGCAATTCTAGCATTGTCTTTAGGTTCTACACTCATGATAAATACACTTCCCACTAGAATCTCTTCTGGGCCAGAAGTTCTGCTTCCTCCTCTTAAAGTGTACCAGAAATACCTTTTGAATTAATTTAGTTGGAAGGAACTGGTATAGATTTGCGGTTTTCAAATTTGAGCACGTGCCAGAATCATTGGAAGGCTTATTAAAATCCAGACTTTGGGGGTGAACCTATTTGTTCAGGGATGTAGCCTAAGAATTTGCATTTCTAACAGAATCCCAAATTTTGCTGATGCTGCTGGTCTGACAACCACACTCTAATAACCCTGGGATAGGTGACCTTGAAGAATTCTCAGTTTGTTTCTACGTGCTGAAACATATGAAATAGCTATGATATATATTAGAGAGTATCTTGCCTTTTGTCATTGAATGGTGAAGACATTTCAGATTTTTTGAAGGAGTATCCTTAGGAATCGGGTATATTTTATTGGTTCATCATTCCCTGATATCAGTAAGTTAATATTCTTGCTGATGAAGAGGTGGACCTGACCATTTTATGGATTATTGAAGAGGAAAAAAAACACTTTTAAGTATTCTACCAGCTTAAAGAATCTGCATAAGTATGGTATAGAGTTCTCGTGCAATTTGTTGCCCTCAATGTTTTTTTTTTTATTGTTTAATGAATCTTTTGTGTGGGTGCCAGTATTTAAAAGCAGGCAGACGTAAGGAGAAGTTAAAATTTGCAACACTATTAAAGGTGGTATGTGATTTTGTAATAGATGTCTCTCAAAATAAGTGTGGTCGAACAGATTTTTGACAAGCTAGCTCCATGTGAAGGATTCTGCCTCTGTTGTTTCACGGGAGCCTGTCGAGTGCAGGCTGTCCCTGGGCGCCTCAGGCCTCAGGAAAACAGCATCTCTGGGCCCCCCAGAAGATCCGGCTCTACATTGTTAACAAGCCCTGCATTACCTTATTTCACCTTCCCGAGCCGCCCTGTGGACACAGCCTGTCACTAACTTGATCACAAATACTAGAACTAGCTCTGTGAATAGGCGTAAACACCTCTGACCACAGATCATGATTCAGGCTGTGGATTCTCCAAAGAAACTCCGGCAGCTGGGTTATCCCTCTCTACGTCCCCAATTTATGAGATTCCTAGCCTCTCACAACACACATGGAGCGCTCAGGGCATTCAGTATCACTCTGTGGGCTCCTAAAATGGGAACTCCATGTCCTCAGTTAAATGTCTCTTTTGGTCCAAGTGTCTGAAATGTCTAGGCTCTGTTCAAGCTGTTGGATAACCCAAAGATGCTTCTTGGAAACATCTACAAACGGTATCAGCTCAGTTGTTACTCGGGGATATAAGATGCGCCGAACCTGAGTAGGAGCACAGGAAAGGGAAGAAGGGGACACTTTGTCAAGCAGATTATTTGAACTGAAGGTAGTCGAGACCCTGTGGGCTCAAAAGAAACTTCTGTCCCTCCCTTACCTACATAGAAGAATCTAAAAGGCGGGGGCGGGGGGGGCGCTTTCCCAGAATAAGGGTTATTAGCAGAGATCAGTTTTATCAGAGTGACCCATCTAGATGGCAAGGCAAACAGCCAATTACCAAACATCGGCCCTCTTACTGCCCTGTGAATTACATTCCTTTCCTCCCAAGTCCCAGACCCCTACTCCCTTCTCCTTTGTTCAGAATGATATATATACCTCATTTGCTCCCCAAAGCGTATACTACTGAATTTGATTTTCTTCTGTTAATCTGTCTCATGTCAATCTGATTCTTCATCTAGGTAGAAGGACCCTTGAAGGAGACAGGAATTTTTTGCACCCAAACACTTGGCCCGGTTGACAGGATGCTTTAACTCTCCGGACACTGCTTTCCCAGACACTGCTCTAGCTGAGAGATCTGGGACATCTTACATTCTGCCAGCAGAGCGAGAATGGTGAGAGTCCTTTTTCTCTCTTTCTAGATCTAGATTAGCAGGGGAAAATATTCATGGGACTAGTTCCTTAAGCTAAGCGACTCTTTAGTTACTAATTCATTCCTCCCAAAGAGTCTTTGTTTTCCTTTGTCTGTCTTTTATGTTATTTGTCATATGTTGCTAAGGGACATCTTAGAAGCCAAATCCACAAAATTAGTAGGCATGCCTGGAGCACTGAAAAGCTATTAGAGCAATCACCACCTCAAGAAGACCCCCATGATAGGATCAGTTGGCCACAGAATGGGTTGGATAGACAGTAGGTCACCCTCCAACCTCAAGAAAACTTCTGTGCAACAAGGTACAACATCAAACAATACAGAGTCCCTAATCCTAATACAATACAGAGTCCCTAATCCTAATCCTGTGGCACTTCCCACCTAGGTATTACTGTGGCTTCAAGAGACTCAAGGCTTAGATAAAACTGTGAGGACATGGAACAAGATGAAAGGAAAAATTTAAGAGCTTTGCTTTATGACCAGTAAGAATATTCTCTTTGGTCTCCACTATCCAGAGACTGTGCTTAGCAGAATACCAGTTGCATAGACAGGGAACTGAGCCTCTCTCTGTCTGGCTCTGCCAGCTCTCAACGGTGTCTGTCCTAACAGGTTCCAGATAGGAACTTTTATTGTCTCAAAGACTCATGGCTGGATAAGTGCTGGAAAGTCCCATTCCAAAAGCCTACTTTGTGTCACAGATTAGTAGGTCTATGACTAGAGGCATCTTATGTTTTCATGGGAAAATGGAAATCATCCTTACCACCTATGCAATGGTCTTTGCTTTCTTAGACTAATTTGGGGAGTAAACCTTTGGATCATTGGGGCTGCATCATTGGTGCCTTCTCTGGACGACTCTTATGTCTTTGGGTAAGCCATTAAAAAGCTGTGGGTTTAAATGATCCAGTTAAGAAATGGGCAGAAAACATGAATAGACACTTTTCCAAAGAAGACATACAAATGGCCAACAGACACATGAAAAAGATGCTCAACACCACTCATCATCAGCGAAATACAAATCAAAACCATGGTGAGATACCACTCACGCCTGTCAGAATGGCTAAAATTAACAACACAGGAAACAACGAATGTTAGTGAGGATGCAGAGAAAGGGGAACCTGAACCCTCTTATTACACTATTGGTGGGAATGCAAGCTGGGGCAGCCACTGTGGAAGACAGTACGCAGGTTCCTCAAGAAGTTAAAAATAGAGCTATCCTATGACCCAACAATTGCATTACTGGGTATATACCCAAAGGATACAAAAATACTGATTTGAAGGAGCACATGTACCCTGATGTTTATTATAGCAGCATTATCAACAATAGCCAAATTATGGAAAGGGCCCAAATGTCCATTAATTGTTGAAGATAAAGAAGAGGTGGTGTATATATAGACAATGGAATATTACTCAGCCATCAAAAAGAATGAAATCTTGCCATTTGTAACAACATGGGTGGAGCTAGAGAGTATTATGCTAAGTGAAATAAGTCAGCAGAGAAAGACAAATACTGTATGATTTCACTCATATGTGGAATTTAAGAAACAAAACAGATGAACAAAGGGAAGGAAGAAAAAAAGATTCAAACCATAAGAGACTCTTAACTACAGAGGACAAACTAAGGGTTGCTGGAGGGGAGTTGGGTGGGGGGGGGAGGGCTGAACTTGTGATGGGTATTAGGGAGGGTACTTGTTGTGATGAGCACTGGGTGTTGTATGTAAGTGATGAATCACTAGATTCTACTCCTAAAACTAATATTACACCATATTAATTAACTAGAATTTAAGTAAAAACCCCAAACAACAGAAAGTCATTGTTTGAGTCACTGTGAATAGCTCCTATCCATCAATGGCCAGATGCTGGATCCTTTATTTTGTTTAGTTTGGTTTTATAGATGATGAATCCTTTAAATTATCTGTGTTTTTTATTTTTATTTTTATTTTTATTTTATTTTTTTTTTAAAGATTTTATTTATTTATTTGTCAGAGAGAGAGAGCGCGCGAGTGAGCATAGGCAGACAGAGTGGCAGAGGGAGAAGCAGGCTCCCTGCGGGGCAAGGAGCCCGATGTGGGACTCGATCCCAGGACGCTGGGATCATGACCTGAGCCGAAGGCAGCTGCTTAACCAACTGAGCCACCCAGGTGTCCCTATCTGTGTTTTTTAAAAATATGTATATTATCAAGAGCTCTCAATCATCCTAGTACAACTGTACTGACTCCCTCGACAATGTAAAAGAAGTTAGATTTAAGACAAAAGGAGATGTCCTGGACCAGCCGATGTAAAGTCCCCTTCTGAAAATCTGACCACATATGCCTGCTCTAACTCCCTTTCCCCACAAGATTGACAAAGGTCACTCTGGCCTAATCTCTAAGTTCAGAGTGTACAGGTTGCTCATGGAATGCTGAATGCCAGAAAATAAATTTAACCAAAGCACCCAAGACTGGCAATAAGCCTCGCTTTCTCCTGTCTTCCAAGGGTCTGTAACCAGGGTCTGCCAAGCCTCAGGCATTCAGAGACAGTGTCCTTTGCAGGAGTATCCCAGATGCCCCACAGCAAAAATCTGTGTGTCCTGGACAACAGTAGAGCTTCCACGTTATAAAGGCTTTTTACCTCTACTTTCAAAAGATTCTACTGAATTTGCAGTCATTTGAAATATTATTTGATATATTCACAACTTTTCCTTCTGAGGAAATAGATGACCAAAATTTTCCTAGGCCTACAATTTTCTCTTTCTCCTATGAGTGGTATGCAAAAGGCCAGTATTCAGGAGCTAATAGAAACCAATGGTCAATTGTGTACCCAGAAAAAAGGATTTTGTTAAAATAGTGTGTACAGATTTTACAAGGGCATACATTTTTTTGGTTTCCATTCTAGTTAAAAATTCTCCTTGGTATAAAGAAGCAAATGTGGTTAAAAGGATATGGGCCATTCCCTTGATATTCAAGCTGAAATCCAGTTCTTTGGGGAATTAGGAACAACTGTCTTTAGATAAATCTCTGCAAAACCAGTACTATTAACTCTAGAAACAAATTAAAGCCCTCTTTTCTTTACCAGTCTCCAAACCTCACGTATTCTTCTCAAAATGTTTGTACATATGATTTAAAAAATCAAGATACTAGAACAAAATTTTTCTGTACTTAAATTTTTTCCTTTACATTCTTTCCGGCCCTTGAATTTATAAATCTTATCATGTCTCTGATATGTAAACAGCCCACAATCTCCTGAGACAGGGGTGGGGGGGGGTGGTGATAAAAAGAAAAACGAAAAGAAGATTTTTAAAATACAAACCACTTCAAAGGGGTGTTTATGCCCAGACACTAGCATCTCTGATAATGGGTAGGTATTCTCCAAGTACCCACCTTGGAGAAAACTTAGATACTCTCTTTGTGCCTTTGACGTAAATTTTCTACCCCCCCATCTTCTTTAAGGCCTAAGAGCCAATCCTTGACATGTAAACTTAAGGGGAAAGGTTTACATAAAAATGCATACATACATACATACACACACACATAGAGGGAAGTATTTAAAAATTGGGCCTATAATACCCTTCCCACAAATATTAGTAGAAATAAAACTAAGATTTTTGTTTACATTTTGTCTGTGTGTTGTGTGTGTGTGTGTCTGTGTCTGTGTAGGTTATAAATCTGAAGTATTTTCTCTACCTCTGGATGCCATTGCTAAAATGAATTTGTAAAAGAGCTCTATTTAGTTGGTTTAAAGGCAGGCACTTGTAAGGATTGGGCATCCTAAAACTCAGAAAGATAGAAACTAATCCAAATGGTCATGTGGAAAATATTCGGTATTAAAGGTAATTTAAGGTTATTGATTTAATTAAAATAGGTCATTAGCATTATCAACATTAAATATACTTTTATTCTGCTTGTACTTACTAAAAGTCAGATGAATTTATGGTACCTCTATTGCAAAATTTGTCAGAAAAAAAAGCTAAGAATAATGGTTGACTTTGTCTAATGCCTCTTGAACTTTTTGTACGTAATCTAAGCATAATTGAGAACAAGTAAATAAAACAAAAAGATTTGTAAGCAAACTTTTAAATAGCTTCCAAAATGTTTGGTAACCTAAAATTTTAAAGCTTTACTAAGTTAGATGATGAGTAACGTTCATTGCTTATCTAGATCATTTTCAAATCAGATAAAATAATGAAACCGAGCATGGTTTATCCACTTTTATCTTTTATAATACAGAGAAACTAAATTTGGGTCTGTTGATAAACATGATAAACATGCTTTATGTTTTATTGAAATATTGCACTATAAAAAAAGTTTCTAAAAATAATGTAATATGGGGTGCCTGGGTGGCTGAGTCAGTTGATTGTCCAACACTTGATTTTGGCTCAGGTCATGATCTTGGGGTCTTAAGATCGAGGGCGGCCCTGCACGAGGCTCCATGCTCAGCAGTGAGTCTGCTTCTCTCCCTCTCCCGCAACTCTTACGTACTCTCTCTCCCTCAAATAAATAAACATTAAAAAAAAATAATGTAAATACTGATAAATCTGCCAGTCTAAAGAGTTCTGGTGTAACCGACAGTTCATAGTTGCTTACCTCTTAGTTTTCACTATAAATCAAGATTTCTGAACATTAAGAATTCTAGTAAATGTAAGTAAAACTATGAGAAATAAGGGAAGCAGCTCTGTATGCAAGGAAAGTAACATGTCTTTGGTAAGAAAAAGTATGAGGAATAAAAATATATATTTGTTGAGGGGAAAGAAAATTTGTCCTAAAATAAGACTGGTTATTTATTTATTTATTTATTTATTTTTTAAAAGATTTTATTTATTCATTTGTCAGGGAGAGTGAGCACAGGCAGACAGAGAGGCAGGCAGGGCAGAGGGAGAAGCAGGCTCCCCGCTGAGCAAGGAGCCCGATGTGGGACTCGATCCCAAGACCCCGGGATCATGACCTGAGCCGAAGGCAGCTGCCCAACCAACTGAGCCACCCAGACGTCCCAAGACTGGTTATTTAAAGAGGGAAAATTTAGGACAAATCCATGCAAAATAAGTAAAGTTATAAAAGTTTATAGAGAAAGAATCTTTACATGTGGTCAGTACTGGCTTAAGGTTAGGATACATTTGACACTGGTACAGAGTCTTCTCTTTGTTAAAAGCACAAAGTTTTTTTAAACTATTTGCCTACTCTTCCTAAGAAACAGTGAACAAAAGTTTATGTTTTAAGTTACCAACCTGCCCAAAAATACAATGATTCTATGTTTGCCAAAATGATTACCTACAAAAATTGAGTCTTGATAGTTAAATGGCTACATTTTGTTCACAGCTATGTAACTTTCTATATTTGCCTTTTTTGTCTTTTAAAGATTTTAGTTATTTGAGAAAAAGGGAGCGAGCATGGAGGGAGGGAGGAGGAGAGGAAGACACAGACTCTCTCTTGAGCCCGGAGCCCAATGTAGGACTCGATCCCAGGACCCTGTAATCATGACCTGAGCTGAAGGCAGACGCTTAACCGAATGAGTCACCTGCCCCTATGTATTTGCCTTTGAAATCTTTTATTGTCACTCAGTTAAATGTATAATTAAATACTGTTTCATAATTGTGATCCTGTTTAATCAAGTGTTTAAACCTTTTGATATTTCTTACTTACTTTCCCAAATCAAATTCTAAAATGAAGTCTTTTGACCACAATCTTGTGAAATTTTTCAACAGGCCTCTGTAACATTTCAAGAAAAAAATGTTGTGAGAAATTAAACTAATTAGTCTTATTTGGTATGTTAAATTATATGGGAAGTATTGTCAAACAAAGTGATATTAAACCCTCTTAGATTATATTTATGTGGATATATTATTTAAAATAAGTGCTCTAAAACTTTATGAAGCTCCTAGAATTTGATGTCCTGGTATGTTATTATCTTGAAGTGTTGTATGTCACAAGAGATAACCTAATTTCCTTTATCAATTACATTGTAATTAACTCTATTTAGATCTTTAATCATGGTCATTTTTAAGTCGCCTGTCATTTACAGTTACATTTTAAACCTAATAAAGGTTTCTTGCAAATGTGCTTCATCTTTGATGAGAATCATGGGAAAAACTCTTTTGAGTTCAGGTTTCTGATAACTTTAAGATCATAAAAATGAACTGGGTAAAAATGTCCAGAACTAATGAAAAAATTGGATTCAAGCAGAACAAAAATTAATAACTTGGGACTGAATGAATTGAGGAAGATAATTATATTTTTTATGATGTTTTGTTTGAAAGAGTGCTGACTTTTTAAAAAAAATTTTTCCAGATATAAGAAAACCTTTTCTCTTAAGCTAACTGGTTTATAGTGATTTGATAAAACATACCTTTGTGAACAAATCGAAACATTTGTCTTTTGTCCCTACTGCAACCCTCCAGAATTCAGAAACTCTCAGTGAGTATTCTTATATTTTTCTGGCAATATCTTTATTTGCATAAATTCAGTAAGAATCTATTCTCTTTATGACAAGACACAATTGGAAGCATAGGTTATATTACCAAAGCTTTGACTGGAATGTTATGTCAGAAAACCTGCATAGACTCAGGTATGACTGGACAATTTTTAAGGATCTAAGGTTGACTTTGTGGAGCCAATAAATCCCCCTTGGAAATAGCAGCCTGATACCTTGCTTACACAGTCCTCAGCAGCCTTCCCAGGCAAGTAAAGAAGGTCACTTTTTGGCAGATGCAGGAACCTCAGGATATTTGGGGGACCTCAAGAAGAAAGGAATTCACCCAAATCTATAGTCTGGTGAAGTCTGATGGCAAGTATTTAGTCTAACTTCTGGCCTGGAGAGGTTGTTAAAAGAGTTTATACGGACAACCACTATTCCTCTTACACTTATGTAAACAATCAAGTTAAGTTTTTTGAAACTAGACTTATTTTGCAAGCAAACTATTTGGCTATCTTTGGCAAAAATGAAGGCGATTATAGATAGAAGATCTTTCAGTAACATCTTTGAGGATGTTAGGTTTTAATACTATTCATTATAAAATGGACTAGATCCTGATTTCTTTTCATGTCCTCCCATGCCTGACTATAATTCCTCAAATGAACATTTTGATTTTTTTCTTACCTTCCTGATTTGGAATCATTTGAGAACTAAAACTACCTTTCTTCCTGAAGCCCTGCAAACTAAATATAAGTGACTTGATGTAAAGAAATTATCGTAATAGCTCATGCATAGACCATCTTTGTGCCTGTTGCTTAGTGGGCCAGAGAGATCAGAGATATTTGAGCTACAACCTAGGAATATCGGTCAGAGCACCACGACCTGACACCACTCTATCTGAAGATGCTGTGAGTCTGCTACCTAGCAGTCTTCTCAAGTGACCCTCCTTAGAACTCAGCAACTGGCTTTACCTTTGATCTAGTTATTAACCATTGTTTTTCTTGTGTTTCCATAGAAATGCTTCTTCTTTAATACCTGATGGCTTGAACCATAGGTCTCACTTTGAGAATGTACCTGCATCACTGCTCCTGAAATGAGTCTGACCAACCTGTCCTCCAAGAGACAGGATTGATGAGATGAAATAACCTACCAGCTCAAATTTGAACCAGTGAAACTCCCAAGGAAGCTCCCACAAAAGTTTCAGACAGGGAAACAGAAAGGGTACAGAACAGCCAGACCGCCACCCCCGGTGGGCCACTTAGTCAAGCAGATTATTTTGAACTGAAGGCAGTGGAGACCCTGTGGGTCCAAGAAAAACTTTTGCCCCTCCCTTACCTACACAGAAGAATCTAAAGTAGGGGTCACCCAGAATAAGGGTGATTAGCAGAGATTGATTTTATCTGAGTGACCCATCCGGATGGCAAGGCAAACATCCAACCCCAAACATCTCTCCTCTAATCACCCTGTGAATTACATTCCTTTCCTCTGAAGTCCCAGACCTCTACCCCCTTCTCTTTAGTTCAGGATGATATATATATATATATATATATATCTCATTTTGCCTGTCTATTCAGCTCCACCATACCTCTGCTATTAAATTTTATTTTCCCCTGTTAATCTGTCTCATATCAATGTGATTCTTAGCCCAACTAGAAGGACCCTTGAAGGGAACAGGAATCTTTGCTCCCAAACAGGGACTCTGAGCAAATCTGGGATCGTATTAAGTGTCTGATGATTATCTGTACGAAGCTTGTGACACAAAGGATTGAGGATGTTTTCCAAGACATTATACTCCAAGTCACCTTCTCACTCTTTGCCTCACAATTAAATACGTTGTATTCAAAATGGCCGAGGGCTGAAGGCCCTGAGATGGCCTCCTGAGGTCTTGCCGCTAGGAGGGTAGTTGGCAGGTCTGTAGTGTAGTCATCACCTGAAACCTATCAGAAGTGCAGCCGCTAACTCAGAATCTGCATTTTAACAAGATCCCCAGGAATCCATATGCACAGTAAAGTTTGAGAAGCATGTTCTAAAGCATTTGTTCTTAAAATGTGGGCTACAGACCACCTTACTAACACCACCTGGGTTGCTTCTTAAAAATTCCTGTTTTGCTCACCATCTGGATCCCATTTAGATCTCGTTAATCAGAATTTCAGAGGGTGGTGCCTACGAATTTGCATCTTAAACAAGTACTGCCGGTCACTGGCGCTCGTAATGTGCCCCAGAGACCAACAGGATTGGCATCACCTGGGAGCTCGTTAGAAATTCAGACTTTCAGGCCCTACCTGCAGCCTGCTGAATTAGTACCTACATTTTAACAAATCCCCAGGTGATTTTCAGGCACATTAAACTGTAAAAATTATTGCCCTGGGTGATTCTTATACATAATAAACTTTTAAAAATACTGCTTTAAAAACATATATAATACTGTGGTAGGTGTTTTTATATAACAACAACAACAACAACAACAATTTGTGATGTTCAGCCACCTGTAGCTTTAAATGGCGAAAAAATAACTTGACATCCAGGCCCACTCCTAACAATTGCAAGGCTGGGACAGACAAACAACCAAGGCCCATATGTCATATGTCTAAATATTGAAGAGTTTCCCATCAAGTTTAAACAACTGTAAAATAAAATATTCTGTGTTCTACTTAGAAAAAAATTCATCTTTTTATTACCTGAAAGGCCAGGTTTTAGGATGTTTAGACTCCTTGGATTTCTGTGCTAGACTGTGGTAGAGAAGAGAGTCCAGCCCAGCCCCTGGTTTGCAGTCTGTTCCCTGTAACTCTACCTACACCCTGAGGCCTCAAGTGTACTTTTGTGGGCACCCCAGCTTCCAACTTGGCAACACATGGTCATAGCTAGACATGTGGACTCTGCCTCCACAGTCTTTGCTCAGGAGAACAGACCTAGGAAAGGGCAGTGCATACCCTGAAAGTGGGCACAGGGTGGAGGAAAGGACGTGTGCTTTGGGCGGCATGTACCTTCTGCAAAGCTAACTTTTTACCCTGTGGAGAAGAGTTAGAACAGAGCCTGCCATGGGACCCAGGTGAGGGCTCTTCTTCCTTTGTCTAAGGGTAGTACTACTGCCAATACTAGATGCTGGTGATATCCGGAACATTCCATATCATAAGGCCTGTAGAATCTGGCTAAGAGCATGGAATCCAAAGTTAAGACTATCTGGTTTCATATCTTAGATCCATCACTTGTCTTCTGTATGACCTAAATATTTAGGAAGTTATTACCCTTTGTTTCTGTTGTCAGTAAATGAAGGTAATGAATGATAATGCCTCATAGGATTATTGTGAGAAATAAAAATATGCATTTAAATAAGCAATTAGCACAATACCTAAAACTTAGAAACTCTCAATAAATGCCAGGTTTTATCATTATAGGTTATTATTCTCCCAACATAGTTACCTAGGCAGGACTTGAACACTGACAAAAGCATTTTAATATGTATAAATCACCATTTGTGATAATTCATATTTTAAATAAAGGAGACACTTTTGTTCATAAGTAATGGGGCATCAGGAGACAGGGAGAAGAGAAACCTCTTTTCCATTAAAAGGGCAATAATTCTAGTAGTTGGTGAAAATGGTCCATCGAGGCAACAGGCTAGTGCCAAGAAAAGCAATAGAAAGAAGAGAAAGATAAACTGAGTTCATCATAGGGACAGAAAAGATGGGAGGAGCCCAGTTCTGGAGATGAGGCTAAGAGAGAAGCTAAAAGGAACTGGAAGGAAGCACTGGGAAGGAGGTACCAGGAAATCCAAGGAAGAAGGAACTGGAGAAGTTCAAGAAGGTGGTAGAAGACTGCACTGTGCTGCACAGAGGTTAAGCACAATGAGGAATGAAAAACTCTTCAGCTTGGCAGGAAGGCAGTAACTGGTCATATTGCCACCAACCACTGCAGGTGAGTTGTGGGGATTGGTCCAGGAGCAGAGAAGAGTTACACAATGTTAATTTCTCCTAGAACCCTAACTCTAAAAGAAGAGGTAAAGACAAAGATAAATGGCATCTATGGGGTAGTAGAGGGTCAGGAGAAGATAATTGGGTGTGTTTTACCTGTTTTTACAAGTTGGAGAATAAAGCCCTCATCTTACACATTCATCGAAAGCCCACTACTTATATCCAATACGATGCTAGTAAATATTGGAACAAAGTTAAAAGATGAAAAATTCAGAGGAAAAGGACAAGAAAAAGAAGGCATAAATGGTACAGCAGTATCCCAGAGAAACAGGTTCTGACCCCTGTATTGGTAAAATTATGGGACATGGATCACTTGTATTTTCTCTGTAAAGGATAAAGAAGGTCATCTGCTGAGGGTGAGGAGGGTGGGAATGGACCGAGGGACAAGAGATCAGCTATAGAATGTAGGCATAATGAAGTGAAATAAACCTAACAGGTAAATATACATTTTGGACCTGGTTATCTAGGTGCGGTTGGGTAGGCAGGCTCTTTTATGGCATAGATTGTATAGATAATTGCCTCATATTTCCACTGTCTGGGTAGATACTACTTATGGATTTTGGATGTTTCCCTAGAGCTATGAGCTGTCACCATAGTTCATGCCTTACAATAGAAACTAAACAAGGCTTTTTGGAAAGAGAGAAGAAATGTTTTGCATCAAACTTCATGACGTGCTATGCTGCTAATGCGTTTTGAATTCCACACTCCAAAACATCTGGCAAGGCTCCCATGATTCATACATCCATTGAGAGCTTGGAGTTCCAAATTTAGTTAAATAAATTGTTAAGAATGTGTTTTTATTATATAAACTTGAGCTCCAAATAAGTCCAAATACGTTTGGAAATTTCAAACATGAATCCCATAAATAGTTCTAGATTTTGACTGTAAGGATCTTAAGGGCTAAATAATCATTTAGCAATGATTTTAGTACAAATAACATACCATTGAATTGTTGCTTTGCCTTTAACCACTGGGTACATTGTTTGCTTATAAGAAATTTCGGTGATCGATAATTGATATTTAGCATGGCTATTTCTGCCCTACAAGGAAATATGCACACACTCAAAATGTTTTGATGTGTTTTGAGTAAATTTTAAACCTTGAAACTGTTGGCATCATGCCTAGAGTAATTGTTTCCTAGTGAAACATTTTCCATAACAATAATTAAATTTGAATTTATGAAAGTGTTAAGGACATTTTACATTAAAATGATAATTAACTACAAGGAAGCTAATTTTAAGTTTACTCTCGATGCTCTAATTTATACATTATTTTGAATTCATTTCTTCTAGTACCTAAAGCAGCTCTTAAACTTTAATATGCACAAAGATCTCCTTGAAAATCTTGATAAAAATGCAGATTCAGATTCAGTAGGCCTGGGATGGGACCTGAGACTCTGCATTTCTAACACTTCCTTTTGATGCTGCTGGTCTGCAGACCACACTTTGAGAAACAAGAATCTAGTCTCTTTCAGAAGGTGCAAACTCCAGATAGTTCAGGAATGTTTTTGAATCTACCTTCTAGCCAAATAAAATAATAAGGGAAAAGCAATTCTATAGTTTAGAATTACTCTGATCAGAAAATTTTCTTGATTTGAATACCTTTTTCTGGAAATGGTAAATTCAGGTGAGTTTTATTGAGTCTCAAACTCTATTGTTTTACGATGACATACTGCATTCACAGTAATCAGAAACCAGAGCTATATACGCTGATAAGAAAGTGACTCTTTCATTAGAGTCCTCAGCGTGAGATGAATCCAACAGAATGTCTAAGACAGTGTGCATTATTTCTTTCCATCACAGAAGTGGAAAGGCATTCTATGAATCACTAGGAATTTTTCTTAGAACAATTTTTCAGCAACTTATCAAAATATTTATAGTCTAGGCTCATGCCCTTACATGATGTGGCCCCTACCTGACCCTCCAGCTTCATCCATTCCCTTTCCCCCAGGGGAGTGACACCAGCCTTCTTTCAGTTCCTACAGGGTGCCTGGATCCTTTACAAACTTACCGTTTCCTTTGCCTTGCACACTCTGGCACTTTCTCTTCACCTCAAATCCCAACACGTAATTAATTCTGCTTATACTACTCATACATATACATACTATCCAAATGTATATTTCCTACAGATGCTATATTATACATCTGGGCTCAAAAGATTCATACAACTCAATAGTAAAAAAACAAACAATCTGATTGAAAAATGGGCAGAGGATCTGGATAGACACTTTTCCAAAGAAGACATAGATGGTCAAGTGATATATGAAAAGTTGCTCAAAATCATTGTCAGGAAAATGCAAGTCAAAACCACAATGATACCACCTCACCCCTGTTGTAGTGGTTATTATAAAAAAGACAGTAATAAATGCTGGCAAGGATGTGTAGAAAAGGGAACTCTTTCATTGTTGATGGGAATGTAAAATGGTGCTGCTACCATGGAAAACAATGTGAAATTCCTCAAAAAATTAAAAATAGAATTACCAAATGATCCACCCCAGATATTTACCCAAAGATAATGAAAAAACACTAACTTGAAAAGAAATATGTACCCCCATGTTCATTGCAGTATTGTTTAAAATAGCCAAGATATGCAAACAATCTAAGTGTCCATTGATGGATGAACAGATAAAGCTGTGTGTGTGTGTGTGTGTGTGTGTGTGTGTGTGTGTGTGTACAATTAAATATTACTGAAGCCATAAAAAGGAATAAAGTCTTGCCATTTTTTACATGGACTGACCTCGAGGACATTGTACTAAGTGAAATAAGTCAGACCGAGAAAGACAAATACCTTATGGTCTCACCTATATGTTGAATCTAAAAACAAACAAAAGCAAAACAGAGCTCCTAGATACAGAGTACAGATTAAGTTGCCAGAGGCAAGGGGTAAGCATAGAAGAATAGGTGAAGAGGGTTAAAAGGTACAAATTTGCAAGTACAATATGAATTAGGCATTAGGGTGTCATGTACAGCATGGTGACTACAGTTAATAATACTGTACTGTATTGTATACTTGAAAGTTGCTAGGAGAGTAGATCTTAAAAGTTCTCATCGTGACTTCCAGGGAAGATGGTGGAGTAGGAGGATCCTAAGTTCATCATATCCCATAGATCCACCCAGATAACACCCTCGTCAGTGTAAATAATCCAGAAAATGACCCGAAGACTGGCAGAACAGACTCTCCATGGCTAAACATAGAGAAGAATTCACATTTAAAGTGGTAGGAGAGCAGAGATGTGGTTGAGGACCAAACCCCCACTCATTAGACTATCTGCAAAAGGGAAGGGAGTGCCAGCATGGAGAAGGGAGAGGAGCAGATCCCACTCCAGGCATGGGGCACCTACACTGGGATGACGAATCCCCACAATATTTGGCTTCAAAAACCAAAGCAGCTTAACTTTGATAGTAAATTGAGTCCCCATGTTTAAAGAGATAGCGTAACAAATAGCCCCTCTGAGATAGAGCATAGAAGCAGCAGTTTGAAAACAGCCTGGAGTATACAGAAGGGAGATTTATTTACTAATCTCAGAATGTGTTGGAGGGGCAAGGATCTTTAGACGACTTCTCCAAGAATAAAAGAGCTGGCAGGTAACATTCCCCTCCTTGACCTCCTAGCCTGGGTACAGAGACACCTGTATAAACCAGCATGAATATTCTTCACCTCGCTTACTAGCAGTGTGCCCTGCTCTCCCCACCCCCAACACACACACTCTCCTGCACTGGCCCCCTCTAGCCACCTCTGTAGCAGTTCTCCAAAGCTGCTCAGGGCTTCTCCCACAACAGACTTCAAACATTGCTTAACGTCCTGTTCCCCCACCCTACCTTCTCCTACAGATCCAACCCATACGACATGCCTTTAGCGGGAGTCCGTTCAGTGGTGCCACAAGCCTGGCATTGCGCAAGCAGTCTCAACTTTGGAGGGGCCAGCACCACTGCAAAGTGACTCTTGCCCTGGGAAGAGGGGGAGAAACCACACACACTAGTCTAACTGCTGCACCAGTAGTGCACTGGGAGCAGACATCTGGTCTGACTGTGGGTCCCATCCACCAAAAAAAAGCCTCTTGGAATAACATAAGAACACCCTGCAGTTTAGTGCTACTGCAGCTCTGGCAAACACCTGGTCTGACCCAACTCAGGCCCCAAGTATCCCAGACTGGCTCACTAACATAGGGACCAACCCTGCCCACAATAGGTAAAGAGAGTCATTGCAGATGACTGGATTGAAGGCAACATGGCTAAGCTACAACAGTAGGGGGTACACACACATAGGACACACCCTTGAAGTGCTATGTTCTGGTGAACAGGGATACTGCACTACGAGACACTAAAAGACTTCTTCTTTTTTTTTAAGATTTTTATTTATTTATTTGACAGAGATCACAAGTAGGCAGAGAGGCAGGAAGAGAGAGAGGAAGGGAAGCAGGCTCCCTGCTGAGCAGAGGCCTGATGTGGGGCTTGATCCCAGGACACTGGGATCATGACCTGAGCCGAAGGCAGAGGTTTTTAACCCACTCAGCCACGCAGGTGCCCCTAAAAGACTTCTTCATAAGGCCACAACTTTCAAGAGCAGCACACTTAGCTGATCTTCCTAACACAAAATAGACACATAGACAAAATTAAACAAAAAGAGGAGACAGAGGAATATGCCCCATGTGAAAGAATAAGAAAAAATCACAGCAAAAGACCTAAACAAAGCAGAGATAAGTTATATGCCTGATAGAGAATTTAAAGTAATGGTCATAAATATACTTACTGGACATGAGAAAAATGTGGAGGATCTCAGTGACACCCCCAACAGAGATAGAAAACAAAAAAAGAAATCAGAAATGAAGAACTCAATAACTGAAGTTACATATACACTAGAAGGAGTAAATAGTAGACTAAAGGGAGCAAAAGAGTGAATTGGTGATCTGGAGGACAGAGTAGTGGAAAGCAATCAAGCTGAATAGGAGAAAGAAAAAAAATAATAAAAAGATGAAAATAGATAATGGGAATTCATCAACAGCATTGAGTATAGCAACATTTGCATTATAGAGATCCCAGAACAGAGAGAAAAGGGGGTAGAAGATTTATTTGAAAAAAATGATAACTGAAAATTTCCCAAATATGGGGAATGAAAGAGAAATCCAGATCCAGGAGGCACAGAAGGCCCCCAACAAAATCAACTGAAGAAGATCCACAACAAGATACACATTAATTAAAATGGCAAAAAGTAGTGACAAAGAGAATTTTTAAAGCAGCAGTAGAAAAGAAAACAGTAACATACAGGGGAAACCCCACAAGACTATCAGTTGATTTTCAGCAAAAACTTTGCAGGCCAGAAGGAGTGGCAGGATATATTAAAAATTCTGAAAGGAAAAACCTGTAACCAAAATATTCTATCTAGCAAGACTATCAGAAAAGAATGAGAAATAAAGAGTTTCCTAGACAAACAAAAGTTAAAGGAATTCACTAAACCAGCCCTAAAATAAATGTTTAAGGGGATTCTTTGAATGGAAAGACCATAAGTAGGAGTAAGAAAAGTAGTAAGCACAAAAACAGTAAAATTAAGTATATCTGTAAAAATCAGTGAAGGGATTCATTCACAAAATTAAATGATGTAATGTTAGACACCATATTCCTAAAACCATAGTGGGGAGAGGAGTAAAGAATGGGTACAAACTTAAATGACCATCAACTTATTATAGACTGCTATAAGTATAAGACATTATATATAAAACTAATGGTAACTACAAATAAAAACCAGTAATAAGATATGCCAAAAATAAAGGAATCCAAGTATATCACTAATAAAGCCAACAAACTACAAGAGAAACAGGGAAGAACTACAAAAACAATTATAAAACAAGTAACAAAAAGGCACTGAGTACACACCTATCAATAATTACTTTGAATGAAAATAGACTGTAATAAAAAGACACATGGTGACAAAATGGATAAAAACACCCATCTATATGATGCCTACAGGAGACTCATTTCAGACCTAAAGACACATGCAGATTTAAAGTGAAGGGATAGAAAAACATGTATCATGCAAATGGAAGTGAAAAGAGAGCTGGGGTAACAATAAATATATCAGACAAAATAGACTTTAAAACAAAGATTCTAACAAGAGACAATGAAAGATACTAAATCATCATAAAGGGAAAAGCCATAACGAAGATATAACAATTGTAAATATTTATGAACCCAACATGGGAGCAGCCAAATACATAAAGCATCTATTAACAAATATAAGGGAAGTAATCAATAGTAATACAATAATAGTAGGGACTTTAACACTCCACTTATAGCAGTGGATAGATCTTCCAAACAGAAAATCAATAATACTGGTTTTGAATAACACACTGGGCCAAATGGATCTAACAGATATATTCAGAACATTCCATCCTAAATTAGCAGAATACACATTCTTTTTAAGTACACATGGAACATTCTCCAGAACAGATCACATATTAGGCCATAAAACAAATCTCAACAAAATAAAAAAGTTTGAAGACATGATATATCTTGAGCACAACACTATGAAACTAGAAATCAACCGCAAGAAAAAAAATCTGGAAAGAACACAAATACATTAAGTTTAAAAAACATGCTACTAAACAATGAATGAGTCAACCAAGGAATCAGAGGAAATAAAAAAATACATGGAGACAAATGAAAATGAAAACACCATGGTTCAAAAATCTTCGAGATGCGGTAAAAGCTGTTCTAAGACAGAAGTTTATAGCAGTACAGGCCTACTTGAAGAAGCAAAAAGTCTCAAACAACCTAACCTTATTTTTTAAATAAGTTTTCACTTTGTTAGATTTTATTTATTTATTTGTCAGAGAAAGAGAGCACAAGCAGGGGGAGTGGCAGCCAGAGGGAGAAGCAAGCTCCTCCCCGAGTAAGGGGTCTGAATCAGGACTTGAACCTGGGACCCTGGGATCTTGAACTGAGCTGAAGGCAGAGGCTTAACTGACTGAGCCACCCAGGTGTCCCAAACAACCTAACCTTATACCTAAAGGAGCTAGGAAAAGAACAACAAACAAAATTTTAAACAAGTAAAAGGAAGGAAATAACTAAGATTACAGGAGAAATAAACAAAATAGAAATAATAACAACAATAAACAGTAGAACGTATCCACAAAACCAGGAGCTGGTTCTTTGAAAAGATCAACAAAATTGATAAACCTTTAGTCAGACTCATCAAAGAGATAAAGAGCTCAAACAAAATACCTACTGAAAGAGGACATATAACAATGAACATCACAGAAATACAAAGGATTATAAGAGAATATTATTAAAAATTGTATGCCAACAAATTGGACAACATAGAAGAAATGGATAAATTCCTACAAACATACAACCTTCTAAAACTTAATCAGAAAGAAATAGAAAATTTGAACAGACTGATCTAGTAAAGTGGCAGGATACAAAATCGATATACAGAAATCTGTTGCATTTCTATACACTAATAATGAACTAGCAGAAAGGGAAATTAAGAAAACAATCCTACTTACAATTGCACCAAAAATAATAAAATACCTAGGAGTAAACTTAACCAAGGAGGTGAAAGATTTGTACTCTGAAAACTATAAAACACTGATGGAGGAAACTGAAGATAACACAAACAAATGGAAAGATACTTCTTGCTCATGGACTGGGAGAACAAATATTGTTAAAATATTCATACTACCCAAAGCAGTCTACAGAATTAATGCAGTCCCTATCAAAATACCCACAGTATTTTTCTGAAGTATCCTAACATTTGTATGGAACCACAAATGACTCCAAATAGCCAAAGCAGTCTTGAAAAAGAAAAGCAAACCTGGCGGCATCATGATCCCAGACTTCAAGTTATATTACAAAGCTATAGTAATCAAAATGGTATGGTACTGGCATAAAAATAGACCCATAGATTACTGGAACAGAATAGAGAGCCCAGAAATAAATCTCCAACTATATCGCCAGTTAATCTTAAACAAAGCAGGAAAGAATATGCGATGGGAAAACGTCTCTTCAAAAAATGGTGTTGGGAAAACTGGACAGCAACATGCAAAAGAATGAAACTGGGCCATTTTATTACGTGGAACCTAAAACTAAATTCAAAATGGATTAAAGACCTAAATGTGAGACCGGAAATCATAGAAATTCTATAAGAAATCTCAGTCAGTAATTTCTCTGACATTGGTCATGGCAACATCTTTCTAGATATGTCTCCTGAGACAAGGGAAACAAAAACAAAACCAAACTATTAGAACTACATCAAAATAACAAGCTTCTGCACAGAAAAGGAAACAGCCAACAAAACTAAAAGATAGTGGGAGGTATTTGAAAATTATATATGTGATAAGTGGTTAGTATTTGAAATATATAAAGAACTTATACAACACCACACCAAAAAACCCCCAAATAATCAATTTTAAAAATGGGCAAAAGATATGAACAGACATTTCTCCAAAGACGACATGCAGATGGCAAATAGATACATGTAAACATGCTTAACATCACTCATTCATCAGGGAAGTATAAACCAAAACCACAGTGAGAAACGACCTCACACCTGTCAGAATTGCTAAAGTAAAAAACTACAAGAGAGTCTGGAGAAAAAGAAAACTTTATGCACTGTTGGTGGGAATGTAAACTGGTTCAGCTACTGTGGAAAATAACACACCACACACACACACACAAACACACAATGCAATATTAGCCATAAAAAAGAAAGAAATCTCACCATTTGTCTAACACAGGTGGATCTAGAGGGTATAAGGCTAAATGAAATAAGTCAATCTGAGAACAATAAATGCCATAAGATTCCATTCGTATTTAGAATTTATGAAACAAGAAAAATGAACAAAGGAAAAAAGAGTCAACAAAAAACAGAATCTTAAATACTGGGAAGAAACTGGTGGTTCTCAGAGGAGAGGTAGGTGGGGAGATGGGATTTAGAGCACACTTAATCATGAGGAGCACGAAGTAGTGTATTGAATTGTTGATTTATTGAGTATTGAATTATTGAATGTACATCATACACCTGAAACTAATATAACAATGTATGTTACTTACACTGAAATTTAAAAAATATATTTCAAAAATACACACAAAAAATTCTCATCACAAGAAGAATAATTGTATAACTATGTAAGATGGCTGTTAACTAGAATTACTGTGTTGATCATTTCATAATATGTACAAGTATCGCCACATTATATTGTATACCTGAAAGCAATATAATGTTGTATGTCAGTCGTACCTCAAAAAAAAAAAAAATGGATTCTCTTCAAAGGGTTCCTGAGACCCCAGCTGATGGTAGATTCTTTCCAGCACCTTGTACCTTTTTCCAAATCAGTTAACACAATTAACCATTACACATTATTTCTTCCCTCGATTATGTGATGTCCCCATTATACTAAGAGCTCCATACACACAGGGACTGGGTTTGTTTTTTTTCCTTCCTGGCACATAACTGGGTTCTCTCAGACAAACAGTTGAGGAAGGGAAGCCTGATTGTTTTCTCTTACTGATACTTGTGCTTTGTACTTGTATGGAATGTACACACAGGCATAAGGGTTCTAACAGTTGGTATTCTCACAACTATAAGATGGTTAATAACATAATAGGATTCCAGAATGAAAGGGCTAAAAGGGATCTAAATTTATAGGAGGAAAATCTGATGAAGAGAGTGGCTGACTTGCTCACGATGGCCCAACTAGTTAGTGTCCAAGGGAGACTGCCACTTAGACCCCTTGACCCACAAACCTGTGATCATTCCCACAGCACATGTATGTTTGTATCAGAGGAAATATTTGTACATGTAAGTGAAAGGCCATTATATCCAGCCTCAGGTCCCACTGAATGTTGAAATATACAACCATGAGCTACACGATATGACTAAGATCCATAGTATAAGGTGAGTTGAGACTATCAAAGTAAGACATCAGCGTTTTCCCAAATTTATGTCTTTTAAAAAAATCTTCCCAGAATAATGCCTCTTAAATATATTGAAGCCCATCAATCTAGGACACCTATAAATTTATATGTATTGTGACCAGCCAAAATTAGTTGTGAGCTTATTTATATATTTTTGATGCCTTGATTATATATCTTGTGGGTTAAGAGTTCCTTTTAAGTTGTTCATTCCTAAGGGCAAAGGGGATCCTATCTGCAATTCCTTCTTAACTTCTTACATTGTGTAAAAATAAACATTCTTTACGGACTTCGGCAGCAGCAAAATCGGGATCAAAATGTATATATGCCTTTACCCAAGAGTAAAATTCATTCATTTGTCCCATCTTTTCTTCTCAAAGAGATCTCTAAATTTGAAATTTGTATTTCAAACCAATTATTTAATTCATGACTCGCGTTAACATTCTCATAAACTCTATCTCCCCACTATAAACTAGAATAAATCATGCAGTAAACCTTTGAGTATCAGTGGTTAATCCTGATAATAAGTATTCAGAAGGCTCAGAGATGCAGACGACACATGAGTTTCATGTATGAAAAGCCTTTAAGGAATTTGCCAACGTTTCATATGTCACTCCATGACAACCTAATATTAATGAATACATGTCTTGCAGGGGAATTCTGAATTAAGTGATGGTTTTTATTAATTTCTCAAACTGCTTTGGCCTAGTGAACCATGGGCTTTGACTACAGAAGGTAGGGAGCATGGGCTCTGGCCCAAACGCTGTCAAAAGTAAGAAATGGCTCCGACAGACATCAATCTGTTCCTGTTCACAGGGCTGCCTCTTCCCCGCCTTCTCCTTCCAGTTATTAAGCCACAGTGTCAGTCATGGACCCGTTCCTCTTTCTCTTTTTATTAATGATTTAACATGGATATGTCATTACTGCTCTATACATCTTTATGCAGATGGCACGACTGTGCATTTTAATGGCAAATCTGTTTCTCACTTAACTACTGAACTGCAAAAAGACTTTGGCAGACTGGTTCCAGGAAAACAAACTGGTTTTAAAAGCAGCAAAAACTAAAACAATGGTTTTTGGCTCTACTGCTCATCAGAGCTTGAATAGTGATTACTTTAAGAGCCAGAATGATTTGAGAAAATGGCTTATTAGAGACAATTTTAAAATATTAGGTTGAATTGGAGTATAATATATTGTTTTTTGAAAAGTTAGGGGACTGGACTATGGAAAGAATAGAAAGAATTTCCTTGGCTTTAAGTTAGGGTGTTTTTTAAACAATATGCAGTATTTCTCACTTACTAATTAATATGTGGTGATTTTCTGTTATTCAGTTTTCTAAAGACCAACCATAAAAATTAAATTGGTCTTAAAAATCTTAGTGTTTAATGTATATATTCTACAAATATAAACTCTATCTGCTAAAGTAGTTTCTGAGACTGGAGAGCCCCTGGAACAAATATAAGTTGGGGTCAATTTTGGTGATATAAGTCATAAATCATGTTTTAATCTATAGAAAATGATTTTAAAATGTTTTTCCTTGAATAAAAAAACAACTCATAATGGTGTACCTTTTTCTCTGTCTCTTCCCCACCCTCTCTATACATTCTATGTATATTACACACATATATATATTTCAATAAAGTTTAAAACCCATGGTTTTTCCTAACTGTACATAGTATGTCTTTGTTTTAGTTCTTTTTAAAGAGTATTCATTTTTGAATAATAATGATAATATATGCTCACTTTAGAAAATACAGGAGAAAAAAGAAGTGAAAAACCTTGCCTAATCTCACTACCCAAAGTACTTTCATTTTTCTTTACTTTTTGTATAATCAACAGATCAAAAAACTGCTCCAAAATCATATCATAAAAATAAGTTAATACTAGAAAGAGCCTTGATGATGATCATCTGGCCCATAGATTTCCAAACTTGTATTAATTTTGATATTTTTTCATTATCTAAAACTTCAATATGCAAAATAAATCAAAGTGAGAATAAGAAACCAGAGCTATATCTGCTTATTCTACTCCATTTTCCAGAGTACAGTGTTCAGTCAGCTTTCTAGCTCATTTTGCAAAATTTAAAGATAAGAAAAACTATTTCCAGAGTGGTTAGTGACTTGCCCAAGGTCACATAGTTAATGAAAGAAACAAATAATGATTCCAACTGTGTGTCAAGTATTAATGAAAGCACTGAATTAAGAAAGGATCCTCACTCTCAAAGCACCCACAATGGTGCAGAGGAACAATTATTGCCAGAGGATGGAACATGTATCATGACTCAGAAAGGAATTAGAGGGTACTGGGTGCACAAAGGATGGGGTGGGATGGGGTACACAGGTTTACACAAACACACACACAAATAATCAAATTGCTAGCACATCAACAGTGTGAGGCCCGTGCATTCTATAAAGCTAAAATACCATCAGTTGGAAAAAAAAAATGTGACTTTGGAGGCTGGAAAATAAGTCTGGACAGAAAGCAAAATCTCTTAAGGTTCCCCCAGAAGAGTAGTGTCCTAGTCAGCACATATAGCGAAAGCATGTTAAAGCCACAGATCTTAAGGCTTAATCTGAATTTTATTCCAGTGGCAGGTCCGCACTAGTATCAAAGATGATAAAGAAATTGATGCCCGCTTAGGAAAAAATTGGGAGTGGGTAAGTTATCGAGCCTTCTAGTCTAATGGGAAGTGCATTAATCCTTCCTCACATGGTGGCTGACCACACGCCCTTTTATATCAAGTACAACAGCCACGTGCATTGTGGCATCTATAATCATAAATCAGGAAGCAGTTGTTTCAAGAACAGTGTATATATTTTTAAAAGCATCACTTGAAACATTCTTTCATGACAAAGTGTAATGTCATTTTTATCATAAATAAAGGGAATGCAGGATAAATTCTTGGCACAACGTTACCTGCCAAAAGTAAATGTTTGAATTTATCATAAGTGATTGATTAACATTATTATGATTCTCTGATACACTGGGCTGGTTAGTCACCTCTTTTTATAGTCCACACTGACTTCTTTCTCCTCAACTTGCCCCATGAAAGGTCTGTAAACAGCAGGATAAATTTCAAGAAGGGACAGTGTGATGGATGGTTTTGTAAGATGTTTAAGCTTTATTTCCACATATATGTCATTCCTCTCTGATATGGAAGAAAACACTTGGCAGGATCAGTGTTCTAGATACGGAAGTAAACTTTTCTTTAAGAATTCAGTAATTCGGGAACCTGGGTGGCTCAGTGGGTTAAAGCCTCTGCTTTCGGCTCAGGTCATGATCCCAGGGTCCTGGGATCGAGTCCCGCATCTGGCTCTCTGCTCAACAGGGAGCCGGCTTCTCCTCTCTCTCTGCCTGCCTCTCTGCCTACTTGTGATCTCTGTCTGTCAAATAAATAAATAAAATCTTAAAAAAAAAAAAAGAATTCAGTAATTCATCAAATGCATTCAAAGCCTATTTATGTAGCACCTACTATGTGCCGGGCACTGTGGGCACTGGGGACCCAGCAACAAACAAAACAGATTAAACCCTTGTCCTTGCCAACCTCACCTTTGAGTGGAGCCAGTGACAAACCAACAAACAAATATTATAGATATATTCTAAGATGCCAGATGGTGAGTGCTCTTAAAAAAAAAAATCAAGTTAAAAAGAGCAGAGAGAGTGAGTCTCAGTGGGTCAAATATTACTTTATGTATTGGTCACATGGATTGGATTTCTGAAATAGATGGTGACAGTCAAGGCTAGTTTAGAGAAAACAAACCACTAGTGAAAGAAAAGATACAGTCTCACTAATATCTTGAGAAATTGAAAATAAAACAATAAGAATGTAATCAGAATGCTTTCTGGAGAAGTATGCTTCTATCACAACGGAGATTGTAATTCAAGTTCTAACTTCCAGGTTCCCATAAAGGATTCAGAGTTCAGATTTTTAAAAAATGCTTAAGTAACTGACATTTTGGAATCAGAAATAACAGATTATTAGAAATGCAGTTCAAAAGATAGTGCTAATAGGCTGCATCCTTCTAAAGGGTTTCTTGCTCCAGAATTTAAAAAATCATCTCAGGTGGCAATCATGCCTTCAGGAACCGAAGGACTGCTGACGTTGACACTCCAAAAACTGTCATCCTGGAAAGGATTCTCAGAACATTCAACCTCTTGACTCTCAGAACATTCAACCTCTTGACTCTTTCCTGTCCACTAAGGAAGAGGTAAACATTTATAACTTTTAATGTTAGTCTTGTATGGTATTTGACCCCGAGTTTCTTAAGGTAAGGATTGGTTTTAAAAATGACTGGGATGGGGCATCTGGATAGCTTGGTCAGTTAAACATCTGACTTTTGATTTTGGCTCAGGCTGTGGTCTCAGTGTCCTGGGATGGACACTGAGCCCCACACTGGGCTCCCTGCTCAGTGTGGAGCCTGCTTGAGATTCTCACTCGCTCTCCCTCTGCCCACCCCACCCCAGCGTATGCTTTCTCTCTCTCTCAAAGGAGGAAAAAAAAAATGAGCTAGACAACTCACTTGGAGGATAATTTCAGAAAGATAACCAAGTATATCACTGAACACAATTATTTAATAACTTCTTTTAGAACTTTATTTCTAATAGTAAGCTATTTCTTGTTATAATTATGTAATATACATATATTTAGAAAAATATAGTTATTTGTATTATTCTCACCTATATATTTTCTCCTTAGATTGAGAAGCTACTATAGATGTTAGATACAGGATTTAGCCTAGCAGACAGAAAATGATTAATTTTAAGTTTAATTTTGTTTCTTATATATACATAAAAGTCTAGACTCATATATAGATTAAGTCATATAAATTACATACACATTTGGTTTCACTTTTAGAAAAATCATCACAAACTGGCACTATATCTTAGCTGGGGTTTGTTAGCATAGATACCTACAACATCTACTGCAATCATCTTTAAAAGATCTGGATTTATGATATCTCTGGAGTGAGAGACACTGGCCAACATCCAATCAAGGCATTAAAATTTAGAAGCGGATCTTCCAAAATGAGAGAATAAAATCATCTTTGTATATAAATTGTTTTATTAGATAATGTGTTGATAGTGTAATATTTCAACTCAGGTAGAGGCATTTTAATTAATATGTGGGTTAAAATACCTATAAATTTTAATGAAGATGAAGTCTACCCTGAGCTGATGCATCTTAGCCAGACTACAAATGGAACAGGTCCTTGCACAAGACCTTGTACGGAGACCTATACTGCTTAACCTGAGACATGCTTAGAGGTATGGGCTGACTAACTTTTCTGCTTTGGGCCTCTGGTAATCTCAGCAAAGTAAAACAAATTCGGTATCCCCAAAGTTAAGACTTCATACTACCACATGTGAAAGAGCAATGGGCTAGAGACATCTAGTCCTAAGAAAGCCCTGATGATCTTGGCACCAGACAAGCCCTTACATGTCTCATAAGCATGTCCTCCACTATTAACCTGGAGATGGATTTTCTCTGCCATTTAACACAAAGCAGCACAAGAGGTACAAAATCTCAGCAATTATCGACTGACTGAGAATCAGACCAGGTCTTGCATAGGAGCTTATTTACCCAAACTCCTGACACTGGAAGGAAGAAGCTTTTGCATTGCTAAAAAGTAGCCATGTTTATCGGTTCATTCCATTGCTTGCATTAGCTGGGCCTCAGTTTTCTGACCAACAGGTCAGAAAAGAAGGGGATTAAATTAATCACTAAAGTCTTTTACAATTCAAAATACTTAAGATTTTATTTTTCTGAGTTCCATCTTAATATCCATTATCCCTTAAAGGAGAGTTACATTTTAAAAATTACCACCCGTTACAATATAAATGAGTTACTAAGGGACCCAGACACAGATAATTTTTGATGTTGGGGAGAGCTATGATAAAGGTCAAGGGCATGGAGAGATAATTGCCCTCAAAACCAGCTTCAGTTGAATGAAGATGAATGAAATGCAAGGAAATAAAAATAAATTTCTTCCCAGGATAAAGTTCTAATTAATTTTTGAAATGAATATACCTAATATTTTAAAATCAAGATAACCATTTACCTATGAACGTATCAGGTATGGGAAATTATTTGTTCTTCAAGGCCAGTTGCTTCGTCATTCACCATATCTCATCTATAATCTTTCCCATTGCTATAACCTTCAAGTGGGAGTTCCTCCTTATTTCACACCTAATTACTGCACTGCTACCCACCTGGTCCCTCTGTGGCCAGACCCCTACCATATTCTTTTACATACTGGTTTCCATAGGATACCACTTTGAGTGCACTGTATTACCTCCCTCCTAAAATTCCTTTACTGGATTCTCATTCCTTGACATTGACTCTCAATCCTTTACTGGATTCTCATTTCTGACCTAATGAGATGAAACACAAATACTTTTTATTCCCTTCAGGTAGAATGTTAGTCTTATCTTTCTACTCAAATCCTTGAAGTCCGGTCTACCATGATCATTCCTACCTTGATGCCATACGCATTCTATTTTCCCTCACTAAGAACCTCCCTTTCCCCCTTTCACCTATACCAAGTTCTTTTAAATTCATCTTAAATTCATCATTCCCACATCAAATCCCTTTATTCATGAAGCAATCTTGGAGTACTTTATTCTTCATTACCCTTCAATCCTTTCTACTCTAATGCTTGAGGTGGCTTTGAGTGTCTAAAACAGAGGTTAAAAAAAGAAAAAAACTTGAAATATGTGTTAAGGCCAGGCAGGTTATGCAAATGAGCAAAGTAGGCTAGACCAGAGAAATGTGGAAAGAATATCACGACAAACTTGAGTGTGAGTACTGCAGCGCAACGGGACAGCCTCTCCTCAGATCACACCAATTGCTGCTGTGTGGGAATGCCCACTCTTGCCTGATTTTCCAAAATGGAATCAGAAATCCAGATTTTTGTGTGGGAAATGTCCCTCTGCTCAAAACAAGGCATGTCTTCATGTCTGCAGGCTGAATTTGCCTGTAGGGCCACCAGCTATGGTCCCTGAATCCCACATCATACAATATACTGTGGACATATACACTCACACACACACACACACATACACACGCACACACTTATATGTTCCACATTGTTTCATGGGACTTAAAGAGGCCTTCTCATGTTCTCTATGAACTCTGTGAATATTTTCTGTATTTTAAAAATAAATAGTTCTACACTAAGTGTGTGGACAAACCACTTAATGAGCCATCACATATGTTTGAAGATACCACCACTCTCTGATGACAGGTAAGCCTCATTATGAAGTAGTTACCACACTGTCCGAAGCAATAGAAATTTATCTCTTTTGAGGGTGGCAAGATCATAGATTTTTATTGATAGGAAAGTCACATTAGACCACATATTTAAATCCTGCCTTGATTTATTACTATTAATACTTAATTAAGTCAATTTGTATCTGTCAGCAAATGTCAGATCTGTCACATCTAGTAATATAGTTCAGATTATATTATTAGTAGCATGTGGTTTATATGTAAAGTTTCTAACAGAATTTTCTTTCCTTGAGACAGACCTCTTTAGTAAGGTAAAGTGTCAAGCAAACTTGTAAGAATTTGGCATGTGTAAGGTCTTGCAGATTTCAGCTAATTTAACCAATTAAGTAATTTGTTATATCAAGTAATATAGTAATGTTTACTAATTTTAGTAATTCAGTAACATGATAAATCTTTGATATATTCACGTTTCTTCCTAATAAGCAGCTCCTACATCTATCCCCAGCCCCTTACGTATTGTATAGAGTTTAATGAATCAGGATCTCATCAAGTAGGTTCATCTAGAAGAAAGATGAGGCTGGGCCACTTTCTGGGGAAGAAGATCACAAATATGGATTTCTAAGAAAAAACAACAACAACGGATTCTTTGGAAAAGATGTCTAGCCATGACATACTGATGCTTAAAGACAGCAAGACAGAACTGATGGGATCCAGAAGTCCTTGGAGGGACTGGTGCTGGGAAGACCAGACTGCAGATGTCAAACAGAAATGGACAGTGGGGCAGGGAAACGCAAGTTCTACACTGAGGCACCAGGTACCCAGCCACAAATCTGAAGGCTTTGCGACCACGAAAGAAGGGAAGGAGGGACCCTGGGGCTGGCTGGGGCTACACGGTACTCTCCCGCGTTGCAGTCGTAAGCACAGTCCCAGTGTGGTCCGGCTTTGTCCGGCTTTGTCCATGGGAAATGACAATTACCTGGGCCTTGCAAAATAGCTGGACCACATGGGATAACTCAGAGGGGCCACCTTTTAGAACACAGGTGAGTACTAACTGTGGAAGACAATCCATAGGCATTTCAGCAGGCCCTGTTTAAGTAGCAACCAGGCCACCTGGCTGAGCTCCCCAACGTAAGCCCAAGCAGCAGTGTCCAGCCAAGCACCGTTGATACCAGCGGTGGCTCACTACTGGCTCGGCTCCCACGTCAGCCTCAGTGTTGGTAATGGACAGTGCTGGTGTGGAGACTTTGGGAAATCTCCCCTGCTCAGTCTACTCCTCCCTACCAGGTCAGCACAGGAGCCGAAGGTCTCAGTGACCTCTCTCGTCACCCCTTCAAATTGCCCACTCCTCCCGGGATAAGATTGGCTTCTGTATGACCATTTGTGGATATTCTTTATGTGCTCTTCCTTTACGACTCTGCCTTTTGAGTCTCAACACTCTCTGCTCTCAGAAAGCCCACCTCCTGCAGACAAAGGCTTTGGCTTCCTGACACAGGCTTAAATAGCCCCATTTTAGGAGCCATAATTGACCCCTGACTGTTTCTCTTTGTCACAAAAACCTGAAGTGGCCCAAAGGAACGGATTCCTCCAACTAGCCAGGGGGAGAATCACCTATCAGAATGTGTGGAAAATCAGAGCCCACTAATCAGGATTTTTAAAGTATTATTAGCATTTTTATTTGCTGTTGTGCCTCCCTTTTTAGATGGTAAGATCCTACAGGACAAGTCATATCTTAACGTCTTATTTACCTTGAGAGCTTCAACCCTGGTACAGTATCAGATGCCTACAGATTTCCTTTTTTTAAATGAATTATTAGAATGAGAAATCAAAATTATAGAGATGTCTTGATCTGAACTGGATTTTAAAAATTACCATACACCTATTTAGAGCAGGCTGTCCAGAGGAAAGGCGATGAAAACATACTATACCCTTCCATTCCCATGGATTTGGTTGGCTCACTTCCCCTCTTTAGTTCTTCTCTGACCAATAGTCCTGTCTGCAAATGAGTATGAGACTGGGAACCTATAGTCCACCCACCAAGCCATTTAAGTGAATACTCATATCCCAGTCATTTCCTATTATTTCTGGGAAATATCTGGTGCGTTTGTGACATTAATGCTCCATGAAGGAGCCCCCAACCTGCACACCTCCACAAATTCTCTGGATCTCTCCACTGTCCCACCTGCCAATCACCTCTCCTTGGTTTAATTAGCACAAAGGAATATTCCCTTTTGAAATGTAATTCAAGGCTGAGAAAGAGAAAGTCTTTGGATGTAAGACACAGGAGATAAGGTAGCATAAGATTAACCACAAAAGATCTCATTTTATTTCAAGGGTTCTTCCAAAGACTCGACCTCTGAGACAGTCCCTTCATTCCCCATTCCTCACCTGGAGGACTCGCATGGGGAGAGAGTGACCACATGTCTGGCAAGAGCAGAACCTGGGGATAGAGGGTGGACAGTAAAGAGATAGAGGTAACATGTGTGAGTGGGGGTGGGGTGTGCCAGCTTGACCATCCTTCCTCCCCGAATAAGAGCCCTAGTGCCTTTCTGGGTTACGTTGGTACCCAAGAAGCAAACTGAGAGAATCTTAGATGTATACATTTCCAATAGTTTCTAATTGAATTAATTTCATTACTATCTTGGGACTGTATGAATTGTGTACAAATGACTCTACTTACTTTCCCAGGCTCCCAGGCCTGTCATTGGGGAGAGCTCGAGCCATATAGTGGGTGGGATCAAGGGAGGCCCACGCAGCCAAGCCAGTCTTTCTGAATCCATACCCATTTTGTGTGGGAAAGCTGTAGGCACAGTTGAATATACCCACAGATATCCACAACCTACTTGCTTTGTGACATGAGGCAAAGTTCTGCAGATTTCCAAGTCTCAGTTTGTCCACAAATACTGACCTCCCTCACAAAGTTGTTAGAAGAACTAATTAATATATATTAAGCACCTAGTACACAGCAGAATTCTATCCCTATCAGCGAGGCAATTTGTAGCTGTACAGAAAAGCTCAGTGTTCTTCCAATTCAGAATTCTTGGCTGGGTGTTTCTTTGTCTAGCTTTTATTTTTTTTCCTCACATAGTTTACTTTTAAGGTAAGGAAAATTTGACAGCTTTATGAAAAAAAAAATCTGGGCATGAATTTTAATATTTAATTTACTTCCAAAATGCTTTAGGAAAAAAAAATGCCTTCTTTTTGTAGAAAAGTTACATTCACATTGGGGTATGACTACCAGTTCACATAGCAGATAAGTTCATCTCTGTAGCAGTGGATAGGAATACAAATGCATTGAAATATCTGGATATTGTCATTATGACAAAGAGATCACTTGAAATTCTCTTTATTAATGTGATTTCAATATTTGTGATTTGGATTTGATATTCACCATCTTGAAGGAGTGACACCTTTTGATAAGGGAAAATGAAGGGTTTCTTTAGAGAAAAAAAAACTTTTCTCAAGTTTGTTAAAACTAGTTGAATTATCAGTGTCAAATGCTGTTGTGAAAACGAATTTTAGTATCGTAGGTAAGATATGGGTGGCATAATGCAACTGAGCTCTGAATCAGTAAAAATCTTTCTTTTCTCCTTCTTAACTATATATGCTTTTAAAAATATTCCTCTCACTGAGGAAACGGTGGACTTTTTAAAATATAGCAAATAAAAAAAGAGGAACGGACTTTAAGATTATGGTTTGTGGGGGCACCTGGGTGGCTCAGTGGGTTAAAGCCTCTGCCTTCGAGTTCAGGTCATGATTCCAGGGTCCTGGGATCGAGTCCTGCATCGGGCTCTCTGCTCAGCGGGGAGCCTGCTTCCCTTCCTCTCTCTCTGCCTGCTTGTGATCTCTGTCTGTCAAATGAATAAATAAAATCTATAAAAAAAAAAAAAGATTATGGTTTGTGAACTACAGAAATGTGCTGAAATGAAAGCAAGCTATAAAAATCCTAACTGGTAAATTATTGGAGATTTACACAAAGGTACATCTATAAAGATATATCTATAAATATATTTGTGGTGGCACCACTTAAATTTGAAAGAAAATAGAAACAATCTTAAATTTCCAAATCTGGAAGATGAGTTAAACGGATTATGTTGGATGTCCATATGATAAGATACCATGCTGCAGCCAAAAAATCATTTCATAAAATACTTGTAAAGAATGGTAAATATTTACCTTAAGTTACAATTCATTCAGCAAGAAGTTTGTATGTGGCACCACAATATCTCAGACTTTCCCAACCGGCATGGCCGGGAAATGGTCAGAATTGCGCAGCTTCGGACCCCTTGTGGCAAATCAGGAATCTGGTCACTCTCCTTGGTTCACACTTGCTATATGATGCAGTCCTTCGAGGTTTCTTGTATTTGTCCATGCGGTCACCTGCTGTCCCCCCACTTCCCTAGGTCAGGTATGGAATGTTAGGCTCCCGGATGTCTTCTGCTCCCTTCACAGACCCCAGGATCTGCAGTTCTTACCACCGTCCTCCCTCCTCGGTGCTGAGAGCTGCTGGAGGTGGATTACTAGAGACCTGGCGTGGTGGTAGTCGTGCCCAATCTCTGAAGACCTTTTAGAAACAACTGCCTGGATCACTTTGCCTAAAGACAGGAATTGTGCTATGCGGGCCCCCCTGCTAAAATCCTGGGCAGGCTACGAACTCCACTTCTTTCTACGCTTGTCCTTGCTGAGGGCCTTTGCCATTTGCCAAATTCGGGTGGATTCTAGAGTACAAAGGAAGATACTTCTTGCAGGCGTAATGTTCAGTCAGAGGCTCTATAGCAAAGCTGCCCGGGACCCGCGGTAACTGATTTTGGAGTCCCTGTTCTCTAACGCACAAGCAGCCAATCTCCCTAGTGTACCAAAATGACAAAGTCCTTGGCTTCGGTTTGGGGTCTAAATCATGAGGGGACACTCTCCCACTTGCCGCCCTCATTGTCGTTTTTCCTGTCAGAGGCTGGGACTTTTCCGGCACCTTGCTTCACTCCTTGCCTCTGTCATACATCAGATGCGTTTTAGTAAACTTGAACCACAAAGTGAAAGGTCTCATGGACTCAGTCCCTGTTCTCTCAGACTCTCTCGAAATGGGCAACCAAGAGTATCATAGGGGATTTGAATGCAATGGTGTTCTGAGTTTACTTTAGCTCATCTTAATTGTATTCTTTGCAGAGAGGTCGCTGTGTGTGCGTGTGCATATCAACCCCTCAGATAAATCTTCATTTTGTGTAAAATGCACAAATTAATCCTTTACTCTCTTACTTTCCCCTTCTTCCTTATAGATGTAGAAGGATATAAGGATATAATTTAGCCTACATTCTTTCCGCTATGGGTGGGCTCCATTCTGAACTCATTCTAGTTCAGAAACACCTTTCCATTTCAGGCAAGGACATCAACGGTGACTATCTGTCTCTCCATCCCTCCTCTATAGTTCCCGGACCTACAATTAAATTTTTTCTCTTATGATCCCAGAAAAATCAAGTAGCCTATTTTTGTCCTAGATCAACTTATCACAGGCTCTCCTCCATTCAAAGATCAGAAGACAAACCCAGTACATGCTTAAATCATATTGGACCTTTGTGGTCCCAGATCTCTAAAATGTGGAATCCTAACACCAAGGATGCTCACAATTAACTCTCGTGACTCTTGATAACATCAAATGTCCAAGTAGAAACATTTCAGTCCTGTAGTTGCTCATGTCTGTCGGAGGCTGAGACTTACAAAAGACGCATTCTTAATTTCCTCCATCAGAAATCAGCAGAGGTCGAAGAGCTGCATTAAGGACTACAGGGGGAAAGGAAGAGGAAAGAAGGATTGAAGGAAGGAAGGAGGGAGGGAGGGAAAGAGGGAAAGGAAGGGAAGAAAAAAAAGGCAGGGCAAGCTGAGGCAAGGAAGAAGAAAGCAAAATCAAGGAGAGGCCTTTCTCGATCCCTGTAAAAAGTCGACATTAGAGCAGAAACCTCACAGAGCATCTTATCCTCAAGGTACGAACACCAGGTTTTTGATCCTGGAGGGGGCGTACCTTCCAAATGATAGACTTAGAAAATCTACCGTACCTCCCCAGAAGAAGTCTATTTTTACTGAATTTATAACTCCACCAACTAAACCTTAAATTCTGAATAATTAGGAATAACTTAGAATAACTCTTCAGAATAAGCCTAGGTCACAAAAGGACAGAGGTGGAGGAGTGGCTTATATCAAACACAATCCTATTCCACAAGAAAGCCTGAATAGATCTTGAAATTGAAATACTTCTTATGGGAAGCAACTATCTCCGAAAATCGCTTGGAGTGCTAAATTTGATGCAAACGTACATTTATTGAATTAAAAAGGCTATCTTTAGATTTCAGGGTCTTAAGAATGAAACTGTTAAAAAATACTCAGTTGAAATCATGGACGTTTCAACTGGTAACATTACGAAATGTAAAGAGCTTGTGTTTGACTATTTTTGCTAGCAAGTATTAATGTGTTTCTAGCCAGGAAAACAGGATGACATTGTAAATATCTGTATAAGGCTAAAAACTACAGACGGTTCCAGACTAACGACGGCTTGACTTGAAATTTTCCGACTTTACCATGGTGCGAAAGCAAGACGGATTCAGTAGAAACTGTACTTCAAATTTGGAGTTTTGATCTTTTCCCGGGCTGGCCGTAGGTGGTATGCCATGCGCTCGTGAAGCTGGGTGCCGAAGCCACAGCCCCCGTCACTCCGCAATCACAAGGTCAACAACTCACACACAGACAACTGTCCTGTCCCCATATAGCCATCCTGTTTGTCACTTCCAGTACTGTAGTCAACAATTGACATAAAATATTCAACACGTTATTATAAAATCGGCTTTGTGTTAGATGACTTTGCCCAACTGTAGGCTAATGTAAGTGTCCTGAGCACATTTAAGGTAGGATGTTCTGTAAGATAGGTGTATAAATGCATTTTTGACACGCTATTTTCTACTCATGATGGATTTATTGGAATATAGCCCTATTGTACGTTGAGAAGGGTCTGAATACTTAAATCAGTAGTTCCTTCACCTTCACCCAGTCCTGCTAGATTTGAAGTCAAAGGGAGAAATTAAACTTCTGGGTGAAAAGAAAACAAAAACAATCCCTGGGCTAAAGAATATATAGAAGATTGAGGCAGAGAGGAAAAAAGTGGCAGCTTTATATTTTTATCATTAGCAAAATCCGTGATTCTAGGAAAGTCAGAGTCAAATCAACTATTCCTCTCTTCTTGGTTACCAAATTTTCTGTGCCTTTTAAATATCCTATGTTGATTGAAATATATTGTACACTAAAACTGCAAAAATTAATGCTTTTCTCTAAATTTAAATGCTATTGTTTCGTGGCTTTTTTCCCCTCTCTGTAGATTTTAATGCAATTACTACAAAAAGACGTGGGAATGTTGAGCATGATATATTTTGACTGCATGAAGAAATTGGATTTCTACTTTAAGTATCTAAAGTTTTCTACTGATGTTTTATAAAATATAGACATAACTGAAATCTATTACAATAAAGAATATTACAAGTAGAAAAACTGATTTTTTATGAATTAGTTCTGGCAGGAATCTCTAAGGATATGATCCCTATTAAATTTTACTGATACATCTCCCTAATAGCTAGCTTGCTAGCTATGTATCTATATTCTATCTCGATAGACTCTAGGTTTTCTTTTTTTTAATTAGATTTTAGAAGTATGAATTATAGTAAGTCTGCTGAAAATTTTGAGCTCTTTGGTAGGGCTATCTTTAATTAAAATAAAGACTCATATATATACATATATACACACATATATTTACTTATTTTATATATATTGTACATTATAGAAATTAAAATTATATCCTCTCATAATAAGAGTCAAAAGCGGATTTTGGATAAAAACTCAAGAGCCTGTATTTACACTCAGTTCTTTGGTAATCTAACTTTGACTATGAAATCATTTGGCTCTTTATTCCACCAACTTCGTTATTACAATACATAGAACGAATATTGTGTTGATAAGGAATGTCGCATGGTGTAAAAAAGAAGAGTTTGTCATTTCAAAAAAGGAGCAAGATAAATTTAAAATCTTTAATATCAGAACTGGATTTAGAAAAGTTGCTATGTATTTGAATATATGAAAATATGATGGTTCTAATATCACTAGAAATTAAATAGTAGGAAGCAGATTTTCTTTTTTTGTGTGCCAGCCAGCACTGAAATATATAAATCTTGCACTTATAAATATACATTATCTCATTGTAGATGAACCAGATGGTGGTGAAATGAAACTCGTGTACAAAATTTTGGATACTGAACTGCTCAAGTTTTCCTATCATCTCAAGGTAGAATGGGAGTATGGAACTTCACCCTCTTCCACGAGGTAAGATCTACCATCAAGGAAAGATGAGGGCCTTGAAACAGTCACCTTGTGAGCACTCTAAACGGTCAACTTTATAAATGCAAATGTCTTTAAATGGAAAATGAACTGAAATTATTGAAAGAACTCCCCAGAGACACTCCTTCATGGCAAAACTGAGTTTGAATTTGTGAATGAGTCAAGAATTGAGAAATAGGATTGTGCGCACCTGGCGGTGATGACGTGCGGGGCTCTGGGGGTGGAGGTTTTGGAGGTGGGATAACCTGGGTTCAGGCAAGAAGGGTGCATGGCCTGAAAAAATTTAGAAACAATAATATGACTGTGAGTTGGTCTTTTTTTTTTTTTCCCCTAAGATTTTATTTATTTATTTGTCAGAGAGAGAGAAGGAGAACATGAGAAGGGAGAGTGGCAGGCAGAGGGAGAAGCAGGCTCCCTACTGAGCAGGGAGCCCAATGTAGGACTCAATCCCAGGAGCCTGGGATCATGACCTGAGTCGAAGGCAGACACTTAACCGACTGAGCCACCCAAGAGCCCCAGTTGGTCTGCTTTTTATTTTAACTGGGTACAAGCAGTTCTAACCATGTTAATGATAACATGTTTCTCCCAGGGGGCAGACAGCTCCCACTGTCATCCCCTATCTTGGTATACCACTCTCTAGTGGGGTACATTTTAAAAACAGAGAAGACTACATAGAAAACCTTGAGCTTGATTTAAGAGTGTCATTATTGGCATTGTTACTGGCATTGTTATTTTGAAAAAAAAATTAAAGATCGTCAGATAAGTACTTTTGTTTCTTTTCTCATAGAACTAAGAGTTTGATGTAAAAAGGAATAAAGATAGAATTTTATAATTAAAAAGTATAAAAACACTTAGGACTGAGTAGTAAACATCAATATGCATATGTTTCCTGAGCTTGGTCCAGTGATAAGATCGAGAAACAACGTTTCACCATTATTCATTCTAGTGCCTAGATCATTAAATTAAAATCTCTGATGCTTTTTCTTTTTCCTACTGAAACCTAGGCTTTAAAATCTGGAGTAAGGACACTGTGAACCTGGAACAGCTAGTATAAGAAAGCACAACATTTTTCAAAGATTTATGGGGCCATATCAAAAGGGCATAAGTGCTAACCTCAGGGGCTCCAAGGGCAAACTGTTACAATGTGAGCACCCAGAATATTGATTATGGTTGACTGAAAAACCATGAAATTTATGAAGAGCAACATTATAAGAAAAGAGAAAAGGTAATCTTAATATTCTAAAGAAAGAGAATAAACCATATTCTTATTAAATCTTGTCACTGGATCATGTTGGTATTTTTAATTCATTTATTGTATCAATGAATAATAGAGAAATTAATGAATGTCAAATAAGTCTGTAAGAAGGCATTTCTGACTAAAGGGGACATGTCATTAGAATGACCCCATAATTGTGATACCCAGCAAAGCAAAGCCATTAAATTAAAATTTAATCAAATACCATTTCAAATATCCATATGAATTATATTGTCCTAAGAATGTAAAAAATGGGAAAATCCACTAAGTTCTAAGTGTAAATAATTTAAAAGTTATTTATAGTTAAAAGGAAAATTCATTTGTATGAGTTAGGAATCAAAATGCTATATTGAATCAAATGATCATACAGTGCAGGTACTATAGGGTTCTGTGAGCAGACAGAATTAGGTAATATATTTAAGCAGAGCCCAGGCAAATGAGCAAAAGATGTACTTCTTTTGTGAGTTATAGAACTGCTGATACAACAGAGTTCAGGGATGCTCACAAGTTCATGAATAAGGATCCTCTCAATATCTTAGTCCAAATATCAGGTAATTAATTACCTCAGTTATCTGTGATGGTAAATCTTTTCCTTATATCAAACGTTCCCAACTCTTGGAGGATTTGAATTTAACATAAAAAACAAACAAACAAACAAACAAAAACCCACCTTATCCTCCTACAGTGTTGGTGGGAATGCAAGCTGGTACAGGCACTCTCGAAAACAGTAGGGAGGTTCCTCAAAAAGTTGAAAACAGAGCTACCCTACAACTAGCAATCGCACTACTGGGTATTTATGCTAAAGATACAAATGTAGTGATCCAAAGGGCACGTGCACTTGAATGTTTATAGCAGCAATGTCCACAATCGCCAAACTATGGAAAGAACCTAGATGTCCATCAACAGATGAATGGATAAAGAAGGTGTGGTATATATATACAATGGAATACTATGCAGCCATCAAAAGAAACGAAATCTTGCCATTTGCAACAATGTGGATGGAACTAGAGCACAAAATAAGTCAATCAGAGAAAGACAATTATCATATTATCTCACTGATATGGAGGAATTTGAGAGGCAGAGTGGGAGGTTGGGATGTTAGGGAAGGAAAAAAATGAAAGAAGATGGGATCAAGAGGGAGATAAACCATAAGAGACTCTTAATCTCACGAAACAAACTGAGGGTTGCTGGGGGGCGGTGGGCAGATAGATATAGGGTGACTGGGTTATGGACATTGGGAAGGGTATGTTCTATGGTGAGTGCTATGAAATGTGTAAGCCTGACGATTCACAGACCTGTACTCCCGGGACAAATAATACATTATATGTTAATTAAAAAAAAGAACTTTAAACAACTCAAAGCCCTAACATTAATATACTTTAATTAAGAAATAATCTGTGTATATTTTCTATTTTGTGTAATTATAAACTAAAATGAGTTATCATCTTTGGGTAAATCTAATGTGACATAAGTAGTTGAATAATTGATTTAAACTTATGATTTTAAATTGGAATCCTGTACTTTTATGTTCAATATTAAAGCTTTTAAAAATAATTTAAGTTCTGTCTATTTACAAATTTAAATTATTAAGTTATAATAATTACTCCTAAGAAGTCCTAAGGTGGATTACTTAAAAATTTAACTGAAGTACTTAAAATCAGCTTAATACATACAACTTAAAATATTTTGATATATATGATAAATTAAATTTGTTCATGGGACCAACTATTGCTTAAAATTCCTTGAAAGGAAATTATTCACATATTAGAATTAGCAGAATTTGTAAGAAAAAGGTAAAAGCATAGGAAAAAACCCTATTTTTTCTTAATTTCCTGAGTTTTAGCCTCAAGGAGAAAGAAAAACAAAACAAAACAACCTTGTCATCACAGGAGACAGAGAGAATGCCACAGAGAAGCCTAGAGGAACTGGATGGAGATGGGGTACCTGTGCATCCCAAACCCCTCACCATCCATGACCCCTCTCTCAGTCCCTGGAGCCTAGCCCCTCCTGCTGCAGTAGACAGAACCTCATGCTATGAAAAATCACATCAAAAATGAGCAGAAGAAAAAAAAAATGGGCAGAAGACACGAACACACACTTCTCCAAAGAAGACATACAAATGACTAACAGACACATGAAAAAACGTTCATCATCATTAACCATCAGGGAGATTCAAATCAAAACCACATTGAGATACCACCTTACACCAGTTAGAATGGCCAAAATCAACAAGACAGTAAACAAATGTGCGGGAGAGGATGTGGAGAAAGGGGAACCCTCTTACACTGTTGGTGGGAATGCAAGTTGGTACATCCACTTTAGAAAAGTGTGGAGATTCCTTAAGAAATTAAAAACAGAGCTTCCCTATGACCCTGCATTTGCACTACTGGGTATTTACCCCAAATATACAGATGTAGTGAAAAGAAGGGCCATCTGTACCCCAATGTTCATAGCAGCAATGGCCACAGTCACCAAACTGTGGAAAGAACCAAGATTCCCTTCAACGGACGAATGGATAAGGAAGATGTGGTCCATATACACTATGGAGTATTATGCCTCCATCAGAAAGGATGAAGACCCAACTTTTTTATCAACATGGACGGGACTGGAGGAGATTATGCTGAGTGAAATAAGTCAAGCAGAAAGAGTCAATTATCGTATGTTTTCACTTACTTGTGGAGCATAAGGAACAACATGGAGGACATTAGGAAAAGGAAAGGAAAAGTGAATTGGGGGAAATCAGAGGGGGAGACGAACCATGAGAGACTGTGGGCTCTGAGAAACAAACTGAGGGTTTCAGAGGGGATGGGGTTGGGGGGAATGGGTGAGCCTGGTGGTGGGTATTAAGGAGGGCACGTATTGCATGGAGCACTGGGTATGGTGCATAAACAATGAATCTTGGAACACTGAAAAAATAAAATTAAAAAAAACCCAGTTAGAAAAAAATGTCACAGTCTTAGGAAAGAACCTAAGGTTTTACTGAACAAACACTGTGCATGTCTTCGTACGCAGGTTATCCCCTCTCCACCTCCATTCACCTGTCCCTTACAGGTTACTTTTTGCAGTCTGCCGACTTGAGACTCCAGGTCTCCACTGCCTCCAGTGGTCACTTCAGTTGGGGGGGTATTATTAAGTGGAAATGTGTTTAAAAGGAAGCCTGAAAGTTGACGTGTTAAGGAACCATGTTGTGGTGGCCAGACAGCCTCAGAGGTAAACACTTATCCTTCCTTCCTATAAAATAATTATTCATAAATTTGTTACTCTAGCCTTACAGGAGGAATCTGTGGTATTTTTCCCCCACAATAATGTCTGTGTGAATATATATCAATATCCACTTTCCATCTACAAAGGCATTAAGGTCACTGTGAGCTTGTGGCATAAACTTTAAGAAAACAATACAAACAGGATATTCAGTCACTGACTAAATAAGAGTTGATTATATTTCTAAGCATGTGCTTCTTCATTTCTTGTATTTCTCCGTCTGTTAGATGAAACCATTACAAAACTCTTATGATCCATCTTGCTCCACTCAATGATATGGTATGACCTTGTACAGGTCACTTAACCACCATGAGCCTCATCAAATTGATCAGTAAAGTGGAGTCAATAATTCCTAACTCACAGAGTTGTCATGAAAATGTAAAAATGAGACAGTAAATATTAACACCTACAACAGAAGATTGGTGGCATGTTGATGGTACCCAATAACCATTAGCTTGTTTTATTAGAAGTTGAATATAGAATCTTACAAAAAACTGACTGAGCATCTATGGTTGAAGCCCCAGACTAGGGGCCAGGTGCTTTATGTACAGGTTCTCATTTAGTCATGATAACAACTGTGGGAACAGCTATTATTATCCCCCCTTTCAAATGAGAAACCCGAGACTCAGAGAAGTATATGAAGTTCCAAAGGCCATATAGCTCTTGAAGGACAGGGTTTCGATGGGATTCTAGTTCCATCAACTTCCAGAGATGGCTCTTTCAGCTTTTCTGTCTGGAAACTGAATCGGAAAAGGAAAGAGGTCAGGTTGGGAGTACAACTGGCAGGAGCAGATTGCACAGAGCTTTACAGACTTTTGGGGGGAATGAGTGGGTTTTGAGTAAGAGGGTACTGGGCAGTCCAAGTCACAAGACCAAGGAAGGGGACAGATGTTTTGTCTTATCCTGGGGGTCTTAGCCTGAAGTCATCATGGCCATGATGGCCAGTAATAAGATGACATTATTATACTCAGGCCATTTTGAAGACTTGTAAAGACATTTTGAGTCCCCATTCTATACCATATCAAACATGTTAAAATGGTTCTAATTCTATGATAATTGAAACACTTAGCAAACTTTTGAAAGATATTTTTATTTTTGAGATTATTTAGGTTCTGAGTCATATTTAATTTATAGTAGGCTATGATGTCTCCAAAATCATCATGCATACACTCAGGATTCTTGTGACCTGAGTCATAAGACATGAGCCTACAAATTTATTCCAAATGTCATGATATTTTAATAAAGAGATTCAACTTAAATATGAACAACTTTGGCAGGTTTTATATTTTTAAGACTTAATAAATATTTATTAAGTTAAAATTTCCTATTATAATATTGTGGAACCAATTTTTCTTAAGGTTTTAGAGCCGTATTTTCTAGCATAGTAGCCACTAGCCACATATGCCTATTGAGCCACCTGAAATATGGCTAGTGTGAATTGAGGTATGCTGCAATTGAGGTATACTGGATTTCAATGACTTAGTATAAAAAAGTTATAAAATTTCTCATTAACTTTTATACTTATTACCTAGTGAAATATTTTTGATATATTATCATAATATATATTAATAAAATTAATTTCAACTTTAAAAAAACTTTTTAGGTGTGCCCACTAGAAAATTTAACATTCCATATGTGACTAGCCTTATATTTCTACAGGACACTACTGCGCTACTCATGGATCACAATGTCTAATGGTTAAAATGGTCCTGACCCTATACATGAAAGTTTGCTTGTACATTTGACCTCACCTTCACCCTGAGAATCTGCATACATTTTGGCATGTAGATTTCTCTCACTACCGGTATTAAAAACTCTAAGAAATATATGTATTATTTTATTATTATCTCTATAAAGAAGTTTTAATTTATAGATTGACTATTTCCACTGCATCTATATTTTAGAGAGAAAAACAAATATTTTACACACACACACACACACACACACACACACATTTCATACTTATTCCTTCCTGCACAGTTTGAGAGTAGACTTACTTATTTGGAATATATGTAAACATAATGGATTTTTACTTAGTTTTCAACATTTAATGAGTGTCTGCTGTTTGTTATAAGCAGTTACTTGCACAAGCATGCCTCGTTTTATTACACTTTATTGAGCTTTGCAGATACTGCATTTTTTACAAATGGAAGCTCTGTAGCAACCATGCATCTAGCAAGTCTATTTGTGCCATATTCCCAATAGCACTTGCTCACTTGCGTCTCTGTGTCACATTTCAGCAACTCTCAAAATATTTCAAACTTTTTCATTATTATTGTATTTATTCTCAGGATCTGTGATCAGTGATCTTTGATGCTGCTGTTGTCATTGTTCAGGGGCACCATGAAGCACGCTCATGCAAGACACAAACTTAATTGGTAAGTGTGTGGTTTCTGACTGGTCCACTGACTGGAAGGTCTGCTGTCCCTCCCCCTCTCCTTGGGCCTCCCTATTCCCTGAGACGCAACAATATTAAAATTAGATCCATTAATAAAACCGTACAGTGGCCTCTAACTGTTCAAGTGAGAGAAAGAGTCACATGTCTCTCACTTTAAATCCAAAGCTAGACATGATTAAACTTAGTGAAGAAGGCATGTCAAAAGCCAAGAAAGCCAAAAGCCAGGCCTCTTGTGCCAAATAGTTAGCAGGTTGTGAATGCAAAGGAAAATTTCTGGAAAGAAATGAAAAGTACTACTCCAGTGAACATGTGAATAATAAGAAAGCGAAAAGGGCTTATTGCTGATATGGAGGGAGTTTTAGTGGATGGAAGATCACACCAGCCACAACATTTCCTTGAACCAAAGCCTAACCCAGAGCAAGAACCTAACTCTCTTCAGTTCTGTGAAGGCTAAGAGAGGTTGAGGAAGCTGGTTCATGAGCTTTGAGGAAAGAAATCATCTGTAGCACGTGGAAGTACAAGATGAAGCAGCAGGTGTGATGTAGAAGCTACAGAAAGTTCTCCAGAAGGTCCAGCAAAGATCATTAGTGAAGGTGACTACACTAAACGACACATTTGCAGTGGATATGAAATAATCTCCTGTTGAAAAAAAGGTGCCCTCCAGGTCTCTCACAGCCAGACAGAAGTCAATGCCTGGCTTCAATACTTCAAATCACAGGTTGACTCTTTTGTTAGGGGCTAATGTCCCTAACTTTAAGTGGATTTTAAGTGGAAGCCAATGCTTGTTGACCATTTGGAAAATCCTGGGACCCTTGAGAATTATGTTAAGCCTGTGCTCTGTAAATGGAACAAAAAAGCCTAGATGACAGCATAACTCTTTATAACATGGTTTGCTGAATATTTGAAGCCCACTGTTGAGACCCACTGTTCAGAAAAAAGCTTCTTTTTAAAATATTACTGCTCATTGATAATGTACATGGTCTCCCAAGAGCTCTGATGGAGACGTACCATGAGATTAATGTTATTTTCATTCTGGTTAACACAATACCGATTCTACAGCCCATGGATCAAGAAGCCATTTCAACTTATATGTCTTATTATTTAAGAAATATGTTTCATAAGGCTGTAGTTGCCATAGACAGTGATTCATCTGATGGATCTGAGCAAAGTAAATTGAAAACTTTTTGGAAAGAATTCGCCATTCTAGATGCCATTAAGAACATTTGGGAGCCATGGGAAGGAATCAAGATACCAATACTAAGAGGAGCTTGAAGGAAGTTGATTCCAACCCTCATGGATGACTTTGAGGGATTCAAGCCTTCAGTGGAGGAAGTAATTGCCAATGAGATAGAAATAGCAAGAGAACTAGAATTAGAAATGGAGCTTGAAGATGGGACTGAATTGCTGCAATCTCATAAAATTTGAACAGATGATGAGTTGCTTCTTATAGATGAGCAAAGAAAGTCGTTTCTTGAGATGGGATGGAGATAGAATAGAGACAGGACCCAGGGCCCCTCCCCAAACCCTAATGTGGTGCAACTATTCCATAAAAAGTAAAAGCCCTAAAAGAAAGCTCTCAAGTCTGAGTCTCTTGAGTGATATACCCTACAGGAATGCAGAAAACACGATGTCCACTTAGAGGGAGTCAGCCGACCAAAAGAACTAATGAAATCCAAAAGAACTAGTGAAAAGACCAAACCAGTCTGCACCAGGACAGAGTCCCAACGCTGGCATTAGAATATGCACAGTGACTACCAGGAGTTCGCTGGAGCTACGTTTCCCTCATTAAAACACTAAAAATCACACCCAGCGGTGGAGATTTAACATGCTAGTGAGACAGGCAACGTATGGCAAAGTATGAAAGTATACAGATGCCTAGAGACAGCCCACCTCTCCATGCTTAAATGTCACCCTTCCCCCCAACCAAGCCTTTTAAAAACTCACTCTGACCTCTCCAGGGGGTCAGCCTGAGGATTCTTTCCTCTGTGTTGTCCCTCATGCTCAAGCGTAAAGCCTTGTCTGAAAACTCCCCTTTGGACTTTTGTCAGTTTCTATTGATCAGGGACCCTCCACCCCCCACGCCAAGGGCCCAGGTTGGTAACATAAGCTATTCTTGGTGAAGATGCTATGAAGATTGTTGAAATGAAAACACAGAATTTAGAATACTGCATAAATCTAGTTGATAAAGCTACTGCAGGACTTGAGAGGATTAACTCCAGTTCTGAAAGAAGTTCCACTGGGGGTAAAATGCTATCACACAGCATCATAACCCACAGAGAAACTGTTCATGAAAGGAAGAATCAATCGATGTGGCAAACTTCATGGTCTTATTTTAAGAAATTGCCAGAGCCACCCTACCCTTCAGCAACCGGCACGCTGATCAGTCCGCAGCCATCAACATTGAGGCAAGCCCGCCACCAGCAAACACGTTGTGATTCACTGAGAGCTTGGATGATAGTTAGCAAATTTTAGCCATATTTTTAAATTGAGGTACAAATATTTTTTAGATATTATGTTGTGGACACACTTAAGAGATGACAGTTTAGTATAAATATAACTTTCATATGCACTGGAAAACAAAACAAAACAAAATCGGTTGGCTGGCTTTATTGAGAGATATTTCTTTATTGTGGTGGTCTGGAATTGAGCCCAACATATCTCCAATGTATGCCTGTATTAAGTCATTAAGCCCCCAAATGGTAAGATAAGCACTATTCCTAGTCTCATTTTATAGAGAGGGAAATGGAGGCAGTAAGAGGTTCGGTAACTTGCCCATGGTCCCGTGGCTAAGAATTAAACGGACCAGGGATTCAAAAACCAGGCAATCAGGCTCCAGACCCTCCACTTCGACCATAATGAAACTCTCACCCTTGTTGATGACAATTCTTCACTTTCTAAAATGAAAAGCAGAGTGATTTAAATTAAGATGTGTCTATTTATGACGTATGTAGTTTCTGTAATCATCTGGAGAATTTGGATACTGCACCTTTTTTCACCACCCTGTAAATAAACATTTCTTCTTTGGCATTGTCCTCTGGATCTGCTTCAGGGTCATCAGGCCGAGTACAGGCATTCCACTGACTTCATAAGACTGGATGGTTTGCCAGAATTTGCATGCTACACGCCTTCTAAACAAAGCCAGCTGACACTATTTAGGTCTCTTTTTTAAAATCTTTTTTTTTTTTTTAATTTAACAAAACACATCTTGCTGAGAACCTAGATGCCAATTTCATGTGTATTAAAATATCAGAATTCCTTTGAAGGATTATAATGGGAATGCTGGCAGACCCTTCCCTGCATCAGGTTTGGGTGGGTGGTACTACTGTATATATCTGTTGTCATGGCATATTTGTGCAATAAAATTAAAATCTTGGTCAGGAATCAGATAGAAGCTTGATATTTTTGATTCACTCTTCTCTGTTATTGCTTATCATCCTAGAAGTTTTTTTTTTTTTTTTTTTTTGGCATCTTGAAAACAAGGAGTCTGGTTCCTATTTCTTTAGGCTATATAAATATACCCTGTTTATAATAAAATGATAGGCAAATATACTTAAAGTTGGAAAACATGACCACAGAAAACATTTTTTTCTCTCTTTACTAAACACCCCGATACACTTGTATTATTGCTAAACTCTCGCCCATGGCCAAAAGAACATTCTTCACATTTTAACAGACTCAGAGATTTCTTTCATGTGGTCTGAATATATTCTATCATAGATATTATTGTGGTTATAAAAAATCAAAACTTATATTTTACAAACATACAATGCTATATGTTTTAGTACTTGTAGTAATATAACCATATATATATATATATACACATATATATGTATATTTTTTTTTTTACAATTTTAAGTATTTCAATGTTTTACCTTGCAAAACAATGAACTTTTAAGACAACAAAATGGAAAGGAGAATGAAGAAGATATGGATTTGAGTATAGGTCTTACCATTTACTAGCTATGTAACTTTGAATAAGCCTTTTAACCTCCCTAATTCTCAGATTCCTTACATTAAAGGGGAACAATAATATCTACTTCTCAGGGGGGGTTGTGAAATACATAGAAATGACAAAAAGGAAAAACCTCTCATACTGGATACTCAAGAAATATTACCTCCCATGCCTCATCTCTTCTCTCTTTCACCAACTCAGCAAGTTCAGTTTGAGGCAGTTTATATGTGAATGAATAGTTATTTGAAATTTTTAAAACTACATAGAAGTCACACTAAGAAACATGTTATTCTTCTTATTTTTAAAAAAGCAAACTTGTTTTTCATAGAGATTTAAAATTTTCCTATTTCCTCTCTATATCTTTTGACCAGTTTTATGTTTTCGGAAGGCATTAGTAGTACCATGGCTTTTAGGTAACAGGTTCCTAGAGGACAGAAAGACTAATTCTAAATATTAAATCATAACATCCATGCATCAATTACTATTTTCTTCTACTCTTGGGTTTCTTGTGAATGATTCTCTCTTAATTGCTATGATTAGGTTATAATTTAGCAAATTATATTTACAATGTAAATTGTAGATGGCTCTCTGATTGTAGCAGACACTCTTGGTGCCTGGCTTCTTATCCCCTGGGCTATTTCTAATTTTAGCCATTATTTTAGATTTCTGCACAGTGTCCCACCTAAAGCATGTGCACCATTTCTGCTTTCTGCCTGCCAAGTCAGGAAAGCCACTGGAACCTATTTGACTTGTGCATCTGCTAGACCTAGAGGTCTACAAGAGTTATCAACACCCATTCCCAGGCAACCCTCAACCAGTAGGGGATGGAAACCATTTGATTCGTGTCCTAGGCTTCTATCCTTCCCAATACATTTTGCACCCTCCTTAGCAATACCGATGGAATCAAGCCCCCTGTGTCTACAGCAGCCATGTCCCCAATCTGCTCTTTGATTGGTGTTTCTGCCTTCCCTATCTAGCTCTCTCTGTTCCTCACTCCTACTTCTTTGGATCCCTTCCCAAACAAACTACTAACACACAAATCCTTACCTTGGGCTCTGGTTTCAAAGGAATCTAGTCTAAGACTCTGACTTGCAGCTTGCTTCTTAAAACTCTTAAAAAAAAAAAATATTTTATTTATTTATTTTACACACACAGAGAGAGAGAGAGAGAGAGAGAGAGAGAGATCACAAGCAGGCAGAGAGAGAGTGGAGGAAGCAGGCTCCCCGCTGAGCAGAGAGCCCAACGTGGGGCTCGATCCCAGGACCCTGGGATCAGGACCCGAGCTGAAGGCAGAGGCTTAACCAACTGAGCCATCCAGGTGCCCCTTGCTTCTTAAAATTCTTAATGATTCCTTACTCCCTCCAGGATAGCCCAAACTCTTTAAAATAATCAAGGAAAATTCTTCAGGATCTAACCTGTACTTAATGTCCTACTGGCTGTCCCACATGACTCCCAAACTAGCAGTATTCAGCAACTTGCCATTCTACAATATTCTGTGTTCTTACATGCCATTGTATCTTTACAGATGCTTTCTTGGCTTAGAAAATTCTTTCCTCCCTTACTTGTCCTTTATCCTCAGTTCACTAGTACCACCCCCATTAACGGCCCAATCAACTATTTCTATGTGCACACATACTTCCATCAGATTCACCATTCTGTTATACCCTAATTGTAGCTTCTGACCTAGGAAATGGCAAAAGTTGGTTGGCAAACATCATTCCTCAATTCCTGAGCACTATCAATGATACAGGAATTCACTTTGAGGGGCAACAGCATTAGGTGGAACCAACTAGCCATCATTGTGTTGGAAATGAGAAACCATCGGTTGGTTGCCCTGTGGCCCTGGATCGGATGGCACCCAACTGGTGGATTGGTGGAAACGTGGGTTGTCACCTGACCCAGTTTCTTAAATTAATGATGAAGTTATGGGAAAAGGAAAGCTATTTTAGAGATTGAGTTAAATAAAACTATATCACTGGGTATTTTGATAAAAACTGAGGGTACAATGGGGTAGGAGATACTCAGGTGATATATATATCTGATGATTTATACACACACACACACACACACACATATATAATTATAGTTCGTTTCATACATAACTAGATAGCTAGTTTCATACATTGGAAGGGGTTGGTCAGGGTCCTTTAGCACAATTATCTGTAGTAGATTGCCAGACTTATCAAATAAAAATGGAATTTGAATTTCAGATAAACAATAATTTTTAAAGTGCAAACTGCATGGGACATACATACACTAAAAAAGTATCCATTCATCTGAAATGTATAATTAACTGGGCATCTTATATTTTATCTGGTATCCCTATCCACAAGCCTGGGAATCACGGGAATATTCATGTAAGAGACTCACAGCTCTAAGTCTCCGATCTCTTATTTGGAGCCTTTGATATAAAAAGCCTCAAGGAGGTCACAGTTTGAGGAATCTAGCTGGTGGCCTAGAACAAAGAGCAACCACTTCTGCGGTTTTTGTTTTTGTTTTTGTTTTTAGACCATATAATAATACCCAACGGGCCTGGGAAATAACCCTGTGCTTATCCCTCCCCTCTTACTAGACTATGAACCCTTAAAGGCAGGTACTATGTGGTTTTCATTTCAGATCACCACCATCAGGTAGAGTGTTTTTCATGTAGTAAGTATTATTATATGTATACACAAATAATGAAGTTGCATATTTAGTATAAAGTGTATATTAATATTTATATAAATATGTTAATATAAAATGTGTAATATTATCTCAGAGAAGGGAATTTAGAATGTGAAAATTTTTTTTGATAAGTTATCTGCTTTACAAGGATTATTTATTAGCACTTAGTGTCAAGATTCAGATTTTTCTAGTTTTTAGTCTCCATTGTAGCCCCTATATCAAAACACTTATTCTAAGAATTAAAAGGTACCTATTTTAAAACAAATTTCTATGTTTTTCCTTTTTATTCTTCCAATATGATTAAGTGAAATGTTAAAAAAAAATATTGATTTGGCTTCATCTAGATCCTTACCCTGTAATGGGAAAAATCACCTGCATGCCTTACTCTTTTCCTGCCATGGATGTATGCTACTGACCTGGGGAGTCTTCTTTTTTTAACATTCCATGTAGTTGTCTTAAAAAAACCACCAGAGGTATTTTTCAAACAATTTGCCAATATTAGAATAATAAAGTCATTAAGTGAGAGGCAAAAGACCGGAACAACCAACAAAATATTGGAAAGAGAAGAACAAAGTTAGAGGAGTCATACTACCTGACCATAAGACTTACTCTAAAGCTACAGTAATCAAGACTGTGGTGTTGGTTGGGGGGGGAGGGGAGAATACAAATAGATCAGTGGAACAGAATGAAGAGCCTGGAAAGAGACCAATATATAGGTAACTGGTTTTTGACAAAGGAGCAACAACAATACAATACAATGAGAGCCTTTTCAACAAAAGGCTCTGGTGCAACTGGGTACCTCCATGTAAAAAATTGAATCTTGACCCAGACCTTACACTCTTCACAAAAATTAACTCAGAATAGATCACAGACCTAAGTGTAAAATGCAAAACTATAAAATTCCTAGAATATAATAGGAAGATACCCAGATGCCCTTGGGTATGGTGATCACTTTTTAGATCTAACACCAAAGGCATGATCCATGAAGGAAATAATTGATAAGCTGGATTCATTTAAATTAAAAGCTTCTGCTCTGTCATAGACAATGCCAAGAGAATGAGAAGACAAACCACAGACTGGGAGAAAATATTTGCAAAAGGAACATCTGATAAAGGACTCTTATCCAAAATGTCTGACAAACTCTTAAAACTCAACAGTAAGAAAACAACCCAATTTTTTAAAATGGGCCAAAGACCTCAAAAGACACTTCACCAAAAAATGTATACAAGTGGAAAATCAGCATATGAGAAAATGCTCTACATCAGATATCACCAGGAAAATGCAAATTAAAACAATGGGATACCATTAGACGCCTATTAGAATGGCCACAATCTGGAACACGGACAACACCAAATGTGAATGAGGACTTGGAGCAACAGAAACTCATTCACTGCAGGTGGGAATGCAAAATGGCACAGCCTCTTTGGATTATAGTTTGCCAGTTTCTTACAAATCTAAACATACTCTTACTATGTAATCCAGCAATTGCATTCCTTGGCTTTTACCCAAAGGAGCTGAAGACCTAGGTCCACATAAAAACATGCACATGGCTATTTATAGCTCCTTTATTCATAATCACCCAAACTTGGAAGTACCCAAGATATTCCTCAGCAAGTGAATGACTAAAAACTGCGGTACATCGTGTAGTGGAATATTATTCATCACTAAAAATAAATGAGTTATCAAGCAGTGGAAAGACATGGAGGAACCTTAAATGTACAGTATTAAGTGAGAGAAGCTAATCTGAAGGCTACATACTGCATGATTCCAACAATATGGTATTCTGGAAAAGGCATGACTGGAGAGAGTACAGAGATCAGGGGTTCGTTGAGTAGGTGGAACACAGGGGATTTTTAGGGAAAGGAAAATACTCTGTATGATACCATAATGATGGATTATACATTTATCATTATACATTTGTCAAAATCCACAGAATGTGCAACAAGAATGAACTCTAAAGTAAGCTATAGACTTTGAGTCTATATGTCAGTGTGGGTTCATCAATTGTAACAAATGTACCAATCTGGTAGCAGGGGTTGAAATCTCTGTACCTTCCTTTCAATTTTGCTGTGAACCTGAAATTGCTCTAAAAACATGAAGTCTTAATAAAAAGAAAGTTACAAACATGACAGATGGAAATGTGTTACAACCAACCTAATGAGTAATTCATGTAAGAATAGAAGTATTATTTCATAACTTTTAGATTATCTTGCATAAAGACATACAAATGTACCAGTCTTTTTAATTGTTTTTTGGGGGAATGCTATCAGATATTGCAAGGTTTCCAAGAACAACTCTGGTATTTTCAAAACTGGGGTGGGGTTTTGGAGACTAGGCTTTTGTTTTGAGATCAGTCACCGATACCACTTCACCTCTCAGTTCAGTTTTTCTTTGTTCTAGAAATGAGTAAGACATAAAATTTAACAAGGCACAGTGAACATGCAGAGGTGTTAAAACCAGAGTTCAAACAAATGAATGAATTGAAGAAAGAAAGGGCATTATAATAATCTTTTTTTTTTTTTTTTTACTTTCTTTGTAAGTACCACATTCTCATAAAGGTAGTACTTACTTGTTGAAAATTAAGAATAGTCTCAAAATAATGATTTGGTCTTACAACTTTTAAATTTTATTTAAATGATTTATCGTTAAACATTTGATTGATTGTGATCACTTCAGCTGAGTAAAATTTAACTCACAAAAGAGAAAAAAGAGAATATTCCTTAGCAATGGGATTGCACCCCTTGTTCCTCAAGAAATTCGACATGTTTGAGGCAGACATAATTTTTAAAATTTGAGTGGAATCTGAAGAAAAACTTTCAAAATAATTTCCCCCAATTTGATCGACTTAGGTTTGAGCATGCTCCCTGTTAAAATCTGATTCTTCTGTTAACAGAACTTGGGATACCGTATCGGTTAAATTTTAATAGTGAATCCTGAAATCAAAGTTAGAATAATATTTCAAATCCATCATTAGTGCTTCAAATAACAAAAGCTGACATTTTGTGCTCATTTGCAGTCAGCAGGAATTTGGCAGGAAGATATCAAGTAGAGGATTTCAGAAATTCTTCACAGAACTGATGGAATGTCTATATGGTACTCTCTCTGCTGAAGAGCAAACTTTTGTAATCAGTGTGAATAGCAAGATTAAAGCCAATATGTGCCCCGTCAGGCCACTTTTTTCCACCTAGAAAAATGGCAGGATTATCTGCTTTACAATTAAGTGGGCAAAATACCCACGGTATCCATGTAGGTTTTATTACTTTATTTTTTTACCTGATTTTCTGTGTTGGATACCTTAGCAAGTGGGCAGATCACTTCTCCCTACACAAAACCTCCTTTCCATACTCAATATCCTCTTTATGAAATGGACAGAAGAGACCTAATGAGAGCATGGCATTAAACACCTTTTTTCTTGTAATTATCCTTACATGTGAAAACTAATGTAAAAATGTTACTTAAAAATTTTTTTACTTAAAAATAAAAGTACCCACTACACATATATTCTATTAAAAAAAATTAAAAGTCCCTACTATAGAGCAAGCTTTTTTCTACGTTATTGGGATATAGCATTCAGAAAACAGGACCTCTGCTCTTACCTAGCCTAGGTGCTACCAGGGAGATATATAATAGGGGGGGAAAAAGCACACAAACAATGAGCTAAGTTGTAAGAAGCACCGTGATGAAAGATAAGAAACAGTAAGGTGGGGGAGGAGTCAGTAAAGAATGAAGAAATAATGGTCACCCTGGCCTCTTTGATAAAATGTCCCTTGAGGGAGGGAGCCTTGAGGCTCTGAGAAGAAAGAGCACTTCTGACAGAGAGAACAGCTACATGCAAAGGTTCTGTGGCACAAATGGACTTGGATTATTTGAAAAATTGCATATGACCCCAGTGGGGTGAGGTGCTGGGTAGAAAGGTAGAAATTTGTGTTGAAGGGGTAGTGGATAGTCAGATTAGAGAGGGGATCTGAAGGCTGTGATGAGGACTTTAGATTGTACTAGGGTCAGATGGAAACAACTGAAGTATTCAGCAAAGATACAAAATAATCTGACTTGTGATTCCGAAAGATTATTCTGTCTATTGTATGCATTGTATTCTGTACCATATGGAGCACAGACCATGTAAGGACAAGAGTGGAAGCCAGGAGCCAGTAATCCCGAGGCATAGGATGGTGGCTTGGACCAAGGTGGGGAATGAGAGAAAAGAGGAGTCAAGAATGACTGTGAATTGTGTAAGACTGATGAGTCACAGACCTGTACCCCTGAAACAACTAATGCATTGTATGTCAATAAAAAAATAAAAATAAAAAGGTTTTTAATTTCAAAAAAAAAAAAAAAAAAAGAATGACCTGAAGGTTTCTGGCATGCGTAACTGATGGAATACAATTGCATTATGCTGAGATGGGGACAACTGGAGGACAGATTTAGAAAGAGCAATCAAAGTCTGGGCTTCATACATGTTAAGTTTGAATTACCTGTTAGGCCTTCATGAGGTGATGCCAAGCTGGAATCTGATATATGAGTCTGTTAATTAGAGGAACAGTTAAGCCTGAAAATGCTCATTTGAGAGTAGTCAGTCTACAGAAGGTTTTAAAGACATGGGCATGCGCAGCAACTTCTTCCTAGGAACATCACCAAAGGCAAGGGAAGCAAGGGCAAAAATGAACTATTGGGATTTCATCAAGATCAAAAGCTTTTGCACAGCAAAGGAAACAGTTAACAAAACCAAAAGACAACTGACAGAATGGGAGAAAATATTTGCAAACAACATATCAGATAAAGGGCTAGTATCCAAAATCTATAAAGGGCTCAGCAAACTCAACACCCAAAGAACAAATAATCCAATCAAGAAATGGGCTGAGGACATGAACAGACATTTCTGCAAAGAAGACATCCAGATGGCCAACAGACACATGAAAAAATGCTCCACTCGGCATCAGGGAAATACAAATTAAAACCACAAAAGATACCACCTCACACCAGTCAGAATGGCTAAAATTAACAAGTCAAGAAATGACAGATGCTGGCAAGGATGTGGAGAAAGGGGAACCCTCCTACCCTGTTGGTGGGAATGCAAGCTGGTGCAACCACTCTAGAAAACAGCAATGGAGATTCCTCAAAAAGCTGAAAATAGAGCTACCCTATGACCCAGCAATTGCACTACTGGGTATTTATGCTAAAGATACAAATGTAGTGATCCGAAGGGACACATGCACCCGAATGTTTATAGCAGCAATGTCCACAATAGCCAAACTATGGAAAGAACCTAGATGTCCATCAACAGATGAATGGATAAAGAAGGTGTGGTATATTTACACAATGGAATACTATGCAGCCATCAAAAGAAATGAAATCTTGCCATTTGCGACTACGTGGATGGAACTAGAGTGTATTATGCTTAGTAAAATAAGTCAATCGGAGAAAGACAATTATCATATGATCTCCCTGATATGAGGAAGTGGAGATGCAACATGGGGGGTTTGGGGGGTAGGAAAAGAATAAATGAAAGAAGATGGGATCAAGAGGGAGAAAAACCATAAGAGACTCTTATTCTCACAAAATAGACTGAAGGTTGCTGGGGGGAGGGGGTTGGGAGAGGGTGGTGGGGTTATGGACATTGGGAAGGGTATGTGCTATGGTGAGTGCTGTGAAGTGTGTAAACCTGGCTATTCACAGACCTGTACCCCTGGGGATAACAATACATTATAGGTTTATAAAAAAATTTAAAAAATTAATTAAAAAAAAAAGAAATTCCCTGATATCCAAAATTGGAAAAAAAAAAAAAAAAAGACATGGGCATGGGTAAGCACCCCTAGGGAGTGAGTACAGATGGATAATAGAAGAGTACTGAGGACTGAGCCTTATATCCAGCACTTAGAAGTTGGAGAGATAAAAAGAAAATAGGTCTGGGGACCAAGAAAGAAAGAGTAGTCAGGAAAGTGACTGGAGAACCAAGGGAGAAAAGATTCTTGGAGTCCAACTGAAGAAAGCCTTTCAAGAAGAAAGAAGTGATGAGCTATATCACACATGAATGAGGCCAAAAACCAGTAATGCCTATTGGATTTGGCAGCTTTATGATCACTGGTAACCAAGGAATGGAAGGTGGGCAGTGGTGTGGTCATAAATTTAAAAAACTGGCCATCTGAGCAAAAAAATCTCTGAATTGAAGCATTTTGGTTTATTTCCATGGTGTAATTTCCATGGTGTAAACACTCCCACCATTGACGATTTTGAGTTGCCAACGTGACATAACTGAATATGGAATTAGAAAATGATGTGCATGATTGGCTTTTGCAAGCAGGAGAAAACCAGCCTGGCACACCACTTCAGGTGTGGCTGAAAAAATTAAAAATAGAATTATATTAAAAATGTGCATGTAACAATGTAAAAATAACTTATTAATTTTAAGACATAAGAAAAGATGTATAGTGTCTAGTAATAAAGTGTATATCCCTGGGGCTGGTTACAAGACCTTGCCACTCAGGGATATCATAAATGGGATTAATATTTGGTAGAGCAATTTTCTAACTAGCATTATTATTAAAATGTCTTTATAGGGGCGCCTGGGTGGCTCAGTGGGTTCAGCCTCTGCCTTCGGCTCAGGTCATGATCTCAGGGTCCTGGGATCGAGCCCCGCATCGGGCTCTCTGCTTGGCAGGGAGCCTGCTTCCCCCTCCTCTCTGCCTGCCTCTCTGCCTACTTGTGATCTTTCTCTCTGTCAAATAAATAAATAAAAATCTTAAAAAAAAAGTCTTTATATGTTTTCAGGGTCTCAAAAAAGAAATTAATCTCTAGATTTAGACTTAAAAATACACAACTTGATAATGTACTTATTTACTGGTATCTGTGCAATGCACTCAGATTGTTAGTCCCTTTTCTTGTCCTGCATATGTCAGTGCTGAGAGCCAAGGTGTGCAACTAATGTAATTATATATGAAAATTTCCAACTTGTACCATCATTTTCAAACTTTTTTAAGTTTACAGGTAGCACATGTTCTTTATGGAAAAAACCCATAATAAAAATAAGGAAAATAGAATTTAATTATACATATAATACAAAATGTTATAACTCACAATATATAAAGAACTTCTAGGAATCAATAAAAGAAAGTCAAAGAACCAAAAGAAAGACTGGAACATTAAGCAAGAATTTCATAGAAAAAGCAGCTCACGTGGCCAATAAATATATGAAAAATGCTTAATTAGCAATTAGACAAATATAAATTAGAACATTTATCAGATTGGCAAAAAAATTTTAATTGGACAATATAAATTGTCAAGAATATAGAACAATAAAAACTTTGATAGAGTATAAATTGATATGCCCAAATTAAAAAACTGATGGGTATAAATCACTCAAGTTGAACACACACAAGTCATAATCTAGCATTTTCTATTTCCCAAAGAAATGCCTGTACACATACACCACAAAACTTGTATGAGGATATCTAAATATTAATATATAATAAAATGAATAAGTAGTTTATGATGTATATATAAAATATAAAAATATATTATAAAATATTATATATATATTATATATATATATAAAATAATGAACCAGCAGAATAGAGAAAGAATGATGGAATATTATTAGTAGTGAAGATAAACAAGCTATTGCTATACACATGCATCAGCTTAGATAAATCTCAAAAATGTAACATTAAGTGAAGTCCCTGATGAATATAGTTTTTAAAAAAATCAACAATGTATTAAACATCGGTGCTTAAAAATATAAAAAAATGGAAAAGGCTGATAGGCCTGAAATTCAGGATAATGTTTACTTCTGGGTGGTGGAGGGAGGCGATGAGACTGAAGAGGGGTACACAGAAGGTTTCTAATTTATTAATAATGTCCTAAGCATTAATCTTGGTGGTAGAAATATGAATGCCCATTTTATGGTTTTACAGTATAGAGTGCTTTCTACGTTTTGTGTGCATGCTGTTTCCATGGTACAATATTCATATATGTGTCCCCCAAATGAACAACCGAGGAAGAAGAGTCTTGGTCAGTAATCCAGATAACAACAAAATAGATCTGGGCAATATTGGTAAGAGTGGGAATGGAAAGGAAAGAAAAAAAATGCAAAAGCCAATGGAACATAGAGAGTAATCCCGCCTGCTGGCATTAGGTCAGGGCAAGGCGAGAAAGGAGGCCATCCAAGATGTGTCGCCACCCGGAAGCCCCATTGCTGCGAAGCCCGGAAGACTGCAGTGTTGCAGAGGAAATTACTTAAAACACACAGAAGTAGAATGGACCTTAGTAAGAAGCGGGGTCAGAGACAGAAAATAGTATTTAATAGTCACTTGGTTATTAGGATAATTGATGACACAGGAGTGGACATTCTTCCAGGAAGAGACTGTAAAATAACAGCACAGGCCTTGAGGATTTCCTGAACGGGGGAGAGGGAGGAGGCTACATAAAGGTACATAAAGGAAGTCTTGCCCTCCCCCGGTTTATTCCTCACATTGATGCCAGAATAATATTTCTAAACTGCAAATGGATCATGTCACCTCCACTGGCCAAAACTCTTTAAAGCGCCAGGATGATTTTCAAACTCGCTAGCCTGCTCTTTTTGTTGTCATCATATATCCAGACCATTCCGTCTACTGTGACCATCACCCAGCCAGGCTCTGGGTCAGCCTCCCGGTGAGACTTGCCACCTTCTCCCATTGCCGCACAACCTCGTCCTTCCTTTCCCTACTGAGTGGGTAAAGCCTGACCATCAGCACAGCCCCAGTATTTCTTCCTCTTAGAAGCCTTCCCTTACTGACACCTGGGTGGCTCCGTTGGTTAAGCAGCTGCCTTCGGCTCAGGTCATGATTCCAGCATCCTGGGATTGAGTCCCACATTGGGCTCCTTGCTCAGCAGGGAGCTTGCTTCTCCCTCTGCCTCTTCCTGCCACACTGTCTGCCTGTGCTCACTCTCTCTGACAAATAAATAAACAAAATCTTAAAAAAAAAAAAAAGAAGAAGAAGAAGATTTCCCTTACTTTTCTATGGGGATCAGAGACCTCTCTTTTCAGTCTCTTTGCAGGAAACTTTCCCGGCTCTGTGACACATTTATCAAACTCCTCTATAGTTATTTCGCCTTTCGTTTCCGACTGACCAACGGGGCTAACTTTCACGTCTGCATCTGCATTTCTTAGCTATCACTGCACCACATGGGCCTTTAATGAGTTGGCTCAGGAGAGGAGTGGATGATCAGATAGGTAACTAACAAATAAATTAGTCAAAGAAGGAGTCAGGAAAATACATCAGAAGAGATTTTGGAAGAGGAGAGAATGGTTAATAGCATCATCTTACACCTATGTTACAGGCTCTGGGAAATGGGAGAGGGAAAAGCACTTGCTCTGACAATAAGGCTGTCAACGAGAGCTCTCGGGGTTAACGTTCAGCAAGTGGTTTGACCAGAAGCCACGGGTAAGCTCAGGCAGCATGGTCAGGGCCCTGAGGGTTACGGGAAACGTGGAGGCCTTGGATGTGATTCATTTGAGAAGTCCAGTGACGATGAGGGTCAACCATGACCTTGAGGTCAAGCAAAGACTTCTAAAAGAGTGTGTGCATTTTCTTGGGGCGCCTGGGTGGCTCAGTGGGTTAAAGCCGCTGCCTTCGGCTCAGGTCATGATCCCAGTGTCCTGGGATCGAGCCCCACATTGGGCTCTCTGCTCAGCAGGGAGCCTGCTTCCTCCCTTCTCTCTCTGCCTGCCTCTCTGCCTACTTGTGATCTGTCTGTCAAATAAATAAATAAAATCTTAAAAAAAAAAAAAAAGAGTGTGTGCAGATGTGCGTGGACACACACACACACACACACACACACACACACACATGCCAAGGGGAGAAGCAGTGATGAAAGGTTCACTAAGGAGCCACTACAGAATGAAAGGGCTCCTAGGGACCGGGAAGTGGGCTTGTGTCAGTGGCACCAGTGCGCAAGTACTCTACAGAAAGGATGGGATTCTGATTATAAAAATAAATTTCAGGTTGAGCAGAGAAGAGGAAGATGAAGCCCTCCCCAAGAGGGTGAGGTGTGGCTGGAAACACCTGCCTTAGGAAATGGGCACGAGGCTGAACGGGGGAGGAGGCGGAGACTGAACTGGAGGGAGTATCTGGGAAGTGCAGTGTGGATTTGCCTCCACCTTATCACCACAGCTCTCGGGCTAGAAAGCAACCAAAAAGCAGTGTTCAGCGTTAACAAGGCGAATCCTCCCAACCTCCCATTTGCTTTCTGTTTCTTTTTCTACAGAGCATCTTTAGCACCTGTGCACCTTCTGCGTCTCACAAATCCGGCCTGTAGAAAGTATCGGTGCTTAACCCAGACACCTGCCTTTGTTTAAATGTTTAGTCTTCTGGGTTCACATCCCTTGACCTAAACAGTCCCATGTCTGCCCCTCCGCTGCCAATACACACCAAACGTCACACACCGCTTATTCTGTTCCTCTGACGCTGACGGCTTCAAATTTGAAATGACATACATTCGTGTTTCTTGTTTTTGGTCTGTGTGTTAAACTAGGTCAAGGTTGGGTTCTAACTCGCAAATTTGAGGGCAGCCATAAAATACTGTCTTTGGATATTTGAAAACACCCTGTCCTCAATTTTCCACCTGTGCCTTCACTGTTTTATAATATCTTCCCGAGATCTCAATAACTTATTTTGAAGTTGGAATGGGTGGGTGTTTCTCACAGGGTTCAAAGCAAACGTGTCTTCCCTGATGTCGGTATAATCCACACTCTGCAGCCGAGCAGTTAATTCCCGACATCAGACTGGCTATGTTTGAATGCTGATCACTTTGCCGTTGTAGGAGTTTAAGCATGGCACTTCCTCTCTCGGCCTCAGTTTCCCCATCTGTAAGGTGGAGACTAGAGTAGTACTAGCTCAGGAAGTTATTGCAAATATAAGTGAGCACGGTGCTGGCACATACGAGTATTCAACAACACACATTCCTGAACAGTAGAACAATTTTAATGTTTTCATGATTTAAAAGGCCAGCTTGCCTTTGTTGAGTGTCACTTTTGTAATGATTTTTAAAATAATAAATAACATAGATCCCTCTTCCTCATCGCTTAACCTGGTGCAGTAACAGTTCACGTGGTGTGAGGCCAAGACCATCAATGCCTGATACATTAAAAAAAAAAAACTGGAAAATGATGTTGTATATTTGAAATAGTGAAAATCTTTGATAGTGAAAATCATGCGAACCGTCACAGTCAAGGGTTCAGGATTTAGCATTACAGAACTGGGGACTCGGAGCCGCCTTTTCAAATACAGTTGGTAAGAACACGCTGAAGGTATGAGCTGAATGACCGCTGCCTGGTTTGATGTCATTTTTTTAGCGGTTGCCAAAGAAATGAAAGCTCTGTAATTTAGGGTGAGTGGCCTGGGAGAGAATAAGCAAACTAAAAATTGTTAGTTGATTTCAGGGAATGAAGTCTGTCCCCTGGAATCAGTTCTCCCCAATATTAAGTGACTCTCAGTTGCTGCTCCAGAAATCGTGACAATGTCTTTGAATCTGGTTTCTGTGAAAAGGCTGGGACTTATTAAACCCACCACAGCCCCAGCTTTCAGGACCATATTAGGCATTCATGAGAGCCTCGCCCCGCAGAACGTGATCTAAAGGCTGCCAGAGCGAGTGGCCACGCTGCTGCGTCTGAGGATATCATTACCGGATTACTTCTATCTATAGATTATTTTAAAAGGTTCTTTAAGCAAACTGTAATTTTAAGCCTATTTGTGTGCCTGGCATAGAAAAGCAGAAAAAACTCGAGTCACCGTCAAACTTTCTAGAGAGAGCACAACATTTGCAAAAGTATCAACAGGAAGTAGCCCATTGAAGTATGAATACAACCAGAGATTAGAGAGCGAGGTCCTCAACTCTAGAGAGATGTATAGGCTTTATAATAAAATCAGTTTTAGTCTGATTTTATTATTATATATATATATATGTTACATATATTTTAGTCTGATATCATGAATATGTCATGATATATGAATATTGTCAAAACAACAGGCCAGATGATTTAAAAAAAATAAGAAAAAGCCCATCATCTGGTGTCATGGAACACCGTTTTCTGACTCCAATTCCATTTACCTACCCATTCTTTCTAACACCAAGCTCATCATTACAGAAGAATTTAGAGTTCTCACAGCATTCTCTTCTTTGAAGAAATGGAACAAAATTTTTTTTTTCATCCACTGAATAGGCCTTTGATTTAGTATTACTATTGCTGCGCTAAAAAAGAATTTAACTACTCTCGACTGTTGGAAGATGCTGAGGCGGATTTTACCAAAGGCACATGGTAAATATCAACGAGCTGCCTGTGTATCTTGGAAAATTCCCTTTCAGGCAACTATCAGTGAATCATCAAATATTTACGGACTCCGACTGTGCCGAGCCCAATGCGCGGCTTCGGCAGTTACAGACATAACAAGACAGGCCTGGCCCCTGAGGCCGTCGAGTTCATCACCTCTTGAGGAGGGCGTGCAAAGTCGAAGGACAAGCGAGCTAGAAGTCTGACCTGAGTTGAGCCCAGAGCACCATGGGAGCTCGGAAAAGGGGAATTAGCCCATTTCCGGCAAAGGGATAATACCTTCGGTGAGAAGCCCTTTAAAACCCTTTTAATGGGATTAGCGAATAGTTCTCTCCTGTACATTGCACATAAATATCTCAAAGCTGTAAAATTTTTACAGGCTGCCTCCTCCCCAAAATGACTATTTCAGCAAGGCAGTTAGTCTGGCGGATCTGTAAAACGAACACCAGTACTTTCTTTTCCCAATAAACTTGAAACGAGAGAAGCGACCCCGACCTGGGTTACTAATGTCCACGCTCGCGGGCTCTCGGCTGACAAGAAAGAGCAGCGGCGAGTCGTTCTAGAAGGTGTGGATCCCCCGGGCCTGCTCCCACGGACTCGCGCTGCATGTCCTGCTACGGCCATAAATATTGTCCCTTTACCCCGTGACAAGCATTTGACTGGCAGTCTGATAAATGCCACCCACAAAAAAGCCATCGGTTCTTTCTCCCAGGGTTCTATCATCAATTATCTTACCGTGCAGAAGAGCCATAAAATATTCAGATCGCTGTGCGATAAGAAGCCGGGGGTGTAAGCCATTGTGAGGCAGCATATGCTCGGCGGCAAACGCTCGGTGACCTAGGAAGTGCATCTTCCTCTCGTAACACATGCCTTGGACAATCTTGACAGAAGTTCTGAAGTGGCAACCAAAACACACTTCCTTCTCGACAGATGACGCGTCGTGTCATTTTTTTAGGAAAGTGATTTAATCGTTCCAATGAAATGTTCTTTGAAACCAAATGAAACATTAGCAGTTTGTGCACTTTCTACCTGCTTCTAGGCGTCTTCCACTCCCGAGTTTTGGTGATGACAGGTTAGAGGGAAAGGGCATCAAAAGCTACAGCCTGGCTCTCTAGGAGAAGTGTTTCAGAAACGTATTTCTAAAGGTAAGTGTAAAGTCATTCTCCTTCCTAGCCTTCAGTTTTTTCGTCTCTCGAATGGTTCGGAAAGGAGTCAGGGACTAGGTGAGCTGACTTTCTAGGCTTCTTCAGGACTATTTACTTACAAGTCTCGCAGAAAGAAGACTGGCCTTTGTCTTACGAGTCTGAAAAGTTAAAACTGAAGGGGAACTATAGGAATCATGTGACTACCAAAGCTGGTACTCCCAAACCCATCTCTTATTTGCAATGAAGATTGGTGGAAATGACCGGGGGACAAGGAGAACTAAAAGAGGCAAATGTGACAAAACTGGAATAAAGAAGCCTCGGGAGTCTGGCATCTTGGGTTCCAATGGGGCCTCAGCCGCCGCCTGTGGCCTTGGTGGGCTCCTGTCCTGGCAGAGAAATGAGAGCTCTCTCAAGGCTTTAGAGAACGACGTGGAAAGTGAAATGAAATCTTTCGTGAGAAAAAGGACAAGTAGGTTCAAATGCAATATTAGTAACCAAACCAACGAGCAGGACTCGGAACACACCGCTGTGGTTCAGGACTTAAGAATTCAGGCAGCGACGAATCTGAACTTACACTTCAACTTGGCTACTTCCCGTTGTTTATTCCGCTCACCTCTCTGTACCTCGCTTTCCTAAAGGGATTCAATATTTACCGCATAATGTTGCTGTTAAGACTAACCAAGGTTTGCATATAAAACCATTCTGGGGAGTGTCTGGGGGGCTCAGTCGTTTCTGTGTCTGCCTTCAGCTCAGGTCATGATCTCAGGGTCCTGGTATCGAGCCCCACATCAGACTCCTTGCTCAGTGGGGAGCCTGCTTCTCCCTCTCCCTCTGCCCCTCTCCCCGGCTTGTGCACTCTCTCTCTCTCTTAAATAAGTTAATAAAATAAAATAAAATAACATAAAATAAAATAAAATAAAATAAAACAAAACCGTTCTGGTAAAAAAAAAATTCTGGTATATCAGAATAGTACGCATATCCACATATAAAGCTCATTCCTGGTGATTTTAAAACTTTAATCTCATAGTCATATTCAATTCACACTCGGGCCTGAGGTGGACCATGTGGAAGCAGGAAGAGATCACGATGTTACACATTTTGGATACTGATTTCTCCTTCTGCTTTTCATTCCCAAACCCAGACTCCGGAGCCTTCTCCCTTCAAGTCCAGAGCATTTCTCTCCCCAGCTCCATTAAGAGGACAGGCCCATTTTGCTCGGTGATGTGCCATCCGCAGGTGTGCCCAGCCTTCACACAGCCTCCTCCCTGCTCTGCCTGGTGCTGGAGGCCCACACCCGCCCCCCTCTTCAGCCACGCTGCTGCCGGTAAAGCCTGGACCCCTCAAGCTCCCGGGGCTACCTGAGAGAAGTAGAGGACTGAGATGCGGAATCACTCGCCTTCTCACCTGCCTTCTCTGGGGAACTCTGCACCCTGATCTCTCTCTCTCTCTCTCTTTTTTAAAGATTTTATTTATGAGAGAAAGCGTGCTTACTTGAGCACAGGGGTGGGGGTGGGGAAAAACAGAGGGAGACGGAGAAACAGGTTCTCCACTGAAGTAGGAAGCCGGTCACGGGGCTCGATCCCAGGACCCCAAGATCATGACCTCAGTGGAAGGCAGACACTTAACCGACTGAGCCACCCAGGTGCCCTATGCAGCGGGGCCTCCTGAAGCACCTTTGACTTTGACAATTCCTGGGGAGTCTCACCTTGGGAAATCTCTAAACCTCCACCCCTCAGGATATGTCAACTTGTTTCTAGCTTCTATAAACTTGATGCTTCAAAATCTGCCTCACGTACATATGCCAGACACGTCTTGTTCCGGACAACCAGATAAAATATACCCGAGTCACCTCGCCTTGGCCTCCTGCCTCTCTCACTGTCATCGTGCCAACACCTCCCCTCCTCCAGGAGGCCTGCTCTTGATGCACAAACCAACCGATCCCGAGTCCACATCTCCCAATTCCCTCCTTAATTGGGTTCCCACACTCTGGGCAACTAGACACCGGTCCTTACCACCCCTGAGCCAGGTGCCAACAACCAGGAACAGAACCTGTGTGCCAGCGGCTGTAGGATTATTCAAACTAGCCCACCGAGGCCCACCGGCCCCACCTCTTCTCTTCCTTCCTGTGGAAACCATCAGAGAGGCTCCTTCCCATACTTCCCCCCACTCCCTTGGCCCTGAGATTGACCCTGGTGCTTCCCCATGTGTCCTTCAAGGTAGAACACGCCCCCTCCTCTTGGAAACCGCAAGTAACAAACTGTCATTTCAATGGCAATTGTCTCCTGGTCTCTTGATATTGCTATACCTCCAATTTTCTGTTCATGCTCTATATTTTAACACAGGAAATGTGTACCAAATATCCTTCTTCTCCATGCTGGGAGTGCTAGGGCCACATGTTTCTCCTACCCTCTGTGCACGTGGTTCTGGAGTGGCCCAGGGGGTCTGCAAGTCTGAAAGCGTTTCACCAGGGAATGTGGTGCCTGCCTCTCCTTCTTGAGGGAGCCCCCGATCTTTAACGATGGCTCCTTTCACTTAGCTCTGGGTGGGAGGAACATGTCCCACTCCTTCCCACGGAAAGGTGATAGAAATCATACACTCCCCACAAGGTCAACAAATCTTTCAGACTCTGTCGCAAGAGACGTGGGTGGTAGACAGTGGCTGGAGATTGTGTTCTTACCAGGTCCTTCTGAAAAACGCCTGTGAGGCAAGCTGACTGCTGAAAGCTGCTTAAACTGAATCTTACTCAGATCTGTTGAAAACCTATTACGTGACAGGCACTCACTTTCTTAGTCACAGGTGATACAGCAGCATGGTGGATATGTGGGGCTGATTACCAAGAAAACATCCTTAGCTCCCCCATCCTTTGCGCTCTCCCCTTGAGACTGAAAAATTAAAATACTTCCTATCTCCAGGCTGGCACCTGAGGGTACCTGTGTCACTTACTTCCGGCTAAGATATGAGAAGACTTACTGGGTAGAGTTTCATCATCTTTGCCTTTGGTGTACAATACATCTCGTGGGGTGGAGGCACCCGGCTGAGCTTCTCTTTTGGCCCTTGAGCTCGCTCATTCTCCAGGGCTCCCCTCTCCAGCAGGCCTCTCAGCCTCATGTGGACTCACCCGGGCTTCCGGAGCTGGCGGTTCAGGGAAGCAAGAGAGCCGAGGTAGCATCTGCGAAGCCTCCTGACCTTCGGATCTGGAACTGGCACTGCCGCCATATTCCTTGGTCTAAGCTGCCCAGAGGCGGGAAGTCGGGGGAAGGACTACCCGTGGATTCAGGGAGGTTTGGCTCATTTGTGACCATTTATAACAACCTACCGAAGTCGTCCTCTGGCCTTGGTGATGCGTGTCCCCGCTGTGCAGATATACTCACCCATCTTCCAACTTCCAGTGTCTCCTCCCGTCGATGGTCTATAGCAATTCCAAAATTCAGCCATGCACGTGTTCTCAGTTACCACGACTCTAGAAGCAGGGAAGGTACCTTAACTAAGGCCCAGATTTTTTTTTTTTTTTTTAACTTAGGTACGAACGGTTCCATAATCCTGGATATTATTTATCTGTTGCCACCCTGAAATACGCCACCCCAAAACTCACTGACCCAAGCCAACAATAACTTATAATTTATTAGTGTTTATAGTTCTGACCCTTGACAATATGGGCAGTTCTCCTCCTGGTCTTTCCCGAGCTCACCATGCAGCTGAAATCATCTGAGAGCAAGGCTGACCTGGAGGGTCCAAGCGGGCTTCACTCACACCTGGCAGGTGGTGCTAGCTGTTGGCTGAGACTCTGAGATCTCTATGAGACCTCTCATCTTTAGGTAGGCTTTACTGGATTTTTTACAGCATGATTTCTCAGAGGTCTCAAGGACTAGAGCAAGAGGCTGAAAGGTCTCTCGAGCCCTTTGCTCTAGAACTCATATAATGTCACTTCTTCCACATTCCCTTGTGAAAAGTAAATCACAAGTCCAGTCCAGACTCAAGAAAGGGACTCTCACCTCCTTATGGGAAGAGTGACATCACACTCGAAAGGGCATGGGAAAAGCACAGTGCAGCACCCTGAGGGACATGATTATAATGATCGTGGATGTCCTCTGTCTTTCCCTTTCTTCTTGTATGGAGTGCAAACCCAATACTAGAAGAGAAGAACCACCTTGCGAACATGAAGATAAATGCTATACACTACGGATGACCTGGGTCCTTCATGACATTCTAGAGTAGCTTTACCAATCTGGACTTACTACTATCGGACTTCTTGTTTTATTTAAAAATAAACCCATGACTAGTTATGCCATGAGGTAGCCTTTCTTGCCACATGCATAGATTCAGTTAGGAATTATCTGGTGGCAAGAAAAGTCCCCTCAAGGACTACGTATGGATGTGACCAGCCCCCATCCAGGAGCCTACCCAGAGTCACCTTGAACAAAAGATGCTCTCATCACCCAGAACATTCCAAGAGGTATAGGAACCCAAAATAAAGATCAAATGTTACAACAAAAGATGCTCTTCATATCTTATCACTTAGAAAATTCGAAAGGTTTTAGAGCCTCTGTACCAGGAACCAGGACAGAGACCAGTATATGTTTTCTCTATTGTCTCACAGCCGTCACTTACCTCACTATAAAAGAGTGCCTAGAGTATCATTTAGTAAAATAAGTCTATAAAATGCTAGAAACACTTTTAATTTTTAGAGTGCCAGGCAAATATACAGAGTTGGTGTATGGATTTTCTTTCTTACCCCATTTGAGGGCATACTTAATAAATAACTTCATCTGAAAACAAAGTATACGCGGTTAAATGTTCCAAACGCTAAGCGAGTCTGTGAGAGCACCATTAAACATTTCTGTCTTTTCACTTTAGTTTTAGAGAGCAAAGAAGCACGTATAATTCAGACTGGTGGACTCTACTTTACAAAAGTCCCATCAGTATGAAAAAGCCACAGAATGATTTTCCTATGGGGCTTGACTTGACTAATACTTTTCAAACTTTCCCTAATTCCTACTTTCCCCTCCCCACCTTTCTAAAAACACATACTTTTCCTTATGCCTAATTTTTCTAGATGATGTCTTTAGGACTGGAAGAATTTTCTTTTTTAATCTCTGGACTGAAAATAACAAAAGCCCATTTTGGTTTAATTTAAGCAAAATAAGCTGGTCCGGGGCACCAGATCCAGGAGTTTAATTCTCATTCATCCATTTACTTCCCCCTCCCTTCCCTTCTCTCTTCCCCCCTCCCCTTCTCCATTTCTCCCTTCCCCTCTCTCTTCCCCCCTCCCCCCTTCCTTCTCTCTCTCTCCTGTTCTCCATCCCCTCCTCTCCCTCCCTCACTCTTTCTCCTTCTCCTTCCCTCCCTCTTCCCTCCCTCTTACTCTCTGCCTCTGTCCCCAGGGTTAGCTGTCCTTCCCTGTCACAGAGGGGCTTTCCTATGCACCAGAGATGGTCACTTAGAACACGGGTCTTCCAGATCAATAACCTGAGAGGAAAAAGGTTTGCTCTTGTTTTTTGCTTTTTGCTCTTTTTCCTCCATCTCAGTTTCAGTTTGGAAGTCTAGGGAGCTACTTTGGCCTAATTCATGTTAGGTGTCCCTCTGGGTGGCGGGGAGAGCAGGGCAGCCAACCATCTAGGGTAAGACGCTGTGGCAGATTGCTTACAAACATGGCTGCCAACGCGCTCTTCCTCTCTCCATGCATGGCACTCCCCTCATCTGGAGAGATACCTATTTGCCATCCACTTGAATCTACAGTGACAGTGTGTCTTGCAAAAATGATGCTGTGCCATCTGCTTGTCTACGTCTAAAGAGGTTTGGCACTTTCTGCTTTCACCTTCTTGGAAGCCCACTACCATGTAAAGAAGCTTGGAAGAGTAGCAAATCATGAGAAAGCTAGTATTTAGAGGAAATCCAAGGCACACTGGCCTCTCCAGCCAGCCCAGCTAAAGCACCAGGTATGCGACTAAAGCCATTTTGTGATTTTTCATCCTTTGTTAAGCTCCCGGCTTCATGCTGCTGCATGGGTGACCCAGTCAACTCGATCTATAGCACTTGGAGCAGAGACGAGCTGTCCCCAGACCCAAATGCAGAACTTGCAGTTATGTTTCAAGTCAGTAAGTTATAGAGTGGTTTGGTATGTAGGAGTAGATAACTGAAGCAGAGAGCGTGGCTAGCCCAAGTCAGGTGCTTCCCTCTCCAGGGTCGGGGAGCAAGCAGTATCCGTTACCAGCAGAAGGGTGAGGCATAGAAAAGATACGGCCAATCCAAGACACAGCCAGCTTAATTTCTCCCTACCACAACCTGCTGGAAGACAAGAGTAAACTCTGTGTTAGGGGCTGGCATCTGAATGTGGCAGGAGTATTACAACTGTCTGAAGTGGAGATGAAACAGGGTGCCTGTTTTGTCTAAGGTCGGCCCTGGATATGCTGTTACCTTGTTATTCACGTTGCCGTAGACACTTCTATGGGTCAGAAAACTTATCCGGAAGGCACAGACCAGAGAGGAAGAATATGTGACTTTCCAAAAAGTCTTTAAAGACACAAATCGGGATTTAGAAAAATGTTTATTTCCAAGTCTCCTATTTTTCTTTCACAAGTGTTTTAAATAATTATTAGAGAATTACATTTATTTGTTTGAAAGAGGTTAAGATTACTGCCTTCCATGAGTACCTACCTAACTTGGACAATAAAAAACTTAATGGTACTATACATCATAATGCTTTCCCTTATTTCATATTTAATTTGCTATCAAAACCACCAGAGACCTTTATATTTATGCTGACATTTGCAAATAAGTATCTTTAAAAGAGTTATATTTAATCTCAGCATATAGCTGCATATGTAGTCTGCTCGATTTAAAATCACACCAAAATAAAACAACGAAACACCTGCTTAGTTTTTATTTGTTGCAATTTTTTAGATTTTTTTTTCTCCTATTCAAAGCAAGACACATGAATTGCCTAAGAAATAAATATAATTGATAGGGACACAGGCACCACCAACAGCAGATAAACTTGGTTCGCCATGTAAAATGGTTCATAATTTTTTTCCATGGTTGGAGAAAATCAGTAGTGGGCGTGTGATGGTTATAGTGACCATATAAAGGAGGTGGTAGAGGCATGTCTATGTACCTCACAGAGAGTACAGTCTCCTCTGCTACCCCAAGTAGAGCTTGCCCTCTAAAAACCAATTTGGGGAGAGCAAACCCTCCAAACGTCTTGAGTTGGGTAGTGAAGAAATCAAATAATTTCACCCCCTATAATACAGGAACCAGCATTCAGATTATTGATCCAGGGACAGAACTGCTTTAGGTTTCTAAGTCTTCTATTTTGAGGAAGACAGAACAGTATAAAATGACAAAGAAAACATTAAAAAAAAAAAAAAAGGAAACATAACAGAAGGGAAAACACTTTTTTTTTTAAGAAAGTAGGAAAAGAACTTATCATTGGATATATTTTTCCATTATCTCAAAGGAAGACCTTTTGACCAAGCAACTTAGATTTGGCTCTTTTGATGTTATCACTTTAATGTATCCGTGTCAAAAGGTACATTAATGAAGTACTGTGGTTTAGTAACAACTGCTGTGAGTCCCTGGCATCTCTAGCCTGTGCTCTATCTCTCCTTCTCCCGGTCCCATCATTAGAGGGGACATTTTGGGGTTTGTTTTGCTTATTCCTTTATGTGATGTGTGAATAACTTAATAAATATGTATTCTTTTTATAATTAGGTAAAGCAATAAGGACATTACACGCTCCCACACACACAGTGTTTAGAACTGAAGTTGCCTTTAAGGGTTAATTTCCTGCCCCCCTCAAATCATCATAATTAAAAGAGGTTTAGTAATATTTTTAGTAATAAATTATATGCATATTGCTTAGTGCCAGTGGAACTCCTCAGAATGTAAGTGAGGCTTTTCTATGCGGTTCAGATTGATGGGAAAGAGATTATGTTATTGCTCAATGATCTTTGTCTCCTTCTTAATCTAACACCACCAACACACACAGAACAGCGTTTAATATATGCCCAATTAAATAAGGGTGACATATTCAGGAAACCTACAGAATTCTCTAGACTGGAGATCCAGGCTCTTGCTCAAGGCCGTTACTAAACAGAAAAGCTGTCGGTTGCAATAAAACCAGTATGACCATTATAACTTCAAGAAAAATAACCGCATGGTGGGAGGTGCATGCATTCCATATACAAATACATTCTCAGAGAATTCATAAATGCCTTCCTTGCTCAGGGAGGCTGGAGGGCAGTTTTTGCGTAATTAATAGTAATGAGCATAGAACTTCAGAGAGACATAATTCACCTGTAAAAATGTCGCGTAACACCTAAAACCAAAATGTGTGTGGTTGGAGTTGGTTTTAGAAGTCGAAAGGATACATCCCGTCTTCTCAAGATACACAAACACACCTGTAAAACCTTTCATGGCTTAATATTCCACTTAGGATAAAAACCAGTTCCCTGCAGAGGGACCCACTCCAGCTTCACCTCCCCCCCACCATCCTCCTCCACCATCCCCCCACCTCTCTTCTCTCTCCCCCTCACCTCCCTCGCACCTCCTTCTCACCTCTCCACTGTGGCTGCTCTCCTTCAGCGGCAGATCCCTTAAGCACAGGCCCCTCCTGCCCAGGCCACGCCCCCTGCATGCAAGGCTTCCTCTGCCCTGGCCACGCCCCTGGACTCATCATCCCCAACCTTGCCTTAAAGGCTCTCCTTGAGTTTAGTCCTGCCCTCTCTTCACAGCTTATTCCCTTCTCTAGGCAGTTTCTTCATTGTGCATTCTCACAGCTCTTCATTGCGGAGTTCGCAATTGCCCTTTGAAGCACTTTATCACTGTGGTAGTCTCACATTCATTTGTGTGACCGTTGGCTAATATCCGCCTCTCCCACAAAACTCTAATTTCCATGAAGGCAGGGACCATGCCTTTTGCTCATTATTGCATCCCCAGGGCCTAACATAGTGCCTGACACATGGTAGCCATTAAAAACTACATTAACTAAATGAATGAATTAATTTAAATAATAATTGCTGTTATTCTAGATTTTAGGACTCAGCCTACACTAAAATTAATGGTGTATTTGCACATTTCCACCCACCAAAGTTCTGTCTTCCTTCTCTTTTTTTTCCTGACATCTGAGAATGTTTCATGAGAACTGTATACTAGGATTATCTTGCCTTTCCCCATTTATTTTTTAATGGAGTCACAAAATTTAACTCACTCTACAATTTGGATTGTTAGAGAAAGGAGAGTACTTTCAATTCTGTCTAAATTTAATCTAGTTGTCCTCTGCCAATTACCACCATCCCCATCCCAAACTCCCACACATTGGTTAGCAGGAAAAAAAAAAAAGTCAAATATGGTTTAAAGTCTGATCAGATCCAATTATTTAAATAGTCAATTTAGACATCAGGCTTTCGTGTAAACATATACAATCTCTCAGGTAGCCCCTGTCTTCTGTTTCCTTCCTAAAGTCTGAGTCTATGTGTAGCTTATCCAATCTTATAATAACAGAGATAAAGGACTTCACTCATGATATCTTATACCTCCAATGGTCAGGAGGGCAATGCTCTTTGTCCACTAGTGTTTGCCTTGCTGACATTTGGGCCTGGAGTCTGATGCATGGCATAACTCATCATTTAGCTCATTGGCTCTGGCAGGGCCCAGCAGTGTTCTGTGTCTGGTAAACAAAACACCTCCTCCCTTACGTATATCTAACTGGGTGATGGGTATTAAGGAGGGCATGTTGTGATGAGCACTGGGTGTTACATGCAGCTAATGAATCATTGAATACTACATCTACATGCTGGCTAACTGAACATAACAGGACTATATGCTGGCTAACTGAACATAAGAAAAATTAATTAATTAATTAATTAATTAAAAAAAAATAAAGGCCATTTTTCATTGACTCTCTGCCAAGACTGTCATCAAATAACTTGCTACCTAATTGACCACCTTGAGTCAGATCTAAAATGAACATTCTTCACTAATAAAGGGTTAATATCCAAAACATATAAAGAACTCATATGGCTCATTAGCAAAAACCGCAAACAATTCCATTTAAAAATGGGCAGAGGAACTAAATAGACATTTTCCAAGGAAGATCTACAAATGGCCAGCAGGCGCATGAAAGGCTGATCAACATCACTAATCATCAGGGAAACGGAAATCAAAGCCAGAATGAAACATCACCTCATGCCTGTTGGATGTCTGTCAACAAAAAGAAAGAGATAACAAGGGCTGGCAAGGACGTAGAGGAAAGGGAACCCTTGTGTACCATTGGTGGGAGGGTAAACTGGTGCAGTCACTATGGAAAACAGCATGGAAGTTCTCCAAAAAAATAAAAATAGAACTACCATATGATCCACCAACCCTACTTCTGGGTATATGTCCAAAGGAAACAAAAACAGGATCTCAGGGAGAATTCTGCACTCCGATGTTCACTGCAGCATTATTTATAATAGCCAAGATATGGAAACAACCCAAGTGTCCATCAACAGACGAATGCATAAAGATGTATAGAGATACAGATATGTAGCTATAAAAATGGAATATTATTCAACCATAAGAAAAGAGCTCCTGTTATTTGCAAAAACATGTATAAACCTGGAGTACATTATGCTAAGTAAAATAAGCCAGGCAGAGAAAAGACAAATACTGCATGGTGTCACATGTGGAATCTAAAAAAGTCTAAAGCATAAAAACAAAGACGAAAATGGTGCTGATTGGGGCTGGGGTTGGGGGGAGGGAAGGTGAGACGATGGTCAGATTACAAACTTTCAGCTGTAAGATGAGTAAATTTGGGGAACTAACGTAAAGCGTAGTGATTATAATTAAGAATATTGTATTATGTAATTGAACGTTGCTAAGAGAGTAGACTTTAAATATTCTCACCACAAAAAAGAAATGGTAATTATATGGCCTAATGCAAGTAACAGCTAAGGCAAGATATGAGTGTATGAAATCATATTTTGCAATACATAAGGGTCTCAAATAACCACACTGTAACCCTTAAACTTACACAGTGTCATATGCTAATTATAGCTCAATAAAGGTGGAAAAAAACCAAAGTGTACTACAATTTTTTTTTATACCACAATATACTATTGTGGAGAGGTCGACATCCCTCTATAGATCCTCTAACCTGGTCCACATTCTCATTTATACAGCCCAAGTGGAACTTTGCAGCTTGCCTGCTTTTGCACGTATTGATGCATAAGTGGGAAGGCTTTCAATTCTTCCCTGGTTGTGGGACATATATATATATGTATATATATATACACATACACACACATACATACACACACACACATATGTGTGTGTGTGTGTGTTTAAAGATTTTATTTATTTATTTATTTATTTATTTATTTGATAGAGAGGGAGAGAGAGAGCGCACAAGCACAAACTAGGGGGAGCTGCAGGCAGAGGAAGAGGGAGAAGCAGGCTCCCTGATGAGCAGGGACCCTGACTCGGGGCTGGATCCCAGTATCGAGCCCCGTATCTTGACCTGAGCTCTTGACCTGGAATCTTTTTTTTTTTTTTTTTAAAGATTTTATTTATTTATTTGACACAGATCACAAGTAGGCAGAGAGGCAGGCAGAGAGAGAGGAGGAAGCAGGCTCCCTGATGAGCAGAGAGCCCGATGCGGGGCTCGATCCCAGGACCCTGAGATCATGACCTGAGCCAAAGGCAGAGGCTTTAACCCACTGAGCCACCCAGGCGCCCCTTGACCTGGAATCTTGACCTGAGCTGAAGGCAGATGCTTAACTGACTGAGCCACCCCTGTGCCCCACATATATTATTAAGTTTAGGATTTTATTTGCAGTAAAGCCAAACCAGGGTTAATTTGTGAGAGGCTTATTTTGTAAAAGCCACCCAATCTGAGAAAAAGTGAGGTCGTATAGAGCTTGAAAAAGTCACTGGAGGAACTTCAGCAGTCATGCTACTCAAATATTTTACAGCTGATAAAACTAAAGCTAAGGGTAGTTAAGTGATTCACCTGAGATGACACAGGGTGTGAGTGTCAGAGACTAGATACAAACACGGGTCGTTCCACTGGCCTCGTTGGCCATTCCTGCGTACCACGCTGCCTCTCAGAGAGGGAAAAAAAAAGAGGAAGGAAAGAAGGAGGGAAGGATGGATGAATGGATGGAGGAAGGAAGGAAAGAAGGAAGGAAGGAGGGAAGGGAGGGGGGAAGGAGGAAGGAAAGGAAAGGGAAGAAGAGAAAAGAAAAGAAAAGAAAAGAAAAGAAAAGAAAAGAAAAGAAAAGAAAAGAGAAAAGAAAAGAAAAGAAAAGAAAAGAAAAGAAAAGAAAAGAAAAGAAAAACGAAGGAAGGTGGTGCACGTGAAGTAGAAAATCGTGGAGACCCCCAGTATCGCTGGCCAGCCACACCATTCTGTGCCAAATGCTTCCTTCTGCCCAAGTCAGGGGAAGAATCAGAAGCTCACAGGACACCGCATCCAAAGACCTGCTCTGGCCCCAGGGGGTTGGGATCAGAACGGCGGCAACGGGGGCAATCCGTGCGCCACTCAAGCTGCGAAAAGACCTGTAAGGACCCGGAGAGTCGTCAGGAAGCCTGAAGGAGCACACATCTGTACATTTCATTTTGTTAATCCGTTTGCATAGCATTTCAGGATTAATGGATGGAATGCAGTTTATAAATGTCAGTTATAACTATAATGTTCGCCCTGTGCCATAACTTAATTCAATGAAGCTAAAGGCTAGTAAATTTAGAACCAATAAAAGGAACTACTTCCTTCCATTGAACACTTCACCCCTCGGAGACCATTGCCAGGAGGTCATTGACATGGTGCCAGCTTCGAGAAGGAATTTGACAGGCTTCAATTAGATATATATCCGAGCCGTCAAAGAGAAGGTGATTTAAGAGTTACAAAATCCTATGCTTTAGCGTATTATCAAAAGTGTGCAACGGTTGGGGAAGTACTTTGCTTTACTGTTTACACTGTTCAGCTTAAGGGGGATTAATCACAACTGCTTTTTACAGTGAAGGAAAACAGTGCAGTTCGGAAGGGGATTCACGGTGAGGTTCAGAGAGGGATCATGGACAGAGGCCCCTTTGCATCATGTGGGTGCTGAACTGCCCCCTGAATCCAGATAGGCTGCTTTCAGCTGGGAAGGAAGCCAAGAGACCCCGTGGAGACCTCCTCCTCCAGCCTTCTGAGAAAAATCTCCCATGCTTCCCTGAAGATGAGGGGTAGGGCAACTTTGAGTCCATTTGCCACTCTCCCTTTAACTTCTGAACTGTTTGACTTTTTCCACTAGAGAAATCCACCTTCAAAACAGCTCCCACTGCTTTCCACCTGAACCCTATGTCTGCATCAATAACATCCTTGGAAATAAAGGGATGGGGCAGGAAGCCCTAAACGCTGTCCTTTCCCATTTTAGCTCAGATCAAGATCTAATGAAAGTCCATGCTAATGCCCCTGGACCTATCTAACCTGGAAGACGTAGGGGGCTTACCCACAGGGGCGGTTTGGAAACGTGGGGATTTGTCTTCTAGAGTAGGCTTCACTGGATATTTACATATTCAAATAGACTTTAATTCTATATTGTTCTTTATTTCATTCTCTTACTACAGCTAGGGCATTATACTGATTTTTTAAAGTTCTCATATTACCTCTGATTCCTTCTTTTTTTGGTGGTGGTGGTATGGGGGATTTTACAAAATATCTGTTGTAAAGGGGGAATGTTAAATCTGAGGGTCTGAGATCCACAGATACAGAGCGTGAGTTTTAATACTCGCATCCACTTGAATGAAATTTTCCAACTGAGTATTGAGTTTCCTGCTCTGTTTCAATGTTGGTTTCTTCAACCTCATTGGTTGCTCACTGATGCTTCTACTTCTGTTAATAGTGACTTTACTGCCTTTGGTTACTTGCTACCTTCATTCCACCAAATTCTGGATTTCCCATTACTTTGAGGGCCCTATTCCTCATCTTTGTCCTGAAGGTCAAGGCCCTTCCTTGTGACCACTGGTAGGGCTTTTGGTATTTTAGAGCAAAGTTGTGTGTATGTTTTCTCAGGCAACAGTAAAAATCATTTATGTAATCAGAATGGGAGAAATCAGAATTGGAGAAATATTTGTTCAACTTTCCAGAAATTACTTAATATCCCTCAACCTTTGTTTTCTCATCTGGAAAATGCTGGCAATGATACCAACGTCACTGGGATGTTTTTGGGATTAAAGGAGATGCCACACATAAAGGATTTGGTACTGTATAAACTGCAGACATGTGGAACTCTTTCTTCTCTGCTTTTAATTTATGGATGTGATTCTTTTGAATACCAATTATATACTAGGTTTTTTTAATGATACCTCTTCCTTTTTGTCACTAAGATTTCGTCACTAAGAACTGTGAAATTAATCAAGTTTAGATTTGAAATATACCTACCAACTATGGAAGACACATGGGTGCAAGTGTTTACTGTTTCAATTTGATCTTAATTAGCAGGGTGAGAGATGCTTTTGATACAGCATGAAAGTGTTTAGTTAATTCTCCTATTCAGTACTCTCAAGGGTGAAAGCTTCTGCTTTAGTGCTTGGTCAAGCCTTAAACTTTATGTGTTTTGGCACTGCTCTGTAACAGAAGTGTTCATGGCTGAGACTGCCAAGTGCACAGCGTAAATATAAATTTTTATCAGTACAGTAAGTGTTCCTAATTCTGACTGTCAGTGTAAGGCTTTGGTATGCTTTTATGATTCCAGATATTAGAAGAGCATCAAGGCTTAGGAGTGGCTGTGCGTTCTTCGAATGTAAGCTGCTGATACCCACAAATCATTATTGTACATATAATGGTTCCCATGTTATTTAGCATGGAAAGAGAGAGGAACCAAGAGGCCAGGGGTCAGGATCTAACCCAAGCTTCATGATGACTCCCTGTGAGACATGCAAAGTCCCCAGAAGTCTTTTTTTTTTTTTTTTAAGATTTTATTTATTTATTTGACAGAGAGAAAGATCACAAGTAGGCAGAGAGAGAGGGAAGCAGGCTCCCCACTGAGCAGAAAGCCCGATGCAGGGCTCGATCCCAGGACCCTGAGATCATGACCCGAGCCGAAGGCAGAGGCTTAACCCACTGAGCCACCCAGGTGCCCCCCCACCCCAGAAGTCTTATCTATAAAATGAGGCTATCACTGGTAGATCAACCTTGCTACAGGCTCACTAGGAGGAAAAAAAAATGAGGTAGCTCACGCAAGAATGATATGGAAGTTCTGAGGCATGACTGTTCCATTGTGAGGGCCTTCATCCAAGTCCACTCCATCGTTGAAGAACCCAGAGATTTTTCAGGTTAGCAGTTGCGTTAACACAGGCTATGGATGTGATGATACAGAAGAAACAGTTTTGCACTCAGATCCATCAACTTCAGAGGGATCTTCAGAAATTGTGTTGCCTCTCTCAATCTACTTCCAGGCATTTTAAACAAATGCAGATAACAAGAATCCTCCTTATGCCTTCCCTAGGGCTGAGGACCTAGATTTCTCTCATCTACCAACTAGCAAATCCCGGTGGAGCAAAGATCTGGGCTGAGCTATGGGCTGTCTTCTAAGAGATGGTGGTACCGCCATACTTATCGTGGGAGAGATTCCAGTGTCGTAGGAAGAAACTAAGTAAGATACAGAGGGGAATAAACAGCTTATGAGGCAATTTCTCCTAAAGCAATTTCCATCTATTCCTCTTTTCTTGACCTGTCCTGTTCAAAACTGGGCCTGTGCTATCAAGAGAGCATTGGCACAAATTGCGCCACTCTGAAACTTTTATATAAATATTAAATCCACTTGCTGTCCAAAAAAAAAAAAAAAAAGAAAGACTCCTACTCTTCTCCTTTGAATGTTATTAAATTAAGTCTCAAAGTGCCAACATTTTTTTGGAGCTCCAAAAGATAGCTTGCTTAATCTAGGAACATTCTTGGCCAGAGAAAGATCTGAGGTGAAAGCGGAATGATATTTTCTACCCTAGAAGTTCTTTTGAGGTGTTATTATCTGGTCTGGTCTGCGATTCCTGGAGCCCTGGTGAATCACTCAGTTTCAAAACTAGTGACCTATGCTACCCTTGCTTTGCTCTCTAATGGCTTTATGATTCTTCATTTTGTATTCTCAAGTAAAATAGGGCAAGGGCAGCATCTTCTACTTCTGCCATATCCCCTGTACGACCCAACACAGAGCTAGCATTCAGTGCAATTTTAATACATATTTTGTAAGTTCTCCTAGGTAACATGAATAATTCAGTAACTCTTTTGTTAGAATGATCCTTTCATTCATTCACTAGCACAGGCTGTTTATACTTTTATTTAGCAGCAGAAATGCTCCAAATCTTTAAACTGGTAGAGCCCAAAGGGCATTCTATGTCTGGTTCATCTGGCTCATTCTTGGGTTGAGTGGGTACCTCTTGTTCTCCTTCTCACTTTTCGCTTCTCACCATATCCAACTGGTCACGCAGCTTTACCCGTTCCATCCACCACATCTCTCTCCCATTCCCTTCTTTTCCTCTACCCTCAGTCCTGCTGCCATAATTCAGACCCTCCTGACTTCCATGCGGACTGTTTCATAACCCTCCAAGTTGCTTTTGCCACGTTTACTTCTTAATTTAATCCATACATATTTCTTGAGTACCGACAACGAACCTGGTGCTTCCTAGGCGCTGGGGATAAGGACCAGATCTCTGCTGACAAGGGGCTTTCATTCTAATGCTTAGAGACAAACAGTAGCCAAGAAAACAAACTAGATCATTGCAGGTGGTTTTAAGTACTACAAAGGAAATTATTTTATTACTGACTGGAGGATATTAAGGGAGGATACTTTTTTTAGGAAAGGCATTTTGAGTTTGTAGCATTTAGCTGAGTTTTGAAAGATGAAAAGGAGCCAGCCAGCTGAAACTGGGTAGAGAGTCTCCCAGAAATAGACGGAGGCCCAAAACTGAAATAGAGAACAAGCCAGCATGAACGGAGAATGGAAAAGGTGAAAGTGTCACAGCCGCTCAGATGGGGAGTTGGGCTGGTAGCAGATCACGTGACTTCATCCGCTACTGAAAGGAGTCTGGATTTCCCTCTAGGAGCTTTAAGACGGTACTGGAGAGTTTTAAGCAGGGAAGAGTATCATTAAATATAGTCTAATTTTTGGTTAGTTCCCTCTTGCTGTCCTGGGAGCGAGCTGTCTGGGAGCAGAGCCTGAACCAGAAAGGCGAATTAGGAGACTATTCCAACGATCCAGGTAAGGGAAGATGGTGACGGAAAATGAAACGAAGAAAAAGGATTTAGTAGGTTTTTCGGATATGGGGACTGAGCCCAAATGAGAAGTAAAGAATGACACTTAGGATTGGGGCTTGAACATCCGGTAGCCAATTTTCCCATTTGTTAACTTGGGCAAGAATGGACAAGGAGGACATTTGTCTCCATTCTCCACAAATAGAAAGAGCAGTTTCTCTGAAATTTGTGTCTGGTTATGTTTTTGCTCACTTAATAAGTCTCAACCATCTCCTTGCCAGGATAGACTCTAAGCTTTCTCTCATATGCATGACAATGCCTGTACCCATCCCTCCTACCCGGCCTCCTCTGCATCGCTTCTCCGTGAGGCCCCTGCAGCCGTGGCCATAAGGAGCTGCCCGCTGCTCTCCTGCAGAGTGGACTTTCTCCCTTCTCCAAGCCTCAGCACTCGCTCTCCTTCTGCCTGAGATTTCTTTGACCTTCCTCCTCTCTGTTGCTACTTCCCATTTACCTTTCGAAGGCAGCCCGAGTGTTCCCTTTCCAAGCCTAAGCGAGGCTCTTCCCAGCATTGTCATGCTCTCCTGAGCGGCCTCGGGATTGGGTCAAACACACTGCCTTGACCGGATATGTTCTGACAGAGTCGGTCATCGGTAGGGAGTCTCGCTCCGCCTGGTACCCCTAGAACACAACACATGACCAGGAAACACATGACCGCTGCTGAATGACTGAGTCTGAGGAGCATGACACCTCGACAACCTGTAACACACTACCTGCTAACACTATCGGTCTACGCAGACAGACAAAGCACCAAACGGGGGGTATTTTGAGGTCCGCGATCTGCAATCTGTCATCCCCCCAATTGTCCCAGGACCTAGGCTGAGATGAGCCTCACTATAAAGTCACCTTTGGAACGTTATAAACCCTTTGGCAATTGCTCTGTAGCTATTCTGGGTCTGATTTATTTTTGGCTTCTTTTGGTCCCTTATGGGCATGGGCATGGACGGAACTGAAAAAGAAATCTCAATATGAATATAAACCTGGATTTTAGCCGAGTTCGTGTTAGTGTCTCAGAGAGTACCAGGAGCCCGTGAATGGGCTTTTGGAGTCACTGGTGACACAGCATTCCTTGGCAAGCCACATCGCACAGCTCACTCCGAGGGCCACAGAACGTGAACCTCATCCCAGTGATCACAGTACTTTCCTCCTTTGGAGGAGCAGGGGCGCTAATTGCTCCGCTAATTGCTCATCTGTGTCTGCATCCGAGGCATACAGCCGACAGCTCACCACACACTACTTTTACACAGTTGTGTTGGTAAAGCTTTTTTTTTTTTTTTTTTTTCCCTTTAGCTAAGCCATGGACATTTAGAAACATGGAATATGTTTTTGTACCAAAAAAAAAATTTTTAAAAAATTAAAAATAAGAAAAAATAAAAACATGCCATCAGAATAATTATTTGATGGGTCCCAAGACCCCTGAGACTAGCTGATGCACTTTGAGGCAAGATGTTTTCTTAACGAGGAAGTCATTTTCAGCATGTCAAAGTCATAAAACCTAACACCAACCCCTCCCTATATTTTATATTGTGTCTGTGCTGCGCTTGCCTAAATCTGCTGCCAGTAGATTTATATTCTAATAACTTGATTTTTAATTAGTGAGAAACCAAGGCAGTACCAGTTAAATGTCTCACAAAGCATTGCAGATGACTCTAAATGCCTTATGATATAAATACCTTTAGCAAAATGAAAACACAAGTAGCTTTGCATATATTTATATGTTTTGCCCTTTAAGTTTTGAGTTTAAAGGCTGAAAGCAGAGACAGTGGTAAAAGGAAAGCAGCTTTAATCCATGCATTAAATTAGTCTGACTCAACTCAGTGCTTATTTGCCAAACACCTACTGTGTGCCAGTGCGAGTGGGGTGACTTGCAGTGACAGTGACACAGAGGGCCTGCCACCGAGTTCCTCTTCAAAGAAATGTATTTCCAGAGGGAGACTTTTCTGTCCTCTTGAGTGGTCCCAAAAGACAGGTCAGTCCAGGAGTAGGTGTCCGTTCTGGGCTCCTCAAGCATTTTGCTGGAAATTGGTAAATCAAACAAGTAGAAGTGATGAGCTTTCTCCATTGTGATTAATTTTTGAAAAGTCAATATCCATGTTCCCTAAGAACTTAAGGTCTTTTTCAAGTAAAAATTTGGAAGTAAAATAATTTAAACAACTAAAACAGTTTAAAGGTTAAATTGTCTGAATGAATAAGAGAATGTATTCTGTGACATTTTAGCTCCGGACTAGAATAAAATTTTTGGTTCTTTTTAAGTCCAGAGAAGAAGAGAATTCCTTAGCAAGCCTGATCAAGAGTCTCTCATTTATTAGGGAAACAGAATCAGGTGTATTCTTTCTACATAGGAATCTGTCACAGAACCGGTGTTCAAGATTGGGTGAGAGCAGAGTTTACGTAAGCCCTTCCTTCATTTGTTCGTTCATTCTTGTTTGTTCATTCATTCATTCCCTCCGCCAGCCAGCCAGCCAGCCAGGGGGGCGCCGAGCACACCCCTGTTGGGCACCCTAACTGTTTCAGGCTCTACGTCCCGTGCTTCCGTTTTCTTTTTGTGTTTCAAATACAATTCTTCCATCAGACAGCATCATTTTGGTATGTTCTCCCTTCACTTATGGAACAGCATGTTTTGTTTATTTTGTTTGTTTGTTTTACCAGCACTAGCATACCATCTGCATTCTGGGGCACTTCCTTCTTTTCCTTGAAGAAGTAGGAGCACCCCCCGGACTGATTTCCTACCCCCTCGCTCCAGCCACTGCCCAGCCGGGTCAACGGTCAGAGCACAGCCCCTTTGAGGAAGCCGGAGGTCCTGGGTCGCCCTGAGTTGAATGGTCAGCATTTCTCCGAGTCAGTAGGAGAGAGACAGATGGCTCGACGAACGCTGAAGAAGACTCCAGCCAACACTGTCTATTTCTCATTGTCACCACGCCTCTGCCATCTGGAGGATTCTGTTTGTCCTCTGTGCTGTCTTCGGTATCTCTCTTCGTTTGCTCAGGTTGCTGTAACAAAGTACCACACGCTGGGTGCCATAAAGCAACAGAACTTATTCTCACACAGTTCTGGAGTCCAGAAGGAAAAAGTCACAGCGTTGCCGGGGTCACTCTCTCTGCGACACTTGCTAGATCCCTTCCTGGCCTCTTCCAGCTTCTGATGGTCGCCAGCATTCCTTGGTCTACAGGGGCATCGCTACAATCTCTGCCTTTGACCTCATGCTGCCTTCATGTTGTTTGGGTCCGAATTTCCCTCTTCTTCTGAGGACACCAGTCATTGAAGTAGACCCCATCCTAATCCTAGTGCGATGACCTCATCCTCACTGGATTATATCTGCAAAGACCCTATTTCCAGTAGATGGACCATGAATTCAGAGGGGACACTAACCCAATACAGTATCTAACTCTTTTTCCTTAACCCCTTAAGGACAGAGCCTTATTACTACCAGTAGTATGAATTAGTCCTTGATCGTTTCCTTGAACTCATCCATGCAGTTGTAACTGGCGTACATCATGTACACTGTTCTCAAAATCGCCTCCAGTTACCCAACGGGAACGCGGCATTTGTGTGCTGCTGGGACCCCAACTGAAACACCTGTCCTTCCAGGTACCTCCTTCATTGCCTCCAATGTTTCAGCTTGTTTCTGCTTATCGCTTACTGTGGAGTATTAAGGATAGAACATACTGAGCCAGGAATGGTTTGCTTTGGGGCCCCATAACCTTTGCGGGGAAGGACCATCCTGCTTGAATAAGCTTCTGCTGTTAATCTGAACTGGGCTGAAAGTTTTTCAGACGTGTGTCACGGATAAAAAAGAACTCCAGAAAAAAGAAAGCCAAAAGGACGAGAAAGGAGATGGCATTAGAATACAGCGGGGCAGCAGCACGGATGCTCCCATATAGTCTAGGGAAATATTTTAATAACCATGGAAAAGCAGGAAAGGGACAGAAACACTAACAAATCAGATACTCCTTTGCTAACCTGGCACGAAAGTGCTTTTTTCTCCCCTTTTTATCTGTGATTTATGTTAACACATCCTTTAAATCCTAGAATAACTCCTTTTAGTATTCTTATATTGTAGTTTAACATAGGAATTCTACCTCTATTATAAATGACATTGGTTCGTTGTTTTCATTTTTATGATATCAGTCTCTGATTTGAGATTAGTTAGGTTAAATTTAAAAATGATGTGGGAAGCCTTTTATTCTTTATTTACGTTCTCAAACAGCTCAACTAGAACAGGATTTCATTGTTCCGTGAGAGTCTGTCTCTTGAAGATTTAAAAAAAAAAAAAATTGCTGATGAAGTCATTTTGGCTTGACAAATATTTTGATAATCACCGACCAATTTAGACATGCCTTCTACAATAACTAATACAGTTAAGTTTTATATTGCTCCAGAGATTTCGATTTTATTGGAAATACCCACTTCACTGAAAACTTAATATCGTCAATTCAGAATTATACTTGATGGGTAGTTAGAATGTTTAAATTTTCCCATCTCTGATTTTATCCTCCTCTTTTTTCCCCATTATAATAAATACACGAGCAACTGTCATAATAATAAAATCATTTGCCAGGTGCCATGCTAACCACCATACACACCTTTCTTTTTTAATCCTTCTACCAATCCTTGGATGTAAATGTTGTCATTTTCCCATTTTTGGATGAGAGTACTAAGGCATATATTATGATGTTACATTTTTCTCCTCTGATGTATTAACATATAAAAGATAATAAAAGATCCCCTAACACTGAGACAGTTTTGCTCGAAGTCCCTTAGATCAGTATGGCAATAGGCAATTCCATCCCGACTATCTAACATTAGAAACCACCAGAGGTTGGTCTATTTTATAGACAGAGAACTGGTTCTTGGCTTTATTAAAAATCTTACCCCTTCTCTTTTTAAAAAACTCACTCCTCTTAGTTTTTCTTGTTATACTTAGGTTTATCTTTGTTATTTTTTTCTTAAATTTAATTGTAGTCATTTTAATTCCTCCTTGTTTAATGATAAAAGCATTTAAAACTATGAAATTTTCTCTGATTATAACTAGTAAGAGATCTTAGGTTGAACCATCTGAAATGGACATCAGTAGTTGGCAGTTTTTGACATAACCAAAATGATCCTTTCATATGGTTCAACCTAATGCATAGTGTTACTGTCATAATAATTTTTTTCAATATTATATCATTACAGTTAATATGCTCTCTTGTTTCAAAGATTATTTTAGATCGAAGATTTAAAATTTGTAATGGTTTGATTTTTTTACTCATTTTTTAAATAAAGAAAATTTGAATCTATTTTCCAAAATATAACCCCACTGTTCTCCCTCTACTCAAAAAAATCTGCCCTGATGTTTCTATGGTGACATTCATTGCCCACCGGTCTGCTTCTCAACATGGTGTGCCACCTGTCTCTGTGTCCCTTCTACCAAGATTGCTAGGCTGAAGCCCCTTCCTCCACCACCTCTGGTTTTTCTCACATTCTTGCTTCCCTGTGAAGTGTCCTCTCCCTTCATGTGTACTTGCTGAAAACCCTAACCTTTGAGACACAAAGCAAAGTCACTTCCTCCACAAAGACTTCCCTGATTCCCAACTTTTCCCACCAAACAATCTTGGTTAAATTATTTAATGCTATCACTGAATTTCAGTTTACTCATTTGTAAAGTGGAGATAATAATACTGCTTTTATAGGTTGCCATGGGGATCAAGTGATATAAAATGTCTCAGTCGGTAGGAGGATTCTTGGCATATACAAGGTCAATTAGTTTTTCCTGAGCGATACTCAGTGACTCCCTCAAACCACTGCCACATTTCCTCCCTCTCCTCCTGCCAAACCTCTTGTCAGAGTTGTCTACGCTCATAGTTCATTTCTTCAACTTCTCCTCATTCTCCATCTATTGTAATTGGGCCTCATGACCCTTTGTTGTGCAGATGAACTACTTGCCAAAACTGCCAGTTTTCTCTTCCTTTTCATGTGTCCCTTTCATCCACCTCTCTCCCTCCTCCTTGCCTCTGTCTTCCCAATACCGGTCCCTGGGTCTTCTCCTGGCCACTCCTTCTCTCTCATTCAGTCAGCAACTATGGTTTTCCCGCCTGCAGAAGATTATTGTTCCTCAGGCGTCCACTCCTTCTTCTTTTTCTCTTTTTACCACAAACTTGGTGTCATTTTACACATTTATGTAGGCATTTATATTACTAGTTCTCTTTGCTTGAGCTTCAGATTCATTTTTCGAACTGCCTCAAGTTTATTGCAGAACAACAGAACACCAAAGCTAAGGCCACAGCTTGGAGACCTGGATGCCTTGGATCTAATCATCCAAAAATGGGAGACTTACAGGATTGCAGAGAGGTTAAATGAGATAATTCATGCAAAGAGTTCTCATCTAATACTTTGAGTCTGTCTGTCTCTTCCTCATTCCTGTCTTGTATCTCTCTCACAGACATTGAACATCTACCCCTAAGTACGAACTGAAATTCATATTTTGCAATATCATATAACCAAAAATCTAAGAATTGTCTCTAAATTACTCCTCAAACTGAGTTGGTCATTTCTCTTCTGTCCTGTTCTTTAACATCTTCCACGTATACCAGACCCCGCTCTCTCTCCCTTTGATGGTTCCAGTATGTTTCTTCTATCACCCAACTGGGCTTTTCTTTCTTTCCCATTGAGTACGTTCTCTACACTGCTGCCTGAATTATAATTCTAAAACATAAATGAAGTATGCTTTAAAGCCTTTTATAGCTCACCTTTGCTTAGAGTTTGTCATGCACAGGCCCTTAAAACATAGCTTCCTTAAGTACTCTCTAGTTATTCATTCTTTAGCAACTGTTTTATCACTTGGCCCATGATTGCAACAGAACTTACATGGCTTTGAGTTGTTTGAAATTAAAAGCTCTAACTTTTCCTTATGGCTCCCAGCAAACCTGTTACAGTGCTTACAGGTGATCACCTCACTAGCACCATTGTCAACCCGAATCCTGATGAGAAATGCTACTCTTCCTGAGTATTTACTATGTGTCTTGTACTGTCTTGTGTGCTCTGTATATACTATCTCATTTAATTGCTATGGAATAAATACTAGTACTATGAAAATGAAGCACAAAGAGATTAAATAAGTTGTCCAAGGACCTGCAGCTAGAAAGCAGAAGAGCTAGGATTTGAACCCAGGCAACTACGGAACCTGCCTTTTTAATACCAAATTATTCACATAGTGCGTATCAATACATGATTGCTGACTAATGTTCAAAGGCTCAAAGTGAAAGTAACTGTATTTCTTAAAAAGTGCATGGAACATACGGAGGGCACGTATTTCATGGAACACTGGGTGTGGTACATAAACAATGAATTCTGGTACACTGAAAAGAAATTTTTTAAAAAAGTGTGCAGAAAAAACTAAGTGATGGGAATGAAAATGCTATTATCAGCAAAATATTAAATAAGAATTGATTACATGCTTATCATGTGCAAAATGATGCTGTAAGAGGAAATGACAATGAATTCCTGGTGCTCTTCTTCCTGAGGTGGACCTATTTTCAATGTTTCTCATTCTGAAAAATCATAGAAAATTGAACCATTAGATGAATTTCTTCTGTGGTAATTTCTCAAAGTAAATAAACCAACTACTTACATATTTCCTGATTACTTGTCTGTGTTAATGCTGGAAGCCTAAAAGAAGTGTTGAAAAGGGGCGCCTGGGTGGCTCAGTGGGTTAAAGCCTCTGCCTTCGGCTCAGGTCATGGTCCCAGGGTCCTGGGATCGAGCCCCACATCGGGCTCTCTGCTCAGCAGGAAGCCTGCTTCCCTTCCTCTCTCTTTCTCTCTGCCCACCTCTCTGCCTACTTGTGATCTCTGCCTGTCAAATAAATAAATAAAATCTTTAAAAAAAAAAAAAAAAAAGAAGTGTTGAAAAAAAAATTGAACATTTCCCCAAACCCCCTTTCTCCAAATTGTTATTGTATTTGTGCTGAAGGACTGATTGTGGGAAAATTGCATTCTCTACCCCATCTCTTTTTTTTTTTCTCTAAGATTTAATTTATTTATTTGACAGACAGAGATTGCAAGTAGGTAGAGAGGCAGGCAGAGAGAGAGAGGTGGGGGAAGCAGGCTCCCTGCTGAGCAGAGAGCCTGATGCGGGGCTAGATCCCAAGACCTTGGGATCATGACCTGAGCTGAAGGCAGAGGCTTAACCCACTGAGCCACCCAGGTGCCCCTCTACCTCATCTCTTAACAGAAGTGTATTTTGTTCTTTCTCAAGGAGAAAAGTCAATAAAGAAGATACCAGGGTAAAATTTAAAATTTCATAGAGAGGTCTTACAAATAAAAGGAGATCTAATCCATTCTCATATAGTGTCTGAAAGACTTGTAAAAAGAATAATTAGAAGAATAATTAGAGATACAAACTCAATGTCAAAATCCCTAGATGCTGGCTTGAATTAACTAGCTTTGTCTGCGTTGGCTGAGTTTAAACGTGCATTAGTCAGGAAGTCATTCCTGCCTTCCCTTTCCACTGTGACCCAGATCTTCTTACTGGTCACACACACACACCTTAATATTTTCGATACTGAAACTTACAGAATGAACATCTTACTCTTCTCTTTCTAGAATAATCTATTGTCACGTATGCCATCAGTGAACTTTTGTTGATAGCAGTACTATAGAACAAAAAAGTAACTTTAATAGCCTACATAATTTATAGTATTGCATACTCAAAGATAAAGGGACCTGATATAAAATAAGAACTTTATCAAGTAGGACTTGTTTTATGGAATGCACCGTACCTTGAGAAGAGTGCAAAGATCAGTCACGATGAGTGTCTGACTTGCACTGTAAAATTGTTGCTTCAATTGTCATTGACCAATTACTGTTTTATTATATTTTCTTTTTGTTTTTTTATGGTAGAGAATGCAATTTTCCCACAATCAGTCCTTCAGCACAAATACAATAACAATTTGGAGAAAGAGAAAGGAAAAAAGGAATCTTAGTTTTATCTGCACAAAGGGACCAATGGAGTTCAGTTGTGCATACAGTTGTATTTCAATAGAGAATTCTAAAGATATCTTCCTATTGTAAATAGTTCTTAGGAAAAAAAAAACAACAAGAGAAAACTTGTTTTGATTGTGTGGTTTGGAAATATTACAATTCTTCGAGATTTTCTATTTTCCTATGCACAATAGATTTGCAGAGATGTAAGTGTGATAAAGCAGTACATGACACTGCTTATATTCCAGAGTTATCTTTTTGTGGTCACTAGGAGCACAGCCAGGGTTCTTGTTTAAAAGAAAAAAAAAAGTTATTTCCATTAAAAAAATTTCTCTTAAAAATTACCTACTCACCGTTTGAATAAAGAAACACCTATTTTAATGAGAGATGCTCTTTAATTTTTAATATAACACTTGTATTTATTTATTTTTTCCCATGCCTTATTTTAACTCCACACTAGAGAAGGGATGCCTTTCTCATATTCATAATTCACCCTATTTTTTTAGGGAAAATGTGGCAAAGAGGTTGCACAGCCAATGGCGTTATTTTTGCTTTACTGGTGCTTCAGCACAGGCAGGATGCAGTGAGGATGCGGGGAACAGTAGAGTCGGGTTACTATGTAGCACTATTAAGAAGCTAAATTCAGCAATAAATGCCAAATTGGATGTTTTCTCCTTTCATCCCTTCTCCTGGTGCTCCTTCAGGGGTGTCAATAGCAGCCCCAAGAAAAGTGGAAGGTTGTGATATTATGGCTTAATAACGCCTCGATTAAAAAGAAGAAAGAAAGACAGACAAAAACAAAAGAGCAAGAAATAGAATATTCATCTCTTCCTGATAAGTATTAAGATATGTCTAAACAAGTATGCTTTATTATTTAGAGAATCTAATTTTATTTGCATATGTGTTTCCTTACACCAATGCTCACAGTTATTTATTAAAAAAAATGAGCCCACATAATGCTTTTCTATGTATTTCAGAGGGCATTCTAATGTGGTATGTTGTACACTCCCCCACAAAAATTGTCCTCCCATCACTACTTTGTGGAAACGTAATTTTATCCTGATAGAAAATTACTCCACAAATATGATATGTGGGTGGATGGAAGCACACCATATAATTATTTTTTAATAATAACTATAAATATAGATAATTTAGGCTACAAGTCAAGACTAAAAATGGTGAGGGTAGGTAATGGAGCTTTTTCTATTTTTAAAGTAATACTCTAAATAGAATACAGAGTATCAAAATTTCAACTTGTTAGATTGCCATCTGTTAGAAGATACTGTCATTTTCTTTCTTTCTTTTTTAAATATGTAAGATTTTTATGTGGTATTGTCTATGAAGCCTGAAGCAGACTTTGAAAGGTTACATATGTATTATAGAACGTTCCCATTTTTTCTAAGATAGAGCCCAAATGAGATAATAAGATTTGGCTTTTATAACATAATGATAGAAAAGAAATACTCGCATGCTAAAAATCCAAAGAACTTAAAACATGTTTTCGTATAGTATATTTATTTTCTTTCTATATTTGCCTACATGTTTGTTAACTGATAAACTCTAATGATTTAAAATACTGTTCTATTTACGTCTCTATCCGCCTCTTTTCTTAAGCATTTTAGATAATTATTAAAGCACTGCCACAAACTTCTCTTTGGCATCAGAAAATAGAATATATGTAACCAAATAAAATACATCCTATTAACTTATTATTTCTTCCACATCGATAACATGAGAAATTTCGTTTTAAGGAATTCTGCCTAGTGAATTAAACCAAGTTGTGAAACTTCAAGCAAAATGTAAAAAGGCGGGGGGGGGGCACAGGAAGTAACTTCATCCTTTTGAATTTTATTTCTTCTAGAGAAGAGTTTAAAATGTCCACGTTTAGAAAAGGCTTGGTCTCTGCACGAGAACACATCAGGGATAAAGATTATTGTTGAAAAGTTTTACTAAGATTACTATTGGATGATTCATGCCGCGCATGAAGTAGAAGGTTGTTGGTTGCTTGTCACTGGTGGGCTTCCCCTCTCACAGCTAAACAAGAACGCCGACTCCATCGGTCCTAGGGTTTCCGCTGCATAGAAAGAACCCAATGCAGCTTCCGAAGGAATCACGACTGGGCTTCTGTCATGATTGGGACCTACAAGATGGTAAAGGTTGCGGGGAGGTCTACTCCGTGTTCTGTTTCATTTCATAAGCCTTTGGTTCTGACTTTAATTTTCTTCAGCTTGCCTTTGAGAGGCTGGAAACTGCAAGAATGCCCTTCACAAGTGTGTTCAGAATCTCTTTCAACCCGCCCCAGCTTTATTTTCTTAAGTGACTTAATCAAAGGTAATTCGAGTTCACATTTTTGTATCAATGGTTGTATTTAAAGAGGTCTTATCTGATTTCCATCACCAATTACAGGCTTGCATTTCTTGTTTATATCCATCTCGAGGCTGACAAGGGCCCGGTTTGGTTTTGATAGGAAGTCAAGCCTTCATCTCATGTCAAAAGTCCCTAAAGCACATTTGTTCTGGTAAAATTATATCTCGGCAATGATGGGTTCTAATATGAAATGAAGATGTGGTGGCATGGGGTGGTCCCTGCCACTTTGTTTGAAAAATAAATTGTGAAACCTCAGTAGTAAATATTTGCCTGAGAGAACACAGTGGGAGGGAAATTACAGTGCTGGGGAATATTGCCATTAAGGGGACTGAAGTCAGAGGTTAACGTAACAGGAGTTGGTCTAGTCAGAAAGGTCAGAGCGGGTTGGCCCACTCAGCAGAGAGCTTCTAGATGACTTTTAACTATTTTGGGCAAGATAAACATCATATGTCGCTGCCTTTGGGAGCAAAGAACAAAGGTCAAAGACCCAGGGGGATTAACTTCTTAAAAAGAGATACAATATTTAACTTGGCTGCTCTCAAATGCCTTGGGTTTTCTGGCCGGCTTTCCTTAGCAGTGGAATTCCAGGTTTTGTTTTAGACAAATAGAGCGTCTTTTAGAAGTCAAGATCCTAATGCTGCAAACCTAGTACGGCACGAAACCGTACGTAGGTTCTAAGTTAAATTTTAGACGTAGTTACTTAAGAGACATTGCGGTCCTATATGTTGTGGGGTTGTGGGCCACGCCCCAGCACCCCTGCATGTCACCCGCACCATCCTGTGGTTCCTAGCACCCTGCTCTGCCTGTCGTGTGCTGTGTCTGTCAACTGCTTGTCTGTCTCTTCCTGCGGACTCCAAGTTCCTTGAGCTTCTCTGAATCGATCTTATTTATCGCGAAATCGTTTGCTTCAGAGAATGATTCTGGAGTCCTTTTACTTGGGTTTGCTTCGCTGTAGCCGGGGACACTGGATACGGTATTTAACCTCATCACACTTCAGTTTCCTTGAACCAGCCATGGCAATTATCAATAACAGTACCAATTTCATAGGTTAAAGTGGGACACAATCCCTGAGTCACAATTCTGAAAGTTTCAGTAGACCCATTTGATGGCCTGAACTCATGTGGCCTGAACTAACTGGAAAGTATAGACTATCTCATTTAGTGTACCTAGTCACACATTTCAGTACAGAAAAGTTAATGTGTTAGATTAAGGATGGTGCCCCAGACCCTCACGGCTGTTTTAGGATCTTAAAAATTTTGGATTTTGAACCATACCTGACTCTGGAAGTTTCAGATTAGGAATTTTGTTTCCTGGCACAAATGAGAAAAATCAGTCAACATTGGTTCACTACAGTCATTGTTATTTGCACCCTAACACATGGAACAATATCTGACAAAAAGAAGGGGCTCAATAAATCCTAGCACTGTTTATTCTAGAAACTAATGCTTATTGGTCACGTACAGAGCACATGAGGCTCTTCACACCAAGGCGTGGTAAGGTCCAGGTACTTGTCCAAGGTCGCACACTTAGGAGGTGATGGAGTTAGAATCCCAAAACGGGCTGGTTAATTCCTGGACTAGTTCACACACTGCTCACACTAAAACCCTACTCATCTCCATCTCCTAGAACAAAGTTTTGGCTCTGCTGTGAATAGAATCCGAATGGTCTGTGTCCAAAGGCATTTTTAAGTTTGGTGCTTTCCATTGAATTCTTTGCTATCACTAATAAAAACAGGGACGGAACAATTATACAGTGAGTATCCAAGAAAGATCAATGACATATTGTGTGCATGTGTGTGTCTAGATACTTAGCAACTGCTCAGTTAAGATCCACTGATATAAATAAAAGCACATACTGCACAAGTTCTCTGCCGGTTCTCCAACCTAGGTCAGCAAATGTATGACTATTAAAGTTATTTAGTCTTCATCTTTTATCTTATTACTAAATCTTGAACATATATAACGCAAAAATAGCCTCGGCATTATATCAGATTTGAGCCTTCATGGAAAAGACAAATTTACTCTTTGAGTAATGGTATCCTTTCAGCACCATACCAATTCTTTTTTCTTTTTGAAGATTTTATTTATTTGAGAGAATGTGAGAGAGCATGAGCTGGGGGAGGACTCAAACCCAAGATCCAAGATCACGACCTGAGAGGAAGGCAGACCCTTACCCAACTGAGCCATCAAGGTGCCGCAGTATCATACCAATTTTTTAGGGACAAAATGCAAGTGAATATATACGTAACAATTAAGTCTTCTTTTTAGTGCCAATTAAAACACCTTATCTGAAGCTTAAAAGAATGAGTTCACTTTTACAATATATTACTTTTTAAATATTTTTTGAAATAGTACAGTAATGGTAAGGGAGAGGTAGTGAGAGACTTGCGGAAAGAAACAGATCTGCCCAGATTGCCACAATAACAATTGCCACAGTCACGCTCTTGTCCACCACATCACCTTATGTATCTGTTGGAAGCATGGTGTGTGTGATTATGATCAGCAAACTTAAATTCTGTTTACTATTTTGGGGCGCCTGGGTGGCTCAGTGGGTTAAGCCTCTGCCTTCGGCTCAGGTCATGATCTCAGGGTCCTGGGATCGAGTCCTGCATCAGGCTCTCTGTTCAGTGGGCAGCCTGCTTCTCCCTCTCTCTCTGCCTGCCTCTCTGCCTACTTGTGATTTCTCTCTGTCAAATAAATAAATAAAATCTTTTAAAAAAATTCTGTTTACTATTTTATATCTGAAACAGACTGTTTTCACTTAACTTATGTATTAGAGAACATTCGTAATAATTATTTGCTGTGACAGAAAGAGCTTAGGAGAGGGATGACAGCTTCTAAAATACTCTGGTGTAGCTCAAGTTATCGGTGTGACTGATCATACTAAGGGTTCTACTTTTTCATAATTTCTAATATCCACATTCCTTGTGCTTACCCGCACAGACTCTGGCCTCGGGTATAGGACTTACGTTGATCAGTGAACACTAGTGAGTTGATAAAAACAAATATTTGAAAAAGTACATTTCCAGGACACCTGGGTGCCTCAGTCAGTTGGGAGTCTGCCTTCGGCTCAGGTCATGAGCCCAGGATCTGGCATTGAGCCCCACATCTGGCTCCTGCTCGTTGGGTAGCCTGCTTCTCTCTGCCCCCCTGCTTATGCTCTCTCTTTCTCAAATAACTAAATAAAATCTTTAAAAAAAAAAAAAAAGTACATTTCCATTGTCTTATGAACCTTCTGACCACCTGTCACCTTGAAAGTATGTCCAGGCCACCCACTGAAGAAACAAGAGAGGCATTTGGAAGAGAGCTAAGTCACTAAACTGAGGCCATCCCAGACCAGCCAGCTGCTAGCCAAGTCACAGCTCACTGTAAATGCTTGAGCAAGGCTAGCTGGCATCACCGGATCCCAGCCAGAGAGCAGATATGCTAAATCAAGCCATAGACTTAAGATATAACAAGCAGTTGCTGCTTTAAGCCACTATGCTTTGGAGTGGTTTGTATTACAGTAATAACGATCAGAATTTGCTCTGCTGTGTCTCATTTCCTCTGTCCATTGGAACAGATGAGACAGAATTTCAGTCCAGTTTTGAAATTCTATACTAATTCTTCATATTAATTTTACATGTCCAAAGAATTATAGAGTTTACATTTCCATATTATTATCATCAGTAGCAATATATCGTCATGACCCACAAGCAATTATTGAACATACACATGTTTGGCTTTAAATGGGACGAAGTACGATGCGTTGAAGTAAAGAAATTCCCCACCATCTAGAGAAGAAGTTGGCAAACTTTTCCTGTAAAAGGCCGGAGAGCAAATAGTTTAGGTTTTGTGGGCCCTGGGGTCTCAGTCATACCTATACAGCTCTGTCACTGGAGCACAAATGTGACCACAGATAATGTGTAAATAATTGGGCATGGCAGTGTCCCGATTAAAAATCATTTACAAAAATAGATGGCAGACTGAATTTGGCCCATGATACTAGTTTGCCAATCACTTATCAAGAAATCACTGAAACCAGACAACTCTACTATTGTTATATTTATGGAACAGCAAATTGGCATAAACATTTCATTTTTTTAAAGATTTTTTTTATTTTAATTTTAATTTATTTGACAGACAGACACAGTGAGAGAGGGAACACAAGCAGGGGGAGTGGGAGAAGTAGACTTCCCGCCAAGCAGAGAGCCCAATGCGGAGCTCGATCCCAGGACCCTGGGACCACGTCCTGAGCCAAAGGCAGAGGCTTAACAATTGAGCCATCCAGGCACCCCTCATCTTTTTTTTTATTGTGGTAAAAAAAAAAAAAACACACAAAACATGAGATATACTCTCTTAATAAATGTTTAAGTATATGGTATAGTATTATTAACTATATGCACATTTTTCTACAGATTTCTATAACTTTTTCATCTTGCATGACTGAAACTCTATTCTTACTGGACAGTAACTCCTCATGTCCCTCTTTACCAGCCCCGGGAAACCACCGTTCTACTTTCTGCTTCTGGGATTCACTACTTTAGATACCTCTTATCAGTGGAATCACACAGTATTTGTCCTTCTATGACTAGTTTATTTCACTTAGCATAATATCCCTAAAGTTCACCCATGTGGAAGCCTGTGACAGCATTTTCTTCTTTTTAAAGGTTGGCTAGTATAGTCTGTATACACAATGCTTTCTTTATCCATTCATCTATCAATGGACATTTAGTTTCCTTCTACGTCTTGGATATTGCAAATGAGACTGTAATAAATATAGCAGTGCAAATATTTCTTTAAGAACCCGTTTTCAATTCCTTTGGATAAATACCCAGAAGTAGGATTGTTATAGCATCATAAGGCAATTCTTTTTTTTTTTTTTTAGGGAATCTCTGTACTGCTTTCTATAATGGCTACACAATGTTTCATTCTTCATTTTTGTTTTTTGTTTTATAATGGACACCCTAATGAGATGATCTCTTCCTGTGGTTTTGATGTGCATTTCCCTGATGATTAGTGATGTTGTCCATCTTCTCATACATCTGTTGGCCATCTGTATATCTTCTTATTATTATTCTCTCCCTATCTCTTTTTTTTTCCCCCAAAAAACACAAGGCTCAAACTCACAACTGAGAGATCAAGATCTGAGCTGAGATCATGAGTCAGACACTTAACCCATTGAGCCACCCAAGTGCCCCAGCCATTTGTATCTCTTCTTTGGAAAAATGTCTACTTAAGTCCTTTGTCAATTTTTTTAAAAAAAATTGAGTTATTTGTATTTTTGGTATTGAGTCATATGAGTTTCTTACGTATTTTAGATAAGGATTCCTAATCAGATAGATGGTTTGCAAATATTTCCTCCTGATTCAGGGGTTGTATTTTCATTTTATGGATTATTTCCTTTACTGTGCAGAAGAATTTTAATTTGATGTAATCTTACTTGTTTATTGTGCTTTTGTTGTCTAAGCTTTTGGTACCATATCTAAAAAAATCAATGCTAGTCCACCTGGTGGCTCAGTCAGTTAGGCCTCTGCCTTCGGCTCAGGTAATGTTCTTGGGGTGCTGGGATCAAGCCCCATGTCGGGCTCCCTGCTCAATGGGAAGTTTGCTTCTCCCTCTCTCCCTCCCCTTGCTCATGCTCTCTTTCTCTCTCTTTTTTTTTTCTCTCTCTCTCTCAAATAAATAAACATTTAAAATAAATACATAATCAATGGAAGGCAGGCCAATGTCAAGATTTTTCTTCTAGGAGTTTTATATTTTTGCTATTACATTTAAATCTTTAATTCATTTTTGGTTGACCTTTGTGTATAGTATGAAGGTCCAATTTCATTCCTTTTCCTGTGGATTTTCAGTTTTCCCAAAACCATTTACTGAAGAGACTGTTCTTTCCCCATTGTATATTCTTGGCTCTTTTGTCATAAATCAATTGACCATATATACATTAGTTTATTTCTAGGCTCTCTATTGCATTCTCTTGGTTTGTATGTATGTTTTTATACCAATACCATACTGTTTTGATTACTATGGCTTTATAATATAATTGAAATCAGGAAATGTGATTCTTCCATCTCTCTGCTTCTTTCTTAAGATTACTTTGGCTATTCAGGATCTTTTGTGGTTCTAATATGGATTTTAGGATTTTTTTCTATTTCTGTGAAAAATGTCATTGGAATTCTGATAGGGATTGCATTTAAAGCATATATCCCTGGAAACTCAACACCCCCAATACCAAAAAATCCAGGCAAAAAATGGATAGAAGACATGGACAGACATTTCTCTGAAGAAGACATACAAATGGCAGTAGACACATGAAAAGATTCTCAACATCACTCATCATCAGTGAAATACAAATCAAACCACAGTGAGAGACCACCTCACACCAGTCAGAATGGCTAAAATTAGTAACACAGGAAACAATAGATGTTGGGGAGGATACAGAGACAGGGGGACCCTCTTGTACTGTTGGTGGGAATGCAGACTGGTGCAGCCACTCTGGAAAAGAGTATGGAGGTTCCTCAAAAAGTTGAAAATAGAGCCACCCTATGACCCAGCAATTTCACCACCAAGTATTTATCCAAAGGATACAAAAATGCTGATTTGACAAGGCACATACTCCCCAATGTTTATAGGAGCAATGTCCACAATAGTCAAAATATGGAAAGAGCCTAGATGTCCATTGACAGATGAATTGATAAAGAAGATGTGGTACACACACACACACACACACACACACACACAGAAGAATATCACTCAGCCATCAAAAAGAATGAAATCTTGCCATTTGCAATGACCTGGATTGTACTAGAGGATATTCAGCTAAGTGAAATAAGTCAGTCAGAGAAAGACAAAGACCATATGATTTCACCCATATGTGGAATTTAAGAAACAAAACAAATGAACATAGGGGAAATGAAGGAAAAGTAAAATAAGATAACAACAGAGAGGGAGGCAAACTCTAAGAGATTCTAGACTACAGGGAACAAACTGAGGGTTGCTGGAGGGGAGGTGGGAGGATGGGGTACTTGGGTGATGGGCATTAAGGAGGGCACTTGATGTAAGGAGCCTTGGGTGTTATATGCAACTGATGAACCACTAAATTCTACCCTAAAACTAATAATACACTATGTGTTAATTAAATTGAATAAAAAAAAAAAAAAACTAAAAAGAGAAGAAAAAAGAGAAAAAAAAAGTATATATCCCTGGGGAGCCTGGGTGGCTCAGTTGGTTAATCATCTGATTCTTGATTTCAGCTCAGGTCATGATCTTCCAGTTGCGAGTGTCATGAGATTGAGCCCTGCTTTGGGCTCCATGCTGGCTTTTGGCGCTTAAGATTCTCTTGTTCCCTCTCCCTTAACCGTCCCATCCCTCTCTCTCTCAAAAAAAAAAAAAAAAAAGTAATAAAGTATATATATCCCTTTGGGAAGTATGGGCATTTTAACAATATTAATTCTTCTAACCCATGAACTCAGAATATCTTTCCACTTATTTATACATTCTCAATTTCTTTCATCAATGTTTTATAGTTTTTAGTGTACAGATCTTCTCATGGGATCGATGTCCTTATGGTGAACTATCCTTGCATCGTAGTGATAAATCCCCTTGGTGATGATTTACGCTCCTTTTCATGTGCTGTTGGATTCTGTTGGCTGGTATTTTCTTGAAGATTTTCGCATCTGTGTTTATCAGGGAAACGACCTGACGTTGGGAGTTTTCTCCCACTTGTTCCGTGCTGACCCAGGAAGAACTATGGTGAGTAATGCAACCAGCACAAATCTTTGCCTTAAGTCTCAGCAGCCCTCGAACATGGCGCCCTTTCCTGTCAGGGCTTAGATTGAGGCAAGACAGAAATTGGTCCCTTGGGCAGCCCCCAGAAAAGTCTGCATTACACTTAGGTTTTAGTTTTCTTCTTCCCTCCCTACGGAGAAGCCGGGAGCTGGGAGTTTTGTCACAATTGTGCCGTGCAGAGCTAAGGGAGGGACTGTGTTGAGTGAAGGCCACAAATTACCCCGTTAGCTTCAATGTACTTGGATGCATGTTCACACGGGGTGCAGGAACCTCTTGTTTCCTAGGTTTCTCACAAAGGGAGTTGATCTGTGTATCGTTAAGTGGCTGTTTTCATGTGAGGATGGAGAGTCTAAGGCTTCCTTTTCTGCCATCTCAGTGACATCATCCTTCTGTTTTGTGTGCTTTTAGTGGAAGTCACTTTGCTTGCGTGATGTTTTCACCGGGCAGAAAGCTTAGGAACAGGGACGGGCATAGGGATAAGAAAAAGAGAAGAACAGATACAGACAGGACAGTAAAAATCATGGATGATCCCTTCCCCACGAGATGTCATGCAGTTGCAAACCACCTAATTTTATTCATAATAATGTTTTTAAAAGCTTTAATTTAAATATAGGATCAACAAATATTCATGTAAATTGCATAATGATTTTCAATACTGACTTTTAAAAAACCCTCATTAGTGACAAACTATCAATTTGCAATCATACTTCACATTTATCTTGTCCATATGCTACAATGAGCATAGCTTCCATTTGTGTTCAATAAAGGTTTGATAAATGAGTGAAAAATTCCATTATTTTTTGGAAGACACAATAAGAAAGAAGACTCTTTCCAGTCTCATTTTTTCTGATGAACTCCAAAAGAGACCAGTCATTCCACTGGCAAGTTGGAAGTAAAACTAAGTACCCACTGATTGAGACTTTGCTTAATTCTGGACATAAAGCAGCACCATATTTGATATTTAAAACTGTCTTTAATAGATATGTTTATAACACAAGACCTCGCCAAAAAATAGCTTTTCTATATATGTTATCAATAAGCAATTAGAAATTTTAATAGGAAAAAAAAAAATCACAGTCTCAGTTGCAACACAAAGTATCATGATCCAAGAGATATAATCATAAAATATCTAAATAGTCCTTAAGGACAATGATGCCGGGGCCAGCCGCCTGGGTGCGAATCTTGGCTCCAGTGCTTACTAGCTGTGTGACCCTCGGCAACCTTTCAAAAGCCCTTCCCTTTCCTCATGTGTTAGAAGTGCAGACAATAGTACTAACCACTGCAGAGTTGCTGAATGGATTAAATGAACAGATACGTGTAAAGCTGGTGGAAAAGTGCCTGGCAAAAAGTAAGTGCTATCTTTGGGTAAGTTTATAATTTATTATTGCTATTATTCCATAAAGAATTACAAAATGGTAACGAGGGACATAATATACAGTAGATGGAAATAGAAATAAACACCATGTTCCAGGACAGATAAAGTCAAATTCAAATTAGCTAAGATAATAAGGCAGAAATAGGATAGGGCGCCTGGGCCGCTCAGTTAGTTCAGCCTCCCGACTCTTGATTTCAGCTCAGGTCCTGATCTCAGGGTCAGAAGATCTAGCCCCGTGTGGGACTCCACACTGTGGGAGAAGCCTGCTTGGGAGTCTCTCTTTCTCTCATTCTGCCCCTTCCACCTGCTTGCTCTCTCTCTCTCTCTCTTTCTCAAAAAAAAAAAAAAAAATAGAAAGAAAGAACAGAAGGAAATGAATAATGTGTACCTGAATGGAATGATTCAAATGAAACTAAGATTGAAAAAATTACACTAAATTAATCTATAAATTTAATGCAGTTCTAATCTAATCAGAATTCCAATTTAGTTTTACAGAAATTGATATGTTGATTACTAAGTTAATTTGGAAGAGGATTTTGGAAAAAATTTTTGAAAAAATCCCCTGTGGTAATAATAATGCCCTGACAGGTATTAAAATATACTGTAAAACTATTTCAATTAAAAACATGTGGCATTGGCACAAGACTAGATAAGCATTAATAGAACAGAAGAGACAGCAAAGAATTACACTCATCATATATGGGAGTTTAGTATGTGATATGATGGCATTTTAAATAAGGAAAAGATAGACTACTTAATAACTGGTATTAGATGTGGCTCTTTATTTGGGGGATGTAAAACAGATTTCTCTCTCACACCAAAACCCCTCACATTTTATCTTACAGAAACATAACTTTCAGATGGATTCAAGGGTTACATGTTTAAAATTTACCCAAAGTAGAGCAGTATCGATCTATATTATTCAGCGTAAAGGAAAAACCCACTTCTTTCCACTGTGTTTCTCTCCTGTGTGTCTCCCTTACTACTCCCAGAGAACACTTTGCTTTTTTTTTTTTTTTTTTTTTTTAAGATTTTAGGTATTTGACAGAGAGAGATACAGCGAGAAAGGGAACACAAACAGGGGGAGTAGGAGAGGAAGAAGCAGGCTTCCCACTGAGCAGGAAGCTTGATTCGGGGCTCGATCCCAGGACCCTGGGATCATGACCTGAACCAATGGCAGATGCTTAATGACTGAGCCACCCAGGCACCCCAAGAACACTTCACTTCTGACACTGATGGTCACCAAATGTGTTCGGGTTTTTCTCCACATCAGGCAATTCTCAATACCACCAGCTGGGGGTCCTGTAATGTAACTCTGTTCTGGCAGTACCTGAGGATAACGTCAGATTTCTCAGGTGAGGGCTTGCACCCATAAGGCTGACCCGCCCCCCGACCCCCAATCCCCACTGCAGAGCTGGGGCTTCTGACCAATCTGCTATAGATCGGAGACTCCAATTCCACTCCCCCTCCCCTGCTCCTTGCATTCAATTAATTTGCTAGAATCGCTCACAGAACTCACGGAAACACATTTACCAGTTTACTAAAGAATTTGATAAAGAGCACGAATGAACAGCCCTATGAACAGATTACGAAAGGTCTGGGAGGGTCCCCAGGACAGAAGCTTCTGTCCCTGGGAAGTTGGGATGCATCACCCCTCCAGTGTGGATTTATCAACTCAGCGGCTCTCTGAACCCCATCTTATTGGGATTTTATAGAGGCCTTCCCCGCTACATGACCAATTATTAACTCAGTTGCCAGCCCTTCCCCCTTTCTGGAGGATGGGGGGTGAATCTGAAAATCTCTAGCTTCTAATCATGACTTGGTCTTTCTGGTGACCAGTCCCCATCCAGGAGTCCACCCCCACTGTCAACTCATTAGAACAAAAGATGCTCCTATAATTCTTATCACTTAAGAATTCACAGGGATTTTAGGAGCCCTGTGTCAGGGATGGGGTCAAAGTAAATATTAGAACAATAGATGCTCCTAGTTCTCTTATCACTTAGGAATTTACAAGGGCTTTAAGAGCTCTGTGCCTGCGGGAAGCAGGGGCAGAGGTCAATGTATAAATTTTCTGTTATCTCACAACAGAACACAAAATGCAGAAGCCATTAAAAATAATACTGTCTTTTTAAGAACATTAAAGTGTAAAGCTTTTATAATAAAAAAAACCATTGAATTAAAAAACAGGTAAAAGAATTGGAAAAATTATTTCACATGTGATTCAAATGATTAATATCTATAGTATTAGATCATAAAAATAAATTTAAAGAAAAAAACAAACATAAACATGATTCATGAAAAGATACCCAACCTCACTACTAATCAGAGAAATGCAAAATTGAAAAAATTTATTTATTTGTTTTCTTTTGCCTATCAGATTACATGAAATTCAAAAGTTGTAACACTCTACTTAGCTGGTAATGCCCAAATGCACCACTGAGAGAAATGCAATTTGAAACAAAATTGTAATTTTTTTTTTAAGATTTTATTTATTTATTTGACAGGTAGAGATCACAAGTAGGCAGAGAGGCAGGCAGAGAGAGAGAGAGGAGAAGGAAGCCGGCTCCCCGCTGAGCAGAGAGCCTGATGCGGGGCTCGATCCCAGGACCCTGAGATCATGACCCAAGCCAAAGGCAGAGGCCTTAACCCACTGAACCACCTAGGTGCCCCCAAAATTGTAATATTAAGAAGTTGTAAGAAATGGTTTGGTTGCAGTGAAGGCTGTCAGAGAGGTTGTAAAGACACTTGTACTCATTGTTGGTGCAAATACAAATTTCTAAAGCATTTTGGAGAGTAATTCAGGAGTTTCTAAAAAATAATTAATATTGATACTATTTGATCTAGCAATTCCATTCCTAAGAAACTATGTTATAGGCAGGCACATTAATGCAGACAGAAAGACAGACATACACACACAGAGATACTTGTTACATTATGCTAATCGCAAAAAAAAAAAAAAGGAAAGGAAAAGAGCTAAAGTTCCATCTATAGGAAAGTAGTCAAATAAATTACTTTCAGGGTCGAGAATACGATATAGCCTTGGAAATGAATATGAGAGATCTTTATGGAGTGTTGGGGAAAGATATAAGATATATTATTACATAGAAAGAGGACATTGGAGTAAAAAAATAATAACACTAATGCAATATTTATTTTATGCTAGGAATAATGCAAAGTGTTTCATCTATATAATTAATATGAGAAATAATCAGAACTATGGAACACACACACACATTTCTTACAAACATTCTTTGAGGTAAGTACCATTGTTATACATCTGTGAAATGTGAGGGACCTGAAGCACAGAGGGCTAAGTGACTTGTGGAAGGTTAAAGATTTTGCATTCAGGACGTCTGACTCCTGAGTTTTAGGTGTATATGAGACGACACCTCCCTAAAAATGAAATAAAACTACATGATGTCGCAAACTCCACAGGGATAGGTGGGCAGGTAGGTAGAGAGATAGACCAATAGGCTATGAACACACAGTAGAAGACCTTCAAGGATACATATAAATTATTGACAGAATTTGGTTTTTGAGTAAATGTAGAGAGGGAGAGAATATTTTTTTACTGAATATGTTTCTGTATTGTTTGAAGTTTTACAATAAGCATGCAATCATTGAACATTTGTGTAATTTAAAATATTATCTGATTTAAAAATAATCATCTAACCATAGTATACACCCACATATTTAGTTTCGTCTCTATAGGATGTTGGTGGTTATTTGTGAAGAATGATACATTGAAGATGACAACGATGTCTAGATTTTAAGAACTGTTGAGATCATCTGCTCCAAATCGTTTACTGATCAGGAAATTAAAACATATTCAAATCTCACTCTGTCAGGGCACTGCTGGATGACTGCACAATATAAAATATACTGGACCATAATCATATATCCATCTTGATACACTGTCATGTTTACTGCTCTGATATCTGTGTTATTAAATAGTTCATCTTCCTTTCCACCATTTGTGATTTCCTTTTCCTTTCCCGTGAATCATGACTTTTTTTCTATAAATGGGTGATATTTTAATGGGCGACTAGCTTGTGTGACACAGAAGCAGTTTATAACAGTGACAGATCTTGGCTGGCCAATTGCCTGGTTTTTAAATAAATTCTTTCATTCAAATGGACTTCTCATCCAGACCTCCAAGAGCAATCTCAGGGGTCTTGAGGCCTGGGACCAGGAATGACCCGCTTCTAAAAAGAGTGCCCCCTTCTTATGCCCAAAGCAATTCAGAAAAGCAACCTGAGAAGACAGTTGTTTACCAAGCACAAGTTTCCTGTTTCGGAGACCCTTTGAACAGCATCTCATGGCAAAGGGGGCCCCTGCTGGAATAGAAGGGGATGTTCTGATCAGTTTTCCTGGATAATTACAATGGTCTGATTTAATGCAGGAAAGATTTTTCCATACAAACATTAGACAACAACCAAGATTCTTTATGATACAATGTGATATGAAATGATTTTATGCAGACAAAAATTTAAGGCTAGCAAAATTCTAAAGCTTGATTGCTCATGGGATAATATTTCAAGCCTCCAATCATTCCATTTTAAAATACCTCAAGTTTACAATGATGAATCTAAAAAGCACTAACAAACCCTACTCATTCAACTCTAGTTCTTGAAATGGCATCTGCCTTTGAGCTATAAAAATAACAGATGATTTTTTGATAGCTTATCAGTTAGCAGACTGCTTAGTTAGGGTAGCACATTTTTATGCTAATGTCAGCAGAGAGGGAGAGGGAAAGAGGAAAGTAAAAACACAGAGCACTATGGTGGGGTAGAGAGAGATTTAAGGACACATTTTGATTAAAAAAAAAAAATAGAGATTTTCTTTTCCAGGATTCTTCCTCCATAAGGTAAGGCAAGAACACTGACTTAGAATTGTTCGAACCTAAAATAGACCCGAGGGCTAGGTGAGAGAAGTAATAAAATGTGATTTAATGTTTAAATGCTATAAAATATGCCTTATACTGGGCACAAAATAAATGAGGAACCTTCATGGATAAAGAATTCCATTGAAGTGCCAGTGAGCTAAAAGATGTATTTTTTGAAATGTCAATATGACATTATAGTCTTAGAGTTAGGATTGCAATATTAATTCCAGGAACTCAAGCCTAGTCAATTGAGAAATATTGTTGAGGTCTTAATGTGTTTTTGTCATATTAACCAAAGGAAAATAGAAATTGAATTAATATTAGATTTTTTTTTCTTATCATGATGGATTAGTTTATTTAAATATGGACAGCATTTACAGATCAACATGGAAAACTTTAACATTTTAGTTGGTCAGTGGGAACATGGGGCAGAGAATGTTAAGACTTCAGCAAAAAAGGAAATAAATATCATTCTCTCTTGTGTGTGTGCCTTTTTTTAACAATATTTTCAAATTTAAATTCAATTAGCCAACATATAGTAGTACCTCATTAGTTTTTGATGTAGTATTCAGTGATTCATTAGTTGCCTATAACACCCAGCACTCTAAACAGTTGAAAATAAATCATAGAACCAAGGAATCTTAGGAGACACCTAGAATTATGTTGCAACAACCTCATATTCAGAGCCTCCATTCCATCTTCAATAACATAATCATAATGTAACACGTTATTAATATAATATTTACTAGACTTATTGTAGTGATCATTTCACCATAAAGATGACCTTACAACATACAGATGACCTTAAAACAACACTGATTTGAACCAGGCATGTTCACTTATACAAAGATTTTTTTTTGACAAGTACAGCATACTATTATTAGTTATTTTCTCTTCCTTATGGTTTTTTAATTTTAAAGTAATTTTTATGTTATTTTAAGAATACAGTATAAAATATTTAAGACATACAAATTACATATTAATTGACTGTTTGACTATTTAAGTTATTGGTAAGGCTTCTGGTGAATAGTAGGTTACTAGTAGTTCAGTTTATCAGAGGGGATAGCTTCCCGGCCTTTTGGCTAAGATCAAGTGTAGTTCAGTTTATGGGGAGCTGAAAGTTATACACAGATTTTATCCGTGCCCCCAACCCTGCGCTGTTCAAGGTCCCAGGGTCAATTGTGTATTTGTTGTACACCTGAAACTAATATGTTATATTCCAATTTTAGCCCAATTTAAAAAATGATATATTTCAAATTTTATACTTATTAAGAATTTTTTATGTTCCAGACACTCTACTCAATACTAATCAACTGGGGAATCAAAGTATTTTAATGAGAATGGTGAATTTAAATTAAATATCGACGGAAGGGTAAAGTTCACCCGATAGATAAAGAGGTGAATGGCATTTAGGAAAGGGTAATAGCAAACATAAAAACTAAGGGGAAAAAAAAAAAAGTTGAACATTCAAAGAATTTCAAGTAGTCTAGCAGGAGGAGAAGACAGACTGTCCCAGGGGGTTGGGAAAGTTAACCTGGGTTGGCCAATGGAAAACTTTGTGTGTCATGCCAATGAACGAGCCAAGATCGAACCAAATGAATATAGATCTTATTTATGTTCAGAAGAGATCATTTTGACAGTTTTGAAAGATAGGTTAAAATGATGATGATGGTTAGGTGATGTTTCATGCAGCAAGAAATATAGATATAGGGCTACTTCCTTCTGATAATAGTCCAAATAAAATGTAATTAAGAGCTAAACATAGCCAATGGACAGACAGAAGGCAACTGATCTGAGACATATTTAGTAGCTAATCTCTTCAAGTCTCAGGGAGAAAAGAGCCCAGGATTCCTCCTGAACTTTTGGAGCGAGTGATTGAACAGTTGTTTATCTTTATGCATGAAGATGACGAGAAAGCTTTTAGGAGAAAATACCAGGTTTGAAGGGCTCCCGTTTGTCCAGGTAATGGCTAGTAAGATGTTGGGTATGTATCTTCAGTGGTCTGGGCCAGAGAGATCTTGGAGAGTTACCTTTTTCAGTCTGAATTTCATGCAGGAATTAAATCTTTTTTTTTTTTTTAAGGTTTTATTTATTTATTTGACACAGAGAGAGACAGCACAAGCAGGGGGAGCAGCAGGGAGAGGGAGAGGGAGAAGCAGGTTCCACACTGAGCAGGGAGCCCGATGTGGGGCTCCATCCCAGGACCCTGGGATCATGACCTGATCTGAAGGCAGAAGCTTAACCAACTGAACCACCCAGGCACCCCTGCATGAATTAAATCTTTTTTTTTTATTAAATTTTTTATTTATTTTCAGTGTAACAGTATTCATTGTTTTTTCACCACACCCAGTGCTCCATGCAATCTGTGCCCTCCCTAATACCCACCACCTGGTTCCCCCAACCTCCCCCCCCCCACCCCTTCAAAACCCTCAGGTTGTTTTTCAGAGTCCATAGTCTCTCATGGTTCACCTCCCCTTCCAATTTCCCTCAACTCCCTTCTCCTCTCCATCTACCCTTGTCCTCTATATTATTTGTTATGCTCCACAAATAAGTGAAACCATATGATACTTGACTCTCTCTGTTTGACTTATTTCACTCTGCATGAATTAAATCTTAAAGAAAATGATTTGAATTACCACTTTCTCAATTCTCCCAAGGATGGTACATAGCTGGCATTATTCCAAATGCACAGGAGAAAAGTTAAGTCAGTACATAGAATGGACAACTAGGGCATTAAAGCTTCCTTCTCTTCGTGCACCCTTGTTGAGATGGGATAAGTTAACCCAGGGAAAAGAAGAATCAAGAGCTGTGCCCACCTATATTTCAATGTCAAGGAAATAAAAGAACCTAAGAACATCCAAAAAAAGAAAAAAAAGACTCGAGATATTTGAAATGTTGATTTCAGAAATGAATTTATAGAAATCAGAGAAAGTTTCAAGAAAAGTCAAGGTCAATTATGACAAAAATCTCAGATTTTTGAATAAGAATAAGCTGGTGTTATAACAATAACACTTATTGAGTATGCACTGAAAACCAGGTGCAACATATTTAAGAACTGAATGTTTGCTTATTAGATTCAGGAATTAGAAAGTCACTAATGGCATTACAAAGAACAGTCAACTGAATCATTAATTTAAAACATAGATGTGAAAAATTGGAAGTGAAAAAGAAAATATATACAGACAGATTTTGGTTTAAATATAGGAAAAAAAATGTTCTTCAATAGCAAATTATTTTGGTGGGGCTTATGCCAAGCCTGAAATCTCTTACCACTGAATCACAGTGCATCCCTAAGTAATCTGATGGTTTCATTTTTGGGTGAGTTCTGACATGAAAAGTGATGTTACTTACAGAGAGACAAATTCTGTTCTCACGTAATCCCCACTCACCTTGTCACACACACCTACCCCTGAGCTTCATGGGAACATGAGCAGAGACTTTCATAAAGCCTTCTTTTAAGTATTCTATGACCACTTTTTGTTTGCTTTGAGCCACACTGCTTCTTCAAGTTGAACTTCCCCAGACCCACTGACCGGTCATTTGGCCTATACCATGGTCCCCCTTGCTCAGTGCTCTCCTTACACATCCATGCCCCTGCTCCATCTTTATTTAGCAAGTGTCCTTTTGGGGTTTGCACATGGGAGAAGCAAAATCAAGGTATAGAAGAAAAGGACACAATATCACTTACTACAAGTGAGTGGTATTTACTTTTTGTTGAGCTTATGAGAAAAAGAAAATGATGGGGTAACTACAAGTCAGGAAAACAAAACTTTAATTCTTAAGAACTATCACTAAATCAGCCTTTCTGGATAACAACTGCAACGCTTATCATGTGTCAAGTCTCATGCTAACTCCTTATCTGATTTATCTCATCTAATTATTAAAATAATTCCATGGTGTACAGATTTTCCAACAAATGGAAAGACTGAGGCAGCAAGAAAATAAACACCTTGCCCCAGTCTACACAATAGTATGTGACAGTCCAGGAATTTGAATCTGGGTCCATCAAACTCCATCCAATGTCTTCTTCAAAACACATATGAGGAAAATGAGGTCCTGAATGTGACTTATTTGGAGTCACCAGCTAACCAGCAGGAGAATCCGGCTGGCACCCAGGCTCTCTAATGAACAGCCCAGTACTCTGTTATACCTACTGACAGGGGTTCCCATGAGGACACAAGGCAGCTATGACTAAGAGATCAGGGTTCTTTGAGATTGCTCAACTCATGTTTAGGAGTGGATAAGTTTAACAGTATTTATGAGAATAAGAAAAAATTAAAATACACCTGAATATCTGTTGGAGTTTTATCAGATCTCTGGGGCAGACACCCCTCTGAATGAAAGGCTCCGCTGAGGACTGGAAGTCCTATGTCACGCTGGGCTCCTCTTCCCTGTAACAAAACAGTCTGCATGTACAAAGCTGGACGAAAACGGAAGCCATGTTCCCATCCTTACATAATCTGTTGGTTTTCATTCCTCTGGACACCTTCTACCATGGTTTGACTTATGTAAGTGTACGGATTCGTACGGTAGATTGTCACAGATTCCTGCGTACATGGATGGAAGTTATGGGCTCTCTCTCCCTAAGAAGCACAAGTGGAACCCATCGTGAAGAGGACCCCTGTGCCCCAGACAATGCTCAACTGGCAGAGAAAACGGGGACGGAGCCGAATCTAAGCTAAAATTAGAGAAGGGAAAAGATCCTAAAAACTGACCGTTTCAGATCTGACAGGACTACTAATTAATTTTAATGCAGATTTTTAAACAGATACCAAAAGTATGAATGTCAAGGATGTTTACATTGTTTACATTGTTTACATTGGAGAAATAAAAGCTATGCTTTTACCTCAATAGTTTGCTTTTCATTAAACATGTGATAAATAACGAATGAGATGACAAGAGAAATACAACTTTGCCTCTTGATTTGGACTAAAACCTCCTCCATGAAATTACAAAATTTAAATTTTGCCTAACTGCAGGGGTTAATCAGAAAGTCCTCTAAATGCATAGGTTTAAAAATGGGCCATTTGGACGTATGAATCTCATTTTTAAAATTTTGTAACAAGATTTGTGGATCTGTTGTAAACCAGTTGAGGAACTCAAGTACACCGAGCCTCGTGCATTTTCTAGTCAGAGCACGTCACACGCAATCACATACATTCAACATATTCCAGAACGAGTCTAAATGTGCTTGCTTCCCGTGAAAAAACATATATTTTAAATGAATAATTATACTGGCACAGGAGGAATAACCTAGTCATCATGTCTAGCACTATGTCCAGCCGGATTTCTGAATTTCATTTTGAAACATATCTGGGCGTTGGAGGTAACCATACATGAAGAAAATAATTCAGCATGAAAAGGTAGACGAATATTATGCCCACATGCCTAAGGCCTTTGAAAATAATCATGCCACTTACATATTGATAACTGTAAGATAACACATTTTTACTTTGAATGGGTGTATAGTTTAAGCTTTGTATTTGCAAATCAGGGGACAAGGGTACGTTGGCGTAATATTACCTACCATAATAAATCTGTGACTCCCTTAGTTTGAATAGGTCATCAAGCACACACCAATTTTTGGATGTGTGGTAAACAAATATTTCATCCGTAGCTGATAGGTACCTTTAAATATTGGGGGCTTTCTTCCATGATCTTATCAGGAGCAGCCACTGTATGAAAAAAAGTAACCAGATATACAGTGAAGTGAATGTGGTTCTTAAGTGGAGTGTGTTACTCCTTCCCACTCTACTGAATGAACTGTTAAAAGACCAAGAAGGCTGTCATAGAGATATCACAGGAAATAAAGAACTCCAAGCCAAGGGTGTGTCCAATGGGGTTGGCATGGAATGACAGACCGCCCTCCCCACATGGAAAATCTCGTCACCCATCTGAGATATCACATAACGGTGGCAGCGCTCCAGAGACAGAATGAGCTCCACCTGTTTGCAATGTGTTTAGCTATTAATATTTATGTAGTAATTCAAGGGAGTAAAAAATGACAAAATGAACCAAGTTGTATCACTGTTGGTGCTTTCAACCAAGATTGCTTAAAAAAAAAAAAAAAAAAAGTAACAGCATGAATCTGTCCCTCGCTGTGGGAAGAAATTGTGTGACATCCTTAGGATGCCAAGGATTGTTGAAGAGAAGGCAGTAGCCATGTCCTTGGCATGTCCAGAACATTTATTCTACCATTGACTTAATAAGACAATTTTACTATTCGTAGTTGTGCTTCTGACTCATGTTAAAGCCATGTAAATCAGAAAAATATGTTTTCAGAGCTTGCTAATATGAGTGAGCCATTTCATTAAACTTAGAAAAGGCAAGAATGGCACACATTTCTCATGGCTCATCGAAAACAAAAGAAATCAGGAAGATGGTCATCCTTATCAATGTCCTTAAGGATATTTGTCTAAGGTAATGGCCATTCTCCACAACAGCAGCCTCAAAAGGTGGGTAATATTCCATGAAGACATTTTCTTGATATTTATGGCCCTGTGATCTAGTTTAGCTCAACTTATTTGCTGTTTTGGACTCTACTGCATCTTAAAGAAATGAACTTCTTAAATGTAGTGGTAAAATGATGCATTCTCCTATTTATCCTGAAATGGCCTCTTTCAGGAATTGATCTTGTGGTGCATGGCATAATGGCAAACTCAAAATTGGACATAAGGGCATCCAGCTTCCAATTCTATTTCTGGGCAGTCAGGTTGTTATGAGAAAATAATCATGAGCGTTGGGGTCAGACTCATCTGAATTCTAATCACAGATCCACTCCAAATTAGCCATATGACTTCATAAATGTATTGAACTCTTGAGCCATGATTTGTTATTTGTTGAAAGGTTGGTGATAATATTATCTCACAGAGTTGTGAGAATTGGGTATTATAGTATATGTCAAGTGCCCAAAACACTTCGGAGTTTCCCTGTGACCATGTTCTGGGGTAGGACTGATACACTGCAGGACCAGAAAACACCTAGAATTTATTTTATTTATTCCTAGTGTAGAACTTACTCCATGAGATCTAGTAATTGTGAGCTAGAACCTAGAACAGTGTCTGGAATACAGAAGATATTTATCTTGGTCAGTTTTTGTTTGTTCTGAGTAAAAGAACCATTCCTAGCATTTAGTGTGTGGTTCAAACAAAAACCTTACATTGGAAGTTTTAACCCATCCTAGTCAAACTGTGAGGAAATGCTTTAAGACAGGGTCCTCCACAGAGAGACCACAGAGAAAACTCCTTTGGATTTAATCTCTGTAGGAGGTGCAAAATGGCATTGGCTTTTCTCTCACATTTCTTATGATCCACTTCACTACAAGTAAGCACTAAATTACTCCAAACATCTTTGTGATAACTTATTCCCAAGGACCCCTCCAACACCTACATGGTGTGTCACAGCACAGTGACACAGGGTGCTAGAGTCATCTTTAGAGGAAGGGTGAATGGTTGCTTCCATTGGAGTTTAAGACTTAAATCTTAGAACAGTTGTGACATGGAAGGCTATTTTATCTTTTCCTTCAACACTAAAGATGTTAAGGACTGTGAGTAAGTACTGTAGTAGGTTACAAACTGGCCCTCCAAGGATATCAGTTCCTAATCCCTAGAACATTTAAACGTTATGTTCTATGGCAAAGTCTTTGGTGGTGTGATTAAATTAAGAGTCTTAAGATGGGGAGGTTATTCTGGATAACGAGGGTGGGCCCTAAAGGCTCTTTAAGTGTCCTTATAAGAGAAAGTGTCCTTATAAGTGTCCTTATAAGAGAAAGACTAACACAAAGGGAAGATGGCAAAGTGAAGACAGAAATGGAGAGTGGAGTGAGCAATCACTCCATTGGAATGCCAGCAGACTCCAGAAGCTCAAAGAAGCAAGGAATAAATTCTCTGCTAGAGCTTCAGGAGGGAGGTCAGCCCTGCCACCACCTTCATTTTGGACTGATCTTGGAGGTCTGGCCTCCAGAATTGTGACAGAATAAATTTCTGTTGTTTTAAGCCACAACGTCTGTGGTAATTTGGTACAGCAGTCACACAAGTACTAATATATCCCCTGGATTCTGTTTCCTAACATTTTACTGAGCAGCTACTATCTGCCAGTCTCCATGCTGGAATGGAGAAAGAGTTTATGGGCATACAAAGGTGAATGTGGCTTTAACCAGTACTGCAGGAATGCATGAGGCTCATGACCACTCTTTAGCTACTGAAAGTAAAGACCTACCACCTAAGCTTCTGCTGCCAACATGCCAAGCATTCCATGGTCTTTCCTGATCCTTCCAGCCAGTCCTGGTGATTTAGTTCATCCCTTCTCTAGTTGTCATGTTGTAGAACCCTTTAGCAGCCTCTCTTCTCAAAACCCACTACTGCTTGGACCCTACTTCTCTCTCTCTCTTCATTGCGTGTCATTCTCTGTCTTCCATTATACCCGTTTGAGTCTTCCAGAACTTTCAGTTCCTCCGGTCTGTCTATCTCATCACTGAGCCTGAACATTTATCAGTCCCTCTTCTAGGAACAATCTTTACTTTTCTTTCATTCCTGACTTCTAGGCTAGATTAGATCTCCATACTCTGTGCTCCCATAAACATCCTGTCTATCCCCTAGGATTATCTTTATTATTATTTATTGTAATACCTGGTCTAATAGATTTTCCCCAGTAGGCTACAGGCTCTGTGAAGACAGGGTGTGCCATCTTATTACTGGACCCTTAAAACCCAGTTATCATGTGTGCCTGTCTTTGCAAAACTAGTGTTCCAGAAATGCATGTTCCTTAATGGATGATGGAATGAGTGACTAGAGGAGCCACGTTCCTCAGAGGCTGAAGCCCCAGCCCGCATGTTTATTTTCTTTTCAAAATACAATTTAATTATTTCAAGTCAATATGATTTTATTTTCACCCTGGGCACGTAGGCCTGAGCCTAAAAAAATATTTAAATGCTGCAGTAAAAGCCCTGTTACCCAGATTTAAATTTCCTCACTCTATCAGCTCTATTTATGTAACTGGGTGTGAGATCTACGGCAAGTATATAGATAAGCTTTGCAGACATGGCCCCACCTACCCATGAAGGGAGTCATTCATGGTTCCACATGAAATGAGATCTATAAAAAGATCTATAAAAAACACCTAAGACCTATCTCTACATTCCTGAGATGGTGTCGCCCTTGTTCTAGGTCCACAGGCTCTTTGGGGAGCTACACAGAGCAGCTGAGGTTACTTCCATAACAGCCCTGTGCCCTGCATCTCATACGTTGGCCCATTATTGGAGTTGATGCCAACTTGATAGTGATCAAAACTTGCTCTCATCAAATGCCAAGTCTTTGGACCTTCTGGAATTAGTTAGTGACCATAGCTCATTTCTAGTGGAAAAGGCTGTACGCAACAGCCAGCTGTCTTATCAGGAAGGGAAACGATTTGCTTTTTCAAATTGGCTTTAAAAAGTGTATATGCTGCCAGACGGCCTCTGGGCATGTGTATGAAACATCGAAAACAGACACAATACACACGAAAAAGAGATGAATTCCCAAAGCAGGCTCCCCATGAAGTAGCCAAGTAGGCTCTACTGATGGAACGAAATAAGCCTTAGAAACATCACTCTTTTCTTCTATAAATGACTTTTCTCTGTGAAAGTGGAAATATATGGGGGTGGGCGGGTACACACTAGAATCATTTTATGAATTAAGTTAAAAAAAATCAGTGCCACACCTAAACTGCTTTACTATTACTATCTACACTGCTGTACTATTTTTAAGTCTGTTTTCTGTTTCAGAAAAATATTATATCTCAGAAACACTATCATTTGTTTGTAAGGATCCACAAAGATGTTTCAAGCTCTCTCAAAATTCAGAGATGCTTATTGACATTTAATTGTGGTACCTCTTTTTTAAAAAGTCCTTAACTTGCTGGTTTCTTTAATCAAATGATGCTTATTTACCTTCTTACTCATAGGGGAATCTAGAATTCATATTTAATGTTCTGATTAATGATCATAAACAACGCTTTTAAGATTTTTTTTTTTAACCTGTGTATAATCAAGCCATCCAGTTACCAGTAACTGCAAATGTCACAGATTTCAATGGTCTCTTTGGGATTTTTTATCTGTTTGCTTTTATAAAGAAGGTGATTTTATTTTTACATTAAGGAAGCATTAACATCATTAAATGGGCTCCCACTTTATGATAACTGCAAATGTCACATTGATCCAGAAAGATAAGAAAATGTGCTCATCTTTGGAACAAATATCCAAGGCATGAGCAGGCAACCCACACTATTTGCATTAAAAAACAAATTGTATAAATGCAAAAGATTGATGTACCATCTGTTCATGTCCTTCACTTTTCTGGCTCTTCTGTGTTGAGATATTTTTATGGAATAGTTACGTTTATTATTTTGAAAATGAGCCACAGGTTAAAGAAGTTTACGACGGGTAATATAACTCAAAGCTACTGGTTTACTGTATTCCAGGTATTAAAGCTTGTATCATGTTACATTCCGTGCTATTAAATGCATCACTGTATCGCTTATACAGTCTGATGTTCAGACCAGGATAAAATGTATATAAAACTATAAAGGATATTTAGGATCAAAACCAAAATATCTCACTAAGATGACTCTTGGCAAGGAGAAGAAAAAAAATAACCTTTAAAAATTAATGACTTCTAAAACCACTGGAGTAGGCATCAACTTGTTCTGTCACTCCTAAATTAAAAACAAACAAACAAACAAACAAACAAACTAGGATTCAAACAGAGTAAATAAGTACCTCTTTGGGGGAAGTACATTGGAGTACTAGTCTTCCACTCAGGCACTATTTTCTTCTTTGTTTGTCATCTAAAAATCTCCTGGCCAGTCTAACAAGAAATTTCATTTCCCTTTGCCCTTCCTTCCTTCCTAACACCAACAGTATTTACTTCTTTTTTGAAATTGAAAATGAACTTGCCGTCAGAGTTATCCTGTATAAAGTCTAACCGTTCCATGGTGGGAATGGTACATTTTTTGTTAACTGGACAACCAGGACAAAAAAAAAAAAAAAAAAAAAAGAAAGAAAGAAAGGAAAGAAAAGAAAAAAGAAAGCAATTGTGTAGAGTGAAGTTTGCTATAGTAATCGCCCTCTGGTGGCAACTGACTTAGACACCGGAGGCCAATTTTTTTTCTACAGTAGCCTTCCAAATCACACAAGCTCATTTTTTGCTGTGAAAACTCTATATTGTGTGATGTACATGGTTCAGTAACCATTTTCTGCACAAACATCATATTTGTGCATATGACTATGAAGGATTTACTAAGGTTGACGCCCTCTCAGAATCTAACTTTATGCTTTTGTCATTCTTGGTTTCTGATTAGAAAAAGAACGACCAAAAAAAAAAAAGATTTCCTGATTTTGAAGCAATAAAGTCAAAGGCCTCAAAGAATCTTGCAACATGTACTTTCCTCATATTCCAAAAGATACTACTAACTGATTTCCTATAACCCCCAACCAAAAGGAGGTTGTTAGATTTGAAAAAGATAAATGATGGAAATCATACAGGTTTCGAGTTTCTTCTTGTCTCAATGAACCTGTGAAAGATCCAGATTGCAGTAACTTACCACACCATCAGTAGTAAACCTTGCTTATGAAATTTAATTTTTAGTATGTGTCATTTTATGACCCTTTTCCAAAAAAAAAAAATCACCTTCTGATTTTTTTTTTTCTTTTTGCAAATGAAACAATGGACTACAGGAAAAAACAGAATAGTATCTGCTGAGAAACTCAGTCGTATCACTTAGCATGGCTGGGCTTGGGAGGACCATGTATCCATGGAGGTCCTTTTGGATTCATCCAGAGTCTGAAGGATCAAAGAAAGTTCCTAAGTGAGGGAAGAAAGATCAAAGGCAGCAACTAAAAAGAGTCAAGAAAATACACAGAACGGAAGAAGAGAAAAGAGCGTGAACACAGAAAAAGACACAGCAGAAGACTTTACAATACCTGAAACAGCAAAAGCTTTCTTGACAATTAACTTGGAAAATAATTATGAGAGCTTCACAGAGTCTAATATACATTAATAAGAAGGAAACCAAACACCTCATTTCTTTAGAGGTTAAAATTAAATCATTCTCTTAATTTTCATTTTCCTCAACTGCCGCTTTTTCTCAGAATTGTTCTCATTTAACCCTAGACAATAAATTGGTCTGCCCAATGACTTCCAGACTACAAGGATAAAACTGGAGATCAGGTTGGAAACGTGATATGGAAAACATTAGTAAAATAGAGTCTTCACTCATTACAGAACATAAGTGACCTTCATATTGTATACAGAAGAATAAAATGCTGTAATATAATCTGCCATAGCATTTTGTAAACATCTGAGAAAATTCCTATAAGTCCATATTTATTCATGAAAAAAAGAGAATCCATTCTTAGAAGAAGCAATGTTTAAAACAATTTTGTAATTGCTAATATTGGAAACATGCAGAAAATATATAGACTCATATATACATATTTTTCCCATTTTGAAAATCTAAAAGAATATTTTTATTTGAAACCATAAATTGATCAATGAAAAAGGCTGGAAGTGACTATTTTGACTCATTCTCTCTTTTCTATTTGCAAAATTCCAAAACCAAAATTCACATTTCTTTTTCTGACTTAAACTTTGTTTATAAAATAATTCCAAATGCATTCTATCTGGGTACATCCACAGTGTCTAGTTCAGAATTCTTCATGTTCACATGAGAAGACACACACAGGACTTCGGGGACCCATAACATAATAAAGATCTGGACACAGTTTTCTGAGTATACAGGAGCACATAATAGGTTTTGCCTAACCATTCTCCAAATCACAGTTGTGCATTTTTATTTTATGTCAAACACACTAAAATCTCAGCTTATTGAACTCGCATTCTGTTCCTCTTTTTCTTTCAGAATGTAGTATTTGGCTCTTTTCTCTCATGTTTTATTTAAAAATAATGGTATACAGCTGCAAAATATAGCTGGTATCCTTCCTTAGTTCACTGCTCTGTTCTTGATATGTAGTCTCTTAAATCATGTGCATCTCTTTAAAAGCAAGATTAGAGATCTACCTATATGTTTTAAAAGACACAAAAGAGGATTCCTTCGGTTAATTGTAATTTCTTAATAGCACATTTGACTGTATATTATTCTTTCCACACTATTTTCAAAGAGCGAGTTACTGGGGATTTTTACAAACTACGGTTTTCCCTGATTGGAAGGAACTAATCAGAGTGTAGTCTGAGTTTGCATTGTGAGTCCTAAGGTTACCTCAATCCACATAACTACCGAAAGTCAAAATAAAACGGAGTTAGATTCTGGTCGAACACCTTTCTTGAGACCCTTCCCAAAGCAAGGAGAGTGTCTTGAGTCCATTAGAAAACTCTTCCATTAAAACAGTGGTGTACATCTTCTTTATCAGACAACTGTCCAGTTAAGTAGCTGGATTTTTATCAGCATAAAGTTGCAAAGAGGAATGCACTGTGTATTCAAAAAAAAAAAAAAAAAGTCACCAAGTCTTCCTATTCTCTGTAATCTTTCTTCAGCGTTAGCTTAAGCTTTGCTGAGATAATGCCAGGATCTAGTTTCCTTTCTTCCTTTCTTTGAAACTATTTTAATGAAGATATAGATCATGATGACCACTTTAAATATTAAAGTCAGAAAAAGTTTTCTGAGTGTAAATCTTACATATTAAAGGTATTTTCAAGTTTTCCCTTTGTTGTTTACGCCATGGAGAATGGTCATGTATTTGATTTTTCACAACAAGGGGGTGTGGGGAAGAAAATCAATTGATATAACTGAAAGACTACGCTAAAATTAAGTAGCAAGAAGACTGGCAAGTCTTTTTGAATCTATGTCCCAGAGTGCGGTAAGTTTGACATTTTTCTCTCCAGGAAGTTTTAATACATGGGAACTCCAGACGGTACGGTAAGTGACAAACAGCAAGCTATTCACACCCCATCTTGGGGTTACTCACCCCAACTTGAGGTTACTTAGATGGTTACTCACCATCTAAGACCAAGCATTCTGATGTGAAATGCCTTGAAAAAAAAAGTAGAGCCATGCACTCTCCAAGACAGAACACTGCAGCTTAGGGCAAGAATGATATCACATCACTAAATGCTAAGCTATTGGCTTCTCGGTAACAGCATAAACCCCTCCTACAGCAAGGGACTGTGTATCAAGTCCTCTCCGTACTGGTCAAAATAATCTTCTTTAACAACTAAGTGAAATAATTCATTTTAACTGGCAGTTAAAACAGGGACTCTAGGAAGAAATTAAGTGTGTGTAGAGATGGTGGGACACAAGGGAGCCTCCTTCAGGTCCAGGGCCAAAAGTAACGTCGTGGGATACAAAATGTTTTAGCTGACTTGACTGGTCGGTATAGCACCACGCATAATAGGACAAGTAACAATAGGGCTCAAGCATATATTTTCCTTTTCCCAGGGCACCAAGCTACGATGTAAAAATATTTTAAAGTATTGTTTCCCTTTCCGTCTTTCCACATTTTTAAGTATAAACAAATTTACACAAAATTAAGCCCTAAGATGTGTGTTTTTCCGTATAGTGTGGTAGAAGGAAGAAAACAGATAGGTGGAGAGAAAAGCGTGGATAGTAAAATAGGAAATTTTCAAGTACACATACAGATCACATTTATGTAAATAAAGAGGCATAATTTTTCTTTCACATGAGTATGATAAATGGGGCCATATTACTGTAAATACTAGCACTATAAAAGCTAATACTTTACAGTATCTATGGTTAATTGTATTTAGAGCAATCACGAAATAAAATAAATTCTTCGAAAGAACAAGATGAATTCTTTGGGGGGAAATAATGCTCAAGCTGGCATGAAATTGTTTCCTAAATGCTTTCCAATGAGCTCTAGTTAAAATTTGTTTTCAATTTCTTCCAGAACTTTTGTACTTTTAGGCTAACACCTTGCAATAACTTCCCTTGAGTTTGCAAAAAAAAATAGAAATTGTGACTTTTTATCATCAAAAGGACTTTCAGAACGCAATCTTGTCATGTTGCTCGTAGGACATGATTTTGTATGTGGCTCTGCTCTCCTCGCACCATTTCCCCTCACCGCTCCTGCATACCAAACCCAAAGTTGTGCTCCTTTTCATGCGTTTCTCCTCTTGTAAGCACGGGGTACCTCCTCCTCCTAGTGATTAAGCACCAAAGTTATGCTCGGAATTATATAGAATATAAAATTAGATATTGTCCCTTCCCAGTGGGCTCACAGTATCTCCAAATTTGCTGTAAAATATGTCTACATATTGTATAACAGATGCACTTCAAGTGCTAAATGTCTGGAGATAAATCTATTATTGACTTCATCCTCTCAACCTTTCCAATTTCCTTTATCATTTGTCAGCTCTCTTTATGTACATGCCCAGGCAGACTGGTAATTGCAGAGCATGTCCTTTATTTTGTAAGGAGCGCCACGGTTCGAGTGCACCGTGACAGATTTGGGTCCTAAGCACGGGGGCACAATAACGTTCTTGACCCCGATCCATGGGCATGTGTCTCCCTACACTTACAGCAATGGTAAATAATCCAGAACAATCTGAAATACCCTTTTAATAGGGTCAGCATGTTTTCTATCTTGCTGAAGATTCAGGATTCTGTCCATTTTTCCATATTTTATAACTTGTCTTGAAAAATAATTCCCTTTTCATCTGGGCTAGAGGGACAGCTATGGAATTGACAGTGAAAATCCTGGAAAAGACACAGGTGACTTTTTGCTATGTGTTTTAGCACATACCTAGAGTGGTCTACGTGTGTGTGCATGTGTGTGTGTAAAAGCGTCTTTACACTGGCCTGTTTATATTCTGCATTCCAATACAGATGCCTATTTGATGCATATAAAACTTAAAAATTTAAACATATGAAAGTATTGCTTTCTTGATACTTCAGTGATACCGCACTTTACTCGCATACTTTAATTACAGAACTATTGCATTTGTAGACATCTAGGTAGAAATCTTAATTTGTAAGAAAGCAGCTTTGTAATGCTAGAATTTGTATCATTCATTCTCCTGACTTAAAAATCTGTAGATTGATGGTTACAGTTTAGTTACAGTTACAGATTCCTAAGACTTTAGCGGTGCCTGGGTGGCTTAGTCGATAAAGCATCTACTTTGGCTCAGGTCATGATCCCTGGGTCCTGGGATCGAGTCGCGCATTGGATTCCCTGCTCAGCGGGGAGCCTGCTCCTGTCTGCCTCTCCGCCTGCTCATGCTCTCGCTCTCTCTGACAAATAAATGAAATATTTTTTTAAAAAAAGATTCCTTCAGACTTTAGAGTTGAAATGTGAGTTTTCAGCCTACCTCAATACAACTTTTGCCATTTTTAATAAAAGAACAGTTTTACTTCTCATCTTAAAAATAAAACAAGAAAAAATGTGAAATTAAAATATCCTCTTTCTCCCTCCCCTTTTTGTTTATTTCTGAGTCTTTTCTTCATTTCAAATGAGTTTTTAAACACATTTGGCAGTCAGTACCCCTAATCATTCAAAGAGTTGTGTGACAAGGGGGAGCTGGCCAGATACCATCAGTTCTTTTAAAATGTATTAGTCTTTAACCACCTGTCTTCTCCCTTAAAATTTAAATAGAAAAAAGTATATATTTTGATGGAGGAAATCAGCTTAATGATTCTATAATGGCGCTTTGGGATACATACTTTAGCATATCTCATGACTTAAGACTTGTCAACGTGATGGAAATGAGCTCATTTGTTCAAAGTTTGTCTTTTGGTAAAAATCATCCCTTTTACCACAATGAGCCTACATGGGGTAAATGAAATTGATCATCAAGATTGAATGTTTTTTATTGCCGGCTTGGTCTTTATGGCCCAATGTCAAGCTATATTTTGGTTTCCATGCTAGCAGTCTGCTTCCGTCCCCAGGGTAAGGAGAGCACAATCTCACTGTTGTCATGCTGTTGCCAATAATCTCTTCTGTGTTCATTGACTTTCCGCCTCATAAAATATGGTTCGGCCATTAAGATACTAGTACCTGGTGTTCTGTTTTATATATCCTCAGTCTGGCTACATTCTGTCATGTCAATGTCAATATATGCCTCATCCATTGACCTAATAGCTTGTTGGTGTTGTTGTTTTAAGATTTTATTTATTTATTTTTGTGAGAGAGAGGAGAGAGAGAGAGAGAGAGAGAGAGAGCGAGCACGCGCGTGCGCAAGCGCACACAGCATGAGTGGGGCTGGGGGCGGGGGGAGGAAGAGGGAGAAGCAGACTCCCCACTGAGCAGGGAGCCCAATGGGGGACTCAATCCCAGGATTCTGGATCATGACCTGAACCAAAGGCAGATGCTGCACTGACTGAGCCACCCAGGCGCCCATGACCTGATAGTTTCAACTGAAAGGAAGTCAGTAGAGTTCTGAGACCAATTCTCTAAAGTCTGGAGACCATCATATTCTGAAAATAATGCGTATCTTGCACGGACATAGTAAATCTTGCCCAGAGTGATCTGAAGTGATTTCATTTTAAAAGTACAGAGTTTCTCAAGAAACAAAAACATTTTTATGTAATGTTTTCCCAGCATATCATTAGGATTCCAAAATCTCAAAATTGCTCTGGGGAAGAAAAGCTGTGTTTCCTCCCCCAGAGATTTTGACACTTTCACTAGAGGTAGGAGAGAGGGTTCAGATCACAGCGTCGGGGTAGAAATAGTGCCGTGCAATGTGACAGAAAAGGAAGAGCCAGTACTCTCTGGCTGTCCTTGCCCAGGCTAGCATTGGCAGGGAGGGGCAAGGGGATGGAAATCGGAGGAGGGAGAAATACCACCACCAGCCTGAGACACAAGGTGCATTTCTCGTTTGAGACACAGAAGGCGGATAAAAGTTGGAAAATACAGAAAAGAAAATCTAATGTTGATATCCCTTAATAAATTAACAGCTATATTTTGAAAAATCATAGCAATTACCCTGTGGCAGTCAGATTTCATTCATTTAATAAAAGTGTAAGCATCAACGAGGACTGGGTATTAATGAGGAACTAACTGGGTATTACATCCTAGGGATGAAATGGCAAATAGCATGTGATCTCTTACACAGCTTACAGACTTGTGAATAAGACAGGTATGAATCAAATACAGATAGACCCGCAGGTTAAAATTCAGGTACTATAAAGCAGACATATATGGTGCTGTAAGGGCAGATGGGAAGCACCTGGCCTTGAACTGAGACTTGAAATATAGGTAGAAGTTACATGATTCTTCCATCAACATTAAAAGTGTTGAAATGAAATAATAAAGTGGACACATTAATAACCAAGCTAGCTTTAGGTTTTGCGTATCTGAGATAATTGTTAATTCATAACCTCATATGCTATTCGGATCTTACAATGTAAGGCTCACAGGCAGTAGTATCTATAAACTTCAGTTTTCAGTTGAAAATCTCAGATGTTTCCATTTGCATTTAGCTAAAAATTGGCAAGAAGATTATCATCTCTGATCCAATTTTTTTAATGGAAAACTAATTTTGATTTATGGAGTGGCAAAAATATAAACATTTTAGATAAATCTTTTGCCAATTTCTAGATAAAAAATGGTTTTAACTGTTAACTTTGGCCTTTTGAAGGATTATTTTTAACTGAACATGTCAATGTTTTTACCCTATAATGTTTTTCTATATAAAGTCACACAGTATTACCTTGTTCTGTTTCACAGTACGTAACCCTTTTAGGAGACCTTGGCACTTGTCTCTTCCTTAGCAAGAGTCACTGTCTAATGAAGCCAGAGTCTTCATATCATTACCATCTTTTCAGGCAAGACTGTGAGAGTTATTAGCACATTATGTTAAATATGGAAGCTCTTTTAAAATAAATTTAATATCTTCTGTGGTTGCTTTTATAAAAAGAGAGACACCACTGAAAACCACTCATGATGATCAGTACTAGTGTTAGTGGTTCATTTGTTGATGGTCTGGAGAGATGCAGTTAAAAAGATGATGTTAAAAGGAGGCTTATTGAGGAAAAAAAATTCTGAACAGTGTCTTTATGGAAAATTAATTATAAGCAAGTTAAGAACACCCAAGCCTTTTGCAGTTTCTGAAAAAGAACTAATTTGATTATTTCTAAATCCTTGCTTTTTAACTTTATTTTTTTTTCCTTTTCAGAACTTATTTTTACTAAGCAAATAGACATTAATACTGAAAATATTTCCCTATTTTTTTAAAAAATAAATCATCTGGTACTGATAACTTCATCTGACTCTTTCATAGCACTCTGGCCTTTCCCTTTCAAAGCACTTATCACAATTTGTAATTACGGTCCTATTTATTTATGTGTTTTCTTAACTACGGGGAACTATTTTAACAAGTGATACGTTATGACAGCTGACCCTCGTCAGTTTTAGAAGTCAGTCTAGTAAGTCTGTTTTAAATGATTTTAGTACTCTGTGCAGAAAAGTGCTAGTACCTTTTGATTATTCTCAAGAATAATCTATTTCAGATTTATTGCTCACATTAAATATGAGGGAGGATTTTTTAAGACCTCTGAAATTCTAGTTTTACATTTCACTTTTTCAAAATGTGATATACATATGTACACATACATACATATATACATACAATTATATATAATTTAAGAAATTAGAAATGTCTTAAAATATGTACATGCATTATATGTACATACACATATTTTCATCTGTTATATATAGTTGTTTAAGATTATATATATGTATGCCTGTATGTATATATAGCCATACATGTATATATAAATTTTAACAAATTAAAAATCTTAAATATTTTTTGATTTAAAATAGTGTCAAAATCACAAAGTTTGTGGCAACTTTTTACAGCTTCATTACAATGTAATTTATGTACAATAAAATTCAACAATTTTAATTGTAAATTTGTATTTACTTTTTAAGAAATGTTTTATTATTGAAGAATGGTGGCCATACAAAGTAATGTTAGTTTCAGATACACAACATGGTAATTTGACAAATTCTGTATACATTTTTATACCTTTTGACAAATAATGTATTTGGTTTCTCATGACCACCATGAAAATCAAGATATAGAACCTTTCTATCGCCCCTTTTTTGTTTTTTGTTATTTATTTATTTATTTTTTGGTGTGTGTGTGCCCATTTGCAGTCGACCCCCTCCCTCTGCTTTCCATCACTGTAGTTTTACCTTATATCTAGGATTTTGATTTTGTTTTCTTTTCTCTAGTCATCTATCTCCCCCCAAAGGCTGTATACTCTCTGAGATCACGGACTAGGTTAGTTCAGCAGGAGACTGACTGGATTTGAGAATTGAGAGGAAAGAATGCTCAGACATGTAGATTTCCTGTAGATTACGCTTTACTGCAGCAAGCTTAAAAGGAACAAGGACAGGAGATAACATCAGGTTGGATGCCTGTGATCCTCTGCTCTCTCTCTCAGCCCCAGCAGGAGACAGATCCCAGTGGTTGTGGGAAGGAGGCTAAACGAGATGAAGGTGCTGTCCCATTGTACAAAGATACTTAGCACTCCTCTATTCCCTGCCACATCGCCCTGAAATCACCCCCATATGTTTGCATCTAGCTTTCATATTTCTGCTATAACTTCATTCTGCGTTACATTATTCTCAAGTCCACGAGCATCCTCTAGCCTTCATGCATGCAGAGGTGCCCTGCGAATGACCCAAGACAGACTGGCTGCCTGTGCACTGATGATCTGCATCACGACTTGGCCCAGGAGGGACTGGGTAGGGCAGGTCTAAGATCTATCTCAGCCTCTGATTCATCGCCATGAATTCAGTGCCCAGCACAAGTCCTATTCAGAAGTTATCAGATAGATCTGTTGAATGAATAAATGGGAAGTTTCTGTTCACTCATGTATAAAATGGACCTAAACACAGGGTCTACTTGTTAGGTAAAAATATCTGTGGGACATTTATCCTGATGCCTGGCCCATATTTGATAAACACGGATAAAATGTTTATTGCTATGATTGCTAGAAGAGCTCTACAAATTAGAAGTCTAGATTAATTATCAGAAGCTCCAAGAAGGATTTCTGCAACTTGTCTTGTTCTAAATTTTTCTTGCACTCAGAGAACTCAGCTCATTGAATGGCGGCACGTGTAACACCACACGAGCACAGTGTCAGGTGCTGGGTCATAAAAGCCAAAGAGCCCTTAGATAATTCTCTTAAGGACTTGACAATGAAAAAGAACCTTGAGATTATCTAGTCCAGCTCCTTAATCTATCAGAGGAGAGATTAGTAGATTGCCCCAGGGAAGTTAATGGTAGGACTGGAGCCACCAGCTTCCTTCCATTTCTATCCCTACTCTGCCTCTGTTTCACTTTCTCCTGTCAACTGCAGAGGCATAAAAATCCCCTACAATTGCAATATGATTTGTTGTCTATTTTTTTAACTAGGGGATTTATTTATTTACTTAGACTTTATTTATTTATTTGACAGAGAGAGACACAGTGAGAGAGGGAACACAGCAGGAAGAGTGGGAGAGGGAGAAGCAGGCTTCCCACCGAGCAGAGAGCCTGATGCCGGGCTCGATCCCAGGACTCTGGGATCATGATCTGAGCTGAAGGCAGACGCTTAAGGACTGAGCCACCCAGGCGCCCATAGGGGACTTATTTTAATAAGGCCCATTAAGAATGGTCAATGTGGAGTACATAATTTGTATAACTTCTGCAATGTAGCAGCACGCTGTTCTTATTAGTTAGATCCACACCGTTATCGTCTGTTAAGGTAACCTGCTTCCGGAGAAAGGAGAAACTAAGTTTTTATGCACAATTTCCTCAGGAAAATTCAGATACAAATCAAACAAAAAGGGAAAAGTGAAGGAGAAAGGAGATCCAGTATGAGATACTCCATGCCTATTCTCTGGTTTCTTTCAAACGATTTTTATATGCGATGGTCACAAATATTATAAACAGATAGAATAAAACCACCGCACTTGCTATCAATCCGTTGAGGTTCATGCTCTTATTTCGTCTTCAATGGATTTTATTATCGTTTATTTTAGTGACTTTATTACTTTTTTTTCATGATGTGGTTGCAAAGGATAAGAGTTGGAGAGAAGAAACCTAACAAGAATTGGTCCCTGGGGAGAAATAACCAACGGAACCAAGCTTCTGTCCAGTAAGTTCTATAAGGCATTCACGTGGGAGTGTCTCCTGGACCGTTGTCCCAGGCAATTCAATAACCCACAATTGCATGAATAATACACAGATAACAAACTTTTGCCCAGCAAAAAGAAAAAGTCCTGTAGTTGAAGGAGGCCCCAGGCATGGAAGATGGGATTTAAAAACATAATATCCACGTGAAAACAGCAAAAAGGCTTAGAAAGGAAATAGGCAAGTGAAAGCTTAGAAAGAGAGACAGTGTGACACACTGAAAGTCAAGTTTGTAGAAATGAACAGTGCTATGAAAATGTGAGTGACAGAAGGTAATTTTAAACAATGACAATAACACTGGAAGTATTACTCTCTCTTAATGAAACTTTTTCATTGTCAAAATGAGACCTGTGCCGGCTTCAAAAAAAAAAAAAAATGCCAACGGATGAAATGCATAAGGAAGAGTGTTTATCCACCATAATCACTAATTCCACTTCCCAGAAACAGCCACCAGGGTTTTCTCACTCCTCTTTTATCTGCCTCCTGAACGTTCGCCAATGCCCACTGAGGGCACGTCGCAGATGCTTGAGAAAATATTATAGTTTCAAAACGATGCCTATGGAAACAGACTGATTCCTGCAAGCCCTTTAAGGAAACCTATACATTTTTCACATTTCTAGGGCATCATTTCATAAACCTACACTAAAAATCATCCCAAATTGAACATATTGGAGGCAATCAGCCAAAAATCAAGACTACACCATGTTAAGCATTAAGAGCCAAGAAGAGTGACTGGATGTCATGTGCAGAGCTGTGAAAACCCAGCCCATCTTGACAAAAAATAGATTTACTGTATCCCGTGTACTGTAAATGGCAGCATGTGGAGGGAGCAATCACATAAGCTAAAAGAAACTCTGTGACAAGCCATATCGCAAGCTTTGCGGGGCTGAGAGGCAGACGAACTTTTTGGTTACCTCATCTCACACACCGTCTTTTGGGTACCCCACGTTGGAGCAACTAATGAAGGGTACGGTCTCCGACTCCTGCCAGCTGTGCCGGGTCTCAGAGCACACGGGTCTGGGTGAAGTGAAAATGTTTAGCTCGTTTATTTCGGTTCTCTCTGAGCAGGAGGCCTGTCACATCCTGGCATGGGTCAGACACGAAAGTACTTCGCAAATCCCAAGAAAAAGCAGCATCCAAATAGAGTTAAAACCTTTAAGCTTTAGATGGTAGAGACCCTGAATCCTGGTACCTGGGGCATTTTATTCTCTTTCATCTCTCAAAGGGAAGAGAGTTATTAACAGAAGGTAAACCATCCATTCCTAACCTGTAGCAAAAGGTGATTGAGAAATGACCCTGGGAGGCTTAAGGATTTTAGGCCATTTATTCTTTGCATAAAACACAAAAGAGTAACTATCACTTAGTTATTTGCCTTTTGGCCATCATAGATGTTTAGCACGAAGTCAAGAACTCCTGACCCTCCAAAATGTTCAGGGCTGCTGAAAGCAGGCGGTGTACATGTCTTTCTCCCTTAAGGAAAGATGCCCTTTTAAATTGTATTTTCCACTTGAGAATTAAACAACACATGATAACTTCACATATAATTATTACTATGGTGTGCTATTTTCATGGGTTAGTGTTATCAATATACTTTGTAAACATCCAAGTGTAATATGTTATATAATATTAATTAGATTGTAACATAATTAATCATATTAGCTATGAAATATTTTTGATTACATTCTGTTATATATTTTATTCTGTATTATATATCATGCCATATGCATTAAACATACTATATTTTATGTTATGCCATATATACATATATTTTATAATGTCATTATAAGTGTTGATAATGTATCTATATAATTACTAAATAAAAACACTACATCTCCTTTTACTGCTTAAACTCCTTTTACTGGGTTTACCGCTTAAACCCATTGGACTCATGTTCACAGATTCTTCTTTAAAATCAAGGGCATTTAAGCACTGTCAGAGAACTTGATCAGTTAATAACGGTGACATTTTAATTCAGATATTTAATTTGAAAGCTTCAAAGTTTATGTGTCTCCTATGCAGGGGGCTGTTTTCATCAGCAATTACTGAAAATCCAGCGCAGAATTACACTTTGTATTTTAGTATGAACCAAGGTGATATTTTCAAGAAACTGTAAGACTGTTTTCTGGTATATTTGTGTAATTACAGATAGAAAGTCTTTAGGCACTGTTATAACTTTATTGTATGGCAGCTTTCAAGAAAAACAGTATTTATTGTGAAAGATGATTGTAGTTTCAATATCTGTTTCCTCTTATTTAAAAAAAAAACCAACATATATTTAGCCAGATACCATGTACACTAAATTTAGTTCACTTGGAAATGCTCTAACTAGCTTTTTCTTTATGATCTTTATATTTAAAATAAATCCCAAATAAGCTCTAATTCAGTGGACCCACAGAGCAATAATTATACATATCCTCTCCTAACAGAAAAGTATACAATTATAAGGATATTATCAATTGTTTTAAGAAAAATACATAAGGTATTGAAACTGTGTAGGAAAAAAAAAAAACTACATTGGTCTTAATTTTATCTGAGAACAAAAAATGTTGGGAACCAGGAATAGCTAGAGAGAAGAAACCTAACAAAAATTGGTTCCTGGGGAGAAATAGCTTTCCCGGTAGCTTTATTATAATAAAATGAAAACAAAGTGACTAACACAGCATTTCTTAGTAACAAGGCAATGACACTTGAGATCTTTCCATATTTAAAACCACAAATGTAGAATGGATGTACTTTATTTCATGAAGAGATTAAAATTTGGAGAATGTACCATCCAGCATGATGGCCACAGTTAATAATACTGTGCTGCATATTTGAAAGTTGTTAAGAGAGTAGATCTTAAAAGTCCTCATTACAAGAAAAGGAAATTTTTGTAACTATGTAAGGTGACAGATGTTAACCACACTTATGTGGCGATCATTTCATAATATATTCAAAGAGCGAATTATGTTGCACACCTGACACTCAGAGTTGTATGTTAATTATACGTCAGTTTAAAGAAAAAAGATTAAAATGTAAGCCTTCCTTTCTTAGCTCCTCCCACAGAGGCACTTAGAGGTAAGAAGTAAAGGGCTACTTCTCCACCTCCTACCACACGAGAGTATTTTCGAAGTTCATCAGAACTGTATCTTGACCATGAATATGGCATGTGCTTCGCAGAACACAGATGACTTATCACCATCGCTTTCCTATTTTAATCCATTTGGATGGGAACAAGAAATCTTTCTGTCCCACTGCCTCAAATGCCTTCAAAACAATTTGTTTTTTCTGCTACCACTTTCTTTATAATTATGCTATGTAATGCGTATTGGACCAAATTAGCTATTTAGAGTTCAAATCTGTTACTATGCTAACACATTCTTTCATCCATTTCTTTCTTTCTTGAGTCAGGACTCAGAGCAGTTTCTCTGGGGCAAAAGAATGTATCCTTCTATTTCTGTTTTTGTTTGTAAAGACAGCCCTCTTTGTAAGAACTGCATCTGTCTCCCAAACTGTCATTCAGAAAACAAAGAAACAAGAATCTAAGCGGAGTCCAACGCAGTTTGCAGTTTTAACACCTTCCTTGGAAGAAGTCGAGTAGTAGATAAGTTACCGGTTCGTGGGTGGTTGTTCCTGGTGCGGACGGGAGGCAGGGGAATGTTTTGAGAGGTCAAATCTTTCCCGTTTCCTCAAGCAAGAGAAAGTCCAGATCAGGAGGGAGGGCCTCTGCCTCCCACCATTTCTTTCTTCTCCCCGGGGGTTGGGGGGGGGCGGGTGCTGGGTGTTTCTAGCACCCATGCTAACAAGCATTTCCCATAGCTGGTTTGGGAGCAGTCCACAGCCCATCAATTTTTGTTTGTTTGTTTTGAATAGGCCACCTAAGCACAAACAAGATTGCAAAATGGTTTGCTTGAAAACTTGCAAATGATACAAGGCCATGATTTTTAATAGGCCCATGTACCCTCTGTGATTCTTGAAAGCTTGGGACCATTACAGATTTCCTGAAGTTTCTTATTAGAAATTGTCCTATTCCTTTACACGTGTGGTTCGGCAATTCCTTTGCGGGTTCCCTCTAGTCCATGTTTTCTGGGCAGCATTCTCCAAATGTGATTCTTGAGGTAGCATCATGTGGTACATTCAGACTTGGCTATTGCTACGGTCTGAAAAGGGGTTTTATCCTGTGGAGAAGGGCCTGCTTCCCAAGGAAGAGGGGAACAGGAACGTCGGCTGTGTTCTCACTGTGTGCTAAACACTGAGCAGGTGACTGACAGACACTGTATCTTTTCATGCTCTCCACCTTGTAAGCCACGTAGACAGCGGCACACGTGTGGAGGCTGATGTGCAGAGATGTTTAGTAATTCGTCCAAGGCCAAAGCTGTATGTGAAATCAGATTTTTCCTCTACCATGTTAGCTTCCTGGTCTAATGGACAGATCAAGCTGTCCTTTTGGGTTCACCATCTTCGTGAGAAAACTAACTCGTGAACAGTTGGTATTTATTTTGTATCACCCTGATATTGTGATTTATAAGAAGAAATGTGTATTTGGTCTTTGTCCCCATTTGGGCAATGAGTTCCCCAAACCTTTGGAATTTCCTCAGTGAGGTGAGCCCTAAAGGTGCCTTTTGTTATGTTAATGTGGTGACTTTGGCAATGTACCTAAGGGTTGGGGTAGGCATGTGATTAGATAATTGGCATTTTCTTTCTTTTTTTTTTTCTAAATTTTATTTATTTATTTGTCAGAGAGAGAGTGGGAGAGAGAGTGAGCGAGCATAGGCAGAGGGAGAAGCAGGCTCCCTGCCAAGCAAGGAGCCCGATGTGGGACATGACGCTGGGATCATGACCTGAGCCGAAGGCAGCTGCTTAACCAACTGAGCCACCCAGGCGTCCCAATAATTGGCATTTTCAATCCCATACCCTGACCTTCTGGAAGGGGAGAGGGAATGGAGGCTGAATCGATCATCAATGGTCACTTTAACCAGTCGTGCCTGTGTAATGATGTCTCCACAGAAACCCCAAGGGATGAGGTTGGTGAATGTGTGGAGACTGGGGAGAGTGGCGCGCTCAGGACACGGCAGCTCGTCACCCCTTCCCCATATCTTGCCCTAACCATCTCTTCTATCTGGCTTCCCCCGAGATATCTTTGTATAATAAACCAGGAGTCTAGTAAGTACAATGTTTCTCTGGGTTCTGTGAGCCACTCTAGCAAATTACTTGAACCCAGGAAGGGGCGTCAAAACCTCCAATCTTCTGGCCGTCAGAAGCACAGGTGACAGCCTAGACTTGATTGGCACCTGAAGTGGATGGCAGGCTTGTGGGACTGAGCCCCTAAGCTCTGGGATCTGATCATCTCCAGGTAGATGATGTCACAACTGAGGGGACTGCAGGACACCCAGCTGATGTCACAGAACGGGTGGCACGCCCACACCCTGGAAATGGGTACAGGAGTGTGGTCACTCTCCACCAAAGATTTTCGAGTCGTTTACTTCGCTAAATTTTCTTAAACAACAGCTATCCACAAGTTCTTAAACATTGTTCAACAGTAAGTCCTAGACGGGGCTACAAAGGAGCATCATGGGAAGGAACTCATCTTGCACACATTGCAAGGACGTCACATTCCTAGTCCTTCCCCAGCTGTCTCTAATGAGGGAGATTTTGAACTCACCCCCTACTACGTGGCCATGTTTTGAACCTCTCTTTGTAGCTGTAATTCCCTAGAGTAGAACCTCAATCCTTTAAAAAGCATCCTGGCTAGTGTGGACTAATTAAATGTGTGAAAAGTTCTTTACTCTGTTCTCAGGATAATTTGCCCCTTAAAATAATTTTTGAGCATGTGCCTTAGGATCTAGGCGAAGTTTTCTGAAATACAGACAACTATGGAGTAATCTTAAAGATAGTGTTTTATTATTTTAGTACAATTTTAAGAGTATGTTAATGTAATTGGAAGTAGCGCTCCCATGAATTGTGATGAGATCACTTCATTAGGTTTTAGACTCTCTTTTCCCTTTTTTTTTTTTTTTTTTTTTTTTTGTGAGGGACTATGAGAATATAGGACAGAACCTTCCCACAGCTAAGAAAAAGGGATGAAGCATACAAAGCATAGGAAATGGGTGTCATAGTGCCTGGCACACCACAGATTTTTATAACATGTAATAAATGGTTTTTTAAAAATGCTTTAAGACAAATTGTAACAGTGACAATTTTATTAAATGACTATGTGCCTGCATAGGATCTAGCATAGTTCTTGGTTCACAGTAGACACTTGAGTGAAGGTTTATTAAATTAAAAAAAAAAAAAAAAACGAAAGGGGAAAAAAAGAAAAGGAAGGAAGGAATTTAAAATAAAAAAAAATTCAATGGCATTAATTACACTACACATTTATAAATTAGTAAATAAAAAAACCCACAATTTTTCCTACTTTTCTAAGCTAAATTCATTCTAAAGAAATTCCAGATAAGAGTTTTTGTTTCCACTGAAAAAGCTGCAAAAGTGTTCAATGCAGAAATTTTTTTTTTTAATTAAAAATCATCCCTCTACTTTTTGCTAAGCAGATGAAGACAAGAGTTTAAAGAGAAAAGCAGTGAATTATTTCAATAAAATTCCACAAATGTGTATGGAATGTCTAAAACCGGCACTCTGAAAGAGGCACAGGGAAGGGGTCCGTAGTAGCTTCCCATAAGGAGGTTGAAATCCGGAAGCAGAATTTAGTCAGAGACATAAAGGATAGTCACAAAAAAGATACGAATCTTTCCCAAAGAGAAGTGTAAATGCAGTGTGTAGGCTGATCTAGACGGAGAGTTCTGAGGGCAGAGCCAGGAGAAACGGGGAGGACGGCAGATTCGCTGGATGACCTCAGACCTGCTGTTTCCCAGTCTCTGTTGGTAACACTGGAATATTAATATGTACTATGCCCTAATTTTCAGGGACACATAAAGATGAATAAATGTGCATCAAAGCAGTTTGATCTCCTACAATGTAAGCCATCACTCATCTAAAATATTAGCATAAATATGTAGCTCTTTTAAAGGTGCTCCTGGTGCTCCCTGAATTTCAGTTCGGGTTAGAAAAACTGTGTTTGTCAACAAATAACTGTAGGCAGTGACCTATAAAAGAAATCAAACTCTTTCAAAATGTATTCCAAATGGTTCAAGTGATGTTTCAGATTATAAAATGACTTTTCTGCTGATAGACATTTCCTACTGTGTTTGTCAAATGGTAGGTTCATGGCTTAGTCAGGGACAAAGTTATTAAGGACATAAAACGCCATCTGGATGGAGCTAATAAACATAAAACATAACCTTCAGATACACTGCTGCAGTGGCCAGACTGTGCCAGGCCAGATTACCCTTTGTTTGTGTTTAAATCTGAGGCGTGTTCTAAGTCTTCGACTGTGGTATCGTTCGGTGCTTCCCCTTGACTCCAACGCAAAGATGGCGGGAGGTGAGTGGATTCTCTTTGTGCGCCACAGCCCGTGGAGATTCAACACCTCTCCGGCTGAAGGGTCCTTTCAAAGCTCCTCTCCCATATTTCCTTCAGAAATTCCCTAAAGCAGTAATTTTATTGATGGAGAAAGTTCGAAGTCTAAAATTCTAGAGTGAAATGGGTCTCACGTTATACAAACTTCTCTCCAGAGAAGTCCAAGGAAGTTAAAACATTATCACCAAGAAAATCTGACCATGAATGAGTAAGTCCCTTGAAAAACATCATCTCCAATCCAAAACACCGTGCAAACACTCAGCTTCGGTGCCTCAGTTTGGTTGAAACAGAAAAATCGATGTATTTCTGTATAAACTTGCAGTAATATAATCATCTGATCTCTCTCATGGATAAGAGAAATGACTAAAATTTCCAAAGACCTTATATATTAAGTTTATGTAAACAGTTTGTTTTCTGACTATTATATATATGGCTTATTTCATGGATTCATGGTATATTAAATCATTGGCAACAGGGAAATGATTCTTGGATAATATTGAATAATGTTCCACAGGGAGACTTTCTCATAAAAGTCAGCAGGAGATATCCTGGTGCTCAGGTGGTATCTGAATGAACCCTTGTTATTAGGAGAAATATGACTATTATGTGATGTGCCACCCACGTCAGTTTCCCATCAGGAATGAAGGACACAGTTCCCCAGCTGCTGGGAGTGCCCTCGGGAGACAGTGCTCAGCCATCGGCTATCCTCTGGGATGGCCTCAGCTGACTGATTGCCAGCTCCTTGTTGGGGCCTCCCACGCTCAGTGTCTGATTGGTTTGAGGGGTAGAAAAGCCCCACCCTCTTGCCACTACTTGGGTCAACTCTGAGATACCGTGTCATCTTTAGCGTGCCCCTGAGCGTTGGTCTAGGTTTCCACAAAGACCGCGCTGTCGTCCAACTTCCCCCTCTATCTAATCCCATTTCCTCCTCTTCCACAGGTGTCCATCCCATGAGCACTCCCCAGAAAGGCTCCCAAACACTCCTCCCTGCCATAGGGCCTACTTCCCCGGCAGGCCATCCTACAACAACCATCATCCCAGAGGATGGAGAGACTGAACTGTGCCAGCCGGGAAGCCCTTCTCCAACTCCCTTGGCACTCGCCAAGGGAGAGATATGTTCTTTCATTCTGCACATGTGCCCCAGACGCTAAGCAGCACCGAAAGAGTTAAACAGATTTACTGACTAACAAGTAGGATTATTTTTAAAAGAAAAATCATAAAACACTATGAGCCATGCTATGCAAATTACCCTGAAAGCAATGGCAGTAAAGGCTGACTACTCAACAGCATCACTCCATACCCACAGGCCTCTGCAATTAGTCTAGCGTGGGGAAATTGCAGTGACAGACACATGTTTCATTCTTCATTTCTGTGGAGGCTCAACATTCGAAAATCTTCTCTCTTCCTAAGTAAGAGGCATTTCATTAGATCACAATGACAGCTATATAGTAAGAGTTTTAAAGCAAAAATGCAGATTACAAGTGGGAATGCTATGCAAAATGGTGATTAAATTAATTATGAGGTCTTTTTAAAATTTTCAAAGCCACATTATGTTAATATTCCCCAATAGATTAGGAATCTGAATGTTTTTCTTTCAAACACTAACAGCATTAGGTAGGATTATGGTGGTGTCTAATGTTACTTGGTTATTAATATTTTCCTTACACTCATTTATTTTAGTAATCCCATCTTTCATTGATTGACTGAAGTTGATTTACTCATGAAGACATGCGTTTATGCTAATGAAAAACAGAGCTTTCCAGATACGTATTTTGCCAGTCTACTGGGAACCCCACCCTCTTCTGAAAGTGGTTTACCTTTTGGCACCGATCATGTGGGATTGGATGCTATCGCTCAGACTGTTGTCCTCTGCTATGGAAATTGGTTTTTCTCCTTGATTCCGCTTTGACTATCAGGATTCTCCTTTGAAAGCCTATTCTGAGCTGGAAGATTTTTAAAGATTTTTGGTAGGCCTTAAAGCACTTAGCAAAGGGGCTATAATACGGGCAATGTTGGATGTTATACCATTAATTTTTTTTCCTCTTTTGATAAGAGATGCTGTTATTTGTGGCATGGAAATGAAGCAGTTGACTGCGAATTTTAATGACAGTATCTATGTCTTCCTTTAACAATGAACAACTCTGCTATTCCTGAGGATCCTCTCCCTCAGGCTTTGGAAAGGTTGAGCTAGTCCAGCTCATGTCCGCCAAGTACCTCACATTTCCAGCTTCCTTTCCAGCTCTCCTCTCCCTCTGTTCTCTCAATACACACCCCGGGCATTCTGCCAGATGCCGGAGATTCAAAGCTTAATAGCCTTTAATCCCTATGCCCAATGAGAGGAAGGTTTTATCCTACTAGAAAGACTCTTGCATTTCCAACCTCTTACATTTGCATCACATTCGTTTAACAAAATGGTTTATTGAGCACCTACAATGTGTCACGCTTTATTTCAAGAGCAAGGGTAAAATGGGGATCATGCTAGTATTTCCTTCTTTGTGTTATTAGAAGATTAAATGAGTCAATATTTTAAAAGCCTCTACGACGGTGACTGTCATGATGTTGTATTTATGAAATACAAAAAAATAATAATCATTAAGTGCTATGAAGAAAAATAAAGCCAGGGTAGGACATGGAGAGGGTGAGTGAGGAACTGCGACATCACACAGGGTCACAAGGGAAGAAGCGGGGTGCAAGGCTTGCAGACACCTTTAGGAGGAGTGTTCCAGAATGAACAAACAGGTGGTGCCAAGGCTTCTTAAACAGAAGCATGATTAGTGTTTTCAGCAACAAGCGAGAGCCTAGTTTGGTTTGCAAAAGTGAGAGGAGCACAGGGGGGCAGGAATGGGATCACTGCCCCCCACCGCCCCCCAAACCACGCCATGCTTCTGTTGTTACCTGACTTAATTTCCAAACACGTAAAAGTCATAACTATTTATTTTTTTTAGGGATTGCTACCAGGCATATTATCTACATTTTCTAAAGATTTCCCACGATTCTTTTTTTGAACACAGCAATATTACTGTCCATCTCCAACCTTTGGATCCTTCTCATTGCCTCAATTCCTCAAGGTTTATCGACAGTGCTTCTGTGATGAACATTTCTAAGAACCTGGGGATGTAATTTGTCTTGACTTCATGGCTTGTACTTGTTCAAAGTGAAGCTTAAGTGGAAAGGCATTCCCTCTAGCCAGATACACATCTCTCTTGGGTCTTGTCTTTCTATCTTGTCTGTAGTGCTTTTTCCAGAGATTTCTCTCAACACTAACAATTCCCCCAGGCAGTTAAGAGACCCTTTCTTTCTTCCTCTTGTTCTGAAAAATCTCAGTTCAGGGGGTTTGAGGATCCTACATGGCATCATTAGAACAGTTGCACCTAAGTTTTCCATATTTCTTTCTGATTTTATGTTTTTCCTTTTATCCCGGTAAGAATTATTTAAATTTTGAGGTTATCGGAAAACTTCCTCGGTAGCCTTTTTTCCTTTCTTGTTTTTTTCTTCTCCTTTTCTTTACACTCAGATACCTCCTACTCTGCTTTCAACGATCACAAGACACCGTATTGTCACAACATGTTTATTTAGGTTCCTGCAAACGTCCTGACCCATTTTCCTTTGATGTGGTATCAGACATCAAGCAGGCAACTTAAATTATTTTTTTTTTTTTTTTTTTTTTTAAAGATTTTATTTATTTATTTGACAGATAGAGAGATCACAAGTAGGCAGAGAGGCAGGCAGAGAGAGAGGGAGGAGGAAGCAGGCTCCCCGCTGAGCAGAGAGCCCGATGCGGGGCTCGATCCCAGGACCCTGAGATCATGACCTGAGCCGAAGGCAGCGGCTTAATCCACTGAGCCACCCAGGCGCCCCAGCAACTTAAATTATTAACATAGACTTTGGTGAGCTTCAGAACTTCTCATGGAAAGGGGACAGCTGCTGCTCTGTTCCGGCTGATCTGCTGAGTGTTGTCATACTCGGCCATTGTTCAGAGATGCTGAAAACCCAAAGTTTTTATATGTGATTTGTGCTAGTTCCCCAGGGCAGCAAAGTGGCTAAGCAACTTAAACAAGAGCTATTTACTGTTCTGGATGCTTCAAGTCTGAGGTCACGATGTCACCAGTAATGGTTCCTTCTTAGGACCATGAGAAAGAATCTGTACTATGCTTCTCTCCTAGCTTCTGGTAGTTTCCTGGCAAATGTGGCATTCCTCGACTTGTAGAAATTATCACCCCAATTTCTGCCTTCATCCCCCTGTCTGCATGTCTGTGTCGAAATCTCCCTATTTAAATGGCACCAGTCATACTGGAGTAGAGGTCCGCTCTACTCCAGTATGATGTCACGTTAACTACTTGTGTTTGCAATGACATCTGCATCTATTTCCAAATAAGATCCCATTCTAAGGTACCAGAGGGTAGGCCTCAACCCCAGTATTTTTGGAAGACAATTCAACTTGTAACACAAGTAACTGATTTTTAAAATATTAGCAATCATTTTTTTTGCAATTTTTGAAGATTATTTTTTTAAGAGCACTTTTACGTTCACAGTAAAATTAGAGGAAAGCACAGAGATTTTCCATATACCTCCTACCCCCACAGATCCACAGCCTCTCCTACTATCAACATCCACCACCAGAGTGATATGGTCATTACATGTGATGAACCTACACTAATATATCATAACCACCCAAGCCCATAGATTACATCAGGGTTCACTCTTGGTGTAGTGCATTCTATGAGTTTGGACAAATGTATAATGACACGTATCCATGTATGGTTCATACATACAGTACAGTCTTTACGCTAACTTATTTTTAATTCTGAGGCAGTCCATGTAAAACATTCCTACAAGCCAAACCCAGTGCATAGGTTGCAAGTTTGTAACTCTGCTTCAGTTTTGACCTCTGCAATCTCAGTTACTTCTGTCTTACATGGTGTCCAGTGCATTTCTGAAGCTTAAGCTACTTATTTGACCAGATCCAGGGTTATTCACTTTTACAAACAATAGACAACATGATTATCTGTTTCTACGTCACCAAGTTTCTATATCACCTGTTTCCCTACCAGGCCTTTTCTGATACTTTATATGTATTAATATTATGTATGGAAAAGCCCTCAAGGTTATTCACTACAGTGCAGGCTTCGGTGGGGGCCTCTGAGTACCACAATCATTTAATTGTAATGAAAAGTTTTTTTGTGCTTAAATTTTTTGAAAGGCATTAACAAATGAACCCAGATATTCCCAAACTGTGAATATTTAGTCAACCTTCATTCATATACATCTTATTCTGCATATTGCATTATAAATAGTTGAGATGAAGATAAAACTGTAAAGTACTCAGGATGACTTTTTGTTGATAAAATATCAATTTTTAACCTCCTTCTGAATATAAACACATGACTAGATGGTGCGTGTTTGTAAAAAGTGGAACCAAATAAAATTTCACTAGAAATTAGGGAAAATGTTGAGCTGAACACTCTAGGCCAAGAGATTCAAAAAATATTTAGATGTCATTTTGAAAATTTGTTCCTTTAATGAATTGGGAAATGAAAGAACGTTTTCAAAGTGGCTAGTTATAACTATTGAAATTGCATGAGGAGCTTTCTGTATTATCTATAGAAATTCAGCTTGTAGACTTTCACAAATTTTTATCTCCAGAGCAAATAAAACTACCAATAGGAAATATTCCTCAGCTTTCCTTTCTTTTGGAAATTCATTGCATATTTCCAGAACAGAGAGATAGTACTTTGCTTTCGATGAAAGTTCAAGTTATCTCCAAAACACTCCATCCCTATGTTGTTTCAGGTCTTATATTTATGCAAGATGAATTGCTTGGTTGTGTAATTTTTTTTAACCAGTTTTTGCTCTTACAGAATCAATAAGTCAAGCCTGCTCTTTTTGAAGTTCGTGATTATAACCAGTTCATAAGTTCTTTTATCAAAGTGGATCTTCTCATGCAATTCAAGTTTATAGGCACAACTACTTCACAAAGGTAAAACTAGTGTTAATTTTCACAAAGAAGAGTTAAGGAAAGGGAGTCTTTGGAAAGAGATCATGATGAGAGAACTTTTCAATAAAGTAAATGGATCGGGAGCTCCTGATGGGACGCACCTTCTTGTCAGGTGTTCTGGCTCTGATCCCAGAGCTGATGTCCATAGTTGGCTCCTATCAGCTAGTCTGCTGGAACCTGAGACCCTTCTGTGCCTCTCTAAGCCCTGTGCTTCATATTTGTACCAATCTGGATGCTCACCTGCAAACAGTAGACTTCAACTCTGATGTACTTACGAAGAAGAAAAAAATCGCTAGAGAGATGCCAGGGAGCTTTCTGAATCAGTAAGAGAGTTGGAGAACTGGGCTAAGGAAACCCACCGGGTGCAAGAATCCACACCAGAGACCTTCACTATGCACCCCATCGGCACTATTGGGTTCAGATGACACAACAGAAATGCAGCCACACAACCGCTCACTAGTCATGGACACTAGAAGCAGGCGCCTCTGTCACACCACAGGTCTCTTAACCTCCCTCCCACAATAGCCAGTGGAATAGACAAGGTTAGGTCAAATTCATGCCTTTGCTTGCAAAAAGTAAGAAAAATAACCGCTTTACTTTGGTTTCCAAAATGGAATGTGGAGCTCTTTCTCCTACTGATTCTGGAATTTCCTCAAAAAGGAAATGTATTTAGTTCCTGGGTTGCCAAAGTTGTTTAAATTCCACTAAGTTCTGCCCCTTTGGTTCTCCAGTATTTATATACACCCTTCTTAAAATCAGAGTTCTGAAAAATATCACACGACTTACTCCTTCATACAGTCAAAAAGCACACATACCTCCTCTTCGAGGGAACACAAACCAAAATTCCATCGGATGGTTCCTCAAGCTCAGGCACAAGACCTTGGAAAGATGTCCATTCTTCCTCTAGTTTGGTCACAATTCTGAGTGGATTTCTGTTACCTGTGGGGTAAATTGTAGAGTTGTCTATCACCAGCACTCTTGAAACTCAATAGTGAGAGGGAGGAGGAGGAATGAAAAAATAGTTAAAACATACGTATGACCCAGCAAGGACAGATGGGCAGGTGAAAGTTATAGTACTTATTTCAACAGCATCTCATGGCAAGATCCAGCATTTATTGTTTTCCCCCTGTATTAAACATTCTATGTTCCTTTTACCTTCAACTGTATCTCAGCCAGTTGGTGTTCTTTATTCGATGCAATAACCTAAACTTTTATTCTTTTTTTTCTGATTTTAATTGACTTTTATTTTTATTTTTATTTTTATTTTTTTTAAAGATTTTATTTGTTTATTTGACAGGCAGAGATCACAAGTAGGCAGAGAGGCAGGCAGAGAGAGAGGAAGGGAAGCAGGCTCCCCGCTGAGCAGAGAGCCTGATGCGGGGCTCGATCCCATGACCCCGGGATCATGACCTGAGCCAAAAGCAGAGGCTTTAACCCACTGAGCCACCCAGGTGCCCCTATCTTTTTTTTTTTTAAATTCAATTTTATTTTTTCAGGAATATTTTATTCTTGGGGAATCTGTATCTTGATGCTTTTATTCATAGGATTCTATCCAATTTAACCTCTAGATCTAGTTGTATACAGAAGTATTTCATACAAGATTACCTGCCTTGTTTGTTGTTAGCATTTGTCTCTTATTGTTCCTGACATGAGAATCTCAAAAACTCTGAGTATCCACTTGCAATTCAAAAAAAACACTTAAATTATCTCCTGATTGTAGCATTGCTCCCTTAGACATTAAAACCTCTAAAAAGCAGACCCCAGAATTACAGAGTAGAGAAAAAATATATTTTAAAAAACATTTATTTATTAATTATGAGTGAGAAAGGAAGAGAGAGCGTGTGTGGAGGGAGGGACAGAGGGCAAGGGAGAGAGAGAATCTCAAGCAGAGTCCCCACTGAGCACGGAGCAGGACGGAGGGCTGGATCTTACGACTCTGAGGTCATGACCTGAGTAAAATATCAAGAGTTGGATGCTTAACCAACAGAGCCACCCAGGTGTCCAGAGAAGCAAATATTTTTGCCTATCTGAAGTTTGTGATTATTATGACAGGTTGCCATCCCACTGTCATTCCTCTGGAGTTTGGGAAGAAACAGCAACATATATCGGTTGAGATTATACATTAGCTCAGAGAATACACAGAATCTTACAGGGCAGCATTCCAGCTTGGTAGAGTGACTGTTCATCTGACATTTTCACAGAGTCCTGAACGGCTATTTTACTATGTTTAAGGTCACCTGTCTTGGAAGACGGGGTACGTAAATGCAGTAAAGTCCCATGTAAATTGATAAATTGCTTTACTTTTTTTATTAATCTCAGAGGAACTTACACTTAAAATATCTAATATTTATATATTTAATATATTATATATTTATATATTTTAGATATTAATATTTTAGATATTTAAAGACTGTTAAACAGTCTTTAAAACATTTGGTATATCCATGGATGGTGGGTTGAGACCAAACATGGCCGGCAAGAAGAGCAAAACTGATTCCATTTAGTGTCTATCCCCATAAGACAATAATCTCTCAGTTTTTCAGATGGCAGTCTCATCCTTAGGATATTTAGAGTTAATTACTGTTTCTGCTGGTAAACTGGAAAATCAGCAAAGCAGTCGTGTGAGGGTGCTGCTGGGCCCTGTAGGTGTGCAAAGAAGCTCCGAGGGCTTAGGCAAGAGGCCAAGGAATGACCTGATGTTGGATGCTGGAGCATTAAAGTAGAGCAGGAGTTGGGAGTGTTGGTAATTTACTGGATTTCCAGAGATGGGGCATAGTAAAATTAATCATGATTCCTTTATTAGCAAATTCAAGGTATTAAATACATCGTTTTCCTTCCAGTGTTCTAAAGAGATACACTGTTTTGACATCACAGAGAAAAAAGTAGTCTTTTAAAGAGTTTCCTGTCTGGAAGCCATCAACTTCAAAATTAAGTAATTAAGAAGGGAATGAAAAAGAAGAATTCCCTTAGTACCAAAATTAAGATTGGTAGGCAACTGAATGCCAGAATCAGTCACAGATTTCAACTAAATATGACATTAAAGCAGCTGGACTGAGGAGGAGAAATGATCCATATTTCATTTTATAACATATTCAGCTTTGCTTCCTTAACAGTTTACCTGAAAAAAGGGCAGGGAACCTCTCACCTCCAAAGAATACCATCAGCAGGATACTTTGGCTCTTGATTCAGAGAACTGTCTCCAATTTTTAAAAAAATTCTACGGATGTTTTACCACCAAACATGTGAAAATAGAAGCTTTCAGTCCAATGTCTCCTTCTCATAGCTTTCCACTATTTTTTTCTACATTCTTCAAGAACCAAGAACTTCTAGGCAACAGTATGATGGGAAGTGTGGGAACAGAATACTGTATGATTAGACTGATTAGGCTGTCTGATAAGAGTCATAGACAGAAGGAAGGTTCTAGATATCAGGGGGAGGAGTCTTGGCTGCCACATTTTTGGAACTGTGATTTTTGATGTACTCTTCTGGGTCAAGGACTCAAGAGAACCAGACTGGGAGAGTAGGAGGGATCCCACCTCAGTTATTCTGAATCAAGAAAGAAATCCTGACAGAAACCTGAAGATACACTAGGGTCAATGTACAACAACCTTCTCTCTAAATACAGAGTTGTTCATCTAAGCGGACAGTGACAAGGGCAAGGGACAGTTATGTGTTCTGCATTAAGACGTATCTGATGGGGACACACCCTCTTTGTACATTCATAAAGAGAAAACAACGTGTTGTATGAAGAAGTACTGAGAATAGGATAAAGAATACATCATTTTAAAAACTAAGAGGATGAGTAGATGTTTGGAAAATAGGAAAATAGCTTATAGTGAGGTTCACTGATTCAACAAATATTTATTATGTGTCTAGACTATCCAGGCACTTGTGGTCTTTGGGACATTCGATAAAAAATAAAAAGACACAAGTAATTCCTTCCTCCAAAAAGGTCAGTCTAGGAGGAGATATGGCCCCAAAACAGGCATTTATAATATTATGTAGTAATCTTTATAAAAGTGGAATTATAGACTGCTACAGAAACATAGAGAAAGAACAGTAAATGCAAATGGAAAGGTTCTGATGACTTGGTCAGAGATGAGGTCCTAGATAATGTGGCATGTAAGTTGAAACCTAACATATTAGTAGGGGTTGATTTGGTAAATGGCAAAAGATGATAGATGTCCAAGAGGATAAGGACTGGGTGGAGAAGAACAAGGAACACTGATAATTCAGTCTGCCTAGACTATAGGCTACTATAGGCTTCACTGGAAAGTGAGCAGAGAGGGACAGGAGCTGGTGGAAGTGACTGGGCATGGCAAATGTTGAGGGAAACAGGGGCCAGAACACGAGGAGCCTCGTGAAGCACATTAAGTAGTGAAGACTTGACATTGAGGCCAATGTAAAGCCGTTAATACTTGTTTAGGAGAGTAGCATGATCATTTCGTGACTCAAACTATCTGTTGCAGTTTGGAGAACTATTTAGAAGCAGGTAAGATGGAAACAAAGAGACCAAATAAGAGGAAGTTGTCACAATTAGGAAAAATAAAGGCCTGAAATGGTGCTTAAAGATGATAAAATGGAGAGAAGTGGATGGAATTTACTGACAATTAGGAGGTCCAAGCAAGAATATTTGGTGATTATATAACAAACATGATGAGGCAGACGGGTGAGTGAGTCATGGACAACCTGGGTTTTTCTGGCTTGGGTAACTTGATGGTGGTGATGCGTCTACTCTGAGAGGAAACCTACCCAGATCAGATGAGTGGGGAGGGATGCTGAATTGAATTTATGATGTGTTGAATCTGAATTTTCTGTGAAATATTTGAGTGAAAGTGTCCAACAGGTGGTTGGAGATAGGATGCTGAAGCTCTGTGAAGATACCTGGGCAGAAGCTTGAAATTCCACGATTGCCAACACACGGACAGTAAGTGAAGACACTGTGTCGTCTGACATGAGGCAGAAAGTGTGTAGAGTAAGAAGAAACAAAGAGGTCCACCACCTCCACCTGGGAGGGTGGAGATCTCCTTGTTTGCAAATGTGTGAAGAAGCAAAGAAAGGAGCAGGTGTAAGTAAGATTGCCTTTTTAAGTCAGAAATTTGATTGGCTGGTTTGCATTCTCTGTGTGTATCAGGAGGCCGGGTCATCAGTGGGAATGCACATTGAGAGAAATGCAGGAGAGAGATGAGCGGAAAACAGAACTGCTAGATGGTTGTGTCTGGAGCCCAGGAATTTATAACCAGTCCAGAATATAGGACGGAGGAAGACTTCCCTTTCTCACCTAGCCAGAGTTCCCAACAGCCCTGGTGTAGACTCAGGGAAACATAAAGGCAAGGACTGAGTGATGAAACGGAAGGACGGGAATGATGAAATGGAAGGACAGGAATGATGACTGGTCCAAGCCAATTTACAAAGTAAAGAACAATTGGAGATATGAAAATATGTTCCAATAAATAACTGGTGTTCTGCCCTCTCCGTTCTTTTCAGAAGACGTCCTCACATGCCAGACCGCTTAGATGGCAAGATAGATCGTGATAATATGTTATTGCTATTGTTGTCCTTTTAAAAAACTGAATTTAAAAAGACACAGGAAGAAAACAAAAGCAAAACAAAGCAAAACAAAAAAAAAGTGTATAAATACAACATAAATAACGTAAGGCTAATTTCATACTCCTCTGTAACACTAAATGGAAGGAAACAGAGTTTTGGGGGGGGGGGAGTGACAAAGGGAGTTACACTAAACATTTGTTTTTAGTATTTGTTCTATTGCATGGCTTTGCTTTTCTTCTTTGTGGATCATTTTCATAGTTGTGTTGGACAAGCACTTCCCTTACCTTGCCTCTCATTTTCTCCTTGAAATACTCGTCTCTATTTCTGTGGGCTTTCTGGTTTTCTCCTTTTCAATCTCAATTTCTCTTGTGCTTTCTATGTTGTTTATTTGTGCTTGATAGTTATTTCTGAAATGTTTACTTAAAAAAACCTCTCCAATACTGTCTAAAGGCAAATGCTGAAAAATACGTTCATAAAGAATGCTATGCAATATTTTTGAATAAAGTAGCACATAAATAAATTGTACACCTAGTACAAAGAAACAAAATTTTGGTATGTCTAGTCATTAAAAAATTAGAGAAGGCACCATTACACAAGATTTTCCATAAGAGAGTTAGTTTACCATTGATAAATATTTTTGGGAATTCAGTATAGATGTGCATCTATAAAACTTAAAATTTTAATAATAGAAATTTTCAAAACTGATTTAAAGAATGCAGACATCTAAATAATTAAATAATTATAGAAATTTACAGTTATCAAACATTACTATTAAATACATTGTAACAATTCTAGGGATTTTTATGGGGAAATTAGTACAAATTTTTATACAAAGGATAATTTCTATACTGTTTAAAAATTGCAAGAATTGTAAGTATTTCAGCTGACAAAGCCAGTATGATCTTGATACTGAAACCAGACAAGGAAAGCACACATATAAAAACTACAGACCAATTTTATTTGTAAGTGAAGAAACAAATTATCCTATATATTTTATACTAGAATATATAACATATATTAGAAGATAATACTATTTTGGTATATTCTATACTAATTATCCTACATTACACATCTCTTAAAATTTTGTCTTAATGTTTTTTTTCCAATTCCAATTCCAAATAATTTAAAAATGAAAGTCTAGGCACTAGTATCCTAAAGAATGTCAAGAGAATAATATACCAATAGCAAGTAAGGTTCATTCCAGTAACACAGAGATGCTTCAATATTAGAAAATTAATTAGTGTCCAGGAGTTCTTCATTATCTCAGAATAATAGACACTGACCTTTAGAAGTCAATTCAGTTAAAACATACACCATACTTTAATAGTCAGTGGATTTTAAAAATCAAAAGCTTATTGGGAATTTATCTAAAAAGAAATAAATTTGTGAAGTGTCTTTGCTTGTATCTAACAAAACATAGCTAATTGAAACTATGAGCTGATTTCTATAATAAAATAAAACTGAATCAAAAACTAAGAATTTTTAAAAATATTTCTCTAATAAAATTATATGGCCACATTTTCATAATTATCATAATAGATCCTCTGGCAACATTGTTGGAGGGCTCCATGCATTTCCCAAGGGCCTTTTGATCCACTGAAAGTCAAAGCATTCTCTCTTAAATGCATTTAATGTCATCAACATTTTTGATGTTTCCCTCTTCACACACTGTACTGGTTTAAATCTCTCAGAGATTTAATGGATTGTGTATAATTGTATCAATGCATTTGTGTATGATTCTAGCAATTGCTCAACATTTTTTTTTCTTAATTTTATGAAATCATATGTATTTCACTTTACAATTGATTTGAATTGTCTGATGCTTACTGTCTAAAATAATTATAATATGCAAAATTAAGATTATAGTGAAATATGCTCATGACAAAGGAACTAAATTTAAAAGTGTTCATGTTGTTAGTGAATATTTTTTGATTCTGATGACATTTACATCCTTATGTAATTGCATGAACTCTCGGGCTTAAATAATAAGTAATATATCATTTAGACCATGTATTTCCTCCTCTCTCCTCCCTCATACCATCATAAATCTGTATTTCACCATGTGAAAGGGGGGATATGGGAACAAGTATCTCTAAAGTTACAAAAACAAGTAAGTAGAAAACAAAACATACCTCATTAGAAAAAAAAATTATGTAAACTAAAAACTGATAAATAATTCTTTAACAAGAGTTTTTAAGATCTCAAACTAACACTTAATTGGTAGATGGGGAAGTACTAGAGGCATTATCATTAAAAAAATCATCCTAAGGCAAAGTCTAGTTTCAGCATCTCTTTACTGAACCTAGTTTTAGAATTTCTGATCAAATAAAAAAAGAGAAAAGGGAGTGAGGCAAATTCCTTGAAAATAGATGAAATCACTGGTATTTAAAAAATGATATCATTGTACAGTTAGAACAGCTAAGAGAATAAACTAAAATATTATTGAGGTAAGAAAAGAAATTCCTCTCCTATACAGCAGCAAAAATCAGGTCCAAAAATATTGAGGAGTTATTCTATCTGGACTGGCAGGAAAGCATAAAATATTAGAATATTTAGTCAAATAATCAATGGATTTTACATGAAGATAACTACATCATTTTACTGAAGGAAATAGACTTAACTAAGTACAGAAATAAAAATGTTACTAGAGAGAAAAATTTGATATTGTGAAGGTGTTACTTGTCCTCAAATTAATTTATATAAGTAATGCAATCAATCATAATCCCTTTGTGGGAAACCTCACAAAATAATTCTAATTTTCACCTGGAAAAATACACAAACAAAATTAACGAAGAAGAAGAAATGAAAAAGACAAGTCATGAGGGGAACTTGAATTATGAGAAATAAAAATATAACACCACCGTAGTAGGAAACACTGAGGTATTTGTTTGTTCAGGAAGTGATGAACCATGGGAACAGAATGGAAATTTTAGAAATAAGATATTTACCTGCACTCATAGTATCATGAGATGCCATGTAATGATAAATGTAACACTCAAAATCACTGAAGAAGTACTGAATTAACACTAGATAATTCTGGATGTTTTGGTTAGAAAAAAATTTAATATTTTTAGAAACAGAGCTGCCCAACAAATAAACAAAATATGAATCTGATTCTGGACTTTGGAGAGAGAGATACCTAGAAGAACAATTTTGGAAGTCATTTATGGCTGAAATTGTAAGAAAGCAGGTATGAAATGGAAACAAAGGTGGGGAAATGGACTGGATACACAAATTTGAGGATTTAATATATTCATGGGCAGAAAAGGAAAAGTCTGTTGAAGAGACCCTGGGTCCTCAAAGTCTACAAAGCAAAAGGTGCCTAGAAGGGGAGGCACGGTAAAAACAGTTTTGAAAATATCAAAGAGATGGAAGAAAACACGGGTTTGAGAATACATTGGTCATTGGTGTTTTGCGAAAGAGCAAACATCAGGTGACAAGAGGTAAAGGAGGATATCAATAAAGAATTGCAGCGGCGCCTGGGTGGCTCAGTGGGTTAAAGCCTCTGCTTTCTGCTCAGGTCATGATCCCTGGGTCCCAGGATCGAGCCCCACATCGGGCTCTCTGCTCCGTGGAGACCCTGCTTCCTCCTCTCTCTGCCTGCCTCCCTGCCTACTTATGATCTCTCTCTCTCTATCAAATAAATAAATAAAATCTAAAAAAGAAAAAAAAAAAGAATTGCATTCAGAGGTAGACTCTATCGGTAAAATACTTGACTGAGAAACAAAGAGAAGTGAAAAAAGTAATTTACAGGTAATCGTGCTAAGGCATCTCCCATGTCTTAACCTTCATTTTGTTTTTAACCTTTCTATGCATTACTCTCAGGGGGCAGTTAAGTTTATCAATGTATAATCTAGTAAAATTCACCCATTTTAGTCCAACTGTTCTGAATTGGCAGGTGTGTACAGCCACGTGACCACCACCACAATCAAGATTACAGGATATTTTCATCGCTCCAAAAAGCTCTGTCCTTTCTCTTTGCAGGAGGTCTCCATCCCCTCCACCCCCGAAACTTCGGATCCACTGATCTGTTTTCTGTCCCAACGGCTCTGCCTTTTCCGGAGTGCAGTACAAATGAAACCGTACAGTATACAGCCCTTTGAGTCTGGCTTCTTTCGCTTAGCATAATACTTTCTTATTAATTAATAAGATGAATTAATAAAATGAATTTCACTTAGCATAACATCTTTCTTATTGCTGAGTAGCGTTGGATTCTCTGAGTGTGATACAATTCCAAGGCCACCAAAGCAATCCTCACAAGTACTGAGGCAGATGTAGCTCCATTTCACTGAAGAAAGAACGAAGGATCCAAGAGGTTAACTAGGTTCCTGATATCTAGGTCTCATGGGAGCTGAATCTGGGATCCACACCCAGGCTGATCCACCTCCAACGCACCAGGATACCCTAACACCTTAGACGCTGAAAAAGAAGAAAGAAGGAGGAGGGATGACGACAGGTCTAGGAGATGGAGTAAATAATTTTTAGATTTCTATTAGCAAGCTGTCTTGTTGCAAATCAAGATCAAATGTTTTTGATAAGACAAACCTGTGCTTTTTAAAGTTGCGCATCTCCCCCGCCCCACCTTTTGTATATTTCAGTGTTTTAAAAGATAATATGGGAATTTGGGGAACTCAGTCCACTTTGCACCCCTGGAACATTTTAAAGAGCTTGAAGCAAATTGAACTTCTGATTTGGATCTGTTCCTGGGGGACATTTGCCACAGCCACATGCTTCCATCAAATGTACAGTACATGATCAGAAGGATTCATACTATAGATAGAAAAAGGACAAACTGCATTTGAATCTGTTCATTTCTAAATTTAACGGTTCATTTTTGTGTTTATGTAGAGCGGCATCAAAGCTCTGCTTTGCCAATACTGTATTTTATTTAATTCTTAGATTTATACTAATTCATCCATTGCCTGACTTTCGAATATCTCATCTCCTTGCAGGAATGATTGTGTGTGTATTTAGAAAACAAATTGATCAGAATTCCTGCTGCCTTTGGTCCCACAGCAAGTTCCCCTCCTTTTTTTTTTTTTTTTTTTCTTTTCGAAGATAATAAAGGCACCCTGCGAGGGCCACGGCTAGGGAATGTGTTTCACATCACAACACAGATGGCTTGTTTACACCATTTCCCCTTCTTGTAGAAATTTTTAGGGAGGAATTCAAATTTTACTTCTCATTGCATTATGTGTCTTTTAACTCCATTCTAGTCAAAACCTGGTATTGCCCTTGAAGTACAGTAAGAAACCCTTCCGCTTTTGCTCCTTTTCACATATAAAGATGCACATGATTTGGAGCAGTTCCCCACCCCCCGCGCTTTGCCAGCTGTTAAACAATTCCTCAAGCAATAATCCTAAAACTCGGTGTTCACCTTGATGCTAACGAAGTGACAGCCTAAACATCTCTCTTGAATTTGGAGCATGTAACTCATTAATCTGTAAAGATTTGGGGTCAGCCTTTTTTCTTTTTTCCAGCAAAACTTTACTGATCGAGGCTAGAGCAATGGTTCTCAGCCTTTATTCGAACTTCCGATTAGCTAGGGAGCTTTTTAGAAAAAGAGTCGTGCCTGGGTCCCGGCATCACAATTTCTCACTTGGTGGTTTGGGGCTGGGAGGGCCTGAGCATCAGAATTTGTGAGGTTTCCTCAGGAGATCTTTATCAATAGCCTGGATTAAAAAGCACCGGTCTAGAATTCCTAATCAAACATTCAATAGAATGCCAATAGCAGGCTTCATCTGCTTCCTTTCCTCACCATCCTTATAAAATACGTACTTGCCATTTAAGGTTATAGGAGTGCACGGATGTGGGGAGGTTTCCATAGTGATGAATATTTATGGAGAGAGTGGCAGCTCTCCTATCGTCATCCAACAGGTTGGTGAGAGTGTTTCATAAGCTTCTGTAGGAATACAATATATATGTAGCTCCTGGAGCAGTTTTTATTCTGGTGTCTTATCCTGAAGGACATTCAGTGAGCTCCGTTCCCAAAATAAACAAGAGGCGCATCTTCTGATGCTGAAGAAGCCACCGAGGAAATGACACGTCTACTGGAAACTCGAAGCCAGGGTGTCTCAGCCTCAGCATCACATACACCTGCTCGAGACGATTCCCTGTGGTCAGGCTCATCTTATGCAGGTAGAATGTTTACGGCATCCCTGGCCCCTGCCTGCTAGGTGCTGGTAGCATCTTCCAGTTGTGAAGCCAAAAATGTCTCCAGACATGCTAAATGTTCCTGTATGGTCAAAATTACCCCAACTTGTGAAACATTCTTCTAAATATGTAAATGCAATTTTAAATCAGGACAGAAATCTTTTATCAGGATCATGATCATTGGCACATTGCTGTGCGCCCACATTGTTGTTACGTTCATTTTCCCACTAGATAAATGTTCTTGAAACTGTGGCAAAATGGGGGTAGTTGGTTGGCTCCATTGGTTGAGGGTCTGACCCTTGGTTTCGGCTCAGGACCCTGATCCTGGGGTTGTGAGCTCCAGCCGTGCATTGGGCTCAGTGCTCAGTGGGAAATCTGCTTGAGATTCTTTCTGTCAGTCCTTCCTACTTCTGCTTCTCTCTCTCTCTCTCTCTCTCGCTCTCTGTGTGTGTATGTATGTTTGTATTTATGTGTAAATAAATAAATCTTAAAAAAAAACTGTGGCAAAATGTTCTTGTCAAATCAGACCATACACTATGACATCGGTATTCTTATCAACTTTTTAAACATCTAACATGAAGGAGTCTGTGCTCTTACATTGTAATGCATAAAGTGGTATCGAAGACAGGAAATGCAAGAAAAAAATATAGAAACACTAGGTGGTGTTGCCAGGGTTAGGACCCCCGTTTCAAATGCTCTGGCTTTTGGCATCCTGGAGTTAGCTACACCCAGACGAAGACAAAACTCGGCAGATTCAGTTGATTCTATTCACTTTCTTCTCTTTGACTTCACTTCAGACTTTTACAACCATATCCTCTCATGAGGGCATGAATAACATTATAAAAAAGTTTAGAGAAATTAGTCCACTCTGTAATTTTAACTTGGAGATCATCTCTCTTGTAAACTCTTGACATTTTGCACTATTCTACCAACAAGTAATTACGAATAATGGCCTACCTGGAAAATTGGACCCTAACAGTATTAGTTGGGTCTTCGCTTCTTTTTGGAAGCACCAAGTCAATCACTATGAAAATTATTGAAATTTTATTAATCTTATATCAACTAGGAAAATGGTAAATCAACATAATCTAAAGCACAAATGGATTTAATAAAGAAAGAAATATTTCAAAACTTTCAAGAATAATAAACATATACACATTTCCAATTTCTAACTGGACTCCTAGAGGTCAAGTAAGGAGTCCCAAATACTTTCCAGTTCTAAATGAAGATCCCATTAACAACAAAGTCTAATTACTAAGTGAATCATATATCTGGTACTTTATACTGGCATTCTGTGAAGGAGACGATCATCAAGGACCTGGGAAACTTCACAGAAGATACGGGGATTCACTCTGGTTTTTGCAGAAAACTTTAATCTGATACAAGTATAGCGAGATGAAGAGGACATGCAAATGGCAGCAGCCGGGTAGATAATGTCAGAAGGAAGGGAGGGAGGGAGAAGACAGGACTTGGGCAAACCAGTGTTTTACCATAATCTTTGAAAAGAGTAAACATACAGAGATCGTATTAAAATGGGATGGGAACAGTTATGTTAAACCAAGTTTAAAACTGCAGACTGGAGCCAAATACAGAATAATGGAAGAAAAGTGATCTTGGAAGCACTGTAGGTACATGGGTCCCAAAGAGCAGTCAGTGTTCATGCACCATGGGATGAGGCTAGGGTTTCTGTGCGTGTGTGTGTGTGTGTGTGTGTGTGTGTGTAAAGGGAGCAGTCACATAAGACTACCATTTTTATCTGAATGAGATCATTTCAGGCTATATTGTTATTCTCTTTCATGTAGTTAGCAGGAACACTGCTTGGGTTTCAGGATCCTACCAACAAAGCAACAGTTCAATTCACAAACACACACACACACACACACACACACACACACACACACCACCCTCAAACTGGTTTCATTTCAAGTCTAAACTATAAGACGTCCTTAATTGCCTAATGGCATGTAGAATTCTCTTCAAATCTTGGATCAAAATAAAACAATACAAAAAAATTACACATACAAATTAGATATACTATTCATTTCCAAATAAATGTAGAAATAAATGTGGAAATAAATGTGCACACACACATACATTCTGGTGTAATACACACACATGCACACATAAACACTAAATATATTACTAGAAGGAAATGAAGAATTGTTTCTTCATAATATATGAATTATGAGTGATGGTCGTATGGCTATTTTCATCTTTGTATACATCTGCATTTTCACCAACATTTGTTAATCAGAAAACATATATCAAAAAAAAAGAAAACATTTCAATATTGACATTTATTAAACACTTTGTATGTGCCATGTAATATGCTAAGTACTTTATATATTATAAGTACTCATTAAATTCTCAAAACAACCCTTTGTGGTAGATCTTATATTATCCTCACAATGCAGACAAGCAAAATGGGATAAGAAAGTTTCCAAACATCCAGGTCCTGCTTAAGTGGAAAAGCTAAGGCTGACTCTCCACCACGGTAACTCAAGAGCCTTTACTTTTAACCACAGTGGTGCACTGATCTCCTAAATAAAAATAAAAGGATGGAAATTTGAGAATATACCAATCCTCACAAGAATATATAAATCCTCTAAAAATTCTAATGCTCCCCCATTTCTCTGTATTTATGCCTAACTTTATTTTTATTAAATCCAATGGGGATTTCTTCTAGAGGTATGTGGTTTCATCTTTTTGGTAAGAGGCTATCCCACCATTCTTGGGACAGCCACCCCCTTAGGCAGAGTTTACAAGATGCTGTCCCTTTCTAAAAGTCAAACCAATAGGTATTTTTGAAGAGTGTGTTTCTTTGCTTCACGGGCTGCGTAGATGAGGTTAAGAAAGACTCTTCTATGCTCTTGAAAATATCAGTTGTGTATTAGTCTAAATCTCACTTTTCATGAATTTCAGGAACAGAATTTAGCATGTAACTAACTCAAAACTAATAATAAAGCTAAAGCTATATATTTACTTGCAGACATCATATTTTAAGCAAAAGTACACTATTTTTTATTTTATAAAAATAACCTGAATGTTTTCTATTTCACTTCCAGTGTTTTCCCAAAGTGAAATCTGACTCACATTTTACATGTAGTAATTTTCTGGGCAGTCTTTATTTAAACAATTAAAACACTAGGGTGCAAGAAAGACTGTGTTCAGTGTATAGATACAGAAGCAACACATGTTATAATTCCTATTCGAGTTATTTATTACAAGGGTATAACAAAAATTTTGAGGATCACATGCCATCCAGTAGACCATTTAATCAACTTCACTGAGGTTAAAATTAAATACAATTTAAGATCATAGGACAGACTCTATATCCACAATCCTTAACCACAGAGTGAAGAAAAATTTTGAATTTTTGTACACATGATACTGACTGAAAGATATAGTTTGACATCAAGCAGATCTAAAACCAATATATACATATGCATGTATACATATGTATGTAAATTTTTAGAAATAAAACACTAAAAACTTAAATTGTTTACAATTTTGACATTTGTGTCTACTTTGAAACAAAACGTCCGACTGATATTTTCTCTTATTCCTTTTTCTGACATGATATGCCTCTTGATAGATTACACAGGAACAAATAGAATTCAGAACATGCAGGAAGTGAAAGGTTATGTAGGTTTTTAATATTCTCAGTATGATGAAAAGGTTAGCTCTGTTAATTTTCAAATGTAGAATATATTATCTACTATGGCTTGTTTGATTTTAGCTGACAAATAGAAACCAGATTCAACTCTTGGCTTAGAGTAGATTATATTAATGGACAAGAACGTCTGTTGTCATTTTCCATATTTAGATAAATGACATTCATTGTACCACTATGACTGAAGCATATTCTTCTTGATTGCTGTTTAGTTTCTCATAAAACTACTTGGAACAGTTTTGTCACCCAGCGAAAGTTTTTAACCCCCAATCACTGGCTGAATTCACTTCCAACACTTTTATAGCTTTTAACTTTGAGGGAAAAAAGCAAGCTTATTAACTGCTTAATGCAGTGGCATTTAAACATTTTCACTACAGCTCACTATAAGATATATATATATACGTATATATCTCACTTTGTGACTCAATATAAACCTATGTTTTGTGTATGTGAGGATAACATTTAAACTGAAACTAAAATTCTGTAAAAACACTGATTACCCCTACTGACTGCAATTCACTCTCATTATTTCATTTCTACATTGTTCTGTATCATTGTGTTCCATTTCATTAAAAGTAAGAGTTGATTATGACCAATTGATTTTGAGACCCATCATGATTTTAAAAATACCAAACTTATTTCTTAAAAATAACCAGTTTTACCAATCATCAGAGATAAGTTTTGTTAGCTATAAAACTGCCCAGAACATTTGAATCCATATTGATCAAATATACCCTCATGACTGACTCAAACTTTCCTTTTCATCTTTGTCTTGTTACCACTGATTGAGACAGCCACTGTGTTGTGTGTGTGTGTGTGTGTGTGTGTGTGTGTGTTACCTGATAAGAAAAATATAATTCTATCAATGAAAATTTACAGATACATTATTTAGGATATAGATGTATTTTACATATTTATTCAGAAAAAAAGGAAAAAAATGGACTTTGAAAATTTAACGTTGTTGTCTTCATTGTTAGTGACAAAATATCCACGTTTTAATTTTTTACATACATTAAAAATTCGTTCTACATATCAGATCCTGAGTTGGAGATCAGTAGCTCTTGATGACTTACTTTTCTTATTCTCTTATCCCTTTATCTTTATAGAGACCGCCCCTGATTTAATACTAACATCCATTAAGATGCTTTCATTGATGACTTGTCTCTGTTGATGAAATACACTTTATTCTCTCAATTGGAACTTACTCGTTCCTTACTTAGAACTATAGTGCTACTATCAATTGTAACGGCATACCAAGGCATACTAGACATTAACGACAACATAATCCTAAACATGTTGTCATCTAGTAATCCCTAAACCCATATTTTTTAAAAGGCATGTTTGGGAGACTAATATTATTTAGTGGAAATGGGAAGGTAGGACAAGGAGGAGGCATGAGGAAGAAGAGAGAATAAGATAAGAGTAGAATATTGTCAGCAGCTTGGATTTAATTTAAAATTGGACAAAATGGTTGGAGAACTGGTTAAAGGAATTATTACTGGCTGTTGATCATCAGGTCCGGCTTATACCAAGGAATCCTTTATTAAATAAACATAAGCCTCTCAAAATGAGCTGGGCTCAAAAGTAGTTCTGCACTCAAGGTGCAAAGTCAGACAGATGGGTAGCTGAGAAACATTTGTGGCTATAGACAATCCTGCCTTAACCAGTAAACTTAAGGTAAAGATGGAATCAAATAGTCCCCCACCTGGCTCTGTGCTGATGTTTGCACTATGTCAAGAGTTTCAAAAGTATGTGAGAACACAAAAAATGATAAAACATAAACTATGTCCTTAAACACTACCCCTACCTAGCGTGCACGGTCTATTTAGAACTTATATATAATTATTTTAACAAAACATATTCCTAATCCACTTTAAATCCTCTTGATAAAATTTCAAATGATCTCTGACTAGTTATAAATGTCAAGAATAAAGTATCAATTTAATTTTATGCTTCTAGTTACTATAACTCATGTTCCCTATGCTAATTGTTAATTCTGTGTGGATCTAATTTCTTAAGAATAGAGATAATAAGTCTTAGAATCAGAGATAAAAATCTATTTCATTGATAGAATTTTGAAGAGAAACACATTCTCAAAGCCAAACATCTTATATTCTAATTGTAAAATCAAAACCAAATGAACTGAACTTTACTCTCAGAACACATTCTTGGAGAACATTAGTTAGTGCTTGCTTTTATACAATCAAACCTTGGCCCTTTGTCATTTGGCCATGAAGATCTTGCAACCATAAATCAAGAAATCCTTATGGTACAGGAACAAAGGCCGTCCCAAAAGCACCATGAATATTATCAGCAAGGAGTTTGGGGGGAAAACAAAGCCAGAGCCAAAGCTACTGGTTTTCATTTAGAAGACAAGGCTATTCTATAGAACGTCATCTTTCCAGTAAAGTCCCAGCAGGATACATCCATTTGTAACCGTGACAATTAACAGTTTCTATTTCCCATTTGAAAATTGTGAGGAAAATGTTTATGATTAGGATGATTATTTATTCAGGTTATTTCTGCCACGAGACTGCGCTTAGGTCTCTACATGGCCTCCACGGTACGCCGTGTTCTTTGCAAAAAGAAAACCAAAATTACTTTATTAAGTGACCCTTGAAAATTCCCCCAAATCCCCATTTGGTTTGGATTTCCCCTAATCTAGTCTAGGATGATAATATAGCAGGAGAAAGCATATGGTCCTAATAGATATTCAGACCAGATGTTAGTTGTCTAATACATATCCTATTCCTGAATGGCTGAGCAGAGGAGTCTGTAGGAGAAGATGGAGAAGTCATTAAGTAGAGACTCTGTGCATTCCACTATTCTCACCAGTTTACAAAAGTTAAGAGTTCCAGATTGCAGTACCTCCGGTTCTGTCATTTTGAATTTCTGGTCAATGTTAACAGCATTAAACTTGTTGCACATACACATTGGGGGTTTGGGGGTGGGGTGGGGGAGGACACACCTGAGATCAGATCCCAGGCACACACTGAAAACAGGAGGGGTGAGGACTGGGTCTATGGTTTATCCACGCCCCCGCCGTCTGCAACAAGAACCATAAAAAATCTACTCAAGGAGTTAAGTCTTTCCTCCATTCTGTACCCTAAATTAGGGCATATCCCAGGGACTATTGGGCTTAACTGTTGTCTCAGGAACTAATACAGAGCTTGGTACACATAAGGAGCACAATGTATACTAACTGAATCAATTAATAGAAATAAATTTATGTTGGTGTTTTTGGAGACTAGCTGTCTGAGTGAAATTGGACGGCTTAAGTTTGAGCAAAATAAGCACAATTAAAATGTCCTATATGGGTATTCCTTTGAATAATTAAAATCGGTCATAGATTGTTATTGAAGTATTGTATCTTCTCTGTTTCTTCAAGTGATAGTGCATACTCTTACTGCAGAGAATATTGCTCAATTTAACACATAAGATAACACTACAAGAGAAATATTTTCTCAATGCCCATACTAAAATGCCTTTTAAAAGCAAAGTCACAGGAATATGATGTCTATACTGGTACCTATCATAAGAGTGAGATAGCAAGATTTGATAACCAACTATTAGATCTGTAGATTATGAGTGCAAATGATCTTTTCAGTTGTTGAGTACTACAAAAAAGCATGAGCATGAAATGAAACATTTTACACATGGGTAATTATGAGGAGAGACACAAATATGGTGCAAAATTGAAAGCCTTCTCTTTCCACATAGAGAAAAGACAACATTGCCCTTTATAGGCCAATTGGAAAGACTTTTTAATGAGAAGTATGGTTTGGAGGATAAATACTGTATGTTATTGTTTTAATCCTTAAAATCTGTTTTCACTAATTGATAATCGCTGGCAAGTAAGGGCTGTTAGTGATAAATATAGTTAACGATGCTTCCGTCTTCATTTGCAATGAAAATCTGCTTTAAAAAAACAATTTTTAATCAACATGAGCTAGAGAGACAGAATCGAGGTCATGCACTGCCTACAAATTGTGTACACAATCCTAAACCTGAAAACACTGGCATGTTCACAAGGGCTCACATGAGCCCTTCCTAAGTGATGGCCTTTCCTCTAATCACAAAAGGATTTGAGCCTCATGTTTCATGCCAATGTTAAAAAAAAAAAAAAGAAAGGATAAATCAAAGAAAAGTAGAACACACCAGCCCTCTGAGGTGTAATCAGCAGAAACTGACTGCGGTTTTATTGGAAGACTCTCTGGGGAGTCATAGCACTGATGGAAACGAGGAGGGCCCTGTTGGACAAGTCAGCAAGCAAGGATTTTGCATGTCCAAAATGGGAAACACCACCATTCAAGAACTGGAAACAGCCTGGTCAGGACAGGGCAGCTGGAATAAAGGACTAAGGGCTCCCAGTTGTTACATCTCTCTGGTAAGAGTTAAAGTCCCCACAGAGAACTTAGAGTGTCTGAGTTTAGGTTATGTGCTGGCTCTGATATTACTATTTTCTTCCTTGGGAAGAAAAAGGAACCGGCTTCGTTGGCAGGATGCCAGAATCTGGAATTATTCTCTTACCAAAACTACACGTACTGGGTCACAGATCACTTTCTGAGCAGCTAGAGTGCCATAAGGAAGGGGAACGGTTGCTGTTACGCAAATACAAAAGAGTCCAATACCAAATAAAGTATTTACCACCCAACACGGTGGACCCCAAGTATTGAAGAAACAGATATCCATGGAAGCACTCACACAGCCCGTACAGACCAAGAGAACCTAGGATGATAAGGATGGGAGAGGAAAGAAATGTCACGCACTGATCACTTGCTCTTGAGAGCACAGTGTGATAGAGGCAGTACAGGTATCTACCCGTTTGATGTTCATGGCTACCCAATTCCGTGGGTTCTATTAATGCGCTCATTTTAGAGACAAGGAAACAGAAGCACAGGAAGATTAAATAATTTACCCAATTTAATACCAAGATATTAAATAATTTACCCAATTTAATACCAAGATATTAAAAGGGAAAAGTGAGGGTGAATCTGGGTGTGCCCAACTCGACAGCCCGCACTCCACACTAATACACCAAACTTATATTGCGGAGTCATGGTTCTGCCCTGCAGGAAGAGTTCCTTTATGCCAAGCCTGGGAGACACCAGCTCTGTAAGGAGGGAAGTGTGGAGAGGAGAGTCAACAGCTGAGATGGAACTTGTCAAGAATGGAGGAAGGTGTCAATTTATTCTCCAGTTAGTCATGAAGGACTACTTACTTTACGCTATAGAGTCTGGGATCTGTCCAGGAAGAATTTTTTACAAAGGAAATAACTGATTAAACTAAAAAAAAAAAAAAAAAAAAAAAAAAAATACCCTGAGTCATGGCCTCATAAAGGAGAAGTTAGATGATACTAGAAAGGTATTGCAACAATCTATTTGAGCATTTATGGCGATGGTGAACATGAGAATGGAAAATAGATAAAATAAGAAATTTAAATTAGTTTGAAGAGACTTGATGACCAATGAATTCGGTTCTATGTTGGAAAGAAAGATGAGTTTCCAGATTTCTGGCTTAGGTGCTTGGATAAATGGTACAATCATTCCCTTGGTATAATCATCCTCTAGCATGCATCGGGATCACCTGGATGCTTGTCAAAACAGATTACAAGGCCCTACCCCAGAGTTTGTCATACAGTAGGTCTATAATAGGGCCCATCTGCATTTACAGCATGCTCTCTGATGCTGCTGCTGTATCATAAAATAAAGCCTATGAAGCAAGATCTACTTTAAACTCCATGCTATGGAAGGGAAAATAAGCATCTAAAAGATCTTAAGTAATTTGTCTAACCTCAAGCCACAGTTGCAATCTGATGCCTATGGTATGTAAATGCTATACATACTGTCTCCCAAGATAAGAGAGAGAAAAGATGCAAGAAAAATCAAGTGGATCTTGGGTGGGTGGGAAAAAGAGTAGACTGGTGTGATAGGAAAATTGGAGAAATAGTGAATTTAATTTTCATTCTGTTTAACTTGAAATATTATGTGATATCCGAATGTGTTTGGAAATATGGACACATACACAAAGGGCAAGCTCAGAGGGAAAGATTTAAAGTAATTTCCACATAAATAGGAAATGAAGACTTAGTAGTAGAGAAAATCACCTTGTAGTGACATAGTAAGAACAGGAAGTGGAAACAAGGAAGATCTCATTTTTGAAGGCACGATCAAATAGAGAAGATCACAAAAAACACAGAAACAGATATGAAACCTGGGAAGTAGGGTCTGAAGCATGAGAGAATTTCAAGATGATGTGGTTAAGGCAACAGTGTCACATATGATGCCGAGGATTTATGCATAACTGGACGACCCCACTCCTACCTGTCTCTCCTCTGAGGGCAAGGATTACAGCCACACCTGAATTCATTAGAGAGTTTCTCTCTTCTGTATTCTCTGGACTAATCATTGTTAAGATCTCTGACACTCTCATTTCCTGGTCTAAGGAAGTAGACTCATGAAAGCATCTTCTTTTGGTATGAAAGATAATTAGAATTACTTACAGGATTAGAAAATGGCATAGGGTGTTTTTTTTTTTTTTAAATACCTTTCAGACTATTACGGAAAGTTTATGTAAACACTGGAATATCTAGAACAACGGATCTCAAGGAATGGTTCTGGGACCAGCAGTATCAGTATCACCCAGGAACCTGCTAGAAACGCAAATTTCTCAATTTTCAATCTTACCAAATGGTAAAGTCTGAGGGTGGGCCCAGCAGTGTGTGTTTTAACAAGTCCTTCAGATGACTCTGATGCTTTATTACATTTGAGAACACTAATTTAGAACATTTGGAATATCAGTTGGTAGCAAGTCAGATTGACATGCTAAAGGCAGACCCTGAAAAGACTTTGCAAATGAATCCTTGAGAAGAAAAGTCCAAATCCCATTCCCATTCCTCTCCAACTGATTATGAAGTGTGACCTGTTACAGTGAATAGAATTGAGAGTAAATTCGAGAGTATACTCTATGGAAAGAGGAGCTTATTAATTTAGCACATTTACATTGAAAACCTACTAACTGTCAAACACTAAGGAAACAGCTAAACAAGTGAGTCACTGTATCCACTCAAAGACGTTATGACTGAGGTAACACATCGTCTTCCCTGAGAACATCGGGGAACATCCCACAATCATTCTACAGGAGAGAAGGGTCTAACTCTTTGCCATATGTCCTCCCTAGAAACCCAAGATGTAGTGTTTGGTAACTGAGAAGCGTTCTATTAAATTCCAAATTCTCTCCTGTTTATTTATCCTCCAGATGTTACCAACTTCTTCCAAAATTACATTTTAGTCTCTCTTTCAGTATGTGTGTATATATTCACATACACACGCAGTTGCCCAAACGTATTTGCAAAGAGTTGTCTTTTGTATCATAATCTTGCCCAGTTTGAAACTCTATTTTTTCACTTATTAGAGGCCCAGCAACTTCAGGTGCAGCAAATATCTACACTTCTGTCTACTAGATGTCCAACCTTACAAATAAAACATTACCAATACAGGTAAAGTCTTTATATACCATCTCAGATTTCAACTCCTGACCCTTCTTGGATGTAACCATTATTTGTTGCTTATTAGTCCATGGATTTATTTATACATGTGCATGTTTCCTTAAGCAACATACATTTTTGTTTTGTATGCTTTTGAATCCAAACGGATGACATCATAATGTATTCTGTAACTTGCTTTTTATTCCTTATCAACATTATTTGCTGAGATTGAGATCCATAGTTTCTGAAATGGTTCCATGTTGCTAGAGAGAGGTTTAACTCCTTCATTTTTTACTGCTCTATAAGCCTCTGCATGATATTATCAAAATGTAGTTACCCATTCTTTTGTTAACTGATATTTCTTTCCAATGATCTGCAGTTAAAAACACCGAAGCTTTGTCATGATTGTGAATTTCTTCTTTTGCATGGGAAGAGTTTCTCTAAGTTATACGCTAAGAGTGGAGTTGTTCGGGTTAGGGCGTATTCATCTTTACAAGTTATTGCCAAATTTCTTTTCAAAGTGAATTTTTCAATTCCCACAAGCAGAATATAAAATTCTATTGCTCATCATCTTTACCCATATCTGGTATTGTCATGTATTTAAATATGGATGAATTTGATAAATGGGAAAGAGTTCTTACTATGGGATTAATTATTTTTTTATTCTAATGAGAGAGAGAATATTTTCATACTTTTATTGGTTATTGTTTCCTTTTGCACAAGTTTATATCTTGTGTTAGTTTTTTACTGGCTTTACTTTCCTTCCTTCTTTCCTTTTTTTTTAGTCATAGGAGACCTTTATCTGTGATATGTATTGTAAAGTATCCCCCTCCAGTTTGTGGTTAATTTTTTTCCATTTTTTAATGTTATCTTTAAGTGCACAATTTTTGTGTTTAAGGAGGGCATATATTGCATGGAGCACTCGGTATGGTACATAAACAATGAATCTTGGAACACTGAAAAAATAAAATAAAATAGAAAGAAAAAAGTGCACAAAAATGTTTAAATATTAATGGATCCAAATTGATCAATTTGCTAATTTATGATTTGAGTTTTTGAGTTTAAGAAATAGTACCCTGTGGATACGAATTTATTTTTTCATAACTTACTGTTTGCTTTTCACATTTAGGTCTTTAATCCAGCTGGAATTTATTTTTGTATATGGTGTGAAGAGGGAGTCAATTATATTTTTTCCCCACATATAACAAATTGTTGCAGAACCATCTAGCAAATAGTTCATATTTTCCCACTGATCTGCAATGCCATCTTTGCCTTACAGAGAGTTTCCATGTGCGTGTGTGTTTGGAGTTCTCTATTCTGTCAATCCTTGTGCGGATTCCTTATTGTCTGAATTATTACAGCTTTACAATAAATCTTGATATCCAATAAGTTATCACCTTCCTCTTCTTTCTAGTAATATTTTTTATGATTCATTTTACATTTCTTGCTTCCTTTTCTGTACATAGTTTAGAATTACAACTTAAATCTGCATTGGACTTATAGATTAACTTGAGAGAGAATTAAATCCCTGATTATGGTATAACTCTCAATTTTTTGCTTACTAAAGACTTTTAATTAAATTTTATTTTTTTCCTAAAAAATTTCTGGATTTCTATCATTTATAGTTTAAAAATTATGTATATGTATATATATGTATACATTATGTATATAATATGCATACATATATATGTATTATACATATACATACACATATATGTTTCAAATTTTTATTTAAATTCTAGTTAGTTAACATACAGTGTAATGTTAGCTTCAGGAGTAGAATTTAGTGATTCACCACTTACATATAACACCCAGTGCTCATCACAAGTGCCCTCCTTAATACCCATCACCCATTTGACACCCCACCATCCACCACCCCTCCAACAACACTCAGTTTACTTTCTGTAGGTAGGAGTCTCTTTTATGGTTTGCCTCCCTCTTTCTTTTTTCTTCCCCCTATGTTCATCTGTTTCACTTCTTTTTTTTTTTTTTTAAGATTTTTATTTATTTATTTGACAGAGATTGCAAGTAGGCAGAGAAAGAAGGGGGTGAGCAGGAAGCAGGCTCCCTGCCAAGCAGAGAGCCCGATGTGGGGCTCGATCCCAGGACTCCGGGATCATGACTCAAGCTGAAGGCAGAGGCTTTAACCCACTGAGCCACCCAGGTGCCCCATCTGATTCATTTCTTAAATCCCACATATGAGTGAAATCATACGGTATTTTCTAGAACTGATACGTGAATTCAGTAAAGTCACAGGATTACAAAATTGACATATAGAAATCTGTTGCATTTCCATACACCAATGATGAGGCAACAGAAAGAGAACTCAAGGAATCATTCCCATTTACAATTGTACCAAAACCCATAAGATATGTAGGAATAAAAAATTACAGATTATATTAATATATATTAAATATATACATAAAATATTATATATTTTAATTATATTAACTTTGGCTTCTGATATAGAATGCATTAACTTTATACATTAAAAACATTTATAATAATATTGCTGAACTCTCTTAATTCTAGCAATTTGTCAATAGGTCTATTGGATTTTATCTAGCAACTTTAATTTCCAAGATTAATTCAAAACAAAATAGAACTTAATGCCAAGCCCAGTAGAATTCTGCAAATTTTTTCTTCCTCTGCCACTGTCATGTTTTTATTATTACTATTATTTTTGGAAAAGATGAGGTTTAAATTTTTTAAAGCTGACTGATCAACCAAAAAATTCCAGTTTTGATAAATGTTGTGTCAAATGGTTTACTGGAATTGTAATATATATCATCTCTCTCTTCCTTTTTTGTCTGCCTCATATCAAGAACAATTCTCAGACTTTAGTGACATAATTGTCTCTGTGGAACATCCTACTATTCTTTATTTTACAGATTATTTAAGAACGTAATTATTTTTCTCCACTTTTTATTGCTGGTAGGGCAGTGTAGTCACAATGAGGGAGGAAAGTATAGTGTAAGAGGAATGAAGAGTATGTTGAAGTTTTTTAAAATACTGTTTTGAGGTGGAAAAAAAGCTAATGAAACATCTCAATACTGAGGTCTCTAAAAGTTGACTTAGTGATACTTCCAATCTGCTCTTGGTGTGTCCAGAGCAGAATACCCATACCTCTACTACTGTGTTCATCCCACTACATTACAGTTAGTTGTACACATCCCTTGTTACCACTAGAATGGAAGCTATTCAACACTAGGACCATACTGATTCCACAAATCCAATAAAATATCTCACATATAGCCTTGGGCTCCAGAAATTTTTTAATGGCCACATCTGAATGCATAAAATACCTAGAAGAGAGCACAGGCAATAATCTCTCTGACATTGGCAGTAACAACATTTTTCTAGATTTGTCTCCTGAGGCAAGGGAAACAAAAGCAAAAATAAACTATTGGGACCATATCGAAATATGAAGGTTCTGTACAGCAAAGGAAACAACCAACAAAACTAAAGGATAACCGACTGAATGGGAGAGGATTCTTGCAAATGATACATGTGATAAGCAGTTAGTACCCAAACTATATGGAGAACTTAAACAGCTCGACACCAAAAACACCACAAATAATCTAATTTAAAATGGACAGAAGATATGAGCAGACTTTTCTCCAAAGAAGACATACAGATGGCCAACAGGCACATGAAAAGACAATCAACTTCACTCATCATCAGGGAAATGCAAATCAGAAGCACAATAAGCTATCACCTCACACCTGTCAGAATGGCTAAAATAAAAAACACAAGAAATGAATGTTGGTGAGGATGTGGGGGAAAAGGGACCCTCATGGACTGTTGGTGGGAAAGCAAACTGGTGCAGCCACTGTAGAAAACAGGATGGAGGTTCCTCAAAAAATTAAAAATAGATGGGGCACCTGGGTGGCTCAGTCAGTTGAGTGTCTGACCCTTAGTTTCAGCCTGGGTCATGATCTCAGGGTCATGTGATACAGTTCCACACTGGGCTCTGCCCTCAGTGGCGAGTCTGCTTGAGATTCTCTCTTTCTCTCCCTTTGGCCCTCTCCCCACTAAATAAAAATAAATAAATCTTATTTAAAAATTTATTATTTAAATTATTTTTAATTTATTATTTAAATTATTTAATTTAATTTAAATTATTTAAATTATTAATTATCATTAATTATTAAAATATTTAAAAATCTTATTTAAAAATTAAAAATAGAACTACCATATGATTTACTAATTACACTAATGGGTATTTACCCAAAGAATACAAAAACACTAACTCAAAAAGATATATACATCCCTATGTTTATTGCAGCATCACTTACAATAGCCAAACTATGGAAAGGGCCTAAGTATCCTTTGATGGATGAGTGGATAAAGAAGTGGTGTGTATATACACACACATATTTATATATGTAAAATGGAATTATAATTATATAACATAATCACATTTATAATTATAATCATATATAATTATATAATATATAATTACATATAATTTATACTTACATATAATTTATAATTAATATATACATTACATATCATACATTATACATATATACCTTTATACATACATTATACATTGTTAGTTTATATTAATAATATATAATTATATATATAATGGTGTGTATGTATGTGAAGCATATATACACACACAATGTTTGCAACTTCTATTCTTTCCTGAAAATGAGCACATTTTTCTCCCTGTGCTTTAGTCTATGTGTTTATTACTGACCTATCTTCTTCTGCATTACTCTTTCCTTCAGCTTATCCGATCTACTGTTAAAAACATCTATGGGATTTCTGATTTTAGTTACTTAATGATTTAGGCCTAGAATATCTGTTTGTTTCCTTTTTATAGTAAAAATTATTGGGTAAATTTCTTATATTGATATATTTTTTAACATTTTCATTATAATTATATTAATATTTGTGTCTAGTAACTCCAATGTCTAGATTTCGAGTGATTGTTTTTATAATCTATTTTTTTCTCTTAGTTTCTGGTCATTAAATCTTGTCTCTTGGTATGCTTAATTTTGAGGGGGACTACAGGGTATTTTGTACCAAAAATTACAGAGATTACTTAAGAGTCTGGGGATGTGCTCAATTTCCTGAAAGAGCTGATTTTGCTTCTAACAGGAAGATCACTTTAATTCAATCTATGGCTGAGCTTGGCTTTGAATTCATTTCAAAGTGAGACTTGTCTATTTCCGCTTTTCTCTCACACCTAAGGTATGACCCTTCAGGGGTCTCAACTGAAAGCCTTGGTGGGTCTTTAACTCCAGGTCCTTGTTGTTGTTGTTGTTGTTGTTGAATCCCCCACCACACTGAAAATGGTCAAAGTTCAGTTCAACTTTTCAGCCTATTGTTTTTACCTGGTCATCAGCAAATGCCTCAGAGCCGAATGGGAAGATCACCTCTCTATCCTATTCTTCTCCCCGTCATCTTATCCCTTTAGGTTCTTGGTGGCCCATAATTTCTCCCTCAGATAGATTTTTCTAGCAGTCTTCAGGCTTCAGACTTGTTCTGATACTATCTAGGAACTCACATCTGAAAACAAAGAGCTAGGTTTCATTTTACACTTTTATTTTTCTGGAAAAGAGTAAACATTATACTGTGACACTCAAGTACATTGGAGAAACCTCAAATGTTAACAATACAGGATTAATACCAGTATAATATTTTCTGTTGCAAATGCCCTGTATTTTCCAACCAGGGGTTTTATTTTATTAGGCTTAATAAATAGGAAATTAGTTAAAAGCCTATCGCAATATTTTTCTTAAGAATTAGGATCAATTTCATGCTGACAAATCCTATGATGGTACTAACGTGACTATTACTATTACTTAAAATAAAAGAGTATTTCCTGAGGACTTGCTCTATATCAGGAACTACGAAAGCTGCATGATCAATACTTAACTTAGTAAAAGCAACTATAAATTAAAGAAATTTCTATTGAAATCCTATCAGTGGTCAGTTAGCCAGAAGGAGGTTCCCAGATCAATAAGTTTCATGCTCTGTTTGACCACTTTAGAACTAACATGGGTGAGAAAAGACACAACTTTCCTTCCTGATTAGCATTTCCAGCAATTTCCCCCAGTCATTCAATCTGCACACTGTTAAATTCAGTAGCCTGACTCGGCCGCTTTACATGTGGGGAAGAGTAAATGACCCACCGTACGCATTCGCTGCCTTACATGTCCTGAAACTTCTGAGTTAGAAGTCCAGAGAACATCTGTGTTCGGCACCGCCATGTACAACTTGGCGTAGTCCCCTGGGATCCTGGTTGAAAGTTCCATGCTGAGTTAGAACAGCTTGAAGTGAACCCACTACCCGTTCGTAAATTCTACTTCGGCTCGTCTGCTTCGTTTGGGGACTTTGCATTGTTGGTAACGCGAGAGAAGGCCCATGTGCAAGTACCAGGCAGATCCTGATTCAGAGACCAAGGCCTCCTGGATGTTAAGCCACCGGAGAGTGCATCAGTTATTGTACAGAGGACTTCTCTTGGGTAAAGGTGGGAGTGGAAGGGATCCCATCATTATCACTTTCACACTGCTCTTTCCTTCTGCTGAGTTTTCTGCTCCAAACACATAAACACACCTACATGTGCACACACACCTGGGGTCAGGTTTTGGAGCTATGATAAAATAAAGAAACTGACAATTAGGCGTTTTTCTTATTCCCTGATTTATCTCCCCTTCCTTAAGTCAGGAAGTTGTAAACTAAACCCTTCCCCATGTTCTGGCTCTTAAATATGTACAACAAAAACAAAATTATCTTCAACTCCAATTGTCTCTTTCACTTGTTTCAGATAAGGTCAAGGTATTTATGGCCACCACTCCAAAAGGAGCTCCCTTGAGTTCTGGAAGCCCAACCCACATTTCCTTTGAAAATACTTGAGCATTAAAAGACAAGTCTAGGAAGCCTCTAAATGGCCAATCTAATTTCTTTGGGAGTTTCCCTAAACTCTTTGGGGCATTTCTGTGAATTATGTAATGTAATTAAGGTTTACTGGATTTCAGTAATCATTAGAACAACTTCAAATATTTCCCAATATTTTACAGAGAAACTTCTAAAAGTTCTTTTGAATGGGGAATAAAACATCCTGGATGGCAGCAAGACTAAATTACTCTGGGCAAGAACTATTAGTATATTAAAAATAAGCATTAGAGTTTGGGGAGGAAAATGCATAGGGTGTAACATTTTTCATGTGGCTACAATGAAGTAAGGGATTTGAAGGCAAAAACAAATCTGGCAAATTATAAGTTAGGGTAGTAATTCAAGGAAGTCATAAAAGAGAAGACTTTTATTACACCGTGGAGACAGTTTGGTGCTATTAGTGGATTAAAAAGCATGTGGGACTGTGAGACTGGAAAAGAGGGACGCTTGAAAGAGTTGGTGGGTTAAATATTAACAAAGAAAAGATGTTTACTGACAGATTCTGCAAACACACTCTAATAAATAAGATCCTCCAAGCGCTCAAAAATAGAACTGTGCAAAGCCACAAAAATCCTTGCTGTTCATCTTCCCACCAGACTGGGTCTCCTTTAGCAATGCCTGGCTTCACTGTCACCAGAATTTTGTGTAAGTGTATGTCCTTTTGTAGAACATCGCCAGAATAGTCAAAAGCTAGTAAAAGTAGTAAAAAAAAAAAAATAGACAACGATTTTGCACTTGTCTTTGAAAACTGGCTACAGTGCACTGAAAGCAGGGAAGTGTGGTGGAAACGTGTGAATGAGAGCTTCAAACAGACCTGAGCTTGAGTTCTCAAGTTGTACGGTTTCGCCTCTCTGAGCCTTGGATTCCTTCACGGTAGAACTGAGACCATCACACACACTTCACAGGGCTGCCTCTTGGTGCTTCTTCAAGTTTAACATGCTTATCAATCACCTTGGGAATCTGACTAAAATGCAGATCCAAGTCCGTAAGTCTGGGGTAAGGCCCCGATTCTGTCTTTACCAGCTCCCGGGTGATGTCCCTGTGGCTGGTCCCGGAAACACAGTTTGAGAGGCCTTCAAAATCTCAAAGCAATTAGTGTACAGTGAACTAAACTGCTGCTTTATTATAATAACAATGCTGTGCCTCTTCCCTACATTATTTTTTTCTAGAATATTTTATGTTACTCTAGTTGAGCTTACAAAAGAGCCCATGGGAAAAAAAAATGAGATTGGGTATTTCCATCCCTGGTGGAAACTCGGACACATTATGATGGACGGGCTTGTCCATGGTCTTAAGCAGAGGACAGAATCAGCCCTGTGAAAGCCGATGGCTGGGCCTTCAGTACATCTGACTAGCACTTCTTGATTTATTCAACTTTTCAGCTGATGATGCAGGCCTCCATTTGTTGAAAGAAAAGGAACAGAAAGCCTTGACCATCAATGAATTCCAAAAAACTGAAACCTGCTTAAAATATATGAAAAGCCTAATTTTGGAATAACCACATTTCTAGACATCAGAAAGAGCTTAGGGAGAAAACATTTCACATCCTGCCCACCATTTATAAATAAACTCTTTAGAAGAACCCATTCAAGAAAAAATGGTAAAGTTTGAAACACAGTAAGTGATGCTGAGGTTAGTCAGAAGAACCATTTGGAATCATCTTTGAAGAAAACATCAGCTGCCCTAATAATGAGTGGGCACTTTGCTGAGGTGGAGTGACATTCCGATGGTTGTAGCTCCTCCTGGAAGGGTTTTGCCAGAGAAAGGGCCATCAGGTGTTGCTTTCACAACCATGGTCTAGCATCTTTCCGTGAACTCTTTTTATCTTACTCGTTTCATTAGCACATTTTAGTTCTAAGATTAAACAGATGCTACCTAAAATGTCCTTTCTGTTTCATTTTATCTTTTTTGGTGTACATTTTTAGAACTAGGGAAGGGAAATAAAAAGAGCTGAAAATTAATTCTATTTGAATTTTGCATGGTTACTCAAATAAAATTTGCTAATGAATACACTTGGTTTTCTCTGAGATGAAGATAAAATTATCAATTATCCAGTGGTTTGCTTTCAAAGAATGAAGAACCGAGTAGCCAGGTTTACAACAGAGCTGGGAGGTGGATGGAAATGACTATGTGCTGGCAGAGAGACTGTGCTAATCCCCTTATACCTGGAACACTACTTCCCTTTTATTTTTTTTTTTTTTTTGTCTAAAATGAAACAAGATATAAATCCCAAAAGATTTTCTTTCAGTGTAAGATTAGAAATAATAGTATTCTTTCCATCAAAAATTATAACCATTCTTCTAGGGGGAAATTGTGCTTTTGAAACTATCATCTAAAAAAAAAAAATTAAGACCCATACCCTCTATTTGTATTTGCTCTCAAAAGGTTGGTGATGTGCGGGAAGAAGACAAACTATTTCCAGACACCATAGTCCCAACCATACCTGGGAGGAAAACAATGCTATTACTCTAGTCATCGTATTTTGGTAAACCTGGAGAATCTGTAGGTCACATGGGCAGAAATAAGCTACCATCTGCTTCTACCAGCAGGTGGATGAGAAAACATACAGTCTTTTTCACTAATTACCTACAACAGCGTCTAACTCTAAATATTTTGCATGTAGAGATTTCCGTTCTATGTTTATAAATACAAATATATGACAAAGAAACACTTATTTTAAAGATCTTAATATCTTGTTTGTTAAGCAATTAGTATTTAGGAGAGGGGCTATGTTGACAGCTCTGCAAACAGAACTTTCTGATTCATCTGCTAAAAAGGTACTCACATACCTTGGCAGCCTTCCTCACTTTGCTTTGTTTAATGGTTTACCCATATCCACATAAAGCCACCTTGTTTTTCCCATACCACCTTGGATATTCATCCCAATAATCAATCTGTTAAACATCAGAGTGGAGACTATAATCTGTTCATCTCTTGAATCTTGGGAAATGTCAATGCAATGTCATAAATTTTATTTTTCTCCTGGAGGCACCTGTGCTGTTTAATCATATCAACAAATAGTTATAAATAAAGCAAAAAAATCAATTGTTATGATTCCCAGAAAATAAAATATTCTCCAACATTATCCGTGCAGTTGCTTCCATACGTCTTTAGCATAAGCAAGCTTTACTCTACGCAATGCCTGTGTAGTGGCAGAGTCTACAGACCCACTAAAATCAATCTAATCCTCTTCCTGGGAAGAGCCGGGTTACATTTTATAGACCCCCTTGCAGTCAGACATGGCTATGTGACTGAATTCCAACTAATGGAATGTTGGCAGACGTGATATGTATCGCTTTCAGGCCTCACCCACGAGAAACTTCTGGGCATGTTCTTCCATGCTTTGTTCTTTTCCTGACTGACCAGGAGGGTAGTAATCATGGCGGCTGTGAACACATACAGGGGATGGTTGGGACTATGTGGAAAAAGACAATGACTTGCCTGCTTAAAATACCAGACTTTTTACCCACTGAGAATGGCCATGTTATCGAGAAATAAAATTCTATTGTTTTGGGGACATTATACATTTGGGGACCTGTTTGTCATAACAGTTGGTGTTTTTCTATATAATTCAGATAACATTCCTGAAAAGCCTGTAAGTCAACCCACTGTATTTCTGATTAGCATAATGCTAACAATTAAACAAAGATACTGTCCATTCTCTTTTCAACACCTCATGAATCTCTATGGGGTTTTCCATTAAAGCTCATATTAATGATTTATACTCATTCCTTGACAAAAGAATATTACTGACACTAAGAAATGGAATTTCTAGAGAATGGTTTATGGAAATGAAAACAAAAAAGAAGAAACTGGTATTTAGGTGGTAGAAATAGAGGAAACAGATTTAGCAGGTAAAAATAGAGGATTCCCAGTTAAATTTGAATTTCAGATAAATGAGGAAAAAATTTTTAATTAAGTATGTCCCACTTTACCACTTATAGCATTATGGACAATTTATACTAAAAAAAGTAGTCACGGTTTATCTGAAATTCAAATTTAACTGGGTGTTCTATATTTTATCTGGCAACTCTAACCAGGATGGATATAGTCAAAGCATAAATTATTGTCCTGAAAAACCAGGTTGAATTTGAAGTCACTAGAAAGGAATAAGGAGAAAGGAATTATTAAAATAAACTTAAATGATAGGATAGAAGTAAAACTGTCACAAACAGGTAACAGAACACTGGGAAGAAAACAATCAAAAGGGAGAAAAATTTGAATCAATGATAATGGAAACATCACATAAAAGACTTCAGAGGACAAGGGATTGCAGATTGGTGAAGACATACTGTAGTAAAATTGAAGACGATCAAAGAGAAAGGTACACTAAGTGGTAAGACCTAATTTTGAGAGTAAATTCTAAAGGAAATTCTCAAAAGTCTTAGACTGGGGGGATGCAAATGAACCAGACTTCCAAGACAATTGAGACAAGTTGATTGGCCCTAATCCTTAGGATTGGTACAAAGTCACTGGATTCATCAGCAAATGACACTACCAGTTAGCGTGCTAGACACTCGATTATTAGCAAGATAGACTTCACACAAAAATTCATTAGTTTCTTCTACAAATGTTTAGCAAAGTTTTACAAAATAGCCTATGCTAGGCATTGATCTCCCTGAATGCTCAGAGTTTAGATGCAAAAGCATTGCTTAAATCCCAGTATATTAAACATATTACATGTCTCTAAACCAGTATACCCTGAACACAGTTGGACAGAGTGCTGGTTCACAGGCACCATATAGGTTTGTTAAAAGAAAAAAAAAATGAGAAATGACACATCTTCCTGGAGATTAACATTGCATGTTTCATTTATAGCCTAAAAAACCTAAAAAGAAATTTAACTTCAACTCAGCATTTCTTCCTGAACACATTTGACCACAGAATACACTTTAGTCCTCCCAAGAATACCAAGTAACATCTTCAGGGGTCCTAGGGATCCAGGGAACCCAGAGTAAGACAGTTATTGTTTTCATAGAATTTTTGTTTATCTTACATGTTTCCTAACAGTCACTTATTGAACGGAGTACATGACGTTTCTCAGCTATGATGTTTAACAATATAAAGAAAGAAAGGGGATGTAGCACCTGTCTTCTAAATGTCCATTTGTGTAAGCATCGCTCTTATTTTCATACTCATTGGCTCTGCTTTTGCAAAAACAGCCACAAGGCAAAAAAGAAAACACACACACACCACAGTGAAGCAACTAAAAGTTGGTGCTGAAATTTATACCCGCCAGTACTTAACTGCAGAAGTATTAAAATTACTATGGTACACATGGGGACTCACGGGCCCAGGATTTACTATCACTGAAATCACCCCGGAGTCCGCGAGTACATTACAGACACACAACACTATAAAGGAGACTGCAATATGGGAACGGTGTGCTGGGAGAATGTTTCCGTAAATAAAGACTCGGTAGACTTTATGGCTTTTGGTAATACTTGTCACTTAATACAGTTTATAAAGATTTGCTTATTAAATTTTGTAGGGCAAAATAACACATCTCCCCGTCCCTAGCAGTGATGGTGACAGAGGTTTCAAGAAGCCGCAGCTGCAGTCTTCCCGCCCCAAACTGATTACAATACGTGTTGTTCTGAAATTTTCAATTCAGCTATAAACAATCTACTTTATCAACAACATGCTTTTGCACTTTTTGAAATGGTGCTTTGAGGCAGATAAATGAAAATAAGTATGGCAGAGTGCCAATAAAAATTCTGCAAACCGTGTCTTCCGTGGAGTACAGACGAAGGCGCACATTTTATTTATTTATTTACTGTTGATGCTCAGTCCATTTCTGTCCTTACAATAGCTGCTTTATTTGGGGGCTGTTTGTTCTCCTCTCAGCCGACGCTTCGAGATAGTAACTACACACTTTTAATCACAACTTTAATAAGATTGGAAGAGGTGTTTGTTTTTTTTTTTTTTTGCTTTTGTTTTTGGGAAATCTGGCATCTTTTCGATTGCTGTATGTGTCCATAGGGTAAATGCAGGGTGCATTCTAAAGTTTAGGATACATTAAAAATGCTATTTATTGCCCCAAACTTAGCCCTTTTGAATGTATAGGGCCCCAGATTCTAAACTGAGATCTCTCAGCTCTAAAACATTTTAATGTAAAAATAATTACTTATATATAAATAACCATATATAAATACATATAAAGGAATATATATATATATATATTCTTTTTCTTGTTTATTTTTAAGTTAGCGGTTCTTTTAATAGTTTGCTTCATGACCTTTCCTCATGCTTTCAGGATTCTTCACAAACTTCACTTTAAAATGATCTACTAAATGGAATAATAATGAAAAATACAAGGCATTATTATATGTTGTGAAAGAAAAAAGACTATAAAATTGAATTTCTCATATTGGTTTGGATTATGAGAACTTCAAATTCCTGTTTAATTCTCTGTAAGTAAATTTTAATTTTATGCACACTAATTAAAGATTTGCTATTTGCTATCAGTTTGGAAATACCCATTTACAAAGTACATTTGAACATCATGGGTTTTCAATTCTAAAAGGAAGCCCTTGGGGATCCCTTCTTAGTAATTAATAATTTTATTGAGTTCGGGGTCAAATCAAATATGTCCACAATCTGGAGTCCTCCACAAACCTAACAAAATTTCATTCGTTCTTTTCGATTATAATTAATTTGACTTGTTTAATAAGTTAAGAAGAAAAATTGAAATTGAAGCCAGTCATAAAGGTTTAATATTAAAAAATAGATATCCAATGGGCTCAATATAAATGCTTGCATACAATAACAAATAAGTAGCAGTGAATTCTGTTTTATCTGTGTTTGTCTTTAGTTTATATTACCTGAAATATGATGAATGTTCATCCCCCAAAACTTTATAATTCTAGCAATCTGAAATTTACTGGTCATGTACTTTTTGTTACAAATCCACCTCCAAAATTATTTATTTTATGGCACAGCTAAATTTATTTGAAATAAAATATTGTGAAAAGCAAGCCTTTAACTTATTTTCCCTGTCCCTGTCAACAAGAAATAAATGTTCTTCTCACCATGGGGAATTTCTGGGAATTAAAATATTCTCGAGTATTGATTTAAGGGCTGTGATAGTTTCACGTAGTCTCTTTTAATATTTATTTTAAATTACAAGTTTAGAAATTATTATAAATTAAAGTCTATAGATCTAGGGAGTTATGTATTAATAAAGTTGATATATCAGCACATTTTACATTAGGACTCACAAATTAGGAAATAGAATCGTAAAATACTCCTATGTGGAAAAACGAATACCAGTGATGAATAATTCTAAGCAGCATATTCACGACATTTCAAAAATAAAGTAAATTTGGACACATTGCTGTGACATCTACACTCCCATCATACTTGGCTTCCAAATCAAAATTGGATTAGAGCCATTCTTCTTTGTACTTGAATACAAAGAGCAAATAGAATTCTGGGAAAGTGCAAACACAGAGCTGAATTTCTCAACCACACTGGGAGTAGAATTAAGGTTCCTTTCCACTCACACACAAACACAACAAAAGCATTATTTAAGGGAAATACAAATTGTTTTTTTCATGGGTAGCAAATGACAAAGTTATCTCTGGGCTGTTGCACTGTCTTTCCTCATTACCTCTCACTCTTTAAATTCATCCCATTCCTTGTTCCTACTGCCTCCTTCTCACCTCTGAGACATTCACCCAGAACTTCCGCATTTGGTTTGCTTTCCCCTCCTTCGTAGGGGCAGACAGAACGAGAGTGTGACATTGGCCACAGACCTCTGCAGACAAAAATCTAAATACATGGCACTTCTCACCATTTCCGGCAAGTGCTCTGTATCATGATTCTCTTAGCATACATACTTTACTCTGGTAATCTGGAATACCCTTCCCTGAGACTCAGTCTGGGTAAAACTCTTGCTTACTCCAGGCTCACGTACACTTTGCCTTCTGCGTAAAGCCTTCCCGTCTCCGGGAGGCCAGGCAGCTACAGGGCACGCTGTTCTGTATCTGTCTACCTAGGCAATTCCCCAGTCAACTCTGCAGACTTTGAGGACAGGAACCATACTTCGTTCATCTTTCAGCAGTATGGTTTACTGAATATTGCTGAAAGAATAAGAACAAAAAAATGAGGATTCAGTTAAAATTTGGCAATGATGGATTGAGCACACACACAAGACATTGTGCTTGGTCTGCAGGAGACACGAGTTAAACAAGACAAGGAATTAGTCCTCCAGAAGTTCACAGGAAGGAGCTGCCTTCCAGAAGACAGGACAGGACAGATCACGATAAATTCTGGGACAGGTTCTTGGACCCACTGTGCTCTATGTGCAGAATGATCTAAATGATTTCACGTCAGGCACCGAGAATAGTACAAGCCATCATCGTCATTATCACTGCTCCTTTACTGAGAACTTACACGGTGCTAATTACATTAAAAATAATTTCTTTTAATCATCAGAAAAATGGTATGATGCAGAAAATATGATTCCAATTTTACAGATGAGGAAAATGGGACTCATAGGACTTAAGCTACTTGCCTACCCACTGACCTTGTAAATTACATACTTAAGATTTGACCACAGACCGTGAATCCTACACACTCTTAATTTTTCTGAGGTCAAAGCACTTCATGCAGAATATACTTTGCCTTAAATTACCTTGTGATGTACCTCTTAGGAGGAAACCTTTTGTACAATTTTTACCTGAATAACATTTACTCCTCAGGATCGACAACCCTGGGCAGAACAGGCCAATGAACAAATTCAATATGGCAACACCTGGGCAGAAATGTTCATAGAATGAATGCATCACCTCTTCTAGGGTTTGACCACACTCTGTTTAAATAACTTAACCATTTGAACATCTGGTGTGTTTATTTAATCTCTCAGCATTTTAGCATCAGATTCTAAAATAAGGAATTATCAGTTCCTACTTCTTCAATTTTATGCTTTTTAGCACTGAGAAACTCATGTGATATCCTGAAAAAGAGATCCTACAAATGCCCCAGACTGGCTGCTTTGCTAGAAGTAGTAGTAGTGGTACCATCACACACAGGTGCACATTTTTTAAAACTTCTAGAAAAGCTAAAACACAACTGCTTTTCAAGACAGGCACCTTTTCAGGAAAAAAAAACAAAAACAAAAAACAAAAAACATGCATATGTACAATTAAGGCGGCATTAGGATTCCTATGTCATATACCCATGACAAGTACTGTTTGAGAGCTAGAAGACATAGGTGAGCAGAACTATAAGTTGAACAGTGCATACAACCAACCGGCGAGCTCCGCGGACAAAAAAGTCCAACTACGTGGACTGTGACTTTGGTAACACTGCCAAGGTCAACGACACTGAAGGAACTCTTCTGAGGAAGGACTAGCTCTGAGGCAAGAATTACGTCCAACCCCTCACCGTGGGTTTGTTCTGTATTCCAGTCTGGGTCTCTTGCCTCTTGCTCTACGTTCCGTGATGACCATCCCTCTCCTAGACACAGAGAACATACTCAAGGAGAAAGGGAAGAGAAAGCCTGAACTTTGCAGCTTACAAATGAGCTCACTGCGGAGGAGCTCTTTAATGCAAATGACATAACCAGCGAGGCCCAGGAAAGCTGAGCAGAATGGAGCCTGGGAGGCCCCCTCTCTCCGCCCGCACGTGGCACACCCTTCGGCACTAATAGGGCTTAAGCATTCATACCGAGGGGCTGCAAAGCCCTGGGCAGAGACGTGCTGGATACACACTAGATATGGAAAATGTATGAGGAAAAAAAGATTAACTGACAAAAAGTTAATTAAAACTGCTCTGATTATGAGGTAGAATTTAACAATTACTTTAAAAAATGCAGTGTGACACAGTGCAGCGCTGCAGCTGAATTAATCATGAATGAGGAGAGCGATGTTTAATTTTTGTGTTCAGGAGGAAAACACTCAACAGATTTGACAATTAGAGCAGGGTAACGGCATTGCATGGCACAACGCGAGGCGGGTTTTCCCACCGGTTTTTTGGGAGGGAACTAAGCAGATGTGCTCAAATATTTACAAATGCACAATATTCGCATGCTCTTCAGCTGCCCGCCCTGCTGATTTCGCAAGACTTCGCCTTCAATCTGGAGGCTTCTGCGGGAGCCCCATGTGTGGTTTCTCCTGGCTCAAGGAGCTGCTCAGCCAAGGTCCCCGCTGCCTCCCATCCGTGCACTTGATCGAGGAGCAAAGAGGGCCAGCAGGTGACAAAAGGACAGAGCTCTTCCGAATAGTCACCTTCTAGGATTTGCTTGGCCCCAGAAAGTGGAGACACACAGGTGATCATCGTGGGCGAGGCAGAGGCTGTGCTGACATCGGCTCCCCGGCCTCACCGTACTCCCCCTCCCACGTCCATTAGCCACTGCTCTCAGCGAGGATTTCCACAACCAAACACCACCTTGGTTTTAGGAACGTCTCACCTCTAGCTGTGAGGCAGCCTTCGAGGACCACAGAACTCCTGCCAGCGAGGCCTTCTATAAACGCCTTCCTTCCTGAATTCCAGCTTGCCGGCCTGGATACTTATGAACAAAAATCTCTCAACCACTGCTACTATGATTATTACTAGCATGGGCTTTCTGCCTTTTTGCGATCATACTGAGAGATAATTTTCAGGCCATACAATTCAGTCATTTAAAGTGTATAATTCAAGAGTTCTTACTCTGTTCACAGCGTTGCGCAACCATCATCACAATCAATTTTAGAACATTTTTTATAACCACTCCTAAAAATCCCCATACCTGCCCTTTGGCCATCAGTGTCCAATTCTCTTACCTTCCGCCCTCCCCCACCCCACCCAGCCTGGGGCAATCACTCATCTACCTTCTGTATCTAAAGATTCGCCTATTCTGGATATTTCACATGGATGGAATCATAGGATATGTGTTCTTCTGCACCCAGCCTCTTAGTATTATGTTCTCAAGTTTCATCTACTATCTTAGTCCGTTCGTTCTGCTAAAACAAAATACCATAGACTGGGTGGCTGCTAAACTGCAGAAATTTATTTCTCACATTTCTGGAAACCAGACATCTGAGATCAAGGTACCAGCATGGTGGGGCACGAGCCCTCGTCCAGGTTACCGACTTCTCTTTGTAGTCTCACATGGCAGAAGGGGCCGGGGAGCTCTGGGGGCTCTCTCTTACAGAACGCTGTTTCCACTCATGAGGGCTCCCCCTTCATGAGCTGATCATGTCCCCAAAGTCTCCCCTTGCCATTAAGGCTGTCCACTTGGAGGTTAGGATTTCCACATAGGAATTTTAGGGGGACACAAACATTCATTTCGACTATAGCATTCGTCTTCTAGCAGGTATCGGTACTTCATTCCTTTTTATGGCTGAATAATATTCCATTATGGGGGTCTAACACATTTTTGTGCCCTCATTCATAATGGACATTTGAGCTGTTTCTGCCTTTTGATCATCATGAATAATGCTGCTATAAACATTCCCTGCACAAGTCTTCATGTGGATATAGGTTCCCATTTCACTTGGATATATACCTAGGGATAGAACTTCTGGGTCAAATGGTAACTCTTGCTAACTTTTTCAGGAATGGCTAGATCATTTGCCACAGCACCTTTACTATTTTCCACTCCTACCAGCTGTGTATAAGAGGTCTGATTACTCCACATCCTAACGCTTGCCATTATGTCGTTTTTATTAAAGCCACCCTCGCAGGTATGAAGTGCCATCTCGCTGTGGCTTGGACTTATATTGCTGATGACTTACGATGTTGAGCATCTTTTCCTACACTTTTTGGACATTTCTGTATCTTCTTTGGAGAAATGTCCGTTCAGATCCTTTTTGAATTTTGTAATTGTGATTTGTAATTTGCTATATGCTTTATCATTAATGACTTCTAAGAGTTCTTTATATATTCTAGATACAAGTCCTTTATCAGATAAAGGATATGCAAATATTCTCTCCCATTCTTTAAGTTGTCTTTTTTTGCTTTCTTGATTGTGTCCTTCAACGCACCAAAAGTTTTTAATTTTGATGAAGCCCAATTGATCTATTTTTAAATTTTATTGCTTGTGCTGTTGATGTCAGAGCTGAGAAACGATTGTTACATTCAAGGTCACAAAGATTTACTCCTGTTTTCTTCTACGAGTCATAGATTTTAGTGCTTATGTAGAGTTCTTTGACCATTATGAGTTAACTTTTATATACGGTGTGAAGTAGGGGATTCAACTTCATTTTTTTGTATGTGGCTACCCTGTTTTCCCAGCAACACTTGTTGAAAGAGCATGGACAGTCAAAAAACCACAACTCCCTTAATTCTCATGCCTCTTCTAAATCAAGTCTTCACCACTTCACATCTGTCTTCTTGGGCTGGGGCAGGAAGGACTCTCAGTAGTGTCCCGGCCATGAGAATGTGCTCACTGCATTTTAACCTGCTTATCTCTGCCACATTCCACCAATCACATTCTTCCCACATGCCCCATATCTCTCCAGAGCTTTGGGGTCATAGATTTGGGCTTATTTTGCGCTGTCCCACTTACTAATCATATCAACTAGGGAAAGTTATTCCACTTTTCTAAGTTTCATTTCTTTAACTGTTAGGTGAAGGAAGTAATACTGAGGTGAAAACTATTCCAGATTCCCTCATATTCCTTTCATGGGCACCTGTCCCCTGACTCCTATGTCTTTATGTTTCTTGCCTGCAAGAGATTGCAACCAACCCTCTCTTTAGAAGACTTCCTTTGAGCCATGGGGGCCATTCTGCCTCCCTGGGCAGAGAGCTGGAAATACCTGGGAGTTTACATCACCCCTAGATGTAAGGTAACCCCTACACTAGGAGTATGAAAGTCTTTGCTCTAAAGGGGACAACCCCCAAGCTGTAATTTGAAGAATTGGGTTTGAGCTGGAACTTTACCTGGAGTTGCACCCAGCTTGCCTTCTTCCCTTCCCCTGTCCTGCTTTCCACACTCCCTTAGAGGCTCCTCATTAAGCAAGCAGTCCCTTGATGAAATGTTTGAACACAAATCCTCTGGGGGACCTGGCAGAAGACAGATACCTACCTCATACAACTACTGCTTGGATAAATGAGATTTCATATTCCACACGCAAAAGAATGAAGCCTGGACCCCATCTTACATCACACACAAAAACTAACTCAAAATTGGTCAAAGACCTAACTTGTTAGAGCTAAAAATATTAAACTCTTGGAAAGAAATATGAACTATTACATATAATAATATATATAATAGAAAAGAGGAGGGACTCAAATGTCAATTATTGTTGTGGCTGTCATTACTGTTTTAAGGGCTACCCACCCAGAATGTCTAGGGTTGGCTACTAGACACATGACAGCCAATACTTGAGTGTTTTGTATTTAATTTTAAAAATATATTGCTTCAGTGTGTATTTCCCTGTCTTAAAAAGCCTTTTGTCAGAACTTGGAGATTGAGGGCTCATTCTGCCTGCATATAGTGTCATATTCTAAAATGGACCTAGTTTGAGTTGGTGCTTCGATCACCTACTAAATAAATAAATATGGACTGATGCTAATCAACTCATGTGCCTTATTATGTACTCATATTAAAATATATCTCAGAAGAGGATGATTTATATTTCTGAATAAATGTATCTTCCCTTAATTCAGACCAGTGTTCCATGGCCCGAAAGGAAAATTTACATAGAAGGGAATATATTTGGCTTCTAATTGTTGTTGTTTTATTTTCAATAAGGTAACAAAAACATTTAATCCTAATTAATTACCTTTAAGAAAGCATAACAATTATTTGTGCATCATGAAGAGCCTATGGGTTTCTCAAAGTCAAAGAGGAGTCTATTTTCTTGTTCAAAACCCCTTACACAAATTCTACACAGTAGGTGACTTTGTTTTGTTTTCACTATGATGAAATTAGACTCTGAGACTTTCTGTTCATCTCCTTTTAAAAAAATTCTTATTGACGTATAATTGACAAAAAGAAATAGTATATATTTAGGGTATACAACATGATTTAATATAAGTGTTATGATTACCACAATCACCATTAATTAACACAACCATCACCTCACATGGTGTGTGTGTGTGTGTGTGTGTTATTTGTGGTGAGAACACTTAAAATCTCTCTCAGCAAATTTCAAGTATACAATTCAAGTATTGTCAACTATCGTGACCATGCTGTGCATTAGATCCCCAGAACTTATTCATTTATACCTGAAAGTCCTTAAGACTTCCTGTTCACCTTCTTTTTAAAAACAAGTACTTTTGTAAAAGAATCTACATACTATCATACTATGCTATGGCAAATATGCACAGAAAAGGTACTTGTGTTACATTGGAAATGTATCACTAATAGCTAGTTATATTATATGCACAAATTATTGTTTAATAAAGATATGCATAGGACTTACTTTGACATATCAGAAATAATGTGCAATTGTCCAGTGACATGAATATTACAAAGAGTTTCATGCACTGTATCATCTGATCACAGCTGTCATTCAAGATATTTATTATTTATGCCATTTTATAGCTAAAAAGTTTAAGGCTCAGATAATTAAGTGACCGCTGTGTTGGAGATGAACAACAACCAAATAGTTGAGCTCCATATTCCATAGCATGTAGTTTTTGCTAAAGATTAAAAAAAAAAAAAAAAAAAGACTGCCCAGCTAAAGACTACATTTCCCAATTTCCTATGTCTTCAGATGCGGATGTGAGACTAGAACCTGCCAACAGACTGTGAGTAAAATTGACAAACCTCAGTTCATGCCAGGGTTTTCAAAAAGCGGGTCTGCATTCCCCATTATCTCTCTCCCTGTCTAGCACTGGAAAGTAGAGGACTCTTCTATGCCTGCACAGAGGAAAACCATCCACCAACCAGAAAGATCCACACTGAGTCTACCTCAGAATTCAGGCTCTCAATCATTAGATAAATTTGTCCTGGTTCTCCAGCATCTCTGCATGTACAAGCACCAGCAGAGGAGGTGATTCCAACTTGGAGAGGACATTTCCACAGGTCACTTTGAACTGGTACCTTGAGTACTTCTATAACACCACGATGCCAGAGAAATACAGCTGAGGTGGACATGGCTCCCCTCGTTGCCTTCCACACCCCACTCTGACTAGACTGGAGAAATGACTTGCCACTCTTCTAGATCAATGTCTCATACAGAGTAAGTTTTCAATATTTTAAAGGGTTTTTTTCCCCTTTATGAATATATTCATTTATTATTAATCATATGAGAAATGGAAACGAGGAGGAAAAAAATCCCCCAGGATTCACTCTTCAGACTCCCACAGATTCAAACACCAAACACCAAACAGGGAACATCTTATGCCTTTGATTTGGGTCATATGCCTAGGTTACTGAGGATTGCATTCTGGGGAGCGGAGGTAATTAAAGTGGAAGTCTGGATACTGCTCAAAGGAAACATGGTTACTACCATTACCATTCCTTACTAGGAAACCGAAACGTGGCAAAAATCCACTTTGGTTCCCAATTAGCACAGGTAAAATATAAGGCAGGGAGATTCACTTATCAGGACTTAAATAAACTCACATTAATATTAAAAGAGTAATCCAAAGGTTGAAACATGTTTAACATTATGATCAAATTAATATCTAATAATCCGTATTCAGTACAGCTGACTCAAAGAAACATCGAGAATACTGATGTAATTCTGATTGGAACTCCAGAGAAATATCCAGAGTTGGGAAGCAGTTGGTGATGCCAGAGATGCAGTGCATTGACAAAACGTTGCATAGGAGGGGCGCCTGGGTGGCTCAGTGGGTTAAAGCCTCTGCCTTCGGCTCAGGTCATGATCCCAGCGTCCTGGGATCGAGCCCCGCATCGGGCTCTCTGCTCACCGGGGAGCCTGCTTCCTCCCTTCTCTCTCTGCCTGCCTCTCTGCCTACTTGTGATCTGTCTGTCGGATAAATAAATAAAATCTTAAAAAAAAAAAAAACGTTGCATAGGAATCCCAAAATTTCAATGGCTTAAAGGGAAAGTCTTCAAATTGCCTCTTTCTCTGCCAGAGAACACACAGAAATCTGGAAGAATGTGCTAAAAAATGTTGGTCAGCATTAGTAGAGCCAGACAGATTTGTCTATGGCACTGATTGGAAAAGAAGTTCAACTACAGGTTGTCCTCATGATGCCCCAACCTAATGACTGTCAAAATCAATGGAATACATAAAATACTCTCTGACCGTCTCATCATTTGAACACGGGGGATGCATCCTTCAGTTTCTTCCAGACTGCAAGTACTTGAAACTTTATTGAGAGTATGATGTTCTTACTTTACGGCATGACTACATAAATTTTTTATTTGTATTTTCAATTTTTAAGCTCTAAATCTACCTATTTTCAGATGATTTGTTCCCTTTTCCCCAGGTGTGTTCATTCTATTTTAGATATAAGATTAAGTAACGTACCATCACCTTCAAAATGCTTACATCTACTCTTGTCAGGATTTCCTGTGATTTAATTTTCATTGGTCCAAAACATTATATGTATGAGTGTGTGTGCAGATATGTGCATGTGTGAGTATGCTGAGAATGTGTGTGCAGTGTCAATATGTGTGTGTTTGTATGTGAATGCACATGTGTTTGTGTACATGTGTTTGTGTGTTCTTTGGAACCAAAAGAAATCACATACAATAGATAAGGATATAAAATCAATTAGGGGATGCCTGGGTGGCTCAGTGAGTTAAAGCCTCTGCCTTTGGCTCAGGTCATGATCCCAGGGTCCTGGGATTGAGCCCCACATGGGGCTCTCTGCTCGGCAGGGAGCCTGCTTCCCTTCCTCTCTCTCTACCTGCCTCTCTCCTTACTTGTGATCTCTATCTGTCAAATAAATAAATTTAAAAACATAAATAAATAAATAAAATCAATTAGATATCAAGACAAATACTTTGATAATGGATGCTAAGTTTACACAAAAACAAAAAAAGGTCCATGCTTTCAAAATTAGAATTTATTTCTTTGAAAGTAGTTTAAGGTAATTTTTTGGTTTTAAGTCCATTATAAGTTAACAAAGAAATTACATTAGTGATTTTTTTTACCTTTACGATGCAGTAAATTGATTACAGTAAATACTAAATGATTGCAGTAAATACTCTCTTATATGAAAAGTTATGACTTAAAGTTAGCTAACTGGTAGAACCAGAGAATACATTTCTTTCCTATCAGCATTTGCAAATCTTTCCCTGTTTTCATGGTCATTATCATTGTAATGAGTGTGATGTTGCAGCGAAAAGATGGAAATGTTCTAAAAAACTTAGCTAGCTGTTCTCACATTTGATTTACTCTTTTTTGTTATGATATTTAAGTTTTATAAATGCAACAGGTTGTTTTAGTAGTGTTGGATAACAAATTTCTTGAAGATTTCCAGAAAACAAAAGTTCTATCAAAATGAGAAAAAACAACTAAGCAAAACTCCAAAACACTTTACTTCAAGCACTAACATGAGCTGGCTTAGCAGTGTCTACAAGGTGCCAAACCAACCTGGTAGAAAGAAAAAAAAAAAAATCATTAACTTGCCTGGTTGCTTTGGCTACATATTGCTAGCTTCCGTTTTTCACGGAAATGTTTTGGGATTAGGGTGAAAAATATATATTGTAGATCGAAGAGCTGAAGAGCTTGCTTTTATTTAATTTCATAGATTTTCATAATATAATTGGAAGAGTTGGATTTTTCAAAAATTTTGGATAAAGACTCCTTTAGTAAAAGAAAAGAATGGCATTTTCCTTTTAAATCAGATACCTCCCTGACATATTGAGACATCATCTTTCTCTTTAAAACATGCTTGCTTAATAGTAAGATTTTGTCCTTTTTCTTAAACATATGTTCTCTTTTCAAAATGAAATGTCTTGAGGACATCAAAAGCAAAGAGGAAATAAAACAAAATTTGAGCAATTATTGAGGAAAATAACTTTCCAAAAACTAGTAGGCTTTTTTTAAACTGACTTGAGGATCCTGAAAGGATCAATGGAAAAGAAGGTTTGAGTTACATCAGGCAGGCATTTGGCTATGATCTTACCATTTTACTGAATACGTAATGACATTACAAAATGGGAAAAAAACATAGTTTATAGTAACTTATTTCAAATAAAGAAAATGATCCACTTAAAAATATTGGAAATTAGAAATTAAAATATTTGACTTGATGTTTTACAAATGGATATTTGTAAAATATCACTCAAAATAGCATTCATTTATCACCATGTTACTTGTTATGAGGGCACAATACAGAAGTCCATATTGGTGGCTTCAACTAAGTAGGTAGTGATAATTTTATATATTGTGTAAAAATTATTTCAAAAAGGCAATGAAATATGGCTATTATTTTTGCTTGATGTGACGGGACAGAGAGATTATTGCTTGTTTTTCCTTAATATGCACTAATCATTAATAATGAAATAATATTTATTCAAAAATTACAATTCAATGTTCCTTTTTTAATCCATCTTGAATGCTTCCAAAGATTTATGAATCAAGCAACATAATGTGATTATTTGCCATTTAGAATTTTAGTTCAACCCCTGGACAGATCATTTTCAATTCACCATCTTTTGTTTGTGTTGTAACATTCTGCATCTCTTGACACTTTTGCAGAATACCTGTTATAATGTTTGTCTCTTCACCTCTTCCATACCCTAGTGTTCACACCTCGAGGAATTATCATGTTACAAGTAAACAAATATGTTCTATCTACCAGTTTGCAAAAGTGGGCAAAACAAGTTTTTTTTACCACTACTCAACATACACTGTAAATACATCTCATGCATGCTTATTAAGTTTTAATTGAAACATTAAATCGGAGGCTAAATTACTATTGAATGATACGACCTCTATTAATTCTTTCATATTTTGTTTGGCAAACAAATCAACAATTGCTTTTTGTATATGAGAGGCATTAAAGGCTCAAAAACAAATGACCTAGAGATTTTACCTACCCAGGACAAAAAAGGTGGAAAGTAAACTGTTTTTCATCTGATTTTAAGAAGATAAAAGATACAAGATAATGAAAATATGTTTTCCCAAAGAAATGACATCTTTTGAAGTGATATGTATTTCTTTGGGAAAAGCTGAGGAATCTGCCCTGTAATCAGAATCCAGGTGTTAGCATAACCAGATGGGATTCTCTGCCTTGGCTAGGATCTGATTCTGGAGAACTGATGAGATGCTCAATTCACCGAGGCTGTCCATTACTAACTTCCGTAACTTTCACTTTAGTTTCTGAATTCTCTGTTTCCAGTAAAGACTAAATGAGTCATAGGAACATGATTTGGGCAGTGATGACAATCATATCAACTGCCTTCAAAAATCTATTGGGTGAAATAGAGCAATGAGATAAGCTGGAACATATTTACCAGTCTAAAAAAAATACAACTCTAAAAATATGCTTCCAGGTTTATTTAGAGAGAATATTTATTTCCATAGAGCCATAATCATGAGGTGTGGTATCTTCGACAAGCAACTTAATGTTATATTTCAACTTCTCGAGGTAGTGAGGAGGCAGAAAATTGTGTGAATGGAAAACGTTACCATATAATGTCAGTGAATGTCATAAATTATACCCCTGTCTCCTAAGCTGGTTAGCTTTCTTAATCATTATGTTAATCGAAGAAAAAGAACATGTGGATAGTTTTTTTTTTTAACTAATGAACTAATGAATGAATTTATCATATATAAGATACATAATTATATATAATATATTATATAATATATAATAGATATATAAATATATATAAAACATATATATATTTATATATAAATATATAATAAATATATAATTTACCATATATAAGATAAAAATTTATATTTATATATAATAGGTTATACCTCCTAGATATAAATATTTGAACATATACTGAAGAAAATTCTTAAGAATAGTGTTAAGCCTAAAGAAGTGCTGTTCATGACATTACAACATTACAACATATTAAAATCTCTATTTGGGGGTGTATCTTTTCCTAAAAATAAATGGAATATCAGGGTGACGTTTTTCAGTTATCTTAATCTTTCTCTCAGGGACATGAAAACTTCAAAAAAAATTTTAAATTTTCAAGTAATGATGTCGTTCTTTTTTCTGATGCTTGTATATATGTATATATTAATATACATTTATATATACATATATCCTTAAAAGTTGATGAGAAATTGTGAGTGCACATCTATTAAAAATTTGGGAGGACTTGAAATGTATTAGGAGTATTTAGAATATTGGATGTGGTGTGCAAAAGTTGTGTTAAGTGGTCTTATTAATTGCTACTTGTTTTCCTCAACACCATGTTTATAAAGACTTCAGTTTCCTCTCAAGGACTGTTTTCTTCTCTTTATTTTTTTTTAAAGATTTTTTATTTATTTATTAGAGATCACAAGTAGGCAGAGAAGCAGGCAGAGAGAGAGGAAGAAGCAAACTCCCTGCTGAGCAGAGAGCCCGATGTAGGGCTCGATCCCAGGACCCTGAGATCATGACCTGAGCCAAAGGCGGAGGCTTTAACCCACTGAGCTACCCAGGCGCCCCTCAAGGACTGTTTTCTTAGAATACCTGGTAAGTAGATAATGGTATGAAGGTCTTTCTAGGCAACTAACATCTCATGTCTGTCAGCTAAAGAGAGAGAGTTTCCATGTCTGCTGGTGTCCTGCCCATTTAAAATTATAGTCGTCATTCCTCCGAAAATAACTTGTTGTGAAGAATAAATAACTTCCCATAGGTGGTTACAAGTCCTTGAAAAAAAATTTTCATACTATTGAAAAAATCTTGTTAATTGATAATGTTAAACATGCTGATCACTCACTAGATCCTGTGAGAACAAATTTCCCAGGAGCACTAGCAATGAGCAGCACACAGCCTACCCACCACGGAAAATACCAATCTCCTTTAAACGCCCAGCACCTGCGCCACCATGAAGCCACAGTAGGCTCCCGGCCAATCAAAACATGCTTCAAGTATGTGGTGAAGCATGACCAGAGCTTCCCAACCACGACAGAGGGGTCCGAAAAACTGAGTGAAGTAGGAGGAAAGATAATTACCATCAATATGCTTCCCACATGGGAAACTGTTAAACTTATCATTCCTCTCAGTGGTATGTTTGATGTAATATGTTCATTTTAGGGCTTATTCTTATGTCTCAGGATGTTGTCTAGGAAAAGGTGTCTAGACAGAATGGAAAAGAGCCTTTTCAGTACACCTTGTAGTGGTTGTAAAATGAGCAACAAAATAATAGATCTGGTCATTCTATGGTGGAAACTTCTAGAAGGACTGTTTTCTGTGGTAGGGTATTTTGACTTTTTCTGAAATAGTTCTTGATACAGGGAACATTCCCTGTGAAATCTGAGTGTCCCAAATCTTTTGGCAAATCCGTCCTGGTTGTGCAAGGTGCTCTGAGAACTTTACTGAGAAAAAACCAAAAAACAAAGAAACAAATGAAACAACAAAACCAGCCCTGCTTTTAGAGAACTGCATGTCTGTTAGTTCTCCAAGACGTAAGATCATGACAACAGGGTATGGTGAGAGTTAATGCAAATTATGACTCCACTGACCAGAGCTACAATATTGTGCTTTGTATGCAACTATTCCCTGTACACTTCTGGGTAACAGGGCGCTGTTGTTACAAATAACAAGAATAATATCCCACATGGAAGGCTTAGCGGGCACTGCATTCAACACGTCATATAAATAATATAATTTAATCGTTCTTACAAACTTTGTGAACAGGTTAGTTCATGAGATTGCAGTACAAATAAACCTGTAATCTGTGATAATTATGTCTACCATTTATTGGGTATCTACTAAATGTCAGGCATTAACATTTATTACTAGTGTCACTTTTACATACTCATTAGAAAGGTATTATCACCATGATTACAGTTTGGGAAATAAGGCTAAGAGATGGTAAATAATGTCTAAAGACACACAGATCTAGGATTCACCCAGCCACTCCATCCCTCCCATCCCACTCTCCTCCAACAACCCTCAGTTTGTTTCCTGAGATTAAGAGTCTCTTATGCTTTGTCTCCCTCTCTGGTTTTACCTTGTTTCATTTTTTTTCCCTCTCTTCCCCTATGATCCTCTGTCTTGTATCTCAAATTCCACATATCAGTGAAGTCATACAATAGTTTTCTTTCTCTGACTGACTTATTTCGCTTAGCACAGTACCCTCTAGTTCCATCCACATCATTGTGAATGGTGGGACTCCATTTTTTATAGCTGCATAATATTCCAATGTGTGTAGTTCTATGTGTGTGTGTATGTGTGTGTATGTACACACACACATATATATATGCATATATATATGTATATATATATAATCTTACATCTTCTTTATCCATTCATCTGTCAATGGACATCTAGTCTCTTTCCATAGTTTGGTTATTGTGGACACTGCTGCTATGAACATTGGGGTGCAGGTATCTTGTATCTTTGGGGTAAATACCTAGCAATGCAATTGCTGGGTCCTAGGGTAACTATGGTGAGTGCTGTGAATTGTGTAAGACTGATGAATCATAGACATGTACCCCTGAAATAAATAATATATTATATGTTACTAAAAAAAAGAAAAATCAAGGATTCAAACTCGTATTCAAATACTGAAATCAGTGTTCTTTCCAAAATACTATAGATATTAAGCCTGTTCTTTTCACAAGGAGTCTCTGTTAGGGGAGCAACATGTCTGAATACTTCAGGCCTAGGTGATACTCTCAGGCACTGACCCCCTCTCTCTGAATCAGCAAACTTTGGTATAGTATATAGCATACATTACACAGTTTATAGTTCAAAACTTTAACTATTACCAAACATTTTCTATAACTTATAATAAGAACTCAGCTCAAATAAACCAAATACTGGGTATTTTAGATGACTTTCTTATGCCCCAGTGGCAAATACAGATTCTTTTAAAGCAGGTTCTCAAGCTAGTAGGCCACAGATGGGGCCAGATTTGACCTACAGGAATGCTTGTTTTTTTTATCCTTTCAGCTACTCGTGTCTTTATCAGGGAGTTTAGTCCATTTACGTTTGAAACGTTTACTGACAGAGAAGGATTGACTCTCGCCATTTTGTTTACTGCTTCCTGTTTTTCCTGTATTTATTTTGTTTTTTCTTTCTTGTTGTTTTCCTTTGAATTTTGTTATTTTTGTATTGATAGGTTTTGATTCCTTTCTCCTTTTCTTAGTTTTTTTTTTTTTTTTTTTCTGGTTCCCATGGTACTTATCTTAAAGTTTTACCAGTCTATCTTAGCCAAAAACAACAGAGCTTCACTTGCCTACAAGAACTCTACTTTTACTTCTCCTCCCCCCATCATATGCATTTAATGTCATAATTAGAATCATTTATTTTATATATCCATTAATGTAATTCAGTAATAGTTGTTTTTAATACTTTTATGGAACTGAAAGCGATTTATGTACCCCCCCCCACACCATTATGGTAACACAATATTGTTTTTTCCCTTCGCTAGATTTTTTACTAGACTATCCCCTATAAATGTTTTAACTTACAACCCTCATTTGAAAGCTTTACTTTTCCAACCATACTTCCTGAAATTCTGAGAAGGGCTTCTGCAGCCGGGAGTATATGCAGCTGAGAGGCACTGCAGAGTCGGCCAGCCCTCCATTCTCATCATTCCTTTACACATGTGAGAGGCACTCCCTTTGATTTTTCCTTCCTCATCTGCTTTGTGTGTATACTTGCAAACAAGTTTTGTTTAAACACATGATAATGGGATTAAAATTAAGTTTGGAAACAACCTTTGCAATAATGAATACTAGAACACCTGTATGTACTCTATTAGGAAAAATACAACTAGGGTGAACCATGTCAGCACCCCAAATCCCGGGGCACTTAATCCCTGGAAGCTCCATAAAAGAGAAGTTAGGATAAAAAACATAGAAATAGGATTTAAACAGAGCAGGAAGTAACACCTGGAGAGCCCTTCCTTCACCCTCTCCATGGGGGATTACATCCATTTTGCTTCACATTATGCGCATGTCTACTTGCTGATGCCTCTCAAGTTTGGATCACAGCCTTCCTTGTCATTAGATACTGTAGCAGGTAGTTGGGATGATGAGCTCTTGGACAAGGCTACACAGGTTGAACTCCCAGCTCCTCCATTTACTAGCTTTGTGACTTTGCACAAGTTTTGTTCTCCTCTCTGAGCCTCAATATCCTCATGGGATGAGGAGAATAACAGTTATCTCTACCTCATGTATCTTGTTACATATAAGATACTTGAGAATAGTTGATGGTGCAGTAACTTCCCAATAAATATTAGCTATTACTATTTTTATTTCTGCTGCAGTGGAATGGAATGGAATGGAATGGGGGCACGGAGATGCTCCCAAAGATCATAAATTGTTCAAAATGGATCTTTTGACTGCAAGCCTGATCCTTCCTAGTCTCTTCTATCACAGTAAATAGTACCAGTATCTAGAACTACGTTGACCAGAATTCTGAGGACTACCCTACCACTTTCCCTAATCCTTCAATATGTAAATAATCAGTATAAATGTTTTTCCTTTATCGTTTCATCTCTTTCAGTCCATGACATATTATATCTCATTTAGTCTCCTGCTACAGTCTTCCTACCACTTCTTAACTTTGTCTTCCATCACTCTCTCCTTCTTATTCTTGACTCTAAGCAACCTGGCCTCCCTTGAGTTTCATGAACAAAAGAAAGTCTTTCCTGTCAGCGATTTTCATATACATAATCCTCTGCTTCTGTTGTTCATTCCTATTTACACGGTTGGTTCCTTCTCATGTTCTAGGTATTGGCATAATGTCAAGTCTTCAAAGACTGATTTCATTATTACTTGATCTAAGGAGATCTACCTGCCCATAATTTCCTACTACTGTACCCTGACTGTATCCTTCATGATTTATTATTTGTAATTATACACAGCAATTACAAGAATGGATAGGAGTAAATAAATGAAAATACACACACACACACACACACACACAATATGTTTGTTTCCTCACTTATCATTTGCTTTTCCTACTAGACTATAAGCACCACAAGTGAAGTTTGTTTTATTTTCACCAAAATATCTGCAGTGCCACTAGAAGATCTCAATGAATATTTGTGGAATAAGTGCATCAATAAAAGGTTTCCCAGACTGAAACCATGAAAATGATGAAAATGTTCAAAAAGAATAAAATGTTCAAGAAAAGTAAAAAGTTATAGATGATCAAAAATGTTTCCAGGGGCGCTTGGGTGTCTCAGTGGGTTAAAGCCTCTGCCTTCGGCTCAGGTCATGATCCCAGGGTCCTGGGACCGAGCCCGCATTGAGCTCTCTGCTCTGCAGGGAGCCTGTTTCCCTTCCTCTCTCTCTGTGAGTGCCTCTCTGCCTACTTGTGATCTCTGTCTATCAAATAAATAAATAAAATCTTTAAAAAAAATGTTTCCAAAAACATTTTGACTGCCTATGGATCTTGCACTATGCTACAGAGATGAAATTTATTGCCAAGAAAGCTGTATTGCTATCTGGTATTGATGACCTGAAGGGAAAGTTTGCTACACTACAAAATTTCTCATCATACCTCCACAAAGAATCCTTGTGCTGAAGTTCACATTGGTCAGACCCATGTAACAATTATTGAATTATCACAAGCAAATAGTTAAATTGAGCAAAATCTCAACTCTCTGAGACTATCAATATAAATCATAAAGTTACTCTAGGATTATTCTGGCTGTTTATCCAAAATGACAAGTTAACTTGAGGGGGAATATAACTTTCACTTAAAGGTGAAGATATGATTACTTTATTTTATTTTTACTGACTGCTAAGAAGTATGATACCATCTCCTTCTGTCTAATACCCTCTAATCCCAATACTAATACCTCTACCCTCTGCTACAGTGGAGCGTCAGTAAAGGATGTAAGGAAAGAGAAACAGATCACCTCTATGATGTGTTGTCATAAAATGACAACATACCATAATCTGGGCAGCAGCTATAAAAATTACCTTCCTGGATACTTTTTACCTCCTGAAATAAGAATATTCAGTATTTAAAGGACCTGGGACGTGTACCGTTTCAAATAAGACTTCATTAGTAGGTAACGAACTCAACCACTGTGTTCACTTCGATTGTCTCACTGCTTATAAAAGCCCGTGCCTCCAAGCAGGGCATGAGAAGGACATACCTGAGAGCTGCCTGGAATGAAAACGGAGTTTTCCTCTCATCCTTCCGCCTTCTGAGTTGCATGTAATTACCTGAATGAAAACTAAAGAATGCTCTTCTGAGTATTCTTCCCCCACTCCCTGCTTGGGCTTGTTCAGGCTACTTAACAATTTTCCCTGGACACTATGGCAACTCTCCCAAGTGAGTTTTAACTGAACACAGAATCCAAGGCTTCTCCAACTCATACTTTCTAAGAAGATGCAATGTGATGTCAGTGTTTTAGGGCATAATATAAAGGAAGTTTTCTCCTGAATGATTAAGGCCTGACAAGTGCCTCCTCGTAGCCCTGGCACCTTGTTCCTATATATGTTTGCTAGTTTAGCTGCACAAAGAAACACATTTTGGGGAGAAAAAAAAGATAAATAGATTTTGCCAGGTTGGCTTTGAACCTATCTTTCACACCACTGTGAAGTGCGCTGCCAGGATGTGCGATATGTAGTTAGAAGCAGCAGATGGAAAGGCATTTTTGAGGGGCTTTTTGATGGTTCTGAATCTATGCAGCATTTACACACCAAAGCATGCTTGTTCATCTGTTATATATTTAGGGATATTTAAACTGTGAACATTTGTCTTCCTTAAAGACTACAAAAGTATCTGGAGACTGACTGACTTACTAAATAGACATAGTAAATTGATCAATAACTAGTTTGACATCCCTTGTTCCCCTGCCCCCTCACTCCCAAGCAACTCCTGGCCCCCATTCTGTATTGCCTGGCAGTAGCCTCATGTGGGGCCGCAAGCATCCTATGTCATGGGAAAATGTCACAGCACCCAAAGAAAAATACCCTCCCTGTGTGTGTGTGTGTGTGTGTGTGTGTGTGTGTGTGTGTGTGGAGAGACAGAGAGAGACAGACAGACAGAGGGCACTTTTAAGAAGCCCTGTCGAAAATGTGGGGCAGTGGGATGATATTTGATGTTGCCTCTACTTCAGCAAAAGTAGAAGTTTCCACTGTCAGGGGCTCTCTGCTTAGAACTTTCTCCTAATATTTCTAAATATGATCCTGGAGATGAGTGCCACCAAAACAAAATATATGTGAATGAGTCATAGGCTACTAATTTTTTTGTCCCAGGTGCATGGGTCTTACCCAGGAGAGATCAATGAATATAAAACCAAATCCTTGAAATTTAACCCTGGTGTTAGGAACTGAATATTTGGGTCTCCCCAAATTTCTTATGTTGAAGCCTTGATCTCCAAGTTTGGTGGTACCTGGAGGGGAGGTCTTTAAGAGGAAATTAGGTTTAGATGAAGTCATGGGGGTAGAGTCTCATGATGGAATTAGTATCTCTGTAAGAGGAGAGCAGAGGGAGTTTGCTCTCCCTCCCATCTCTGGGAAGATAGAATGAGACAGCCATCTGCACATCAGGAACCAAGTCTTCATCAGACAACAAACCTGTTGGGACCTTGATCTTATACTTCCCAGCATCCAGAACTGTGTGATAAGGAAATGTCTATTGTTTAAGCCACCTGGGCTAAGGTATTTGTTATAGCCTAAGCTAAGACACCTGGGATAAACTGATAGCTACACTTCACAGAGCAAGCAACCAAAGGGGCCCTAAATCCATAGCATTTAAATAAAATGACTGATCGTCTCTAAAATAGCCTAGGCTCAGTCATCTGTGTTTATTACATGTCCTCCCATCCATTCCCAACCCTGGGTGCCCAAAACTGACAGTTTCAGAGGAAGACATCATAGCAAGAGCAGGTAAGCAGCAATTTATGGCCAACAAAAGTACTATTATAATATGATACTGGGTAAGAAGATAAAATGATTGACTCTAAATTGTTCTATGAATTTCTAAATATAAAGATTAATTAAGAGCTTCCCCAAATTTCCTTCAGCTCATCAGACCGTACTCTGTGCTCAACATTGTGTAAATCCTATGGGCGATGTGAAAGAAAAGAAGGGACAGCAGAACTCTGAAAACAAGTACATCCAATTTCAGCGCGACATCGGCAAATCAAACCAAAACTCTCTTCCGGAAAAAAAGTATTAATTTTTGACCTTCAAAACCAAGTTTATTTTCTCACTACTTGGTTGTTGCTTGGGTTTCCCACAATTGATACTCAAAGAGAAAGAAATCAATAGACTTAAACAATCAGTTGTTCGGATCCCATGGGTCTTCTGTGTTATACTCACTCCGTCTCAGAGCGATGAGAACACTGACCGTTTAATCTCACAGCCTAAACTCCAAAACTCCCAAAATTAATTAATGTGGACAAAGTACTGAGCACACAGCAGGAGTCCCAGAAGAGCCAATCAATAGGTATCAGTCTGTCTCAATCTCCCTCACAGTGTTGTTTTGAGGATTCATAAGTGAGACAATATTGCCTGGCATGTATTAGGGGCTCAATAAATGTTAATTCCATCCTCTCTGCCCTTTCCCTTATGGTTAAACAAAACCCAAAACCATGACATTTTTAAAATGCGAAACTCTGATAAATTTGAAAGAACATTCTGTGGACCCAAGAATAAAAAAATATCTTCTAACTAAAAATAATGTTTGTGAAACTGATTTGCATTTCAAATTTTGGCAGTACACCTATGAAGAGTGTCTCTGGCTCAGAATCCTGGCAAGAGGTGATGAGGACTTGAACTAAGGTGGTGGCAGGAGATTGGAGACAAACGGTTCTAAGAGGCAGAACAGCAGAATTGTCAGGACTCGGGTGCTGTCGGCAGGCAACCTGGATTCCATATCAGTACCAACCCTTACTAACTGTGCCGTTCAAGCACTTGTCTTGCTTTCTAATCTATGGAATCAAGGGGGGATGTCATCCCTACTTCACCAAAGTATGTGAGAATTAAATGGGACATGAAGCACTTTGCATGGCTCCTGACACGTTTATGCAGTGGGTGGTTGTTACTAATACATGTCACTCACGACCGCATGCACACTCACAATGACACACACATGCTCTATTTAGTTCCCATTTGGTCCCTGATCACATTAAACATCTTCAATGAAAAAAAAAAAATGCCCCCTGGAGACTGGTCGGACTATTTGTTCTGTACAAAAAAAATACAAATCAAAATCTTTTGTTTTTCTAGCAGAATGTTCATTGGGACCTAACAATATAGCTTTTGGTGTTTGAGTCCTGCTTCAACCAACAACATAGAATTCTGGTGCCTCAGGTACTGGCCAAAAAGCTCAGACTGAACTGAATGCCATTCAGTTTCTGCCAACAATCAGTTAGAAAAGTATATTTGAGAGAGGGTCTAAAATAGAGTGGACTCAACCATTCCCCAAAGAGTCCTAACTCTAGGCTCTGATTCTTGATAAAAGCAGTGTCCTGGGCCCGGGTTAGTTAGCTTTCTATTGAAATATTTTGGTTATATTCATTTTAAATTCAGAGTCAGTAGAAGACTTATCTAGGTGAAAAACATTTTGTATCACCAGGGAAACTAGACATATTACTCATTAAGTTCCTTAATTATCTGTGTGTAAGACACCACATAAAAATTTCTCTTAGATATGCATGTTAGAAAGAGTCACTCCTGAAAAAAATATTAGATCTCGGTGCTTATTTTTTTTCTTTCCATCAATAATTACACTGTTTTGTTGCAGCTTCTGTGGGTATAATGATTAAACTTTGTGTTCAATATAATGTAATTTGTAATTAAAGTTAATAAAATTGGTGGAATTGTTTCCCTTATTTTCCCAGCATTGTTTTCTACTCATTATGAAAGGATGTCACTAGAGGACCTAGTAAAGAATTGGTGAATAATGGGTGGTCAACATGTAATCTACCAACAAATTTTCATTTTCTCTCAGATATTTTAACTGTTACAGATGAGATTTTGGCAAAAGCTATCGCAAAGAAAATGTAAGTAAAATATACATGATCTATCAATCAATAAAATAATAGACCTCCACATATGTAGTTCTGATTGAAGCATTAAATAAATGTCTATGGGATACCTATTGTGTGATAAGACAAAACCATATGGTATTGACAATGACAGATAAAATCTATTAGTTCAATACATAAATCAAAGTATTGGAAACAGATTATATACTCCTTTGGCTTTCTAAAGGATGTTTTACATTACATGAGTAGTACATAACCATTTAAAGAAAAAGACTGAATTTAAAGAACCACCAGGTAGTAGCCAATCTAAAGAGACAGGAAAACTTTAGAACTACTACTTTAAACTAGTGATGTGAGTGTGAGCACCTAGAAGGCTAGGGAAATGCGTGCTCTCCTGCCCACAGCTGGGTGTGTGAATTGTTATGGCTGGTCAGGAGAAAAATTTACAAGATCCTTCAAAAAGCCTAGCAAGGCACAGATCCTTTAAACTAGCAATCTTGCTTCCTAAAAGTTATCCAAAGAGAATAATTGAATCAGTTATATATCTTTATACAGATTATCACTTCTCAGTGGGATTAAAATAAGGAAAAACAAGATTTAGGAAAAGCTTCCCTATCTCTGTATTTTCTCCCCAGTACTTAATTTTTAAGTTTTATTTAAGCAATTGCTACACCCAGTGTGGGGCTGGAACTTGTGACCCAGATCATGATCCAGAAATCAAGAGCTACATGTTCTGCCAACTGAGCCAGCCAGGTACCCCTCCCCCCAGTACTTAAATTTTTAAATCTAAATTTTTCTAAATTTAATCTAAATTTTTCTAAATTTAATCCAAATTTTTAAATTCAGCCCTCTAGAGCCTGTTTTGCTATAACTTTGTTACCTGATAATTACTCATATATCCCAACATCATTTACTAATTAATCTGTCTTATTCACAATGCTATCAATAAAACTTTAAACATTACATTTCTTTAAAAAGCGTATAGTTAGCTGAGTTTCATTCTGCTCCAAGGGTTTGCCTTCTATCCCAATGACAGTACCAAATCGATTTTATCACCATAATTCCATAATTTTGAAAATATTTACCTATGCAACAAATATTTATTGCAGATTGATTTATTTATAAGGTTTGATAGTAGACATATGAGCAAAAAGAGATAATTATTGCCATTATGAGGTTTACAGTTTAATGGGGAAGATGGAGAATAATAAAATCATCTCACAAGTAAATTTATGAATTTATAAAATATGAGGAGTACTAAGAAGGGAGGGTTCAGAGTACCATGAAAGTATGTATTAACTCTGGTATAAGAGATGCTTCATTCCTTCCAATTAATATTTTCTTCCAGAATTTTCTTAACTAAATATATTCCACAAATGTCAGATATATTTTCAAGTTTTTAAATAAATTCCATCTGGGTTTTGATCAAGGTTAAATTAAATCTGTAGTTGACTTCAGGAAGATTTCATATATGTATAATATTAAAAATTTATAGCTAAGAACAAGGTGTGTTTTAACTGTGTCTTTTTTGAAAAGCCCTTTAGTAAATTAAATTACAAGTTTTGGACAAAACTTGGACACTTTTTGACAAATATCTTACCAGACATTTAATTCTTTTTGCTATAACTGTTAACAGAATCTGTTTCCATATCATTTTCTAAAGGCAGTTATTGTCATACAACATAGCTATGTAGTTTTGTGAGTATATTTGATGATCTACAGCATTCCTGGAATATTCTTCACTGTTAGAAGTTCTTGACTGCAACCATTTTCTATTGATTCTCTTGGTATTCTCTATTCTATTCCAGATAGATCATCAAATAATTTTTCTTTCCAATATTCACACTAATTGTTAATATTTTAATTAACTTTACTCGCTAGCTCTGTCTTAGCATTGTTACATGAAAATTTAGCAAGTGTACTTTTTTTCTGACTTTAAATGCAATTCTTGTTACACTGATGTGCATTATGCTGCCTGTTAGCTTGCTATAAAGTTTATTTATTTAGCTTGTTAGAAGATACTTCTAGTATAGATAGTAACAGTGTTTTTTTTTCACTAATTAAAATTTACATACATATATGTATTTTAAAGATTTTATGTATCTATTTGTCAGAGAGAGAGAACACAAGTGGGAGTGGGGAGCAGCAGGCAAAGGGAGAAGCAGCAAGGAGCCCCATGGGGGACTCGATCCCAGAATTCTGGGATCATAACCTGAGCGGAAAGCAGACGCTTAACCTACTGAACCACCTAGGCGTCCGTTATTTTTAAATATATTGACGACATCTGAGGAGCTTATCATGATCTTTCTCTTCCTTTTGTCCTAAAGATATGGTAACTTACATTACTAAATTTCCTGATATTGAGCTATCCTTGAATAAAGAGCAAAACTTTACCTCTGATAATTTACTAAAGATTTTTGTACTTTAAGAGAGTTCGATCCATACTTAGTTTTTCTTTCTTCTTACATCTTTTACTGATCTTTTTCTCTGATAATGGGATTTCTGGTACCAGAATATTCTAGTTCTTATATAGAAACTTTCCGTTTTCTTTTATTCTATTAAAGATGCTAATAGTTTAAGAATTCTCCATTTCTTAAGGTTTTGAAACAAGTTTTCCAAGAAACTCTGTAAGCCAAGAAACACTTACAAAGGGAAATTTCTCTGATAGTTTTAACATCCTCTATGATTACTAATATATTCAAGTTTTGTTTAAATTTTTAACAGTATTTATTGGTTAATAAATTAATATTTGTCAAATTTTATTAAATGTACTGTAAAAATCAATTTTATTTAATCTGGGTTTGTAATTATATCATCTTCTCAGATTGAATTTGGAATATTTCTGTCTTTTTTCTTTCTTGTATTTGTTTATTATCTATTATTTTATTCTAAGAACCAGCTCTTACAATATTACCAATTTACTATTTGCTCTGATCTAAATTGTTACCATGTTTTTATGTTTTTGTAATTGTTTTACTAGCATACTTTTGCTTGCTGCTTTTTTCCAACTTCTCCAAATAGGCTCAGTTAATTTCTATATTTTCCCCCTTGGTTTTTTGCTTGATCATGTCTCCTCTTGTATTCTGCTTTAACCATGAAAATTCTTCAGGTGAAGAATCTTGCTCTAAGAATAATTTTTGGTTACATGTTGTGTAGTTTGACACATAGTGTTCTAAATTATTTTTTTTATTTTTGAAATAATCTATCACGGCAACTCCAGTTTATTTCAGAATCCATATATATATATGTATATGTATGTGTGTATATATATATATACATATTTGTATTTCATGTATGAGTATATAGATGTATATACATTTAATATTCAAGTTGGAGTATTTTTTATACATGTTATTAATTTCTAGTTTTATTTTGTTATTGTTAGACAATGTGGCCTGTGTTGGAATTTACTGAGGTTTTCCATTTTTACAAATAGTCTATGGATGTTTGAAAATAAAGTCTATTTCTAACTTATTGGTAATCCCATATTCTTGGCCATTTGTTGGCTGACCAGTTTGATAGAGTAAGATAAAGAAATGGATACACTGTTTCCTCCATCAACTAACTTCTCCATATCTCTTTAAATTTATCCATTTTCAATTATCCTTGGGGCTTCTCTCTAGACACATCGATTCTACCTTGGCTTCCTTTACACATCTTACTTTTTCCCACCTGGTTTTGCTTATGTTATTCCTTGACTCTGTTTTTTCCAGGAAGTAGCCCTCCTGATCCACAGTCAACATTTTATTGAAATCATTCCTCCTTCTACCCTTTGCCTCCTAGCAGCCTCACTTAACTAACCCTGTCACTCCCTTTTGCTATATTCCCTGAGGACATGGATATTCAACACTGTTGGTTGCCTACTCAACAGTGATTTCCTCATTACTGCTAACAGAACTCTAATATTAGTTGTGATGGGAATACGCCCAGCTCCAAAGCAATGAACTGTGAATGGACTAAGCCAATCATAGCATTTCTCTGACATACTTTTTCAGATTACCTTGCAGCTAGGAGCGCCTATGGGACTGATAAAATGGGAGTGTGGCTTCTGAGAAAGTTTTAGCTTTCCTAAAGAAATGTACCACCTTTTCTAATGCCTTCCTAACTAGAAGGAGGGTTTGATGGTTTGTAACTATTAGGAAAATGTTGAGAAAGCTGCAGAAACACTGGCACTAGTCAATATTCTAACACTAGCAACATCCTAGCCTCAAACTCCTTATATGAGAGATATAAATCCCTATTAAAAAAAAAAAGTGGTTAGGCTATTTTGTTATTTGCAGCCAACTGCATCCCTAACTAATTCACTTCTATGTTGCTTTTTAGTTATCCCTCATTTTCTTTATGTATATTTAATTACCTTAATTAACTTAAAACTACTAATGTGCAGGAAATGTTTTTTCATATAAATAAGCTATGGCCAGAAGTCAGCACTTGTTGGCATTTAATTATGCAATTAGTTAGCATAACTAACATTTATAAAGTGCTTTTCATGAACCATACAATCCTCTAGGTACTTTACATATGTTCATTATTTACTCTCCAAAACCATTTATGAGGCGGCTACTATTACTGCATTCCCATTTTCACAGACAAGGAAACTAAGACCCAAGGTCACGTATCTTTAAGTGGCAAAGCCAAGATACGCACTAAAGAAGTCTGGCCTCAAAACCTGTCTTATTAATAACCACACTACACTCTTATTTTCTGAGTGATTTCCATTTTTCAGTTTGGCAATGGCTTGTCACATACGTATATACCTGACAAATATAGGTACAGGGCCATACCCACATATTCACAAACAGTAATAAGAATCCTTTACTATACAGGACAATCAGTCTAACAGATGGTCATTCTTTTCCCAGGAAGTCCCTGTTTTCGTAGCTGTGGTCAATCATTGAGTCCCCTTTTCAGTGAAAAGATTAATTTCAGCATTTCCCTTCAAAGGCTAGCTAAAACCAGAACTACCGCAATTCTAACTACTAGCTTGTTTCAAAATGAAGGCAGTCATTTTATATAAAATAAGATTTGACCTGACTCTTGACCCTTCATTGGACTGAAATCAAAACCTCAACTTTTCCAAAGCTTTGAAAATGAACTTAGGTTGGCTTCCTCTTCTTTGTTTTTGTACACCTCTTCACATTGGGTTTGCACAGGCTGAAAAACTGAATGACCAAAATACCAGAGGGAAGATGCCTTCTAAGCCCAGTAGAGTCAAGAATAATGGAAATCTAGAAAGAAAGCCTGGTTGTCTTTTTGTTTGTTTCTAGTGTCATTTCTAAATCACTATTGTTTAAATAGAAAATCAGATGTTTATATGCCCAAATCATATACATTGTTATTTTATTATACCAAAGCAAAATTCTAGACTATCTCACTAACCAACTTATAGTAGAGTGTTTAAAGCAGAGTCCTTCCAAACATTACACATTTTGTGACCTTGGGCAAGGTACTTACCTCTTTTAGCCATCCATAATGAGATCAATAATGGTGCCTACAACTAGGGTGGACATGGATTTTCTAAGACATGATGCTTGCAAAACATCATCATCATTATCATCACAGCAGAAGCTAATAGTTACATAGTTCTTACTATGTGTCAGGCTCTATTCTACATGTTTTATGGGTATTAATTTGTCTAATCCTTACAACAATGCTATGAGATAACTACTGTTGTCATCATTTTGAGAGAGGAGAAAATTGAGGCAGATTGAGTAAATAACTTGCCCAAATTGACTGTTTTGAAGTGAGGGAGGGGATTCAAGCCAGGCAATCTGTCCCCCATGCTCATGCTTTTAACCGTCATACTGTACCATGCTTTCAGAAATAACCATTCTTATTAAGTTTTTGAAAATAATATATAAATAGCTCTTTAAACTAAATAAAATTACAGGTTAAATACTCAACATAAGTAATTTCTACATGGACAAGTGTTTACATGAAACGTTTCCAAAAACAAGCACAATCAATACTATGCTTTTTATTCAACTCATTATTTTGAGATAATTATACATTAATATGTAGTTGTAAGATATAAAAGAGAGAACCCATGTACCCTCTGTTTTGTTATCCAAAGGTAACATTTTGCTAAACTCTGGCACAGTATTAAAACTGGGATATTTATATTTAAATACTTTTTAAAAAAAAATATTTCAAGGAGGGAGAGAGAGAGCACACATGCAAATGCTGGGGGAGGGAGAGGGAGAGAGAATCTCAAGTTGACTGCCCACTGAGCCTGGATTCCCAAAAGGGGGCTTGATCTCATGACCCTGAGATCATGATCTGAGCCAAAATCAAGAGTCAATGCTCATGTGCCTGGGTGGCTCAGTGGGTTAAACCTCTGCCTTCAGCTCAGGTCATGATCTCAGGGTCCTGGAATCAAGTCCCGCATTGGACTCTCTGCTCAGCTGGGAGCCTGCTCCCCACACCCCACACCTGCCTCTCTGCATACTTGTGATCTCTGTCAAGTAAATAAATAAATAAATCTTAAAAAAAAAAAAAAAAAGTCAGATGCTCAACTAACTGAGCCACCCAGGTGCCCCATTATTTACATTTAGGATATAGAACATTTCTCTCATCAATAAGGATCCTTTGTACTTCTGTTTCATAGCTGCACTCAAACTCCTCTCTCCCCTGTCTCCCTTAACTTCAAACCTCTAATATGTTCTCCACCTCTAAATTTTGTCCTACACAAATATACATATTTCCCAAGTTGGCACAGATACTAAATAGCTCTTTGCTTTTAGGGATTCTGAACTTCCCTTGTGTTTTTTATGCCCTCAGAGTTGCCTACTGAATTTCCTTGATGCTAAGAGTGATTTCAAGTGTGAATGGTGTGAGAGAAGTGACAGCATAAACAAGAAAACATAAAGAAAACATAAACAAGAGGGACTCTTTCTTGTTCCTCTGTGTCAATCTTTTTCCTACTTTTAACTACTGGTTTTAAGAATAGTTTTGTGACTTATAAGTGTGAGGCATCTCTTTAGAAAATTTCATTTTTTGAGATCATATATTAATAAACATTCATTGTAATAATATCATATATCTTCCTGTTCACGCTGTATTTCATGAAACCATGTAAAGATGAATAGAGGAAACAATTCAAAATGGAGTCAGAAAGCAATGCAGGAAAGATTCTCACTCATATAACACTCGTTGCAGCTTACATTACAAACCCCCAACAAGAAGAACAAAGATTTTCTTTTAGCCTGGCAACACCCCAGCCAATGGGAAAGCACCATACTTCAGCCAATGAGAAGCTACAATCCCAAACTCTTGCTCTACCTCTAATGAAGTTTTGTTTCAAACAACCTCTCTCAAATTCCTCCTTTCCCCTATAAAAGATGTTCCCCTACTTTGTTCTTTGGACGTTATGGTTTGCCATAATTTCCATGTCCTAAGTTGAAATTCCTCTGCTATTACTGAATAAACTCATTTATTACTTGATAACTTTTGCGGTTTAATTTTTAAGGTTGGTAGAAGGAAGCACAAAAGATTATCTGGAAATGTCAAAAAGAACCTCACCTAACCACAGTGAAAGGAACCTGGGTTAGTAAGGAATTCTGCACGGAAGGATCAAGATTTCGTACAGAGTATGAGCAACACATAGAAAACAGCAGAAATTATCAGTATTTATTTGTGGAATTTGGAGCCATGAGCGAGTTATTGTTTTATACTTTCTTATACTTGTATAATAAGCATGCATTACCCTTAAAAAATGGCATTTTAAACAGAAACACAATGAACTTCTTTTCCTTATTCTGTACCACAGGGGCTGTTTAGGAAAAGAAAATATGCAACTGTATAGTGTCTCTGCACCTAGGAAAGTGTGTTTATCCTGATCTCTCTGTGTATTATATTCTGAAAAACTACTTGGCAAGTATTTATTAGGAAAGAGTAATGATTTTATTTTCTTTCCTAAATTGGAATTACTCCTGGTTTTATCAATAGGCCAGTAAAAATTAATTATCCTGCATGGAAGAATGCTCAAAAGTTGCCTTTTACACTTTACAAAATGTTACTTCTTAAAAGCTTTAATGGGTTAAAATTCTACTGACATTGCATAAGCTATCTTAAATATAAGGTAGAGTGTTGAAATTAGCAAAAAAAAAAAAAAAACTTGACAAGTAAATGTAATCACTCTCAATTTGTTTATATTAAAAAATAAACTATCCTTATATTTTTTCCAGCCTTTATTCCTGTTTGCACAATTCAAGGTTGCACTTTATTTTTCCTTAATCTCTTTTTTAGACTTAGCTTTATCCTTAGAACTAGTTTGGTGAATAAAAAATAAATATATAGGGCACCTGGGTGGCTCAGTGAGTTAAAGCCTCTGCCTTCGGCTCAGGTCATGATCGCAGGACCCCGTGATCGAGCTCTACATCAGGCTCTCTGCTCAGCAGGGAGCCTGCTTCCCCCTCTCTTTCTGCCTAATTGTGATCTCTGTGTGCCAAATAAATAAATAAAATCTTTAAAAAATTGTAAATGATAGCATTTTTTCTTTCCTACCCCCTCCTCTATTTTGATTCTTGTAAACATCTTTGCTGTTTGGAAAGATAGCTAAAATATCTCATGTACAAAAAGCATTCCTAAAATGGTCTAATTACCAATCTCAGAGCTCTCAGTTAGAGGCAAAAATTGCAGTGGATAAATAATAATAACAATTCAGAGTCATTAATAAATACATGATTTCTCTAGACTGACTCATACCTAAAGATCTCTGGGAATTCCAAACAAATGTACTTATCAGGTGAGTACAAATGCCGCAAATAATACCAGGCAATAGTATCATTCTGAACATTCTACTGATGGCCAATATCTTGTGGCCAGTCCTTTACACGCATGGCTCCTCCCACCTTTGACAATAGCATTTGGAACATCTGTACAGCATTAAAATGTATAGTACATGCTTCCCCTTCAAAGGCAGTTTTTTTGTTTGTTTGGTTTTGCTTTGTTTTGTTGTTTTTTAGGCCCAGATAATATGAAGGCAATCATTTGAAATGGATCTAGCTGATTCTTTTTTTAAATCAGAAATCGGCATATGGCAAATTTGCTGATTTATTAGCTGTTTTTTTGCCTTGATACTTTGATAAAGATTTTTGTGGGCTCACAGAAAGAGAAGTCACTTTTCTTTTATCTAAGCTTTAGTTGCTGACAAGTAGATAATCAGTAACTCAAGTCTCAGTAACTTAATAGGCACATTTGATTAAAGTTCATATAAGCCTTTCCCAATAAGTGCCCTGGGAAATGAAGCAAATAAGAGAGCATCCATTCGCTTGGGTTGACTTACCAGGCTCGGCAAACAGGGGTGAAATCAAGGCCTCATTAAGGACTATCGAATACAATTTTAATGCTCGCTTAGAATTGGGTAACCATTCAGAACAAAAGAAACTTTCAGATTTATATCGTTTACAATGCTGGCCAACTGCACCTTGGCTTAACCTTACAACACCTCCGAAAGAATTTTGTCTTAGAAGTGCTGATGGTCAGATTGCAAAGTGATCAAACTTGTTTGCTTCAGAGTCAAATGTTAACTCTGTTACACAAACTGCTCAAGGCGATCTAATGGCCCACATTTATCCCTCCACTAAAAACTCCTCCTGGTCCCTGGGACCCCTGACTCATCATCCTGAATCCGTGCGTTCTGTAGCAAGCAACACATCAGTGCCCCTCACCGCTGCCCACAGGCAATTCGAAGTTCTGCTAAAGTTAACTTAGGAAACGTGTAGACTATAAAGAAAGGGAGGCATCTAGGAGAGAGAGAGCGAGAGAGAGACACTGTGTGTGTGTGTGTGTGTGTGTGTGTGTGTGTGTGTGTGTGTGTGACGGCATCCATTAAAATATATCTCCCCATCCCAAAGTGCCCCCATTGTAAGGGGACGATGCGGATGAATTCCCATATTTCTGTTCACTTGTTTAACAAACTATTAAGTGACATAATACTTGCCTGTTATGTAGCTATGTGTATTATGAATGACATAATTATCACAATTCTCAGTTTTAAAAGCCCTCTGTCTAAGAGGTTTTTTTTTTTTTTTTCCTTTGTGAAAATTAAAACAGTTACTTCGCTACATGCTCTATGGGGATGACTGACAATTGATGAAAACATACAAAGCTCCCACAAATAATTTTAATTTCCATCCAAAATAAAAATGTGTTAACTCCTCATGCCTCTAACAAAAATATTTTCATAATGATACTGTGTGCGCAGATTTAATCAGTTGTGTCACTGGGGTACAGCAAAAACAGCAATGTGACCCGCTGAGTCTTAGCACCAGATTGCGATTTACAATGAAGGCAGCAAGAGTCACTGAAGTGCGTAGCTCTCGCCCCAATTACTAATTAATCGGACCCAAAGAGGTCTCCATAAAAGGCACAATATTCAGCTGTGCATCCCATAAATTTAAAGGGCTCTTCTATTTTTTGAGGAGAAAAGGTGACCTAAAGAGACAGATCATTACATGGTACCTGTCTTGTACACAAGCTCATTGAATCCATTCCACAGGGGGCTGGCTTGTCTTTTTGCCACTCCCTTTTTAAATGTCCTGAATACAAAATTTCACACCATGGCAGTATCCAGCATCATTAAAATGTCAGTATGCTGGTTTCTGTATAAAAACAACTGACTGGCTTGCTTTTTGAGTTTCTGTATCTGCACAAGTTTTTTTGTTGCCGTTGCTTTTCTTCTGCAGTGTCTATAAGAAAATGAAGGGGTATAATAGGTAAATGTCTTTTAAGAGTTTGTTGGGAATTGTGGGGAAGAGCAATCAGTATAATTCAGTTCGGTTTCTACACAACATCATCAAATGAAAAATATATTTGATCCCCTTTGTATAGGGATCAGATAATAGAAGACTTATAAACAACCCAGCTTTGACCAAAAGAGCCAACGGAGTAGTCTAAAAGAAAACATGCATCGCCGACTTGTTTATTTCAACCATCTTTAAAATAATTAGTTTGATTCTCATTTTTCTTCCTTTCCTAGATACCTCCTCTACAAGGAGCATTCCCTTTGAAGTAAGTGGCAGCCCTGGACCTAGAGGAGACCTGCAAAGGGGAAGGAGCAAAATGAGAATCAGGCTGCTGATTTCAGATTCTCGATGTGCAGCCTGGCCGAATGAAAGCTAAAATGATTCGAGTCATGTTGCATTAACCACACATGGCTCTAAACGGACCACCCTAACACACGGCATCAGACCTAAAGGAAGAAGCATTAGTGGCCTCATATGTGTGCAAGAAGAGCTATCAACTGCAGAAGTGGTAACTGTTTTAGCAGGAAGTCTGATCGTGCAGGCTGCCGCCACTTTTGCTTGTAGGGGATTTTTGGAAATCATCCCGAAAAAGGGTGTCTTAGAGTAGATCAGGTTTTGCAGAGAAAAGGTGTAATGACTGGGGGTGTATGTCCTTTCTTTTTTTAAAAAATATGTATTTATGTATTTATTTGTTTATTTAGTTATTTGAGAGAGTGGGCACACATGTGTGCGGGGGGGTGGGGACAATGGGGAGCAGAAGGAAAGGGAGAGACTCTCAAGCAGACTCCCTGCCGAGCTTGGAGCTCTACATGGAGTCCCATCTAAAACCCTGAGATCACGATCTGAGCCAAAACCAAGAATCGGATGCTTAACCGACTGCACCATCCGGACGTCCCTGGAGTTGGACATTCTTAATCAAGGGTCACATTATATTAATCATGGCTATGGAAAATACAGGCTACAGTAGAAAAACAGGACGGCTCTAAGTTACCAAAATAACTTAAAAGTTTACTTATCCTTCAGGTCCTAAATGCATATTAGATACTGAGCAGACAGACAAGTGATCATAAGATCATGACCTGCTGTGTTCAGACCTCTGCTGCCATTATGGGGCTGTGTGATCTGATGCAAGCCCCCACATCCCTCCCCTTCTCTGAAAACTCAACACACTGAACTAGATGATCTCTGAGGTCCCTGATAGTTGCAGTATGTGCCAGCTCCACGAGGAGATTTTTTTTTTTTTAAATCACCATTTATGGGACGCCTGGGTGGCTCAGTTGATTAAACAACTACCTTCAGCTCAGGTCATGATTCCAGGGTCCTGTGATGGAGCCCCGCATCAGGCTCCTTGCTCGGCAGGAAGCCTGCTTCTCCCTCTGCCCCTCCCCCTGCTTGTGCTTTCTCTCTCTCTCTCTCTGACAAATAAATAAAATTTTTAAAAAATCACCATTTACAGCATGTGCCAATTTAGTATTTAATTTTTAGTGATGGTGTTTATTTCCTTAGCACATAGAAATATGCATATAATCAAATCACCTACAATGTAGCCAAAGAAGTTTGATCTGGCTGATGTTTCTTTCTCTCTCTCATGACTTTGTCATCAGTAAATGGATGTGAGTGACAAGGATGGCAATGGTATTTCAACAATAACTGTGTTCATATTAAGGATTTGCCATATGCTAAGCACTTTGTTTAGTGCCTCCTGTACATTCTAATTGTACCCTCACAACTCCATAAAGCTTTGATTATTACCCCAATTTTCAAGTAAAAAAATTGAGGCAATAGAGGTTAAACACCTCTCATCTCCTCATGTACACTCACTCCCACTCCAGTGTTAGGATAAAAAAGTGCTTACCTGCTTTTAACCTCTATGCTTCATTGTAGTTGGGAATTCATTTATAAAATGATGAAGTCACTAGGAGTGTTTCTGAGGAATGTAAGTCTTGTCCCAGAAACTGCTAACGAGCAGGGCCAGCTACCTAACCGGGACCTGTGCCAGAGGAAAATGTGCCCTCCGCCCCAGGAAGTCAATTTCCCCTTCCATGGACCTCTGCCCCAACACACAGCAGATGGGAAACCCCCAAGGAATTGTACTTTCTGTGCTTGAATGTGCTCAGCACATAGATCAGAGTTGGCAAGGGCCTCCATTGCGTCTTCTGCCAAATGAGTCATGGTGCTGCCAGTTCTAATCCCAAAAGCCAAGAAAGTGTGCAGTACATGCCTGACCCTACCATCCTTTGGACTCATGACTCCTGAGGGTGGAAACGGAATGTGGGTTCCTCCATCCCACTCACTCCCATGAAACCCAAAGCGATCCCTAGGGAGGGTGTCGGAGGTTATGGAAGACGATGGGTAGAAAGATCTGGCCAGGCCTCCAGCACTGGGGCAGACAGCTAAGAATCAGCTGGGGATAGGAGAGAGACGGTTCATGGAAGGGTACGGAACAGACCTCACCTGAGCCCCAGAGTATGTACCAATGCCTTGTTAGTGTCTTTGAAACACAAATATCAACATAAAATTCAGAATTTCAATAAGGCAACCACAGAGCATTAAACTCCAAGGGCTGGACCCTTCTGAGCATGAGCCCTATAAATTGGTCACAGGCCCATGGCCCGGCTTTCCTAATGATCATCCGAACTTTCCATTAGGCTGCATGTGAATGAGTGAAGTTGGTCACTTATTTGCATTCAGCATACGATTTCATGACTTCTACGGGCAACACGACTCTGAATTATGCTTCCCCATCTATCACTGCTCCTTCCTCTCTTCATCCCTCTTATAAATCTTCTTTGCATGGGACGCCTGGGTGGCTCAGTGGGTTGCGGCCTCTGCCTTTGGCTCAGGTCATGATCTCAGGGTCCTGGATCGAGCCTGGCATCGGGCTCTCTGCACAGTGGGGATCCTGCTTCTCCCTCTCTCTCTGCCTGCTGCTCTGTCTACTTGTGATCTCTGTCAAATAAATAAATAAATAATCTTAAATCTCCCTTGCAGTTTCCCTCCTGAGAGGTCACAGAGCAGGCAGGTTAAACCCCAGAAAAGCCACCTGGGGTGTTTGCTTAGTAAAATTTTTCTCCAGGGAGTCTCTTCCCTAAGATATTCATATTTAATATGGAAATGCCAGATGCAGCAAATCTGAAACTTTCTATGATTGATACAAAGAATACCTGTAGTCATCAAGTGTGAAGTCATGTTTTCTGATAATTTAGAAAAGTACAAATATTAGAACTTCTATCGTATATGAAGCATATGATAATCGTAGAGCTTTAAAACCATGTTCACTATGATAAATCACAATAAATCGGTTAACCATATTTTAATTTCCTTTCTCAGAATTTGAGTGTTTTGTTCCGTCTCTTACTATTTCTCCTGTGCAGTATAGGAAAACCTGCCGAATGTTTCTTTCTGCTCCGGTGATTCATGATGATGATACTCTTGTGCATAAAGTGTGTTACAGTAAATAAAACATTCTGTGAGTGGGCTGGTATAAATGTTACTGTCTCTGTCTTCTACATGAGGATAAAAGTTTCTAGAAGCCAAAGGATTTGTTCAAAGTTGGACAGAGTGAATGACTGTGCTCACTGTAGACCCTGGCCTGTGAGGGGCAGGCTGCTGCCCCCCTCCACCATCTGCCTGTCCCAGGAGATGGGGTTTGGGGTGGGGGTGAAGCCCATCCATGGGTACCTGCTATAGCTTTGGTGCTTTTCACATGATCACACGGACTCCTCACAACCTCCACAACCTTGGACGTTCTAACTTCCACTTTTTATATCGTCTCCCCATGTTCCCAAGGGGGAGAAATGAAGCCTGTCTAAAACAGGAGGGAACACAAACTAAGTCCCATAAATTGGAATGCGGGTCGTGTATGTGTGACAGTGGACACACCACCCATTTCGTGAAAAGTCAGATAATAAATACAACTCCCGACTGCTCTCGCGTGAAACCACAGGTTTGGAGTTGAGGTGGGCAATGACACGTGCTTCCTCTCTACTGGGACAAGAGCAGGCTCTGTCCCTCGTCGTGCCCAGGTCTAGCAGTGAAATGACTACTGTCCAACAGGAAGGGAGCCTGACTTCCGTGAGGCCACATTAAAATCAGATTCTAGGCACAACTTTGGCATAGATGGATTGAAGGCAAAAACAGAAATGCAGCTTTCTCCACACCATCTATATTAAAACATTTTTGGCTATCAACCAGAATTTTTAATGAGTGAAAAGGAATTGTCTATCATTGTGAATGCATAAAACCACTCTGAAGCACTTTTCATAAAATGAATTACTGACATGCTTCGTTTCCTTTGCTCTCCACAAAAGAAAGAGTTGGAAATGCTTCGAAACCTTGCTTACCACAGTAAGACAACCTCTTTTAAATATGACTTGATAAAGTACAATGCTTCAGCCAATTTTATGTACAGCTTTTCCCCCCCATTAGATCTTTAAAGCATACTGAAATGAACTTCTAGCGGAAGAAAGCAGCTGGGTTTTGAAAGTGACTCTCTGTCTGCACTTCCAGGCCCTGAGCAGGAGCTGACCAGCTCCCAAGGAACTGCCTGACCGCTTTCAAGGAAGCATAGAACAGAATGGTGTCAGGCACAGGAGATATAAATCATTGTCTTCCCTTTCACACGTACTTCTGTGCTCCTTGCCTTTGCTTTTACTAGAATGTTATTTAAGGTAATCTAAAAGATATTCTTCTCATACTCGTTTTTCATTCATGAATTTCCCAAAAACCATTTCAGCTTCTCACGGTGAGGGTGTGTGTATTCTGGGGAATGTATGCTACAGTTCCGAATATGGAAGATGAACAGGTATTGCTTTGCCCCAGTTTGACTACTGATGTTGCTGGTCAGGTTGTTTTGTGTTTGCCTACGGTTTAAACTGTAAGCCTGTGATTTTTAATATAAAACTAATGCATGCTATAATAGAAAACCACGGTGTAGTGTTATTGTAGCATTAAAAAGAAAAGAAAGGAATAATAATAGTTGACTATTTTGAAAGATGAGGCCAGGCACTTAAAAGAGAATTCGATCCTAGTTCATATCTGACAACTACCCATGAAATCAAACATGAGGCTATTTCTATTTCTTATTTTGTCAAATGCATGGCTACTCCCATAACACTGGTGGGGGTAGGGTGGGGAGGGAGAGCCTTTAAACTCTTCCTACCCCTCAACAACATAACAGGGAACTGAAATGCACATCTGTAAATAAATGCATCATTAGATTCTCATCAATTTGTAAGCTTCGCTTGATGTATGGCTAAAATAATCCCTCAAGGAAAACTAAAGAAGAATTTGGTTCCAAGCACATGCCAAATAGATGAAGGGAGGGGGTTGGTGGGTGGGGACCAAATTATTTAAATGAAGAATTTTGCAGATGCTACAAATATCTTTTACAACAGTCTGGAACGAGGAATTATTTTAAGTACACTGTAACCAATGTATTCATTAAGAGAGGAGAGCTTTGGACATATTAAAGGAGCACAGTAAAACAACTAATGATGCACTTGAGCGGTAACAGGTTGTCATTAGACCAGCATCTGCTCTCATCAGAGTTAATTATTCAGTTGCTTTGTTTTCCAAGTAGGTGTCTGGTAAAATTTAGCAGAATCTTAATTAAAACACATTTTCAAACTCCTTGGATGCTCATCTCATCTAAAGAAATCAAGACAATTTCCACCATAAACATCAAGCTTCGGTTGAGCCATCAAATGGAAGAAGGAACTCAGCCAGTGTAAGTTGCTAAGTATTAACTATTAGGATGCCCAGAGCATACAAATAATGAAAACCTACCTCAAGAAACAATCTACTTTTTCCAAACCACTGAAAATAGCGCGCAAATTACAGGAATACCTAAGATGCATAATTCGCCTTCTCGATGCAATATAGGAATGTTGTATATGAGTTCAAGACATCTAAAAGACAATGTGAGCTTCTGTATTTACCTTTGAATGCATTATTTAAACATTACAGTAAGACATATATATCAACTTCAATATTTGTAATAAATTTTCCAAAAGTGGCAATACTTCCCAAAATGACCACTGCTTACAATCAGCTACTTATATGGGGACACCAACAAGTTTGTTCTAATTAAAATTGTTGTGAATATCAATATAAATCCAACAAAACATGAAAATCTGAATGATGAATCAAAAATTACCATCACCTTTAACCTACTACCTAAATAGTTGGAAAGTACACCATTGAAATGAATAGAATAGAAGGTAAAGAAAACAAAAATAACCAGGAGAGTAAAGTCCAGAAATATGGCAGCAATTAGAGTGAAATCGAGGGGTGCTACCAGCTCCTTCCCTAGATGGTGAAGATTGTGCCTTCACTCTGAATCCCCAGGATCCATAAAATGGTATGCAGCTAAATACTGCGCATTCAACAAAAAGGTTCTTTGTATGAAAAAACTGATGAATACTGATTGCATTCTGACGTCAAAATAAGGATAAATTTGCCATATACTTCCAATTTGAACCTAGAATTCTTAGAAAAAATAAATAAATCAAATGCTGGCTATATAGTTCTATCTATTCTGGATGCTATAATATCAACTCCCTAAGTCAGATAGGGTCTGCTTGAACAAGTAACTATATACTATAATTCTCCATGACTGGAGAATTATGGAGTTATGAAGACAACAATAAAGTTATTAAGATTAATAAACTCAATCAATAATACAAATATATAGGGTTAATATTATCTAATGAACTATGAAGGATATACAGTGGTTTTGGCTTCCCCAGTTCCTCCTCACCAAGGAATAGAAAAGGATAACCTTAACCACTATGACTAAGGGAAATTTGGTGCTCCATTTATATCTTTGTGTAACTCTTTTTAAAAAATATTTATTAATTTATTTGAGAAAGAGAGAGAGAGCATAGGTAGGGGTAGAGAGGGATGGAAGAGGAAAGAGAATCTCCAGCAGACTCCCCGCTATGCATGGAGCCCAGGGCGGGGCTAGAGCCCAGGACCCTAAGATCATGACCTGAGCTGAAACCAAGAGTCAGACGCTTCGCCAACTGAACTACCCAGGTGTCCCTCTTTGTGTAAGGACTTATTGCTTTAATTCTGTAGAGCCTGATGGCCCTCTCCTATTTATTTCTTAATTCAGAGCCCATTTTATATTTTGATTTGGCACTTGCTCAACGCATAGCCTTCAGGAACTGAATTATTCATGAAGGACCATCACTCTGTGCACAAGAGCAAGAGAAGGGCAGGTAGGTTCCTGACTCTCTCAAATGTTAGTATTTTGTGTAAAGCTATGGTGATTGATACTTCTCCTGCTGGAAGATATATACCATTAGTGAGATTTCAGGCTAAGCCCTCTGTAATAAATAGAACCCCAATAGTGAATTGAGGAAGAGAGAATTTTATTTTTCTTTCAAGCACCTATCTGGAAGTATAAGGGAAGTTCCAGTGAATGGCACAGCTCTGTTCTAGAAAGTCACTCAAGTCTCAGGTTGCCTAGTTTGTCTTCATCCTGTTACACACACAAACCTCCAATTCCCTAAGGCATTGTTGTCATCAACTTGATTAACTGGATTGTGGTCACATCTTTATTCCAGCCCACGGTATAGAAGGAAAAAGGGAAATGGGGTAAATGTGATTTCCTTTTAAGTAAGTGACACAGTAGAGCACATTGTTTGAAAACAGAATACATCACTTGAATATATACCCCATTGATAAAAACTTAGTCCCACTAACCAATGTAGCTGCAAGAGAGGCCAAGAAATTTAGTCTATACTAGGGCAGTAATATGCCCAGCCATATATTATCTTAAAAAAAAAAAAAAAAAAGGATTTTGGTGGCCAACCAACACATAAGCATTGAAATTTGGTCATTGTAGAACTGGTTGCTACTAATCTTTACTAGCTATCACTGTTTTATAACAAAAATGGAACGACTTAGCTGCCCACGGGGGAGGCAACGTTAAATGAAAAGCAAGCATGAGGCACAAAAGCCCATAAAACACGGTCCTTGTCATAAAAGAGTTTACAGTTTAGTGAACAATGAAGAAAATATATTTGGGTCATACAACACTCAACTTCTCAGCAAATCAACAAAATGTCACCTGGAAAAGGCAAATTGAGAATAATATACATTTTAAGGGAAAAGGGGTGAAAAAAAACAAGCCTAACACAGAAGCCCACCTAGAAGCAATGTTTTGCATTGGGCTACAAATGAGGGCGCAGTCATGTAAACACGAGGCTAGTGAAGCAAGACATCACATAGGCAGGGAATTATTTCATCACAGTTGGCCCAACCTAAGAACCAGTGTTCAGAATCAGGATGGGTACAAGGGGAGTAAAGGAGGATAGGCTTCCAACAGAGCAACTTGGAATTGATGTTTTTCATTTGAAATTTTTAAGAAAGATTTCACTTGAAGAAATGATTTACCTGCCAAAAAATATTCTACCATTCATGCCTGTTCTCAAAAGTCTATCCCTCATTCTCTCTAGAACAATACCATATTATTTTAGTCCAATGAAAGGAAGTCACACGGGATATGGCAAGGGGTTGGGGGGAGGGGGATGAATGCTAACCTGACTCTGCATCAGGTGAAAGCAAGATTGAACATAAAAGACTGAGGAGCAACACAATGAGACACCAGCATACTGGCCTCAGGCTGTCTTTCCATGGCTGCCATTATTTCCTTTCATATATCCTGTATTCCTTATACAGCCTGTGATTTCTAGGTCTCATGTGCATCTAGTGAGACAAAACAGAAATTAAGGTCCATGTCCCAGGGAAAATATTGCACTTGGATAGTAATGCATAGCAATGTTCATATGGTTTATATGGTTCATATGGTTCATATGATTTTACATTCTTTTTCACAATCCTGCAAATATTACCACTACAAATGAATTTGAATAAAACACAGTCTAGAAGGTTGAATTAGACATAATCCATAGTTCTTCCTTGAGTCAAGTCTGGAAGCTACTGGTAACTGGTGGATACCTCATTAAGGCATGAGAATTCTTCAAACAGAAGGAATCATACTTTCGCCTGAAGCCTTGTTCATCCCCAGTCCTATTGTAAACATGATCTCAGACAAGTTGAAGTTGCAAGTTATTAAAAAACCATCTCAATTCTAGACTCACACAAAGAATGTCAAATCTGGAGGCCAAGTTCATACTTTGTATCTAGTGTAATTATAGTGCTGATATTTAGTTTTAAGAACTTTTTCCATAATTTGTAGATTTCATGTTTTCTACCATTCTTTTAGTGTATTATATTAGAGTTGGGATTCCACAAGAAATGATGCCTTTTAAAGAGCTCAGAGCTTTTGTTTCCCACTGTAGATTTTTTTTTTTCTTGCTCCTGTCTTCCCTTCCCTCCTTTCCTTCCTCTCCTCCTTCCTACCTTCCTTCTACAAATATAGATTGAGCACTTAATGTGTGCTGGATACCCTGCTCTAGATTGGGGTATAGTAGGAATAAGACAGTATTTGCTTACATTACACTTACAGTTTATTAGTGAAAGCTGACACCCACAATTATTTCTATTTTTGTTCAGGGTAGTGGCGTATTCAAACAATCTTCCTTCGTCAATTTCTTTCATCTCAAGTTTGGGGAAATTTCAAACTTCTACCCAAAGAAACATTCCTTCTAAAAAATGTTTTTCATATCAACTCCAGCTCAGCAAAATCTCTTCTGAGATCAGGATTTGGAGGTATGCAATGATCACCCATCTGGGCCCTGCTACAGCTTTCCTGTGCCCTAAAGTGTTCCATGGCCAGAGCAGTAGGAAATTTCCTCAGTAGACAATAAATTGACTGTTGGGCTCAATGTTGCCAATTTGAATTTTCCATTGCTCTGGGCATACAGTGTGCCTCTCTAAAAATGTTTGTGAACCTGTTATATTTTTATGAGTTAGCAAAGTTGAAATTCAAGAATGGATAATAAAGCTTCACTCTAAACAAATGAAAAATAAAAGGAGAAGGGGAAGGGGAGTGGGAGAAGGAGAGAGGGGGAGAGAGGAGGGAGGGGTGCAGAACAAGGGAACTGAAAATTCCCACCACAACAGATGGCTTGTGCCATTTTGAATTTAGTCTCCCCAAGGAACAAACCCTTGTAGAGGCTATTAAAGCTTCTGCTTGCATGAGAAAATGCTATTTCAATATTGATGGCTATATCTATGTGACCTCCACTGAAAACAAAGTCATAGAGATTTACCCTTAATTCAGGAAGAATAAAACAATGAGGTGGGAAGACAACGCTCACGCAGCGTCACATGCGTCTTTGAGAACTGATTAAAGTGACAGCCGGGTAACAAAACCGCACCAGTCTATGCAAGATTTGCCTCTAGGAATAAAAATAAAATAGGCACATTACTCCTCAAAGACACATATTTTATTTAGTTGTTAAGAGTAGAGTGTCGGAATTTTTGAAGAACTGTTGCTATTTAATAGAGGTGAAAGTTTTAATGTGAATACTGCCTGTGTGAGCGTGTGTGTGCAAAGTTGGCGTGACACATTCTGCTCAAATTAGACTTCTAAATAACTAGTAACAGCTGTGGTGCTTAGAAATCGGTTTGATTTAAACGATGATGTCATGTGCTTATATAAGGAAAATAGGTGTAGTCATTGGAGGGGGGGAGCATATAACTCGCTTTTGATCTAAAAGAGATGGTGTGCAGGTATCTTCGTTTAGAGGCTATAAATATGCACACCTAAAACTAAATCATATTTTTCAACATCCTCAAAATTGTTAATGATCATGTACCATTCATATGTATGTCCATATAGATAGCAGAGATAAGAATAGACATACAAAAATTACTTTGTGGCAGCAAGAAAAATTACCAAATGCAAAATTACGAGTCTTTACTCACTGGTATTTCTATATCTTGGTTTAGATTCCTAGTACATAATTCACTTGGATCCTTTGACCATGGGAAGCGAAACAAGACCTCCAAAAACAGCATGTTTGTACAATTTTTACTTTCTAAAGGCGCACAAATAGTGGAAGCTGGCAAATAAAAATTATTTTGAGGAGCAATTACCGTTAATTTGCTCATTATCTTTTCTATCTGTAAACATTGGCCAAAGATTCACGTAAGGGAGCATGTTAGCCTGAAATTTAGAAAAATATAATATGGTAAGTGGCACTGAATTATTTTCTAGCCAATCTGATTCTAATAATTTGAGAAAGTGTGTTATTTGGGTGGAGAAGAGGGAGAAATTTTTCCAAATAAGGATATAAGGCAGGGATTCTTCTCTGTTACTAGAGGTCTGAAATAATGAGTAAGTCTGGATCTGATATCTCTCTTCACACCCACGAAGGTAGAGAGTTGGCAAGAAAGAACACAATGTGCTTACCTTGATAAAATCTTGTAAAAGAACAGGTATATTTATAAAAGCATTATTCGTTTGTGTTAAAAGATTTCACTCATGAAATTGATTAAAGAAAAGCTCAAAGGAAATGAATTATTTTTGTTTTGAAACTCAAAATACGGCTCTCTTAAATGTCTTCCCATCCAAAGCCTAAAAAAGGGAGGGGGGCGGGAAAGGGAATGAATAGATTCTCATTCAGAAACATAGAAGACAAGAGCTCTTCCAAGGAAACCCACTGTGTTCATTCTTTGCACCCCTCATCTCTGAAACTGGGAGAGTGAGTCTCATGCTAACACACTTTTTTTTTGAAGATCACCAGCACCTCTCATTTCGGCTATTAAGTATTTAAGGGCAAGTAGTTTGAGAGTCTCACTCTTCTGCTAATCTTGTGTGGGCTAAATTAAGACCAAATTCTCAAAATGGCTTGTCATCTTAGAGAAAGAAGGAAGAAGTGTTTTAAGAGGACACTTAGAGGAAGAAGTGTTTCCAGAAGAAGTTATGGTGATACAATATGGTAAGCAAAAAAATGTTTGCTATGTCCTACCCTCGGCTGGAACCTCTCCTGTATGGAGATATTTCACAAAGTGATTTCACAGGCAAATGGTTTAATGTATGGCCAGCCAATTTAGCCTTTATTTTAAATATATTCTTTATGCATATAGATATTTTGAGATTGTGCCTTCTGGAATGATTACTGAAACCACATTGAAAAGTCATTATGCAGAAACATGGGTGTACAAATAGTTCATAGCTTAGGGGAACTATAAATAGAACTGACTGAATCTTGCTAAAGAGTTCATGTCCTGGTTATTTAAAACAACTATTTTGGTGACATTGATTAGCTATAACATTTCTAATTTGCATATCACTAAAATAAAGTAAGAAAAACAATCACATTCAATTTTTGGAAAGGAATATGATGAAAAATACACTGAATCAGAAAATGAAACATGGTCTAATTCTGACAAAAGGACAAGTTTTTCTTCTCCATTGATCATAATTCTTTAATTCTGAGGAAGTATAAAGAAAGTGCCTATAATTTTTAGGCTAACATATTCTAGAGGCCAAGAGTAATTGGGAAATACAGAAATATCTAGCTAGATACCAAGAATTTCACTGTTAATTGTTTGGAATAAAGTAATTATTATGCCATGAATCATTCTAATGTTGTGTGACAATGTCAATTACATAGAGTTATAGTATAACACTAGCAGCTATCACCGGGGTACAGAAAATATAATTTTAAAAGTTTTTAGGGAAATTTATAAATTTGGTGAAATAAAACAGCATGCTAGCTATGATAACGTCCTCATCTTAAGAAATGGAGCTGTTAAGTAGTGATACACTCACTTTATTATCCCTCTTCTCAGGGAATCCTTAAGTGACTAATAAAATCTCCATTTCAACATGCCCACTTGGTTTTTCACATTTAATGTCTAATTCCTAGTATTCTATAATTTAGGAGAAATAGACAATGCATTGATACATTTGGTAGACTGCTAAAAGCCATTGAGAATAGTTTACATTGAATATAGATATACTCATACATGTTTATACGTGAGACGTGTATGTATACACATATATTCTACTTCAGCATCTACACAATCATAACATCCATCCAAAATTATAACTACCTTGTTTTTGAATTAATGTGAACAACTTTATTCCTGAATGAGAAGTTTAATTAGAAATACTTTAAATAAGAAGCCATAAAGATGGTTTAGGTTTATAAACAGTAGCTGAGTTGGGAGTAAGATCCTTGATCTCCAGGGAGTCCTTTCCCTGAATACACTAACGCTCTCTTCTCTAGCATTGTCTTTAGCTGTGAACAAGGGTAATGGCAACCTAGCAAATTAGCCAATAATAATCTTATTTTAAATACGTGTACAAGCCTCATAAAAAGAAGAGTGATACATCATGATGCTTTAAGAGTTCGAAGGAGATTGTGTCACAGTATTTATTTATTTTATTATTTATTTGATTTTTAATTTTTTATTATTTTTAAAATATTTTCTTTCTTTATTTGATAGAGAAAAATAGGGAGAGGGAGAGCACAAGCAGGGAGAGTGGCGGAGAGAGAGAGATTGAGAGAGGCTCTCTGCTGAGCAGGGAGCCTGATGTGAGACTTGATCCCAGGACCCTGGAATCATGACCTGAGCTGAAGGCAGTTGCTTAACCGACTGAGCTACCCAGGTGCCCTGTGTCATAGTATTTAAATAGGACTAGCTACTGAACTGTGTTCTATGAAGCATTATACAGACAAAGTGCTGAGGTATACGGAGGGAAAATTAAGCTATGAACAGCAGGAAAGATGTTTTTACAACATTTTTCAGTGAAATAGTCATTTGCCATCACTTACTTAAAAGAACACAAAAGACAGTATTTGGGACTTTTATCTAAAAAGGAGGGTCTGGTAGGGAATTACAAAAGCTTCAAAACTAGGGGAACACACTCTCAATGCACTTCAAATTAAATGCTTATGGTTTAGTTTCGATCTCCCTTATTAATCCATTTTAATAGATATTAATCACTTCAGTGCTTGTTTTCATACATTAGAAGACTGGTTTTTCATAAAATGTACAATGAAGTTGGATCCACATGAGGAAATAGAATAATTCAAAGAAACCACTAAGTTGAAATGATACTGCCTTATAGACATGGACAACTCTCTCACTTCTTTAATCAAATAACACATTATATTGTTGATCAGCAAATAATTACGAATGCTTACTATGTATTTATAACTCTGCTAAATATATAAGGAATACAATGCAGTTATTATTTGTTCATTTTTGTCACCTCACTTAAGAGAGAACCAACAACCTACTTGGCTTTAGGGGGGCCAGTAATAACAACCTACTGTCAATATTAAGTCATCCCTAGGTAAACACCTGACTTGTGATAGATCAGCTAGAGTTTTAACCCAATACTCTTTAACAATGAGTGAGAGTGTGGAGATCATTTCCTCTCTGGTGGTCAGTTTGTGATATGTGAGGCTTGTGAGTTCAATGGTCATGTTTCCTGCCAAATGAACTGGGAAACCAAAGTCTGTGTTTAGAGTAGAGGGGAGACCAAGAGAGAGTCCTGGAGGCATTCAGTCCCTACTAGTCCCCAGGGCCAATAGGATCCTTGCTCTTCTTATAGTTACATTAAATACTTCAGGGTCCATCAAATAAATCTCTTCTAATACAATTCAAGTTATCATTTTGTGTTCTAAAGAACTGTGATGAATATACCATTGAATCAGTTAACACGTATACTTTTTTGATGAAGACATTAAGAAGAATCCCTAGATTTTGGTACAGCACACAAAGGTGAAATAGGAAACTCACTCAAACAACTGTAATCCAGCCCACATTAACCATACATGGTCATGTGTACTATACTAGGGGCTTGGCCAGAGGTGCCAAAGATACACTCTTTGGATAAAGGCTAAAAATTAGAATAAATAAGTGGGGGAAAGAAAAACACTGAAGACAATAAAAACCGAGGTGTATCAAAGAATATTATGCTGATTGTAAATGGTTTCTACTCTCTTTAGCTTTTACTTACTCTTACCAGTTCATTAGCTTCCCATATACACTACATTTGGGTAAAAAGAGTTAAGAGCTGCTGAAAAAATAGTTGAGATGGTAGAAATTTTAGTACCCCCCCACCCCAATAGCAAACACAGGACTAAAGCATGATTCTTTCAATCTTATGATTTTTAAGATCTAGAAACCAGGAGTTTAGGAAACTCCTAGGAGTTTCCTGGGCTATGCCTCAGGAAAGTCCAAGTGGCTTAGAGTAGCTGAACGCCCAAAATAATGGTGGAGGGAGGCATCTCTACACAGTATCTGAAGGTCACCTACAGAAGCCCTACTGGGGCTGGAAAAGCAGAAAAGAACTCCCAAACAGCCCTGAGGCCTCCCCTCTACAACGTGAACTCACACTTAAGCAGCAAAGTTTTGAGAAGGCTGAGGAGAACAGGAGGTCACTGAGGTGAGAACAAGGTGATGACGAGAGTGGTTTACATTGAGGTCTGCATCCTGGCAGGGAATATGGATCCTGAAAACAGATGACAGCACCACATGCCCATGAACCAGAGAGAGAAACAGAGGTCAGCAGGGACCCTAGGTCCCTACTCAGACCAAAAGTCCTCCTGCTCCCCTTCACTCCCTGATGGTGGATGATATGTAAACTCAGTCCTCACCCCCCAACACAGATGGCCTCAGAGAGGAAGGGGGGAAAAGGTACTGGAAATCAGAATGTTCACTGGGCTGACATGAAATTCTGGATTATGTTTAAGTTAGATTGTGACTGAAATATCTCCTGTCGTCTTACTGCCTATTCATTTTGTCATTAGGAAGAAAGTGTTAAATTTCCAAATATATTTGTGTATTTGACTGTTTCTACTTGATGCTCCATTAATTTTGCTCTGGATATTTTGAAGCAGAATCTTTGTTGTTGAAAGATATGTTTGCTGGGTACAAAATTCTAGCTAAATGTTTTTGTTGGCTTCTTACTTTCAGTAATTTAAATATGTTGCCTCATTTCCTATTGCTTGTTTTTGACAAGAAATAGCACTTTATTCATCTTTGTTCCTCTATATGTAACACATGTTTTTCCTCTGGCTTCTTTTTGTATTTTTTTCCTCACTGTTTTGGACGACGTGGTTAAAATGTGCGTTGCTATAGTTTTAGGTTTCTTGTTGCCTGGAGTTCATTGAAATTATTGGTTCTCCAAAGTTATAGTTTTCATCAAGTTTGGAATCTTTCATCCATTATTTTCAAATGGTTTTTTTTCTGTCTCATTCCCTCCAGTGCTGCAGGGAGTCCGTTCACACGCAATATTCACATGTTTGAAATCGTTCCATAGCTCATCGCTGCTATGTTCATCTTCAAATGACCTTTATTGTTTTCCTATTTTATTTTTTATTGTTTCTAATAGTATTTATTCAAATTGCCTACTTTCTCCTGCTGTGTATCTTACCCAGTATCATTTTCATCTCAGACATAATACTTTTCATCTCTCAAAGTTTGCTTTGCAACTTTTTTTTTTTTAATCTTCCATGGTTCTACTTAACTTTTTGAACATGTGGAATATAATTATAATGACTTTTAATGTTCTTCTCTGCCAAATTTTAACATCTGTATCTATTCTGGGTCAGTTTCAATTGACTGATTTTCTCCTCATCATGGATGTTTTCCTAGTTCTTTGAATTTCAATTTCTGATTGGATGCCAGACACTATGAATTTTACCTTGTTAGGTGCTGGATAGTTTTATATTTTTATAAGTGCTCTTGAGCTTTGTTATGAGACCCAGCTAAATAACTTGGAAACGATTTGATCCTTTCTTGATTTTAAGATTTATTATGTAGGATCTGAGTATTTCCTGGTCAAAGGTTAATTATTTCCTACTACTGAAGCAAGATCCTCAGTACCTTATAAAACACCCCATGAATCATACAATTTTCCAGTCTGGCTGATGGTAATAGGCACTATTCACTATTCTGTGTCATTACCAATATGTTGTTGGTCCTTTTATTATTATTCTTATCCATTCTACCAGACATTCAGTGAACTTTTAACCTGGATCCCATGTCCTCCAGTTCAAGGAAGTCTTACTCTTATTTCTTTGATAATTTTTTTTCTCTGTTTTCTAATAAGAGTGCCTAGTACCCTGATTAGTCTGACATTGGACTTTCTGGACTAATGTATGTATAAAATATCTCTCTTACTCTGTGAATGTTTCTTTTTATAGCATCATATTCTTTTTTCTTCCCATTTTATTTATTTTCAGTGTTCCAAAATTCATTGTTTATGCACCACACCCAGTGCTCCATGCAATATGTGTGCTCCATAATACCCACCACCAGGCTCCCCCAACCCCTCAACCCCCTCCCCTCCAAAACCCTCAGTTTATTACTCAGAGTCCACAGTCTCTCATGGTTTGTCTCCCCCTCCAATTTCCAACTCCCTTCTCTTCTCCATCTGCCAATGTCCTTCATGTTATTCCTGATGCTCCACAAGTAAGTGAAACCATGTGATAATTGACTCTCTCTGCTGACTTATTTCACTCAGCATAATCTCTTCCAGTCCCATCCATGTTGATATAAAGGTTGGGTATTCATCCTTTCTGATGGAGGCATAATACGCCATTGTATATATGGACCACATCTTCTTTATCCATTTGTCCATTGAAGGGCATCTTGGTTCTTTCCACAGTTTGGCGACTGTGGCCATTGCACCTATGAACACTGGGGTACAGGTGGCCCTTCTTTTCACTACATCCCTATCTTTGGAGTAAATTCAGTGATGCATTGTCTACTCATTATCTTTCTAGGTATATTAAATACAAATTAAGTCTTTTGGTTTGGTATCCTTTCTTAAGTCTTCTGAGCTCTGAATTGTCTGCTTTCTCTGTGTTATTGTTTTTTATTTATATATTTTGATCTTTGTCATTTATGTTATTGGGTTTCCTTATATGACTATGATCTTAACTCATCACTCATATTTTTTGGTTGGTGTTGTTTGTTTGTTTGTTTGTTTGTTTTAGAGAGAGAAGTATGAGAAAGAGGGGAGTAAAGGGAAGGGGCAGAGGTAGCAAGCAGACTCCATGCTCAGCATGGAGCCTGATGTGGGGCTTGATCTTATACCTCTCACCATTCATATTTTAATGGTAAGAATCTAAAATGCTGTTGGAAAACTCTAAGTGCATACATAAGATCTTCAGGCTTTAATGAGAAATTCCCAAATACCAATATATGTAAATGTTTTCTCTTTTACTAGTAAGTTTCCCCAAAGAATATATCAATCCCTTGACTGGTGCTACAGTTTGGCTGTCAGTATTTTAGGGCTAATCTGGAAAAGGAGGTTAAATCTCAAGATTCAGTGGGAAGGAGTAATCTTGATAATTTCAATCTAGCAGTTCACCTTAGCATCTACTGTGTTTGGGACTTTCAAGGTCAGAGTTCATTTCTCCATGGAATATATCCTATCTGTCTTCTGCAGGGGCAAAAGAATAAATATGAGTGGTCTAAGGATTCGTAATGCAGGTTGTCAATTAACCATTTCTTGACACTTACTGAAGTCCTTCAATGCAAATTATCTTATTTTTTTATTGTCTTCTTTCACTAAGAATGTGATGTGTTGGCTTTCTCCATTCTGCTGGCCTTTAAAATTTCCATCTTCTAAAATGTTGTTTACATCTCTAGTCTTCAGTTGTTCTTTCTGTCTTTAATTATTACTATAATTTTAGTACAGTTTGGAGAGAATAGGAATATATATATATATATATATATATATATATTTAAAATTTTTCACTTAACTGATTATCACTTTAAAGTTAAGAGCAAGAACTTTATTTATTTATTTTTTTTTTGCAAAAGCCTAATTATTAGGGAAAAGAGTAAACAGATGCACAAAGAATTCAGAAGAGTAAAAGAAACTAATGGATATCTGGTATAATCACATGTGCATGTGTGCACATATGATGGTGAGAGAAAGAGGTAATTATGTTTGTGTTGGGGGTACTTGGGTGGCTCAGTTGATTAAGTGTCCTACTCTTAATTTCAGCTCAGGTTGTGATCTCAGGGTCCTGGAATGGAGCCTTATGTCTGGCTCCACACTCAATAGGGAGTCTGCTTGTGAATTCTCTCCCTCCACCCCTCCCCCAGCTCTCTCTCTCTCTCAAATAAAATCTCAATAATTATATTTCTGTTTGATCACAAAGGTTTCTATTTGATTATAATTATACATTTTATTCTCTGTTTTACCAAATCAATTTAGTAGTACTGTTTAGTACTACTGTTTAGTAGTAGTACTGTTCCTCATTTATGTCCCACAATTCTACTGGAATTAGATCCTTCTCCATCTTAGAAAGTAGTGAACACTCAAGCATGGTAGACAGCATCTTAAATTTCCCTGGCCACAGGGACTAGTTCAGGAATGAACATGCAACCCAAATAGAGCCAATGAGACATCAGGCAATTTTTGCTGAGGTGGCCAAAAAGCCAAGCATCCCTTCCCAGTGGAGTTGAGAGGACCTACATACTAGAGCCTCCAAAGACACTGATACACAGGAGGGAAAATATATACAAATGGAGTCAACTTAAAAAGGAAACAAGCATCCATAGCAGGAAAGAAAAGGTAGGGCCTGAAGACTATTTGAATCCCTGTCTTAAATGTCTGAGCCATATTGTCCCCTATTCTGTTGCTTCCCAATAAACCCCATTGGATTGGATTTTCTGTTACTGGCATCCAAAAGAATCCTAATTAATACTTTACTGAAGACACTCCCAAGCTTCTCAGAACAAAATTATTCCAAATGAAAGGAAAGAAAGACACTCTCAAGTATCAGCAGACTTCACAATATTAGAAAACACTGGTAAGAGAAATTGAAACCCAAATCAGAAAGCATATGGCAAGAACCACTTAAATGTTCTCAAAAGCAGGTCTCCTGACCTGGTTCAAGTGAATGGAAATACTGTAGCAAGAAACCATTTGACCACCACAATAGTTCTTTAGGAATGATAGTGTGCAGTGCCAATGACTAGGAATTGAGATAAAGAGAATGCTGCAATGTGCAGTGTCAGTAAACTTGACATACATTTGGACAAAATTCTAGAAAAAAATTATTAAAAGATTGTGAAAACTTAGAATGCAAACTATTAATCACTTGAAGACAGAATAACATCAGGAGAAATATCTTAGGTAAGAATTAATCTTAATTCTTTTACATTTTTCTTACAGACAAGATGAAGATATGAGAGCCGGAAAATAATTTTAGATGGACACTTACATGACTGAATAATATGGCCCAAGGAGTGCAGAATAAAAAATACTAAACAAACAAACAAAAACCTCACCTATTAGAGATTACTAACAGCATACTTTAGGGTTCACACCCCAGTCCTTTTCATTAAAGAATTTCATCACAGCCCTTAATGAATATATGGGTGGTTTATTTATGAAACTCTGCAATGAGAAAGAAAATACTATGGAAGATGGAATTAGGGGTATAACAATGACTATTCCTTACCACTGGGTTCCAGATGCTATACCAAGTACTACCCTTACATCAACACTGTAAATGCTCACACAAAAATACTATGTGGACAATATTGTCCCTACTTTACAGATGAGCGAATCAAGCTCAAACTGGATTTAATAATGTCTCAAAGCCATAAATGTTAGAATTAGGATTTAAACACAGGTATGACAACAAAAAATTTACTCTTAACCAAAAATTTGTGCTCCTTTTAAATGTAGATGAAATAAAGTATCTCCACTTTAATCTTAAAAGATAAACAATGTAAATGTTAAAGGGGGGATTGAAGTAGACAGTGATGAAAGGTAACAGTGTTTTAAAATGATTTCATGATTTTGGTTGACTTCAAGCTCAAGAAAAATCAAGAAGATGTAACTGCCAAAAAATTAATGTTACTCTGAATTGACCAAAACACACTGACAGTATCGCGTATAATTTTTAAATTGGCTTAAGAACCAATTTAAAATCCTTCAACATGTTCAAATTCATTTAACTAGAAACTGAGTCATGAGGAAAAGAGATTTTTTTTAAATATTTTATTTATTTATTTGACAGAGATCACAAGTAGGCAGCGAGGCAGGTAGAGAGAGAGGAGAAAGCAGGTTCCCCGCTGAGCAGGGAGCCCGATGCGGGGCTCGATCCCAGGACCCTGGAATCATGACCTGAGCCTAAGGCAGAGGCTTTAACCCACTGAGCCACCTAGGCCCCCCGAAAAGAGATTTTTTTTTTTAAGATTTATTTATTTTAGAGAGATCATGAGTAGGGGGAGGAGCACAGGGAGAAAATCTTCAAGCAGACTCCCCGCTGAGTGTGGAGGCCCACTTGGGGCTCGATTCCACAAACCATGAAATCACCACCTGAGCCAAAAAAGAGTGGGACAATCAATGAAGTGAGCCATCCAGGCACCCCAAGAAAAAGAGAGTAAAGAAGAACCCATATAAGCTTACAGGAGAAATATATAGTGTGGACACAGGTGCATTCTCCAAATATGGGAAAGGCTATTAAGCAAAAGAGGGCTTAAAGTCATTCTACATTGTTCCAAAATTATGATTGCAACATGCAATATATACTGATTTCAGCCCGAGGAACTGAATTTATCTAACCTGATTCTCTCATTTTATAAGGAGAAAGTGATGCTATAGGAAATAAGGTGATTTGTCCAGAGTGATATTAGATAATTATAGATATAAAGTCATATTAGTGATTATAGTGCTGGTAAAGCTGAGACTAGAACTCATGTCTCACAACTTCCATTGCAGAGGGGAGGTTTCTACTCATTCCACTGTTAAAATAGTTAACAATAGTATCTGTATCTCAAGCTACCACGTTTGAACTTTCTAGTCAATAGGACCCACAGTTAAGAAAAAAGTAACTTATTTAAAATCATTAATGAAAACTATGTTAATTGAAAGATTCTTATCCTTAGATGGTAAATCACCAAGTTCCCTACTTATTCCTTTGTTCCATTTTAAAAGAATAGGGGCGCCTGGGTGGCTCAGTGGGTTAAGGCCTCTGCCTTCGGCTCAGGTCATGATCTCAGGGTCCTGGGATCGAGCCCCGCATCGGGCTCTCTGCTCAGTGGGGAGCCTGCTTCCTCCTCTCTCTCTGCCTGCCTCTCTGCCTACCTGTGATCTCTCTCTCTGTCAAATAAATAAATAAAATATTAAAAAAAAAAAAAAAGAATAGAACGCCTGTAGTGAATCTTAAGGGTTTCTCTGCAGAAGATAGTCTACTTGGTATTAGAAACTGCTACCCTTGAACCACTACATGGCAACATCATTCTGTCTTTATCCCCCCAGTCCCTAAAAGCTGTAGGCCTGTCCTCCCTTTCAGGCCACTTCTAGGAAGTCAGCCTTCCAATCTGCTGCTTAGTGTGGGAGCAGGAGCAGCTGAAGGGGAAGCAGTGATGCCGTGGCTCAGAACACACCCACTCAATTGCCTTCCTGCTTCTGAACATCAGCTGTTGAGCGGGGGAATGAAGCCAGAATTATCACCAGCTGTTTCTCAAGCTGTTTTGGCAGAAAGTCATAGAAGAATAGACTCCCCAGGCATATTCTTGAGTAATGTTAGTGGAATTGAAGATCTGTCTCCACAAACATACAGTACAGAGAAGAGATAGAAGAGATAAATGGGCTTGATCTCGTTCTCTTCCAATCTTCATACTAAAAAGCCGTTTCAAGCCCTCTGTACCAAGCTTACGGTCTCTAACATCTGCAACAGTGACCAACCCTTTTTATCATCCTACCGTTCATGTCTCTATGAGTTTTGGGTGCTTTTTTATTAACCAAAACCAACTGGAATTTGGTTTTGACATGAGAAACTATAGGAGAGACTAAGAGTCTACACAACTCAAGTCAAACCAGCTTGATTTTTTTTTTTCTTTGCAGTTGCAGTGTATTGTACAGAAAATTACTTTGAGTTTGACCAGAGAGAAGTTATCTCAAGCAGAAGTCATCTCCATGTTTACAGCCTGGAGGAGATCAGAGGGCAGAGTTGCAGTATAGCTCATGGCCTAGGTTTCTAACTGTAGTCAACCAAAACAAGAACTTCTGTCCATTATGATGTTCCAAATATGTGCACCTCCACGCACATTCCTAGCCCTCATGTGCTTCAGACTATTTTTATGTAACCGGGAGGAGTAACGTCCCCATGATAATCTCCTAAAGAAATACATAAACATGATCAATGTTCACTGTATATAAATTCATATGAAAATATAAATCACACGGTCTTTTACAACAAAGAATACTTGGAAAGAAATCATGTTTAATGAAAGTTCATTTAGAAAAGAAACTAGTCAAGAAAAACGCAAATGTAACAAAAGTTTATTGGGAAGTCAGAGCTAAGACAAATGTAACTCCTAAATTATTTTCCTTTGAGGGTTTTTCCAAAAGGATTCAAGATATCTCACATGTTTTTAGTGCATGACTGTTTTCTTGCCAAATCTAACTTGAAATATTATATTCTAAATATACATGTCACATAATCATGAATATCCTTTCCCTTACTTGAATGAGTCCTGGCCAAACATTTTCCTGGCAGTTATTATGTCTATAAGAATGTACTAGGATATTATAGAGCTAGCCAAAAAATTAGTAGGCTAACTGCCATATAAGAATATGAAAATACTTATTTGGTCAATATTAACAGGCATTATGAAACAGACTTATAACACAGACATTTGACATCAGTCTTTCAAAAGAACTTAATGGTAGAAGGGGAAAAAAGCTTTTGGAGAAGTACCACTATAAAGCGCATTTACCTCTGTATTTTATTTAATGAGGAAGAGGAAATTTAAATATGCAAAAATAAAGAGGAAAACTACATTCATCTACAGTAGAAACAAATTAGGGTTTAATTAAACAAGAACACTTGCTATCCCTATGCTCATTTGTTTAAGATTATTGGCATTCTACATCTACATACTTTTAGGTGTCTTACAGCACAAGCTAGGACCTTCAGTGAAATGTTAGAGGAGTGGTAAGAGCAAACACTCTCCCTTGTTCCAAATAGTAGGGGGAAAGGACTTAATCTGATTATGTATGGTGTTTGCTGTAGATTTTTTTTGTACACACCATTTATCAGATTGAGGAAATTCCCTCCTATTCATAGTTTACTCATTTTTTTTTTTAATCATGAATGGATATTGAATTTTTCACAATTTTTCTGCTTCAGCTGAAATGATCATATGTTTTTTTCTCTTTTAGTCTATTAATACAGCAAATTATATTGATTGATTTTGGAATAGTACAGTCTTGTATTTCTAGGATAACCATACTTGGCCAGGATGTTATATTCTTTTCATATACTGTTAGATTTGATTTGTTAACATTTTGTATCTGTGTCCATGAGTGATACTCTCCTAGAGTTTTTTGGTTGTTTAGATGATTGGTTTTAAAGATTTCATTTTCAGAGTAGTTTTAAGTTTGTAATATAATTGCAAGGAAGATAGAGATTTGTCATATGACCTCTGCTCTCTGCCTTCCCCATATCAACATGACACATCAAAATCATCCTTTTTTTGTTTTGATGAGGCTACATTGACATTAGCATCTGTCATGCTCATCTGAATGCTCATCTGTTAAGGTTTTTGACCCATTTTTCATTAGATTGTTTTCTTACTGTTGAATTTTAGAAGTTCTTTGGAAATTTTGGATAATAGTTCTTTATCAGATGTGTCTTTGTAAATATTTTTTCCCATTTTGTGGCTTCTCATTCTCTCGACATTGTCTTTCAGAGAGTACAACTTTTTAACTTGAATGAAGTCCAGATTATCAATTATTTTTTTCACGGACCATGTCTATGAAAGCATCACCATACCCAAGGTCATCTAGTTATCCTCTAAGAATTTTATAGTTTTGTGTTTTACATTTAGATCTGTGAGCCATTTAAGTTAATTTTTTGTGAAGTATGAACAGACTTAGTTATTCTCCTAAACTTATCTTTTTGCATGGATATTCAGTTATTCCATACTCTTCTGTTGAAAAGACTATCTTTGGGGCAACTGGGTGGCTCAGAGGGTTAAGCCACTGCATTTAGCTCAGGTCATGATCTCAGGGTCCTGGGATCAAGCCCTGCATCGGGCTCTCTGCTCAGCGGGGAGCCTGCTCCCCCCATCCCCTCCTGCCTCTTGCCTACTTCTGATCTCTCTTTCTCTGTGTCAAATAAATAAATAAAATCTTAAAAAAAAAAAAAGACTATCTTTGCTCCATTGTATTGCTTGTGCTCATTTGTAAAATATTAGTTGACTATATTTATGCAGGTCTATTTCTTGTATCCCTATTCAGTTCCACTGCTTTTTCTATATATGCTTTTGCCAATACCACATGGTCTTGGTTACTGTAGCTTTACAGTAAGTTTTGGAGTCTGCTAGTATCAGCCCTCCAACACTTGTTCTTCTGACGGCTGGTCTCCTTCAATATTGTGTTGACTATTCTAGGTCTTTTGCCTCTCCACATCACATTCAGAAGTAATTTATTTTTATCCACAAAATAACTTTCTGGGATTTTGATAGGAATTGCATTGAATTTATAGATCAAGTGAGAAAGAATGGACATCTTGACAATATTGAGTCTTTCTACCCATTAACATGTACGTCTCTCCGTTTAGTTTTCTGGTTCTGTTCATCAGAGTTTTATAGTTTTCCTAATATAGATCTTGTACATATGCTATTATACTTAAACATTTCATTTTGGTGGGTATGCTAATGTAAATGGTATTGTGTTTTTAATTTCAAATTCCACTTGTCCATTGCTAGTATTTGAGAAAGAAACTGATTTTTATATATTAACCTTGTATCCTGCAATGTTGCTATAACAGCTTATTAGTTGCAGTTTTTTGTAGATTCTTTCAGATTTTCTATATAGACAATTATATCATCTGCTAACAAAGATATTTTATGTTTTCTTCCCCAGTCTGTATACCTCTTATCCCTCCTTTTCTTGCCTTATTGTATTAGCAAGGATTTCCAGTATCCTTATTACCTGATCTTAATGGGAAAGCTTTAAGTTTCTCAACATTTAATATTAATTGTAGATTTTTTGTAGTCTTTATGAGGTTGACAAATTTTCACTCCATTCCTAGTTTGTTGGGAGTTTTTATCATGAATCAGTTTCCGATTTTGTCAAATGTTTTTTCTCCATACTGATACGATTATGTAATTTTTCTATTTTAGACTTTATGTGATAGATTACATAAGTTGGTTTTAGAATGTTGAACCAGGCTTGCACACCTAGAAAACATTCAACTTGGTCATAGTGTGTAAGTATTTCAATACCTTTTTAATTCCATTTGCTAATATTCTGTTGAAGATTTTTGCATCTATGTTCATGAAAAACATTGTTATATAGTTTTTCTTATAATACCTTTGTCTGGTTTTAGTATTAGGCTAATGCTGGCCTCATAGAATGAGTTAACAAGAATTCCCTCTGCTTTTAACCTGTGAAAGAGACTTTATAGAATTGGTTTAATTTCTTCCTTAAATGTTTGGTAGAATTCACCAGTGAACTGATTTGGGTTTAATCCTTTAATTACTTACAAACTATTTTAAGTGACAGTGCTGTCCGAAGACAGTTGGCTGGATTTGACCTGTGGGCTGTAGTTTGCTGACCCCTGGTCGAGAGCTAATTTTACTCCACAACTAAGGCAATGCTCAGGACTCTCTTCATGATATCCTATGTGATAGAAATTCTTTTTATTTTGCTGTGGCAACACAAACTATTTCTAGCTGTGTGTGAGCAAGCCATGTCTGATCTATCCTTTCTGGGGCTTTCCTAGCCTCATGCATTTCCTTCACACGCATATAGTAACCAAATCTCAACTGAAGACTACACTCCCATCTCTCTCTCTCTCTAACTGAACAGTTCTCTTCTCTCCAACACTTTGCCCAAGGTCTAGCCACCTTGGCCACTCTAAATTGCATCTCCTTGTAGAGACTACTGGAATCTTTGAGGTTGTTCATCTCTGTACCATAGCACTATTCATGCAGTGATCTGGGAATGTTAAAGCTGGACAGTTTCAGAGGCTCTCTTGTGAGTTGCCTGCTTTCCAATATCTAAAATCCTTTTTTTTCCCCCCATATATTTTATCTGGGTTTTTTAGTTGTTTAAGGCAGGAAGATAAATTGCATCCCTGTTCCTCCCTCCCTCAAAGATTCCTAACAGTCTTTAAAATACTTAGCAGATTTCCCTGATAAGCAAGCCAAAATGCATAGGATCAAAAAGAAATAAAGAACTTTTCCTGGTAGCCCTTTTTGTTTAAAGTTTTACTCTAGAAAAACAGATTCTGAAAGAGTATTCTTTAGAATATAAATTTACAAAATAAATCTCATCTAGTTACTCTTTACATATTTTTAAGTTCACGCCTCAGGAATACTTCTAAATATATTTGCCCCCTAAAATAAAACTGACAAAAAAAAATCTTGAAAATCCAGCAGGCCAGAAGTATAGAACTTTTAAAAAATAAATTATCCTTAAAATTTCTAATTGCTCCTTGAAACTGCTCAGTCATGTAATTGGTTAATAAGACATTATAAACCTGATATTATACCAGTCTAGGCTGGATTCAAAGCTAAATGTGGTATCTACAAAACAGTGTTGGGAAATTATACCTAACTGTGAATGTGTAGGAGCCTATTTTCAAATAGTAATAACTACACTCATTTTCCTAAGAAAAATATTAGTTTTAATAATGATCTTTCCTACAAATTTAAATGAGAAGTGGACATAACAAAGGTCTTTGAGTACATTAACATTTACAAGAAGCTTAAATGTCCAATTCTTAATGTTGAACAAGTTTTATAAATATAAAATGCAAGAATCTCTTAGTTACCAATTAAAAAGTGTTTGCATTATTTTAAACAATAAATTAATTAAATAACTATTGTAGTTTTAATTATGTGCTTTTCCAAAAATAAACCCTTAATTTACCAAGCTTTAGATGGTCTTGGTTTAAAATGTATTGTCTAGGGCGCCTGGGTGGCTCAGTGGGTTAAAGCCTCTGCCTTCGGCTCAGGTCATGATCCCAGGGTCCTGAGATCAAGCCCCATGTCAAGCCCCACATCGGGCTCTCCACTCAGCTGGGAGCCTGCCTTCCCCTCTGTCTGCCTGCCTCTCTGCCTGCTTGTGATCTCTGTCAAATAAGTAAATAAAACCTTTTAAAAAAATAAATAAATAAAATGCATTGTCTTTTTATATGATAGATAGGCAGATAGATATTAATCTGCAATCTATCTTTAGTGAAACAGGCATTCAAAACAATATTTACAAGTGCACTGAAAAATTGTAGAGACTCTCCCATGTTCTCCAAAATCTAAACTGCTGTGTGAATCTAGACAAATGTATTTCAAGACTTCTGGTTAACGCTGCAGGTTATGGTAGTAGAAGAGAAATTGTGACACTGGAAACTCGTATTCATTTGCTCTAATACCTCAACCAGCCTGGAAAAAAAAAAAAAAATCCAGCCCTTCCTTGTCCTGAAATAAAAACTTTATTGAAAGTGGGCTAATATTTACCTATGGAAGATAAAGTTGTAAAGAACTCATCAAGTCATTTTTACATTATGGAAGAGATGGTATTTGTTACATTAGGAAGTATTTATTTATTCTAAAGTACCATAATTTCAAAATAATTAAGCATTAAATACATTAACATGACAATAACTGAGTTTTTTTAGGTTCAGTCAAATTTGTTATGATATCTGGCTTCCACGAAAAGAACCGTTTAGGCTTTTATCCTCTAATAAAAAGTCCTTTACATCTTACATTATAATTGGGCTATTTTAAGAGAACTGTCACTTGGCTGATTCCCCGTTACTTGCTGAGTTTAAAAGTGCCTTCAATGACAGACATGCAGCTAATTTAACCTAAAATTCATTTTTAACCTGTAAATACCCTAGTCACACTTTCCATCTGGAAATGATCAGATTTGGGGCAGGGGGAGGAGGGAGGCATATTATAAGAGTATTCTGACTGGCACTTGAGTCCATGACTTCAATGGGAAACAAGTTGAGTTTTCTAGGGAAACATATGCTCAAGCACCCCATTCACAGCATGCACCCTGGGGCCTAAATATGTTTTCTGGGTTGAATGTAAGCAAAAGAAACATTAAATATTATCGACGGTAATGGAATAGTCAAGAATAACTTTTATCACAGTGTTTTGCATTTTTAATATAATTCACTCTCTAATAATTATTGTAAGGTTAAATAAAATCCCTTCACTTTTCTTTTTTAATTTACCTGGTTTATGGGACACCTGTTCATTACTTCAGATCCTCTGGTGCTCTACATTCCCTTGTGATCATCAGTTCCGTATCAGCTTTGACTTCCTTAACTTCGATCCAACCTGACATACCTGATCACGTTTCTTGCCCGTCTCCCTAAGATTTCACTAATGTCCTGGTGTGGAGTATGCATGGGAACTGCAAGTCCATAGAGCAACTTTTCACCAAAAAAGAGGAGAACCAATGATTAAATTATTTTCTTCTCTGCAAGCTTTCAGCTTACAGTTGAACTATGAGATATTGGAATGTCTATATACTTGGCTTAAGGTAGGATTCAACAGAGCAGAATAGAAATTGAGTCTGAGAACATCCAATAGTTTTCATGAATTCTACTCTTAAGTAGCATAAAAGTACTTTATCTTTACAATTCTCCTCACCCCAGCTTTTTGTTTCCTAAAGGAATCAATTTGATTTTTCTTTTCCTCAGGATCACCCAAATAGATTTTTATTCTTCCAGGCCCTAATACCTCCTGACTAGAAAAATATATATATTTGAAAAAAAAGAAAAAAAAAGAATCCGGGAAACATGTAATAGAAATTTCCCTGTGTAACCCAGAGTATAATTCCAAATTGACAAATTGTGTGAAATTGTCCCCCATTTTCCCTAAAGGAACAATGATGCCCTCACTAGTGTTTATGTTTCAGGACCTCAGTTTCAGTTATGCTATGTTTGGCAGGCTTTTGCCCAATCAGTCTTTATTCCTACAGAATAATGGTAAGAACTAAGTATAAGAAGCTATAATTGGAAGTTAGTGAGGCACAAGTGAAAACACTCTCAGTAGGCTGCCCTCAGATCCTACTAATAGAAATACATCACAGAAATCAGTCAAAATTCCCAGTTTATAAAGGAGTTTTCTATCTCTGAAGAAAAGGTTTTAAGGTATTCTGCATGCCATCTCTCAGAGTTCCTGATGTGTGCTGCATGCATCCACCCCAAAATTCATGTTTAAGTTTCAAGTCCCAGGACCTCAGAATATATAAAGAACTTTTACAATGCCTCAAAAAACCAAAACAAACAAACAAACAAACAAAAAACCCTCGAATCCCACTTAAATATGAACTTAAGACTTGTTATTTAATTCTTATATTTTAGCATTCCTTGCTTCCACAATGCTATTATCTACGAGAGTATGATGTCTCCATTATTCCTCTCTGTGCCCTGCAATATCTAAGATGACACTGGGCTCAGAGTAACCACTTCAGAAATGTTAGTGGATAAGACAAAGCTAAAATTCAAGCCTTATGGATAAGCCATGAAATGGAATGCTACCCAGTAATAAAAAAGGAATGAGCGAGCAAACCATGCAAAGATATGGATGAATCTTAAATTTACATTGATAATTAAAGAAGCTACATACTCTGTTATTACATTTATATAGGTTCAGGGAATATACAAGATAAGCCTAGAGCATTTTGCAGTGCCTTAAGGAAAAATGTGGTCTCATACACTCACACACACACACACACACACACAGCCGATGAGGATAGGTCAAAGAAGCATACAAGCCAAATGAAAAAGCTCCCAAAGGGTCAAAGGTGCAACAAGTTCAGCAACAAAATCAAAGTCGTATTTGAATTATAATCCAAAGTATAAAATAAATATTCTTGGGTCATTATTGAAATAATTGAATCAATCAATAAATGGAGAGAAAATAGGTGTCTCTCTCATACAGAAGAATTCCAAAAGCTTTATGAAGATATTTTGCCCTCAAGGTGGTACCCATAACTCCCCACTCCAAGTCTATTAAGTATTAACTGCCCATAGTGACTTCCTACCAAAGAGTACAGTGTTAAAAGGAGGTGGGGGTAGAGGACAGTACAGCAGTGACACCTGACAAATACTAGCCTCATAGGGTGGTCAAGATTATCAGCAGTGATAAATCATATACGTAGTACTTACTCTTGATATCCTATGGGGAGAATGGTACTTTGTTTCTGTGGTCTTCTTCCCCCAAAATCATAACCTCAGTCTAACCACGAGAAAAACATCGGACAAATCCTAATAGAGGGTCATTCTACAAAATCTCTGGCAATTATTCTTCAAAAATGTCATGGTATGAAATCCAAGGAAAGTCTGAGAAATGGTCACAGATGAGAGAAACCTAAGGAGATAGAACTAAAGGAAATACGGTGTTCTGGACGGAATCCTGGAACTAAAAAGGAATATTAGACAAAACCTAAGGAAATGAATAAAGCAGAGGTTTCAGTTAATACTAAGGTATCAATATTGGTTCATTAACAGTGATAGATGCACCATTCTAATGCAAGATGTTAATCACGGAAGAAACTGGATATGGCATATATAGAAGCTAACTTTGTAACTTTTTTGTAAGTATAAAACTATTCTAAAATTAAAAATCTATTTAAAAAAATGAATAAACTAAAGCTACATGCACCAATAGGGATGAATCCCACAAATATAATCCTTTTTTTTTTTTTTTTTAAGAGAGAGAAAGCATGCACGTGCAAGTTGGGGGTGGGGGCAATGGGAGAGGGGGAGAGAATCCCTCCATGCCCAGCTCAGAGCCCACACAGGGCTCAATCTCATGACCTGTGCCCAAGTCAAGTGTTTGCCACTTAACTGACTGAGCCACCCAAGCACTCTCCCCACAAAGATAATCTTGAATGAATGAAATCAAAGAGAAAAGGATGGATAATTTATGAAACTGTTTTTCTAAGTTATGAAGATGGATTTATACATGATATATTAGATATCCAGAAAGTGATTACCTTGAGAGGACAGAAAATAAACTTAGAGGGCATGACAGCTAGTTCTGAAGTACTAGTGATACTCTATAACCTCAACTGGATATTGGTTACACTGTTTTGTTCACTTTGTGCTAATTACTTAGCAGCACACTTGTCTGTTGTTCACTTGTAGGTGTGTATATAACATATCAATAAAATATTTTAAAAATTAAACTTTGTGTATGGTCCAGTGTCTTCAAGATTCCCGTATAGAATTAGAGAACTTTTTCAAAGAAATGTGATTGTATGACACCTGAGCGGCTCAGTTGGTTAAGCATCTGCCTTTGGCTCAGGTCATGATACCAGGGTCCTGGGATCGAGTCCTGCATCAGGCTTCTTGCTCAGGGAGGAGCCAGCTGCTCCTTTTGCCTGCCGTCCCCCCCAACCCCCCGGCTTGTATGCTTTCTCTCACTCGCTGACAAATCAGTAAGTAAATAAATAGAATCTTTAAAAGAATTATGATTGCTGACTTTGAGAAAAAATGTTTTACATGGCATTTAATATCTGCTTAGCTATTTCAGCAACATCTCATTTTAAAAAGATGAAAGTTGTCTTTCTACTAGAAAATATGGATGGCCTCATTTTCACAGGAAATAACTCCAACTTGTCACTCAGAAAAAACCAGTATAGGTTCCTTACTTTCTTCTGAGCATGTGAAATTCTAGATCTTCAATGTGATGAAATTTCTGAAAAATTCTACCTATTAAGTCAAATTATGGGATAAGATGCAAATCTGATTTCCAGTGACCAAACAGAAAGGCAGGTAATATTTGGCTAATGAAGAACTACATGAACATCATGTTTTCTTACATATTTCTAAGATTTCCTGTAATTTAAACCTATAGCTATCCTTGCTCTAGGCAAGTCACATAATGACTGACAGGATTTTAATATCTAGTCAAGAAGGTTATCTATAAATAAAGAGAGTTAATTGTCTATATATTTAAAGTAAATTCTTTATGAACACTTGTGAGAAACATAACTAAAACCACTAATGGAAAACAGTGTGTGTTATTGGCAGAAAAATCATACGTGCTACTTGTATGTACATATTTCCCATGTTAACTAAGTGAATAAATCAGCAATTGTTTCCCATTCTGGCAGGGGTGAAGAAAGGGAAGTTTCAGTGGCCAATACAAAGTTAAAAATAATCCTATCATATCGATACTTAACCTTTGCCTAGACTTTGATGTCAACAAACATGTCATTTAAAAATGCCTCAGTTTTGTTGGCATGTCATCAATTGATGTCCAAGAAACAGATCCAAATATACTTTTTCACTGTTTATCATTTATCCTTTTTTCTGCCCAGCCATTAACAAAGGAGTGGTTTACACTGTTTAGTCTCTCGTTAAGATGGGATGCAAGATCTAAAGCCCCAGGGCAAGTTTTCTCCAATGCACTCTGTTTAGCCCACTGGTAAATTACAGTATGTGGTTTAAAAGAGCTTTTGAGTCTTCATCTTTATTCAAATATATATAATCCTCAGGCAAAGGAGGTTTGGGAAAGTGCATTATGAAGAAAGTTCTCAACATTTTCACAAAGGAAAAAAAATGTTTAGAATTCACTATTTTGAAGTTGAATTGTATTTGACTAGTTGCCTAATATTGATAACTATTTACTGACCAAGGAACCAGAAAATCTGATTTATGGTAATTTCATATGTAAGGAAAGTGGACAGAAAATTAATAATTTAAGTAATTCTACTTCAACTGCAAATATATAGCCAACAAGATTGGGACTTAAAATTATACTGTAGGTCAGAAAATATTTTAATGTCATTTCCCATAATTTTGGTTACAAATAGCATATGGTTTGAAATCCTTCACCACAACCTTGCTGCCTAGATTCAAAAGAATACCAACATTTTGTTTCCTTCCCAACTACTCATTAGAGTTCCTTCTTTAGACCAAAAAGTTTCTTCAAGTACACTAGAATTGCCCTTCTTAGTAAAAATAAAACACTTATCCTTTTTATCTCCCAAAGAGAGGTAGACAATGTAAAATTATTAAAAATAAGAAGAGTCAGAGTTTCTTGTACTTCTTTGAAGTATTAAATTAGCTGCTGCTTATAGAATTCACACAAAAAATTAATTTGCTTTTAATATTAGTTGAATTAGATCATAACATATCTCTCAAGTAGTGTTCATTGAAAACAAAGCATGCTTCAAGTTAAGTAATTTCTTCTCAGTAGAAGATAAAGAACTGATATCCCATTACAGATAATCTTCCTTTTGCAAAAGTTTTGTGTACAAATGCTCACCCACACAGGCCTGCCACAGCGCCTACATGTTTGAATGAAGGTCCATCCCTGTGGATTATTGCAGTATTTTCCAAATAGTGTGTTGCTGCAGATGAATTCTTTGATGTAGAAAAGTGAAATAAATTTGGGAAACACCACATATTCTTTTTAGTTATTGGGGAATTAAAATGTACATTAACATAATAAGAAATTTAAGACCTATTTTAAAAGACAAATCTTTTAAATTTTGTTCAAATCAATTATTTGCCCAAATTTAGAGGGCCATGGAATCCATGTGAGTGTGTGCATGTGTGTGTCTATGTATGTGCATTTTTGCATATCTGTGTGTAACACTTATTAACATACCACGGCAGTCAGTGTTTCTGGAGGTGCCATGGGAAAAAAGCACAAAAGCATTAAGCTCCAGAAAGCCACCTCTAAAATGCAAGAAGTAAACACCTGTTGAGGTCAATAGGTGTTCTTCAAAAACTGGGAGCAAGCTCTAATGGGCATTTGGTGTAGGTGAGGTTCAGTAAATTATGAACTCCAGAAATAAGTCAAAGAGGGGGCTGTCAAAGTAAATGGTCAGTGACAATTTTTCCCACTAATAACCTAACTACTTACATGTAAGAAACAATCATACTTACCAGAAGTTGAACATGAATGTACATTGCACTTTTTATTTTTTGAGGTATAATTGCTATACAGTATTGTATTAATTCAGATGTATAACATGATTTAATATTTGTACATATTACAAAATGATCATCACAATAAATCTAGCTCAGATTTGTCACCATATATAGTTATAGCATTTTTTTCTTGTGATGAGAACTTCTAAGATCTACTGTCATAGCCAGTCTCAAATATGCGGTATAATATTATAAGCTAAGGTCACCATGCTGTACGTTACATCCCTTGACTTACTTCTTTATAACCAAAAATCTGTATCTTTTGATTCCTTTCACCCATTCCACCCACCTCCTACCTCTGTCCTATCTGTGAGCTTTTTTAAGATTCCTCAGGTAAGTGAGATCACACACTATCCATCCTTCTTTATCTGACTCACTTCACTTAGCATAATGCCCTCAAGGTCCATCCATGTTGTGACAAATGAAGAGATTTCAATCTTTTTTTATGGCTGAATAATATCCCATTGTATATACATAAGCCACATCTTCTTTATCCATTCATCCAGCAATGGATACTTAGGTTATTTTATTTGTTGACTACTGTAAACAGTGCTAGTGACATGGTGGCACATATGTCTTATTGAGTTAGTGTTTTTGTTTTCTTTGACTGAATACCCAAAGTAGCATTGCTGGGTCATATGGGAATTCTTTTTAATTTTTTGAGGAACCTCCGTAGTGTTTCCATAGTGGCTGCGCTAATTTACATTTCCCACCAACAGTACACAAGTGTTCCCTTTTCTCCACATCCTTCTCCACACTTTATAGCTATTTTAATAGGTATGAGGTGATACCTCCTTATGGTTTCAATTTACATTTCCCTGAAGACCAGTGATGCTGAACATCTTTTCATGTACCTATTGACCATCCCTGAGTCTTCTTTGGGAAAAGGCCTATCCAGATCCTCTGACTATTTTTTAAATCAAATTGCTTGGCTTTTGCTATTGAGTTGTAGGAGTTCTTTATATATTTTAAAATTTTTAAATAGGTTTTATTTAGTTATTTGACAGAGAGAGGGTGAGGGAGCACAAGCAGTGTTGCTGCAGAGAAGGAAGGAGAGGAAGGCTTACCACTGAGCAGGAAGCCCAATGCAGGGCTTGATCCAAGGACCCAGCGATCATGACCTGAGCCAAAAGCAGCTGCTTAACCAACTGAGCCACCCAAGTGCCCCTATATTTTAGATATTAACCTTTTATTAGATACATGATTTACAAATATTTTTTCCCATTTAGTTGGCTATCTTTTCATTTTGTTTATGTCTTCCTTTGCTGTGTAGAAGCTTTTTAGTTTGATATGGTCTTGTTTATTTTTGCTTTTGGTGTCAAATTCAAAAACTTATCATCAAGACTGATGTCAAGGAGCTTACCATGTATGTCCTTGTCTAGGAATTTATGGTTTGCGGTCTTAGGTTAAAATTTTTAATCCATTTTGAATTACTATTTGTATATAGTAGTAGATAGTGGTCCAGTGTCATTCTTTTTCGTGTACTGTCCAGTTCTCCCAACATCACTTGATGAAAAGACTATCTTTTCCCCCATTGTACATTGTTGGATCCTTTGTTATAAATCAATGGACTATATAGGAATAGGTTTATTTGGGGGCCCTCTGTTCTGTTTTAGTAAATCTACGTGGCTGTTTTTATGGCAATACCACACCATTTTGATTACTATAGCTTTGTAATATAGTTTAAAATTAGAGAATATCATGCTTCCAGCTTTGTTCTTTCTTAAGATTGATTTGGCTATGTGAAGTTTTTTATGGTTCCATACAAATTCTAGGACTGTATTATTTCTGCCAAAAAAAATAAATGCCATTGGAATTTTGATAGGGATTGAAACTATAGATTGTTTTGGATAGTATGGACATTTTAACAACATTAATTCTTCAAATCCATGAGCATAGAATATCTTTCCATTTGTTCTGTTTGCTTGTTTGTTTATTTTTCGTCTTTCATCAATGTCTTTTAGTTTTCTGGGCTTTTTTTAAAAACATATTTCATTCTTTTTGATGCAATTATAAATGGTGTTGTTTTCTTTTTTATAGTTATTAATGTATAGAAGTGCAACAGATTTCTATATGTTGATCTTGTGTCCTGCAACTTTATCAAATGCATTTATTAGTTCTAACGGTTTTTTTGGTGGCATCTTCAGAGTTTTCCCACATATAATATTATGTCATCTGCAATAGTGACAGTTTTACTCCTTCCTTTCCAATTTGGATGACTTTTATTTCTTTTCCTTGCCTAAGTACTCTGAGTAGGATTCCCATACCATGGTGAATAAAAGTGGCAAGAATGAGCATCCTGTCTTCTTCTTGATCTTAGAGGAAATTTTTCAACTTTTCACTTTTAAGTATAACATTGTCTGTGGATTTATCCTATATGGACTTTATTAATATTGAAATACCTTCCTCCCATATCTACTTTGTTGAGTGTTTCTGTCATAAATAGAAGTTGAATCTTTTCAAATGTTTTTTCTGCATCTAGTGAGATGGTCATGTGATTTTTAGCTTTCATTTTGTTAATGTGGCACAGCACATTGATTGACTTGAGGATGTTGAACCATCCTTGTAACCCTAAAATAAATTCCACTTTGATCAGTTTACGACCCTTTTAATGTATTGTGGAATTAGGTTTGCTAATATTTTACTGAGGATTTTTGCATCTATGCCTAACAAGAATATTGGCCTGTAATTTTATTTTCTTATGGTTTCCTGATTTTGGTATCAGGGTAATACTGACCCTGTAAAATGAGTTTGGAAGTGTTCCTTCCTCTACTATCTTCTTGGAAGAGTTTGAGAAAGATAATTACTCTTTGAATGTTCGGTAGAATTCACAGGTGGAGCCATCTGGTCCTGGACTTTTGTTTGTCAGGAGGCTTTTGATTACTGATTCAATCTCGTTTATGGTAATCAGTCTGTTCAGATTTTGTTTTTTTTTTTTTTAAAGATTTTATTTATTTATTTGACAGATCACAAGTAGGCAGAGAGGCAGGCAGAGAGAGAAGGGAGGAAGCAGGCTCCCTGCTGAGCAGAGAGCCCGATGCGGGGCTCGATCCCAGGACGCTGGGATCATGACCTGAGCCGAAGGCAGCGGCTTTAACCCACTGAGCCACCCAGGCGCCCCATGTTCAGATTTTGTTTTTTCATGATTCAGTCTTAGAAGGTTGAAATTTTCTAGGAATTATCCATTTCTTCCAGGCTGTCCAATTTGTTGGTGCATAATTGTTTGTCTGTCTCTCCGTATTTCTGTGGTATCAGTTATAAAATCCCCTCCTTCATTTCTAGTTTTATCAGAGTCCTTCCTCTGTTTTTTTTTTTTTTTTTTTTTTTTTGCAAATCTAGCTTAAGGTCTGTCAATTTAATTCTATTTTTCAAAGAATCAGCCCTTAGTTTCATTAATCTTTTCTATTATCTTTCTAGTCTCTATTACATTTATTTCTGCTCTAGTCTTTTTTTTTTTAAGATTTTATTTATTTATTTGACAGAGAGAGATTAGAAGTAGGCAGAGAGGCAGAGAGAGAGAGGAGGAAGCAGGCTCCCTGCTGAGCAGAGAGCCCGATGCGGGACTCGATCCCAGGATCCTGAGATCATGACCTGAGCCGAAGGCAGAGGCTTAACCCACCGAGCCACCCAGGTGCCCTCTAGTTTTTGTTATTTCTTTTTTTCTACTAACTTCGGGCCTTGTTTGTTTTGTTTCATTTTTAGTTCCTTGAGGTTTTAGATAAGGAAATATTTCATTAAAATATATTTTTTAAAGATTTTATTTATTTATTTGACAGAGAGAGATCACAAGTAGGCAGAGAGGCAGGCAGAGAGAGGAGGAAGCAGGCTCCCTGCTGAGCAGAGAGCCCGATGTGGGGCTCGATCCCAGAACCCCGGCATCACGATCCGAGCCGAAGGCAGAGGCTTTAACCCACTGAACCACCCAGGTGCCCTCCAGTCTCCCTTTTAAGGAGGTGAAGATGTGACTCTGAATTCTGACCAAATGAAGGTAGATGGAATTGAAAGACCCTTCATAGGCCCAAAAACACCCTCTCATGGGATCATTCTCTTTACCTCTTTTATGGTTGGAAAGCAAGGATTCAGCAGAAACCTATGAGACTGTAAAGGATAGTAGCACAAGAAAATAAATGGAAACTGAGTCCCTGAATCAACATATGAAAAGCTGCTCCCAAAACATACATGTTGACCTGTGTGAACAGGAGTAAGAAATAAACTTACATAGATCTTAACTGAGATTTGGCATTCATTGTAGCAGTTACATTACCCCAATATCTAGAGTGTCCAAAAAAAGATTAACAAATTGCCTATAGTATCTTTTGGTCTTTTGTGAGAACTGGACCTTTGAAGTATTTATTACAACAAATATATGAAGCGCTATACTTTGAAAATCACCTTTTAAATATGAAAGAATATTTATCAATCATTAAAGTGAAGCATCTTTTTACATCTAAAATACCAAAATCACAAAAAGACTGTTTATATAGCACCTGTCAGCAATAAGCTTAAAGTTGCTGAATAATGTTAAAAGGGCCACATTATGTGGCATGCTGTATTATAGAGTGTGAAGGAGGAACACAGGCAAAATCTTTTGAAGTTACATATTATATAGTCATAAAAATATGAACAATAGAGAGAGAAAGCTTTATGGAAGAATGGAAACAGTTAACAGGCAGAAGGGAATAGCAGCTGGAGAGAACTCTAAACTCCTGGTAACGGGCACATAGGTATTTCTGTCACCTAGAAATAGGCTAGCATCAGGTAGATCTGTTGCAGTGACCTGATGTCAGTGCTATTTTCCAGGAATCTAAGCCACATGGTTTCTACAACTTTCCTAGGATTTAGCCTGAGTAGGACTGGGGAGAGTGTACTTGGCTGCTGTAGGCAAACTGTGGCTAAAAACAGATTTCCCACTTCTATAATAGTCAATAACTTCATATAATCAGGCAAGAGACAATTATGCCAACTTGGTTGGAATTAGTCTCTTTCTGCTCTGTGCTCCAACAGAACTTAGATAACACTTCTATGCTAGTATTCATCACTTTGAGCAACCACGGTAGGCGCCACGAATAGACTGAAAGTTCCTGGTGGTCAATTAATCCCTGCAACTCCTAAATTAACATATTCTGACAGCATTTACAACTTCTTGCTTAAGGAAAATTGCTTTATGTGATTTCTGCAACTTGTGTGTTTCTTTAAAAATATGAATATATAAACCATCTTAAAATTTCTCTTGAAAGAATTACATCTATTCAGTTCTCACAGAAGGTGACCTTCCAAGCAAGATTATGGCAGTTGCAAAAAAACCAAACATTCAATTCTTGAAATGATACTTGGCAAGGTTGACTGTGTGCAAAAAAAAAAAAAAAAAAATATATATATATATATATATATATATATATATATATATATATATATATCTGGATATGTATTGTTCAAACACCCCCTTTACAAAAAAGGTTCCTAGACTCCTGAAGGGCTCCAGGACCCCACATAAAACTAAGATAAGGCTGTCTGGCTCAAGAGATCAAATCCTGACGATATCCACATTCTGAGCATTAGAGGAAATGGTAAAAGATGGCTTCAAATAATTTCAATAGTTGAAATGAGGACTCCTGCTCTTTCCAAGTATAGTAATATCTAACACCTCTTTTGCACTTCGTGGCTACAAAAGTTGCCAAGGGAGATTTTTTCAGTGCCATTATATCATGCTGTCTGCTTTGCAAAGAACTGGAATCATCAGTCTGATTCATCTCATGCCAGTTGCTGATGCTACAATCCCACAGAAAATGACTAAAATTTAACACATTTTTACACAAAGATTTACCACTGAGCAACATTCATCATCTCTTAAATGCATATTTTTTAGTCCTTTACAGAAAACAGTCCTCAGCATCTCACAATAAAGGCCAGGAAGAGAGTATTCTTTGCAATGTCCAAGTTTGTGGGATTTTGGCTAGGAGAGGAGAAGAAGGCTTTACACTAAGAGAGAAAATGAGGTGTAGCATTTTCATTTCATCACAAGTTAAATAGAAGAGGCTGTTTCCATTGGAAACTGTGACAAATGTTAACCTGAATTTCCTGTGTTACTTTTAAGTTGCTTGTAATTGGCTTTATATGCATACATATCTGAGGTGTAGACTATATTAGGCACATATTATAAACTTGATCCAAATAGCGTAGCTTGGGCATCTTTTTATAAAACCAAATCACTATAAGATACAGGATCTGAAACTAAAATATTCTTCATTTCATCTTTGATCTTTCATCAACCTAATAACTATAAAATGGAAAATATGAAACTAAAACCACCTCTCTCTCAATGAAATTAAAAGAACTAGAAAGACCAGAGCTAGGTTCAGAGGGAGGGGTATAAAAGCACAGAGACTCATTGTAATTTAGGTGCCACTTCCCTTTCCAAAGTATTTTCCAACTGCTTTTACACATATGCTGCTCTCCCCCAATCAACTGATATTCATAACACACAATACTCCTTTCGTACCCTGACATCGAATATCTTTCCATTTCTCCTACCTTTTTATTTCATTCTTCACTGCTCAATACCAAACTTATGTCTTTGACAATCCCAGCCTGGAGTGTATATTTTTTTTCTTTGAAACTTGAGAGGCAATCTTGTCTTACTTTGAATAAGTTACTTGATTTCCTTCCATAGAAATGAAGGGACTAAGACCAAATTTCAGTGTTGCTGTAAGCATTAAGCAAAATCATTCAAGGAAAGGTATATGCATGCACCTTAGATATGTATGCATATAAAGCCAGGATTTTTACAGGCATATGGCAGCTGTTTAATAAATTCTGGAGAACTTAATTCTTATTTTTATAATCATTCTGATTAGTTCAGTGAATATGCTTTTGCACTTACAAATATAAAAAAACCAGGAAATATATCTTTTACATATTTTTATCTCTCATAGTTTTGCTGCACACATAGATGCCCAGCAAATATCTACAAATTGAGAAATGGAATAATTCTGCCTTTTTCGTCATACATAAACATGGTCTTTTTATCTTCGGGTTTCTTCCAGTATCAGTTTTCTAGGATTTTTATCTGTCCTTCAAAAAGACTGGACATTGGCAGCAGTTATCCATGGTCATTACCAAGTGCAACAGGCACAACCCCCATAGACCTACAGCCTAGTCTTCTCTCTGGGCAGCTGCTAGTTTACATATTCCAAATACATCACCAATACATCTTGGAAGCTACAGTGTTTCTTCCTACATGTTTCCTTCATCGTTCACATGCCCTTGCCACCCTTGACATCCTTAGTCATTGCAAGTCCTAAACTACTGAACTTCAAGGCAATCCATAGTCAAAGAGACTTTCTTTTCCCTTGTAGTACATTTATGAAGGAACGGTCCCACTATCTCATGCTATTCACTTCAAAATCTGTTACTATTAGTTTCCTCACCTTTATAAAAGCAATAGTGTATTTTCTACTGTTTTTCCATCATGATTTGAGCAGAGTTGTGAATCAACATCAAACCTGTGATTTTTCACCTTTCAATGGAAATTTTCATAGATATATTAAGCTTCAAATAATCATTCAAGCTTCTCTTTTTATCCATAAATTACAAAGCCTTTATAGCTTTAACCAGTCAATGTATTTATGTCAATGTATTTACTTCTTTTTTATGTATCATCTCCCTCAAAAAAAAATGTTGTTATTTACTCTCTATCTAATCACTAGATCACTATACAGCAGGAAAAAATAAGAGATTCATATGAAGAGAGTTAAAATTGGTGAGCAGGAGACAGGGGAGAATTCTATAGCAATGTCTTTGAGTAGGGGAGAAATTAGGGAACCTACTGCACCATTACAAGACTGGCTTTAGAAAGGAAGAGTGAAGGAGGCAGAAGTAGAGCATAGAGGAAAAATGAGGATAGATCTAACCCTTGCACTAACTGCTGGTTCACCTATTAACTACAAAAACAATAAAACTGTTGTGCATGACTAATTGGCTTATATCAGCTGGCAACATTAATTTATCTACTCAACTGTTGGAGTCAAAGCTATATATATCACCCTACAATCAAGGCCAATATCATGATATTTTGCCAGGACCCTTTAGGCATGATTATCTTTTTGACTTTGCCCTGAAAATGCTCATTCACTCTTCCAGGAAGGACACCTCTCCCTTCAGCCCACCTTACACCCTGCTTACATAATAGTCTTGGTTTCTCCCACAGACTCTTTTTATTTAAGCTCCTAAAAGATAAAAACACTTTATATTTCCATATTTTGATGTGAACTTCACAGAATCTACACAGTATGCAAGTTTCTAATTATTAAATAACTCAAGTTCATGTAATTCACATAACCCTCTTTTCTACATCTGGAAATGCAAAAGGCAGTTGCTACACATTATGTTGATTATGGAATATAATATGCCAACTCCACTTACAAATAAAGCTAACTCAGCCTCTTTCTTCACACAAATGAATTTGAATCAAGTTTAGATTTCCAAATAATGAGAGATCTACAACTCAATTTAGGATGAATTCATCTTCATGTAATGAGGAGTATGTGGTTTTAAGTAAGACAAGCCTCAATTTGAAGTTCAGTGCCATCATTCACTAATTCACATGATTGAGTCTCAGGTACCTCATGTATAAAATGGAGATAATACCAACCTCATAAGATTATTACAAACGTCAAATGTGGTAAGACATGTGTAATATTCATCAGGGTACCTGACATGATCAATGTGACTACTAGGCACTGGCTCCTACAAGATACTTCTCTGTTGGAATCTTGTAAAGTCATTTACTTTGTCAGCAAAAAACCTATATACCCAGCTGAAAATTTAAATAATTTCTACAACAAATGTTGGAAAATTATTACATAAACTTATTCTCACTTTTTCCATTGGGGAATTTCATTTATAGCAAGCCTAATTTAAAACTGTAAACCCCATGATGTAAGACCTGATGAAAGTGGTAAAATGTTCTAGGTCCATTTGGTGCTTACAAGGAATACACCATAACTGGCTGTATTCCTTACATGGCAGATGCTTTGAAGAAGCTATATGATACAGAGTTTTATATTGATAACTGACTTTGGCTCCCCCTCTATCAAGCCCTGGGTTACTCTGAACTCCACTTCTGATCAGAAGAGTTTCTCAAAGGTGCTTACCCCCTGTCAACCAGCATGAAGCTGCATCGAGCTTGTTGAGCAGAAGTGGACTGGCTAAGAATCTGTGTGAATAATTTGGGAATAACCTACAACAAGTATAGTGAAAATAAAATAGAATAGTGTTGTTTCCTAAAATTTAAAGTCTTAGAAATATGATTACATCATTGGCATACTGCTCAACACTAAAAGCAGCACGGTGGCAATGACCAATTCCTATTCCACCAAGATTAACAGAGAAGATTTCTAAGCAAAAGAAGAATCATTAGTGATTCAGTCAGAACAACTTTGGGTTGTCTTAAGAGTTTTCCTAACTGAAAATAAAACAAAGTTCTTATGTGTCTCTGAAGTCTGAATCTCAGTGTCCTCCTTCTGGAACAGGAGCTGTTTGAACTATAAGTACTTTCCAGTTCTAAAGATCACTGTCTTTATGAAATTCACATAATCACTGAGAACTAGGTCAACCTAGGTTTATTATATAACTGATGTCTTTTAACAGACTATTATAACATACACTGATTGTACATAGTTGTATATATCCTTTATTTACACCAAAGCTTAACTTTCCCAACATCAATATATTATGAGAAGTTGGGGGAGAACAACATTGGACCAGTTGTTTCAACCCCATGCATGAATATATACCCTCTGTCCTGGCTCTAGACTAGACAACTATTACTAAGAGAGATGTCTGCATAAGGGTAGCAGGAAAGGAAAGAAGACAAACGCACACACAATTATAATACAATATAGCACATGTCCCATCATATGCAGGTTTGAGGTCATATGCAAACCAAGCATAGGAAAGCTCCTCAGAAGAGTTGCTACTTGAGATAAGCCTTGAAACATGTATCAAAGATTCTTCTTCATATTTTAACACAAATGTGGTGGTATAAAAACAGGCCTTGACTCTCCATTTGAATGAGTTATCAATCATGTAACATGGAGTCCATGACATACTAGGAATTTATCTACTGAAGATGTGATTTAGTCATACTCACTGAATTTCATACAGGCCTTCAATTATCAGAAGGGAGGCATAAATAGCATTACTTATGGCATCTATCCTTAAGAAATGATAACAACGGGTATACTTTCTTGATAGACAGTTTTCTCTGCATGCTTGTTCATCTTAATGAACCCTCTGACAAACATATGCCCCGTAAACCTCGTGTTTTTTTTTTCTTTGTTTGACATCTATAAATTTGGCACCAGCATTTCTAATATGGATGGCGGTTTTGGTTGGGAGGAAGTTCACAAACAGCTGTATTCTGCCAGTTCTGCATGCACATGTAAGGCATGCAGCTGTTTCACTTTTTAAATTCCAACTCTAATACAGTCCTCAAAAAAAAAAAAAAAAAAAAGGAAGGAAAGGAGGGATAGAGGGAGGGAAAGAGGGAGGAATGAAGGAAGGTAGGTAAAGAAAAGAAAAACTGGATAGTTGGATGTTTCTTCAAGTAAAAATCCAGAGCTCAGAGGCAAAATGCTTGAAGACAATGTACAATAAGGGCTTTTTTTTTCAAGTCTTATAAAAGCTGTTTTATGAAATTAAGCTGGAAATATTATAAGTGGGAAATGACCACAGAATAAATAGGAACCTTTTAGAAAGAGAGCAAACATGTGTTATTTATTTTCCTAGTAAACAGAAGTGGCAGATTCAATCAGCAAGAAACATTGGATAGTTATGACCATTTTAATCATGTAAAAAATTCATAAGATTTGTTTATGGTGCATTAAACAGCATCTTCAGGTTACTATTAAGGAAAGTGAATAAATTCTATTTACCAATAGACTAGAGATAAGAAGAGGCTGGTTCTCTTATGTGGCTAGTAATGAAAAGGGACATAGAACATTTCAGCATCTCTGCTGTTACCTCCTTTTACTCTTTATAAACATATGGAAATAGTTATACCCAATTGCATAAAAAATATTTAAAACTATAAAACAGTTCCAAAGCATGTACTGTGCCATATTTCATGTGGAGAGAGACTGCCTTTAGTTCCGTTTTGAAAGGCCTAAAAAGTGCAAAGCAATAGTACTTTAAGTATTTATATCTACTTAGATTCTCTAATGTTTAAAGTCATGTTGAAAATGTTAATTTTAGATGTTAATTATAGAGCTGGAATAAAGCATTGGTTATAAAATAGCTAGCTGAGGTTAAATCCCTCCATAATGATCAGTTTTTTGGTACTCCCTGTTATTTAAAATACTACCAAAGAAATACATTACAAAAAATACACTAGCATGTGGCATATCTCTTCACTTGGAATTTTTATGAATGATCTAACAGAGGAATACAAGGAAACCAAATATTTATCTGGTCCTGACTCTACTTTATTCCCTAACTTAGGACATGTACATCTTACATTTTGTTTTTATAATCAAGGATTAAGGATAATATCCTAATATAAAGCAAAGATATCAAGTGTTTCTAGGATAGAGCCTCACCTTTACACAACTCTTAATTCTACTTCATTTTTGCCTTGAAAATTCTTTTTAACTTAAAGCTTTTTTTTTTTTTTAAGATTTTATTCATTTATTTGACAGACAGAGGTCACAAGTAGGCAGAGAGACAGGCACAGAGTGGGAGGGGAGGAAGCAGGCTCCCCGCTGAGCAGAGAGCCCGATGAGGGGCTCGATCCCAGGACCCTGAGATCATGACTTGAGCCGAAGGCAGAGGCTTAACCCACTGAGCCACCCAGGTGCCCCTTGCCTTGAAAATTCTTATTGGTTTTTGAGATAGGGATGTACAAATTTTTTTTTTTTTTACATGTCAAGAACTATAAAGATTTAGTAAAATTCTGAAGGATTCTTTTAAGACATATGCATTCCAACCATGAACAAGTCTACTTCAGGAAGTCAACATAGAGAATTCCACAATATGATGTCTCCTTGGAAAAACAGATTGACCAAGAGTCAATTTCCTTTTTAAGAATCCTGCATCTACTCTCCTCCCTAGGTATATGTGATATAGTTGTCCAAGGAGAAGTCAGATTTCCCTTGGATGTGCAGTAAGAGATCAGTATCATAAATTCACATGTACTTTATTCTCCTTAGAGCAATATGTGAAGAGACTGATCCAGGTCATATGATCCAGGTCATATTGAGAAGATGGTGCAACCTCTCTGATGCTTCCCTGTCTTTATGCACTAGCTCTGTTGTTTCTCTTTCAGCCTTTTCCTTCCTTTCAAACCCAAGTGTCCCATGGCACATGCACTTCTTGGATATCAATAATATTTGCTTTTGTATGAACTTTTAATCTACTTTCCCCTCATTATAAATACACCTGATCTTCATTCCAAGTCTCGTAAAAATTCTACCCATTTTTCAGTACAACAGCTGATAACCTCATAAATAAAATTATTTTAAGGCAATCACAAATGAAAAACATTAATGTGGTAGTCTTACATAGATATGTTTTTATTTTGTAGGCATGTAAATCTCAGTGCCTAATCTGAAAGTTGCCTGCAGCTCTACCTAAAGCCCCACTCCACTGCTAACAGTACAGAGAACACCATCAATTGTAAAGCATATATTTATTTTATAACCACTAAGAAAAAATGCTGCTATTTAAACCATGACATGATGTCTTCATGATAATCCTGTGCAACATGTGAATTGATAACATCAGCCCTTCATTGCTTTGAAATGATTTCGTCTATTCCAAAGATTTTGGCAATCTATCCTACCTTCAGTTACAGTGCTTAGAGGGTGAGAATAATCTCTTTGCAAGTATTTCAGGAACAAAACATAACACATCTTTATCTACTTGCAGATATCTTTCTTTTTATGTCCATAAAACCCTTGGCTGTTAATTTGCAAGAAAATATAAAATTCTGATCATTTCTACAATGACACTCCATTAATATCAAACGTATTTTCCACCCAGCAATGTGGAGAGCTGGAAAGAAAGAGTGTTATCTACACTTACATAAGAGATTTTTAAAAAATCATGAATTTTCTTGAAATCACTGAAAGCTAAGATTGAAGGGCAACCAATTAACCCAAAATCTAAGAAAAGGCAGGTGCCTGCAGGGAGTGTTAAGACATAAGTCATAGCTTATGTAGGGCAGATGCAATTGAAACCAGCAAAAAGAGTTCACTTAGGTTGTTTGGAAAACTGGTGAAGGCCAAATATAATCTGGAGAAAGGGTGAAGTCCCTGGGAGATGAGAAAATTGAGGGATTCCATATTCTCTTTAGTTTTTTTTTTTCCTCCATGAACAAAGGACAAACACAAAAAAGACTAAAGAAAGTTTTAAAGTGTTAATTATAGTGCAATCAGCCACTGTAAGTGCTGGCACACAACCCTACCTATATCCTTCTATGTTGGCTCGAAGACGTTTTCTAAGTATCCCATCCTCTCCACCACCAAGATGGAGAAAAATTTCCCCTTTAAACTATGAAAGTGAGGGGAAAAACAAAACAAGACAAAAACACTGTCACCTTGATGACACTGGTGAAAACCACTTGCATAAGGGGAAGGGAATGACAATAAAAGAAATCCTACCCTGAGACGAGAAGACTGAATGCTGGGCCCAGGACTATAATCTGGGGAGGAACATCACTGAGGAGCCCACACTCCAGGACCCAGGGACATGATACCATGCTGGTCTAAGAGTAAGGTTTCACGCAAACAAGAGAGAATGCCCACTATCACTCCCTACTGACAAGGCAACAAGTGTCAAGTAACAGGTGAACTCAGAATATGGCTGAGAGAGGGATAGGGAGAAAGAAGAGCAAGGAAAGAACACTCTGAGGCTCGGCAAAAAGGAAGGTCTAAAATTAACATCGGAGCACTTGTTGAGGGGAAAAACCTCTGACGAACCAACCTAACACATGGAATCACTGCAAGAATTTGAAGCTGGTGGTGCCCGAAGAGTAACCACCACAGCAACAAACTTAAAACTAGGCCCAACTTCTAAATACATTAATTCAAATCTCTACATTATAGATTTAGCAGAAGGAAAGACATGCTGATTTTCAGGCATAAAAACTACACAAGATGCCCAACTTTCAATAACAGAAATTGCAAGACATATAAAAGGGCAAAAAAAATACAACACACTCCTGAGAGAAAAAAAAAAATAATCATTAAAACCAGACTTAGATATGACACAGATGGTGAAATTTTCAGAGAGGAAATTTAAAATAACTGTGTTGAATATGCTAAAACCTCTAATGGAAGAGGTAGACAGCATGCAAGATCAGTGGGTATATTCAGGAGAGAGATAGAAACCATAAGAAGGAATCAACTACAAATGCTGAAAATTAAAAATACAATGACAAAAATGAAGAATGTCTTTGCCACGGCTCATCATTAGAACTGACACAGCTAGGAAAGGAATCAGTGAACATGAAGATAATCTGAAGATAGAGCCACAAAAATTATCCAAACCAAACCAGAAAAAGAGTGGAGAAGTAAAAACCAAAAACAAAATCCAAAATAAAACCTATGGCATCCAAAAGCTGTAGAACAATATTAATATGTCAATTTATCTAACATACATACAATCTGAATCCCAGAAAGAGTAGAGAGGGAAAGAGGAAACAAACACACACACACACACACACACACACACACACAACCAGGGCAAAAGCATTATTTGAGTATAAAATGGCCAAGAATTTTCCAATATTAATGACTAATAGTAAACCACAGATTGAAGAGCCTCAGAAAACACCAATAAGGGAAGTATAAACAAACTACATAAGCATATTATACTCATAATGTTGGAAACAAAAGACAAAATCTTAAAGGCACTCAGTAAAAAAGACATAATACCTACAGAACAATAAAAGAATTACACATTTCTCACTAGAAATCATACAAAGTAGAAGGCAACAAGTGGCATTTTTTAAATGTTAAAAAAAAAAAAAAACTTTTAACCCAGAATTCTATACCAAACAAAAATATGTTTCCAAACAGAAGTAAAGATTCTCTCAGGTAGGTAAGTACTGAGGAAATTTAGCACCAAAAGTACTACTCTAAGAAATACAGAAGGATTTTTTTTTCTACAGAGAAAGAATATGGTACCATGGCAATGTATTTTTATGTTTATAGCAAATGTACCACTAAAATGTATGACAAAAATAGCACAAAGAACAGGAGGAGGAAAGTGAGAACACACTATTATAAAGCTACAACACTATACATGAAGTAGTACAGTATTACTTGAAGATAGACTTTGATCAATTAAATGTGTATATGATAGACTCTAAGGCAACCACTAATGTTTTAAAGAAATATAAATAATAAATCAATAGAAGAGACAAAGTTAGGTCATAAAAATGCTCAATTAATGGGGCACCTGGGTGGCTCAGTGGGTTAAGCCTCTGCCTTTGGCTTAGGTCATGGTCTCAGGGTCCTGGGATTGAGCCCCGCATTGGGCTCTCTGCTTGGTAGGGAGCATGCTTCCTCCTCTCTCTGTCTGCCTCTCTGCCTACTTGTGATCTCTTTCTGTCAAATAAATAAATAAAATCTTAAAAAAAATGCTCAATTAAGACAGAAAAGGTAAGAAAATGGGAAAAGAGAAACAAAGAACAGATGGGAAAAATAGAATACAGCTAGTAAGATAACTGGCTTAATTCAATTATAACAATAATCACATTAAATGTGAATGGCTAAACTACAAGTTTAAATACAGAGATTATTTTCAGATTAAATAAAAATGCAAAGTCCAATAATATGCTGTCAACAAGAAACCCATTTCAACTGCAAATACACGGATAGTTTAAATATAAAAGAATACACACACATACACACTCTTATTATATAAATGCTAATCCAAAGAACGTTGGATTTATTAGTGTCAAATAAATTGAACTTCGAAACAATAATTACTATTAGGGATGTAGAGGGACAAATTACATAATGACAAAAGTGTCAATTCTCCAAGAAGACGTAAGAATCCTAAATGAGTATGTACATAAGAACAGAGCTTCAAAATATATGAAGTTAAAATTGACTGAACTAAAAAAAAAAAAATGTAGGCAAATCCACATTTGGAGTAGGAGACTTCAATAACCCTCTCTAATTGGTTAAACAAGGGAATCATAATTATACAGATGGTTTAAAGACTATTAACCTCTAAATTTGATTGACAGTTATAGAACATTCCACCCAACAACATCAAAATACACACTTAAGCACACATGAAACAATCACTAAGATAAACCATAGCTGTGTCATAAAACAAACTTTAACAAATTTAAAATAAAAGAAATCATGCAAAGTATGTTCTTGGACCAAAATGAAGTTAAATTAGAAATCATTAAGAGAAAAAAAAAGTTGGAAAAATTCCCCTGTATTTGGGGATCAAACAACACACTTTTAAACAACCACAGTAAAAAAAATGAGTTTTCAAAGGCAATTAAAAAAAATTTTGAACTGAATTAAAATAAAAATGGAACAAAAAATTATAGGTGTACTTAAAGCATTTTAGAGGGAAAGTTGTAGGACAGAGTGTTTATATTAGAAATGAAAGGTTTCAAACCAGTATCTTTTAAGAAACTAGGGGAAAAAAAAAACAGATTAAACACAAATAAAGAAGTAAAGAAATAAAGGCAAGAGCCTAAATGAATGAAAACAAAAATAGAAAAATAGGAAAAAAAATCAGTAAAATCAAAAGCTGGTTCTTGGAAAAAAAATTAATCAATTTATCCCAGTTTCTGTGCCTTGCTAAATATACAGTAAGTTTTCATTTCAACATTAAATTATAGGGTAATCTTCTAGAAGATATTTTAAGTGGCAATTGAACACAATATGCATAGTTTCAGAAGTGTACATAATATCAATTGAAACAGAAATCAAGACAGATCCACAGATATTTCAAACAAAGGCGCTATCACCTAAGGAGGAACTTTTAAATAACTTTGATTAACATTTAAAAAAATAAAATCATGTACAAAATAGATGAAAGCATGAAGGATTTTAACACTGAATTTCAAAATAATGAAATGGAAATTCTAGAACTGAGTGATACAATATCTGAAATTCAGAACTTGCTAGATGAGTTTAACATTAGACTGGATATAATTGGAGACTGGATGAGTAAACTTGAAGACAGGTAAGTAGAAAATATCCAAAATGAAGACCCAGATGAAAAAAATAATTTTGTTAAGAGCATAGAATAACATGTGGGACATAAACTTCCACCTTCATTCATCCCATCCTAGAAAGAGAAGAGAGAGAAACTAAGAAAGAAGTAATATTCAAAGAGATACTGACAAAGGTGTGGACCAACAGAAATGCTTCTGCACTGCAGGTAGAAGTATACATTAGTAAACTACTTTGGACATCAGTTCGGTAGTAGTTACTAAGACTAAAATATATATGTTCTATGACCCCAAAAATTCCATTTCTGGGCATATACCACAAAGTGAGCGCTTACATTTACCAGCAGACCTGTGCAAGACTTCTTATAACATCTTTATTCAATAGCCAAAAACTAGAAACAAACTGAATGCCTATCAATTAGAAAATGAACAAATTATGATACACATACAATGGGATACAGCACACTAATGAAATAGAATAACTACACACAAAAACATCAAAGTTCTCAAAAATACTGGGTTCTGAAAAAAAGAAAACCAGACACATAACAAGATTATATACTGCATAATTTTACTAATATAAATTTCAGTCATAGTTACATTTGCAGGTATTGACTGGGAAAGGACACAATGAGACTTCTGAGTGCTAAAAATATTCTGCATCTTGACCCAGATGATGATTCCATAGGAGATTCACATACACAACACACACACACACACACACACACACACATATACACACATTTTCATCAACCTTTAAAGATTCATGCACTGCTACAGATCAAATCCACCCCCCCCCCCCCGCCGAATTCATATATGGAAATCTAATTCCCAATGTGACAGCATCTGGAAATGAGGAAAGTTATTCAGTTATGAGGGTAGAGTCCTCGTGATTAGAATCCCTGTCCTTACAAAACAGAGCCCCCTCGTTTAAATGCCCTACAGAAGAGAGCTGGCACCCCCCTTCTACCACGTGAAGACAAAGCAAGAAAATAGCTGTATATGAACCAGAAAGTGGCCTCGCGCCAGACACAGAATTGGCCCCACCTTGATCTTAAACTTCCCAGACTGCAGAATTGTGAGAAATACATTTCTGTTGTTTATAAGCCACCTACCTTCTGGTGTTCTGTTATAGCAGCCTGAACGAAGATATATACTTACTACAAATTGTATTTCAATTAAACACATTTGAAATGGGGTGCCTGGGTGGCTCAGTTGGTTAAGCGACTGCTTTCGTCTCAGGTCATGACCTGGAGTCTGAGGATGGAGTCCCGCCGCTTCCCGCTCCCTGCTTGGCTGGGAGTCGGCTTCTCCCTCTGACCCTCCCCCTTCTCATGATCTCTCTTTCATTATCTCTCTCTAAAACAAATAAAATCTTTAAAAAAAAAAAAAAAATTGATGGGGCGCCTGGGTGGCTCAGCGGGTTAAGCTATTGCCTTCAGCTCAGGTCATGATCCCAGGGTTCTGGGATCGAGTCCCACATAGGGCTCTCTGCTCAGCGGGGAGCCTGCTTTTCCCCCTCTCTCCCTCTGCCTGCCTCTCTGCCTACTTGTGATCTCTGTGTGTCAAATGAATGGATAAAATCTTAAAAAAAAGAAAGAAAGAAAGAAAGAAAGAAAGAAATTTGAAATATATCTGTTAGGATCCTTATTTTGCCTCCAGTTTCAGTCCAGTCCAGCGACAGAACCATACCCGCTTTCGTACGGAAATAATTTAACATATAGAATTGATAACTAGGTACCAAGTTCTTGACTAGGTAACTGGAAGAGTAAACACAGGACTCTAAAGCATCTCAAAACAGCAGCTGCAAAAACAGCATCGCAGCCATCAGCGCAGGGGGGAGGGGAGGAGAAAACACAAGGTTGACATGATGACAAGAGAATCCTCCAGGAAGGGCACAGCGAGGCTGAAGGAAAGCCAGACGCTGGGAGGAGGAGCTGCTGCTCAGCTGGGGCTGCCACCTCTGCTCTGGGACGCCAGGAAGCTGGTCCTCTGACTGTTGGGAAAATGGCAAACTGGATTTAGATATTCCTAAAGTGACTCTCACTGTTTCCGGGAACGACAGGAAGCCGGCCGGAAGCTCACAGCAACAAAGAGGAAGGAGGAAGTCCCCGCTTTCTCTCCTCCAGCTCCCTAGCTTTCCCCTAGCGCCCTCTACTGGCCGAGTCATCCAGAGCAGGGGTGGGGGGCGGAGCCCGGGAGCCCACCCTCTGGCCAGGCGGAAATGTGGGGCACAGAGGCCTGCCCCCAGCATCCTCAAACTGTGTACAGAAGGCGGCCTATGGACCTGAGGCAGAACTTATTAACAAGCACCACTTTAGTTTTAATTTGTGTTGAGCAATAAGCAGCCTTTGTTTAGGAATAAGATTTCCCATGTTTACACTCTCACGAAAAAATAATAAAACAAGAACTGTGGGGGAGGGGTCTATGGTCTAGTGGCTAAAAACCCAAGAAATCTGACTTTATCTCTTATCAGTCAGTAAGACCAGCCCTTTGTAAAGAACAAGCTGTAAGAGTTTTTTGTTTGTTTGTTTTTTCTTTTAAGATAGGAATTTTTTTTTTTTTTTTCTCTCCCTGATGCCCTTATTGGTCTGTGTCCTGGTTCCCATAGTCTTGTCCTCCCACTACATCTTAGGTACTATATGGAAATGTGTTTTTGCGGGTTAGTCCTTAGCATCTATCACAGTATCTGGTAGGTCCTCAGGAAACATTACCAATACATATTATGTTCTTTGTCTTACTATATAACAGTGGAGTGTAGCTTGAAAGGTTATCACTGCTATTCTTTCTTACCGTTGATGACGATTAATGCATTAAGGAAATCTCTGGCTCAAGGTTTTACATGAGAGAGTATTTTGCAACCAATATAGGCCTTTAAATATGTTCCAGAAAGAAGCAATTGACAATGGCTAGAAAAGAGCCTGTTTAAAATCCTAGATTGTATCTTAAAACTTCCCACATAGTGGGGCCCCTGGGTGGCTCAGTGGGTTAAGCATCTATCTTCGGCTCAGGTCATGATCCCAGGGTCCTGGGATCGAGCCCCGCATGGGGCTCTCTGCTCAGCAGGGAGCCTGCTTCCTCCTCTCTCTCTGCCAGCCTCTCTGCCTACTTGTGATCTCTGTCTGTCAAATAAATAAATAAAATCTTTAAAAAAAAAAGCAACTTCCCACATAGTAATAATTTTACATTACTTTATTTTATATCTCACCTGTTCTATAATAGCTGTTCATTGTGTATCAAAACTGTCCTAAGGACCTTACATATATCTCAAATAATTTTAATAATCATCAACCATCAGTAGGTATTCCAATTTTACAGATGAGGAGAATGTAGTATAGAGAAAGTAATCCGACCAGGGTCACACAGCTATTAAACTGTTGGAACCAAAATTCTAGCCTGCATATTTTGCCTGTAGAGCCCGTATTTATTAAGACAACATATTGACTGTGCAAGTTATCTCATTTTCCCCAACTTCTTTTATTCCTTCTGAAAACAACTTTAATTTCCAGTTCAACTTTCTATGTGTATGTTTCCTCTACTTGAAATCACTAAAAACTTTGAAATCTAAATTATGTACTCTTTAATAAATTGGAGACTTCACATAATCCTGTGGGAAAACCGGCCACCAAATCAAGTACCTATTGCTACAATAACACTATGTGAAAATCTTTAGAGTTGGTGGCTTAAAACAACCATTAATTATTTCTTACAAAGTTTTCACTGGGTAGAAAAGTTCAGCTGACCAGGGCTGAGTTCCACCGATCCAGGATGGCCCCCTCCTACACCCAGTCAGCTGCTGGATGGACTGAGAGGCCTCAACTAGGATACCTATGATCTTTTCCACCCTCACCCACCCCTCAAGCTTGCTAGTCTGGGTGTTCTTCTGAAGGTGGCAAGAGTCCAAGGGAATAAATGGAAATGCAGAGGCACTTTTCAGGCCTCTTCTTAGTCAAATTTTCTGTAGTTGACAAAAAAAAGAGTCATGCGGCCAGGTCTAAGATCAGTGTGGGAGGGTGGTACCAAAGAACATGACTGCAGAAGATATAAAAAATTGGGGCGATTGAGTCAATCTACAATATACACATTTCTTATTATCCCTGGATTCCATCCTCAAATTTATCAAAAGAAATCCTTTATTTGGGTAACATGCAAGATGCTTATATCTCAAAGCATTCTTCCTTCCCCTTGAGGAATCTTATAACTGAAGTGGTATATCCCTAAGGGAATTATCAAATGTCACCTCAGTAATGAAGATTAATGCCTTATAAGGCTCGCTTTACTACATAAGCATCTAAAATTTCTTCTGCGTATAGTAATATTTAACTCAGCTTTATTTTATGATAAAGTAAATGAGCTAAGATAAATGAAAGGCAATGTCTGCAAATATTAATGTTAATTTGAATCATTGTGAATTAACACCTTCTGCAGAACAGTCTGCACATGGTGAGTTCATTTGGTTGGTGAATGGAGCTAATACAGATAGAATCATGTGTTTAATTTCCATTTATTCTGCCCCATGGCCAAAGAAACATTTCCTTATTCTAACTACTTATTATATTAATTACTAGGAGAATGGACAAACAAGTCTCAATTCATTGATTAGTGGATTACTCATTCATGCAGGGAATATTTAATGAGCACTTGTTATGTCCTTAGTTCTGGGCTTACAAGTAGTAGTAGTTCTGGTCCCTGTCCAATTCCCCCTTATGGGAGAGAAGCACAGTGGGTACTACAGAGACCTTCTCTGGTCAGGTTTATTCAGATCGGTGAGCTCTAGCTGAGTCTCATGTAGCAACAATGCAGCAGAGCCAGCTGACAGAGTCCAAGCTGTTGCCAGGGTCAAGGGGGCTTGTTTTACATTAGTACTCTTGTGTACAGATGAAATAGACCAATGGAAAGGCACAGAATTAGGTCAGACAGACACTTTCTTCCAAGAGGTCCTATGGCAAAGAGTTCTGTACAGATCAAGTGCTTCGGAAATGATCTGAACCAAGTGCTAGGAGAACTCGGAGGACATGGGAGCAAAACAAACAAATACAAAACAATATGAACAACAGTAATGATGATGGTGATGTGTTGTTTCAAGTGTTGTGACCCTCTCGTCCATGAACCCTATAGCTTCAGTTTCCTTTCCCCTGTAAGAGATGGCAAAATATGGGGTCTAAAATGCGTGGGGAAGCACGGACATTAGGTACAAGGGAAAATATTTACAGGCTTTCTGTCCAAAGCTGCTTTCTCTCCTCCAAGGTCTAGTGAGTCTTGGGTGTGTTTATTTTATTCTCATGATTGTGTGTTATTGTTTTTTTTTTTTAAGAAAAGTTAATGATAAATAAGTGCTTAAGTTTTGAATACAATCATTTGTTACTCTAGAAGAAGAGGAGGAAGAAGAGAGAGAGAAGTAGGAAAAGGAGAGGAAGAAGAGATTGTTCTATTTCAACTGATGGGAACTAGGGGCCTAGGAGGTATCAGATCTGTGTGTATATGAGGATATAAGGCCCTGAACTATGTCACTAGAAATTTCAAGTTGGCAAAATTAATTTAGCTCCTGTCTTTCAATGCAAGAATAAGGTAAGAAAATATCTATTAAACCAACAACAACAACAGGAATGTCAATAATAGAAAGGGCCTTCCAGTTTTAGGGAGATGATGTATTCACTCGAGAGGATCTAAGTGGGGGAAAAAGACTGAGAATGTATGGTTTTGAAACAGAACTAGGAAAACGCTCTAGAAAGTCTACATAAGAAGAAGGATTTAGCAACAAAGAAAATAGGCTATTTTTGGAGCCCCATCGAGTCCAATAATTGGTAAGTTGTTTCCCCCAGAAGACAGCCCATGATACGTCTCCCAGGAAGCAGGTAGCCTTCTGTTGCCTCTGTTTGTACGCAAGCATGCTTCTTCGGTGGCAATTGGACATGTGGGGTGATGGTGCAATGAGGAAGTTGGTCCTCCTCCTGTACTTGTCTAATACTAACAAATGTCAAAGCTGTCTGGGGAAAAAGCACTTTGAAAAAAATTTCTCTGGTGGAAAGCTCAAAAACCACATTAAGTCTTAGTATAAAATCCTTTGGTCAAGTTATAATTTTTGAAATAGGGACTCATTATGAAAATGCTGACATCATTTTAACCATAAAAACACTGATTATTCATAGTGCCCATACTATTATCTATTTCTGTAACTATATTTGGAACTTTCATATTATGTCGAGATTAGTTATATATTTCATCAAAGTGACACATCTGTATTTTGTTAGTGTGAATTTTATGTGGCGCTGGATCACAGTAAAAACTTATGTAAGAACAAGCTAAATATAAAATCAGTTTATCAGAGGAAAAGAAGTCTAGAGATTTGAAACACCTCAATATCTTACCTTTTAGAATCAAAAAAAATGGGGGTGAAAACTGAACAAATATCCAAGATGAGAGAAGAGGGCAAAATGGTTACTTTAAATGGTTTCAATTACATTATAATTATATAATATTCCTAGATATTTTGAAACATACTTTTTGGTCAGTAGGATTATGTTGCATTTGTGTGTTAGGCTAATTATATGACAACTATTTATAAGCGAAGAAAACATTTTCAATAAATTCTAACTTCCCACTTATCTCCTTTGTTTCGCATGTTGCCCTTTGCATTAAATACACTTTTCAAATCAGAGATTTTGTTCTATACTAAGTTATAGCCCCTTTCTGTACCCATAATCAGGTATGATCACAAAAAACAAGCATGGGATTTAAATGATTCAAAGGCAGAGAGTGCCAAGTTAGTTGGAGCTTTCATTCTCAACTTCAAGGCCTGTTCACATCCTGTGCTCCCTCACCTATGAACACGATATCCTCCAGCTTTAGGCAGTGTCCTTCCTATTATGGAAATGGCACCTCACTCCTCCCGAGTTGTGAAATTTCCTGTGCCTTCGGTAACACACTGTGTTACAGGAAACTCTGAGAGGTGGTAGAAACCCAAGTGACAAGGTATGTCACATATGCGTACTTCTGCTTTGCTGTCATTCTACATATAAAGAATCTGGTGTCCCGTTTCTTTCCCAGGCCTCACCGGGGCAGGTAGATATGGACTCCACCTGATGTCATATTCAACTCTTATTCGGGCTTCACAGTGCCTAAGCTTTCAATACTGAAATAAAATATTACCTCCTCTTCACTATCTGCATTCAGAGGCAATAAAGGTAAAATGTTTTTCTGGGCAGGGTTAAGAAGTAGAAAGAAATACCAAGAACATAAGCACATCAGCTAATACCTCAAAAATATCTTCTGGGGGAGGGGGGGACACCTGGGCGGCTCATTCGGTTAAGCATCTGACTTGTTTTTGGCTCAGGTCATGATCTCTTGGGGTGGGATAGAGCCCCACATTGGGCTCCACACTCGACAGGGCGTCTGCTTGAAGATTCTCTCCTTCTGCCCCTCCCCCACTCTCTCTCTCTCTCTCTCTCTCTCTCTCTCTCAAATAAGTCTATAAAAAATATTTTCTTGGGATCATGAATATTCAGATCATGAATAAAAGAACATGGTTACTCTCCTTTATAGAATCACAATGCATGCTACAGGTAGCAATCATTCTGTGAATGTTTGCTCAATTCCTGCTTTGAAACTCTGCCCTCACCATCCTGATTCTACTATTGAACTTGTGCCAAAAAGTAAGTTCACAGGAGTAAGTTCACAGGAAGCCCTAAGAGGCAGGGCTCACTTAAGGGTAAGTAAGGCCTCTCCTGGTGTCAGTTGGAGTGGAGAACACTGTCTCTCAGTCCAGAGGACAAGCCTGGGAGATACAACCTGAATAAGGGCAGAATGGGGTAAAAATGGGGTACAGAGTAAATGGGGTTCTCTGGTAGACTTTATTCCATCCCTAAAATCTCATGCGGAATTGAATTGCAGGCAGTTAGCTGTAAAGACTATGAAAACTATATTCCGTAAGCAATTTTTATGTTCCACATACTCCTCACATGTACTTTTTTGGACCTCTAAGTATTTAAGTAAAACTACTTGGGAGTCATGAGGTGCCCAGTTCCAAGGGAAAGGATTTTGCCTCTGGGTAATAACCTACGTGGGAAGAGTGGCATACCTCTGGAGACCAGTTCAGAGAGGACTCTGGGTGAGAAACCCAAAGATCTCAGGAGGTTCAGGTTTGCTCTTTTCTCAACTGGAGATCCTCCACTCCAAAGGCAAATCTAAAAGCAGTACTTTTCAAAGCCAGGCCTCCTTTTCCTAAATATAAACACTGTGTACATGCACATATATCCATACACTGCATCTCCCAAACCACAAATTATGTCACCTTTCCAGGGGAACCTATCCCACACCCACGGAAGACACATCAGTCTATCACTAACACTAACACCAAAGATGACTCATTAAACTTTACCTTTTTCGATTTTGTGTTTCAAATATAAAATTGTATATTGTATTGCCTTTTAAATAATGCAAACACTATTCCTTCAACCACAGATGGAAAGTCGATGCTATAAGGGGTTTCGAGTTTTACCTGATTAAGGGTGATTTTAATATCTAATAGATCTGCTGCATGTCAGACACCAAGGACATTAAACAAAGCTTGGTTTCTCCATTCAAGAAGCTTAGAGTCTAGTGGTAGAGACAGAAACATAAACAAGTTATTGGAACACAATTTCCTAATAGATGTTGTGGGAGGACAAAAAGGGAGCAATTAACATGGAGCTAGGCAAGGCATCTCAAGAAAAGACATTTAAGGTACATGTGTGTGTACATGTGTGTGCACGCGTGCTCAATGTAATTCAGGTGATTTTTGTGATTATAAAAGCTATGGCAGAAAAAAACAAGAAAAATTGCCACCAGGAATATCCATTAAAGTGTTTTGTTCTTTTTTAGAATAGTCTGTTTTTTTCAAAAGAAATTTGACATACCTATTTGATAATTTACTTTTCTTGAGATTCTACTTTGCAAAAATTCACTCAATATTATTCTACAGGATTATTGGCAATGTAAGTGGTTTTCCATAAGAATAGTAAGTACATATATGGGGTACTTACCATGTGCCTCAAAATTTTCTAAATGCTTTATATTATTACATAATTCCTAAATTAAACAAATAAAAGTAAAAATGAAAGCATTAATCCTTATTTTAATATTCTTATTTTATAGTAAATAAGGCAGAGAGCAATGACGTAAATTACCAAGGCTAGTAAATTCATAGCTAGTGATCATAGTAATACCTCATAAAAGTAAAAGGAGAACCCGATCCAGAATTCTATTTCCAAAGGTTATACCACATTCTCTCTCCAATCTACTTTAAACACACACACACACACAAACACACACACACAAACACACACACACACACACACACACCCCGTTGTGGATTTTTTACATATTTGACTCCTGTCAACTTCATGTACCAAAAGCCACATCCATGATTTTTAAAAAGTCATATGGTCTATCTATGACACTGGAGATGAATCAGACATTTGTAAGATCATTCCCTTGAGTTTTCTAGGACCCTTATTGTCCTAGGAGAGATCTACTAGAAATCACCCTAATCCTTTTAAATATCTTAAAAGGTGTCTCAGCCACACCCTTGGTTTGGTTATATCTTACTAGCTAGGTCTTTCTGATAGTACCTTAGATTTAGTCTTTAACCTGAGATTGTGTTATATTGCTCAATTGTGTTGTAATTGATTTGGTAAGAAACAGTTTTATATTTTTAACCTGCAATTCCTGGGTTATGATATTCCCTCTCCATTCTGCACATAAATTGACCAATCCTTTTCCAAGCACTCACTCCGTATGTTATCAAATTCAGCGGGCAGCAGCCAGTTCATACTTTTAGCATTCCCTCTCAGATCTCCTCACCCAAATTTCCAGATTTATCTGATACATTGTCTTTATATCACAGGCAACAGTTTTACCAGATTTCTTTACCACTATGGAACATGGGTTGCATTTTTTTCAAACCTTGTGGAAGAGTTTCCCCATCATCCCACCATCCTGACCAAAAGCCAAGGCCCTGCATTTCAAGGTTTTTATGGGAGTTCCCTATTTCTTGGTATCAGTTTCTGTACTAGCCACTTTTTTTCTGCATGAAAGGGACCAGAACCATTTAGTGGCATTTAGTGGCATTTAGTGGCATTTAACAATAGAGGATTTTTCTTGACCTTGACCTTTAGCAATAGAGGATTTTTCTTGACCCTGCATCTGCGGGTGGCTGGGCAGCTCTGCTTGACGAAAGCAGGCCTATGGGTTGGCCTGAATGGCTCTGCCTTACCGGTCTCCTTCAGGCAGTCAGAATGGGAAGGCGGTGGGTACTCCGAGAATGTCCTTCTTACAGCTGTGTCAGAAGGATAAGAAAGCAAGACCAACTGCAAAACATAGTTCAAGCCTTCGTGCTGTATCCCTAACATGTCAGTGGCCACAGCAAGTCTCACTGCAAAGTCCAAATGTAAGGGACGAGGAACTATATTCCACCCATCAGTAGGCCCAGACCAAAGTGGTTTATGATACTATTACAGAGGAGTCAATATTTAGGACCAATAATTCAATCACTTGCAAGGAGAGTGGGAGAAGAGGAGGTTAAGAAAGAGGCACAGCGAGGGAGGGGTTAGCTGCAGGAAGAACGTGGGGACAGAAGAGGAGGGAGAGGAGAATGAAAGAAGAGAAGGTATGGGAAGGGTGAGGACTGAACTTGTACAGGCTTATAGGTAAACAGGCTCTTATTTATTTTTTAATTATTATTGTTATTGTGTTCAATTAGCCAGAGTATAGCGCATCATTAGTTTTTGATGTCGTGCTCAAGGATTCATTAGTTGCATATAACACCCAGTGCTAATCACCACACATGCCCTCCTTAATACCCATCACCCCGTTCCCCCTTCCCTCACCCCCCTCCCTTCTGTAACCCTCAGTTTAGTTCCCAGAGTCCAGAGTCTCTCCTGGTTTGTCCCCCTCTCTGATTTCTTCCCCTTCAGTTTTCCCTCCCTTCTCCTGTGGTCCTCTACCTTATTCCTTATGTTCCACATATGAGGGAAACCATATGATAATTGTCTTTTTCTGCTTATTTCACTTAGCATATACAATGGAATATTACTCAGCCATCAGAAAAGATGAATACCCACTATTTTCATTGACATGGATCGAACTGGAAGGGATTATTCTAGGGAAACAGGCTTTCAATAAATGTTTCTGTTTTATGCCCGTTGCTTCTCCTGTCCCTCAGCATGTCTGATATATCTAATCCTGGAGCCACTTTGGGACTCTGGTGAGCACCTCAAGCTTCACTTCTCTGCTGAAATCCTCTTCTGTATATATTCTGTATTTAATATATCTAGAGGTTTCCAAAGCCTTTCCTTATTCCACAATGTGTTTGTAAGCTTATCACAGTGGGTCTCCTACTTCTCTGTACTATTCACCCAGGACAGATTAGGAGACAGTTATGCTGGCGTGGACTCTAATAAGAGGACCAGAATTGAAGGAGGCAGAGAACATTCCTGGAAGACAGATTGAAAAGGGCCAGAGTATGAAGTACTTTGAAAAACATCCAGTAGGAATTCGGGTTTTACTCTGTTTGTATGGGGAAGCCATGGGGAGTATTAAACAATAGATAAATAGGACACTTGTATTGTAGAAAAATTGTCCTGAAGATCTCCAATTGAACACGGCATCCAACCCCAGACATTCATCTTAGTTCAATCCCCAAACCCTACCAAAACCATAAAACTGCTATAATTCCAGAAGATCCAAAGAATGAAGAGGCAAGGACAGTGGATGACATCAGCTATGTTGTAAAAGACAGAAGTTCAAATGATTGCTGACTTAACAAGGCTGAAAAGGATCTAAGTGTCAAAGGAAGGGACTCCAATGAGGTAAAAATGGCCCTGCATTATAAGAACCTGGAAAGGTCTTGAAGGAGAGCAAGCAAGTAGTTCTGGAAACAGAAAAAGGCGCTGCCAACAACAAATAAGAGGACTGGTTGAAACTTGGAAGATGGAGAACATGAACTTCATCTCCCCATTCACCATTCCGTTTAGCCAGGAGGAAAGCCCTCTTGAGCCCAGGCAGAGAGAGAAGGCAGACACCCGGGAAAAAGGTAAAAGGAACAACCTGTGTCCTGGGGACACCAGGCAAACAGAAGGCTACAGGGAAGCAACATTCTAAAATGAGTGGGATTAAATAAAATCTATTTTCTAAGCCCTGGCTTGTATCTTCTAAGCATGAGTCTGAAGGGTTAGAGAACCCAAGACTAATTAGAGAACATGAAAACTGAAACAAGCTCAAGAAAAACATGCAGTCAGTCTCAAATTTGGCAGCAATCAAGTAAGATGACAATTTAAGAATGTCCTTGGAATGTGACAGTTAGAAAGTCATTTGCACCTTAAAAATAAAAAGGCAAAGATAAAGAAGCTGGGTTTGGGAGGCAATATTTTAACCCTGAGGAATTTCTAATGCGTCATGTCTATCACTGTGACTCATGTGGGTTGCAAAAAAGTTTCGAGCGAGAAGGCATTCCTGGAATCTTCCCATCATATAACACAGATGACCACCCACTCGACATATGTAAAAGACAAGTCATGGGAGGAGCTCTAATGAGCCAAACTTTTTCAATTTAATCTTTAAATGATCCTGAAATTGATAGCCTAAAATTTAGGCCCTAAATCATCTAAAGATGCAGAAATCTATAGATAAAAGACCACCATGTTTGAATGGACTTAATGACCTCTGTTCTTAAAGAAAAATGCCAGGAAATGTTCAGTCTGATTACTTAAACAGTTTTATAATAACATTATCAAGACTATGAACTTTTAAATCATGATAGTAACCTAAAATGTCATGTGTAGAATGAGGTTTTCAGTCTTACCGCCTTCTCAGTTACGGATAGAACATTCTAAAGGCTTCAGCTTCTTTTCTTTTTACAGAAACCTCTGTGCAGCTAGAGTCTGTTCACCATTCCTTGCCACAATGCCCCCTGTACCCTCTGTTCCAACCCTGGTGATCATTCTTGTATCATGCCATACATTTCCCATCTTCATGCATCTCTCCTCTTTGGAGAATGCCCTCCTCTTCGTTTCTTACCCCCTTTACATGGCCTACCTCTACTCCTTCTTAACTGGCAGTCCAAAAGTCTCATCTGTGGAGTCTTTGGTGGCCCTCAAGGGAGAGTTGCTAGTATTTCATTCTTTAAGTATCAAAGCACTTCATACAAGACTTTTCTAGGGCACTGACAAATTGTATTACACATACCTGCTTATACACACGTCTCCCCTCTACAATGAAATCAAAGACCATATCACATACAGCTTAAGAGTCCACAGCCCAGAAAACTTTCTGGAATACAGTAAGTTTTCAGTAAGTGTCAGCTAAAAATAGTATAATTCTTTGATTACTATTCTCTTTATCTCTCTGCTTTTTTCCCCTCATGACTATGATTTTTGTTTTTCATTTTATAACTATCAGTAAAAATATCTCATGAATCTTTCATTATGGAGCTTTACATTTTTTTCCACCTGTTGACACATCATTTACTGAATGAGGATCACTAGGTCAAGCAATTAATCATAAGTTTTGAATCAGAAATTTGTTGGGTATTAGAGCTGGAGTCAAGAAAGCAAGCTCGAGTCTGTATGTAAAATTATTTTAATGGCCCGGTGTTCCCACATCTGCTTTTCCATTAATTATTTCTAAATAGTTTTAAAATAGAAAGTACCACATAATTATAGAGTGTTATTATATAAGCATTTATAATTGGAGATTACTATTATCCAAAAAAAGTATGGAATCTCTTTTGAGTATGTATGTTTTTAGAAAAAGAAAATTTTTTATTGAATATGGTGTAATATAGTGGAGAAAGGAAATAGAAGAAAAAAAAAACCAAACCACTTGGTTCAAGATGAATTTGGTACAGACTCCTCTTACCAACTGCTGTCTACCAGGAAATGTGCTAAGTCTGAGAAGCTCAGCAGTAACCAAAAGACATGGTTGTCTGACCTCATGGCACTTACCATTTACTGGGGAATAGGATTAATTTGATACATAAATGAAAAAAGTAAATAAGCATAAACTATAATTCTCAAAAAGGAAACAATCGGGATGATGTATTAAAGATTAAGAAAGGTGGATCAGTATTAAATAGTGAGTCAAGGAAGATGTCTCTGGGGGCCTGATATTTAAACCAAGACCCAGATAGTGAGGAGTCAGTTCTGGGGGCTTGGGGTCAATAATGAAAGAATAGGAAAAGATCAGCCAGTCTAGGCAGAAGGATAAGCGTAAGTCCAGGCTCTGGAAGAAGTCAGAGTAGGTAAAGTCTAGTCTCCAAGGTGAAAAGCATAGAGATGAAACTCTGGAGGCAGGTATAAGTCACATAATGTAGGATATCACTGGCCTTAAGGAGTCTGGATTTTATTTCAAAGGAATAGGAAAGTATTAAAGGGTTTTAAATAGGAGAACTACAAATCCTGATTGTCCTTTTTAAAAGGTCGCTCTGACTGACAGGTACAAAATAGAGTAGAAGAAGCAAAAGGGAAAGTCGGCTACTTCTGTTGTGCAGGTGTTTGTGTGAGAGGTAATCATGTTTGGACTAGCAGGGTAGTGGGGGTGATGTAGACAGAAGCAGAGGGATTCAAGAATATAGTTTGAAAGTAAAATCAATGGGGCTTACTGATGGTTTTGAGGTGGAAGTGAAGTTAAAGCAAAATCAAGCTTAAATGAGGAAAACTGGAGGAAGACCTGTTGGAGCAGGTGGCTGGGTTAAGATCAGGAGTATATATAGTTTGAGATGTCTGTTAAGTATCCAAGTGGATGTGGGGAAGATATAGGAGTCTGGAGTTAAGGAGAATCTGGGCTGAAGACAGAAATTTAGGAGGTATGGGCATATGGATGATATTTAAGCGCATGAAAGGGATGAGCAGCCCAAAATGATGTAGAGAGAGAAGACAGCAAACCCAATGCTGTCCAAAGTTTACTCATCAGTTGACCGAGGAAGTGAAAAGAAGACATCAGGGAAATGAGACAAAGACCCATAGATCACAGCGTTGGTGAAACTAAGAAAGGTTTCAATAGAGGAAGAGTAGTCAGCTCTGTTGAATGCTGCTAAACAATTAGTGAGATGAAGATAGAAAACTATGTTTTTTTATGTACTTGACAACATGAAAGTTACTGTGACCCTGACAAAATCTGTTTTCAGTTGAGTGGTAGAGGAAAAAGCCATGTTCAACTGAAAAAGTAATGGGGTAGAGGGAGGGAGACAGCTGTTAAAGACTCTCCAAGAAGTTTATGCTCAAGAAATGAGATAGTAGCTGCACAGAGTGTGAGAGCCAAAGAAAGTCTTTGATGGCTTAAGTGGGATTGGGAGTGGGGGGCTTTCAGGAAGAGAAATTCTAGAATGTTTTGAACGCTAGTAGAAATAATTCAATATAGAGGGGGAAATGGTTGATGTGGGAGAGATTTGAGGGAATAAATGAAGAAGGAAAGTATTTGAAAAGGAAGGGGGGCATGTCCTACAGGACAAGTGGAACCATTTATCTGTCCTTGAAAGGTGGAGGTACAGTTCCTCCACTTGAACAGCAAAAAAGACAGAAAGTGGATTGGCTGTAAGATTTATAAATTTATTGTTAGGAGGATGGAACACTCTAATAAGTTAGGTTTCTTTCCTTTTCATAAATAGAATGGGGAAGTTATGCTGTCAAGAATCCAAGAGGCCAGAAACAGACCTCCTCTTTATTGAAGAACCATGAAGAAGTAAATAGTAGTAAGAAGAACGCAGGGGTCACCCCATGGATGCTGGAAAGCACAACAAGATAGCCAAGTGTTGGAATACAACATGAAACTCAGATGAACAAGGATAAAATGTCCAAGTTGGTAGGTTTGTGAGAGGAGAGGATGAGAACATGGCATGGCAGCCATGTTCAGAGTGGCAATAGGTTGTGCAGGAGGGAAGCCAACTGAAGCTTAATCTAGGCAACCCCAAGAGAGGAGGACACCTGCCTTCCCCAGTGACCCTGAAGAAAACTTGGGAGGGCTACAGAGAAAGGAGTCTTCTGAAGGGACAACAGTTCTCAACTAAGGAGAGCAGATGGAGTTCTCCAGAGCAAAGTTTAAGAAATATGGAAAGTCACTGGGCACTGAAGGGAGTGTTCGGTAGATAAACCAGAAGAGTCTGTGGATGGACACAGCACTGTCAGGTTAGGATCTGGAGTGATGGCTGAGATGGGACTGCAAAGTGGTGACTGAGATCATAAGGGATGTGAGGGATGGTGAATTCTCTCTCAGTCTCTTAGAGAAGAGACGTATCCTCAACTCTACCTCTTTGATAAGAAGCCAGCAAAATTCTAGAACATTCTTGGTCCTATGTCCATTGTCAGAGCAGCTGCTGCTTTTGGTTACAGACAGAATCATGGCAGTCATGGGTGGCATCCCTGGATGCCCTTGTATGGCAGCTTATTGTTCTATATTGTATCACTCAAAATATATCATCTTTTCCATTTTGATTTACTTAGCTCAGTCTGAGTTTCTTTAAAAATAGAAACCTATCTATATTGTATATTGTATACTTGAATTTGCTGCTCATGGCCATACTCCTCATAGGCTTACGATTGCCGTCAGGGATGGGCCTGGCAAGGCTTTTGAACTATAGGCACCATGGAGGCTGTCCACTGAGGAGAAGTCCTAGCGGGTGATCTTTGTCTCTGAAGCAGCTACGTTTCCAGGAGCTGATTCTGGAGGAAATGGAAGAGGATCTCCGAATTTGTCAGCGTCATCCCATCTGGTGACGTTTTCAATGGGAATGAATAGCTCTTTCATTTGTCATGCACAAACTTATGTCCCAACCACATTCAGACCCCAATCGGAAGAATTAGAAACAGTAGCACCTGTGTCCCCAAGAAGCCAAAAGGAAGCAGAAGGACCTAGTGGGGTGGCACTGAGAAGCTTTCTGTAAGAGATCCTTAAGAAGATAAGAGAAAAATGAGGGCTTTAATGCATTATTCAGAATGACGACTATATCAGAGCAGCCATGACCTTAGTATTTTGAGTAAGTAACATTTCCTCAATTGAACAAGAGGAATTGGTCGTTTCTCTCTGATGAGAGTATTAGAATCAGGCTCAGAAGTAGACTCACGGACAAAATAGAGAATTTCATGCTAACAAGCAAAACATGTGCCATTTTTGTTCTCCTGACTATACATGTCCTCTTCGACAAATATGAAATTTTTATCTCAACAGCTATCTGTGCAAATCATAGGTTATCTTTTTATCAAAGGGATACATGAATTTCATGCTTTAATGGGGGGACAGAGGAAGCTGCAAGAAGAATCGGAATCTTTAAGAACTGCTTTTACAAAGATTATATACATACTTACATGCACTTAATTTTAATGAGGAAATATAAAATGTGTTCTCCGCTGTTATTTCTCTGACATTAAGATCTCTCTCCTTCTGCTTCTTTCTCTCTCCCCTTCCCCTTCCTATCCTTCCCTCTCCCTCCCACCCTCCTCTCTTTCTCTGTCTCTCCCTCCACCACCCCCTTCCGTTTTCAGCTAAAATGTCAGAATCTACATAACTAAAACCTACCATAGCCTGCGATGATAAATGCAATCAGACAGCACTGGTTTGAGGAATGTGGGGCAGGCCATCCGTTGGCACCACCTTGGTTAAACCACACACAGAACAAGATATTCAGCCCCTTGAAGAGATTCTCTTGAAATTTCCAGGTGCTCTGGAACAGGAGAAGCTGCCCCTGGGCTTGGGGAAGAGAGCATGGTGAGAGAGAGAGAGGAGGAGAAGCAAACACACTGCATGGCTTTCCTTCCCTTGAGCTCTGACTGAGCTACTGGGAACCATTCTCCTGGCAGCACGTCCCCCATATGCAAGGACTGAGGTGAGCCATGCCCCTCTCCACCCGCTGTGCCTCTCTGTGGGCTCTGTCTGCTTCCTCCCTTTTTGCATTGCTTCCCAAGCACTGCATGTCCTGACCCCAAGGCGGGTTCCCTGCAGCAGCCCCTATGGATACCTCTGCCTATGGCTGCAGCTGGTCTGGCCCCAGGCTCTCCTTACTCAAGGGGCCACTTCTCAGAGCAAAGTGTGCAGGAGCAAGCTAGCCCGAGGGAGTAATTGGTGTCATTATTTGTCTCTGAATTTCTTTCTTTTTCCTGAAAACCCAGGCTGTGGGCTGTGTCCTCAAAAGCCCAGGGGCGCAGGGTGTTCGTCCTCTCCTCAAGGCAGTAATGACACGTCATCCGCCTACTAGGAAGCAGAGATACCGCAGAGATACCGCATGGATCAGGCAGAGGACAGGGAAAGACACAGAGAGAGACTAACAGGAATGCAGAGGAGACACACAGGCAGACAGGGTTCTTGTCTCCAAATGCTAAAAAAGCACTAAGACCCGAGGATGTGTGTGGGTTCCCAGCTGCAGATTTTATGCGTTGGATTTGATTGTCACCCCTGGTGGCTTTGCCACCTCAGTGTCCCACCTGGTGGCCTGGCAGCCTGAAGATGTACCCAGCCTGCTTCTGGGCCGGAGACAGGCCTAGATGACAGGGTTGCTTAAATGGGGCCATGGAGGAGTGATTACATGGTTCAATTCTTCCAACTTATTTTATTATTACTGTTGAAGGATAAATATAGAAAGGGGAGAAAAGCCACTGCAGACTTTGAAAAGAACGTCTAGCAATTTCTTGTGGTATGTTTAGTCTCCTGCATTTACCCCAGCTTTAAGTGCAATTAAACATCTGAAAATCTGACATAAAAAATAAAGGTAATGCTGAGATAAGACCTTTTTAAGTTAAACCTTTCCTCAAAGTCTTCTGCTGCCAATTTCCTCTATTTAATTCCTTCCTTTAAAATGTCCAACCATTCATTAAAAACCATTTGAATTCATATTTATAAATATTATTGTTCCTCCACCTTGATACAAATATATATACAAGATATATCAAATATACATATTTTATATATCTTGATGTTTAATCTCTCTAAATGGAATGGCCAACACACAGCACTATGCGGATGTCACTGTGACCAGCATAGTCACCTTCACGATCACCACCAAAACCGTGTCTAAAGAAATCAAGCAACAGCCTGCGTTTATTCCTGGAGGGGGTTACAATCCAACTGGCCATTGGGAAATCCAGTTCAAGAACAGGGAACAAATGGGGTCAGAGCCAGCAAAATGCACATAAAATATGTGCATATATACATCTCACTAGCGGACATCCTGTTTGCTTCATTTTCATTCATTCTTTGTATTCACTGATGGCCTACTCTGGGCCAGCATCCTGGTCGATGCAGGTGTCCCAGGGGTAGCAGAGACCATGCAGAAGCCGCAAGGACCTCCCTCGGGGCTTCCAGTCCAGGGGTGGGTCTAGGTGGAGCTTGGCTGTGGTCTGGCAGAGGCGCGGTAGTAGTCTCAGTGGGGAAGCGCGGGGCATTCTGGGAACACAGGCAGGCCTCCTGACCTTGCACGGGGCTCACCAAGTCTTGGGGACCGAAGAACCTCTAGGCGGACGCTGAAGGACAGTAGGATTTAACCATTTAACTGGAGAAAGGTGGGCGGGTGGGAGGTGGGAGAAAAGCAATTCTGAGCAGAGGGACCAAAGCATTGGAAAGAAAAAGCCCAAGTGATTAAGCAAACAGAGCAGCACACTATGCCGGGGCCCAGAATGAGGGGAAGTCAGGGGGAGGGAGTAAAAGCCACCATCAGCAAGAACTGAGCAAGCCCTGATCAAGTCTCAGTTTATCCCAGCAGTGGTTGTCCTCCAAACACTGTCTTTATTATCACTGTGTAATCCGAGTTTCAAAACCAAATTTTGAAATAAACCAAAGTTATCATTTAGAAGTTTTTATATTTTTCAAGAAAAAAGTTCATACACCCTTTTAATCTTTGCACAAAGCTTACAGCATATTTAGAAAACAAATCAAACTAAATTTCCGGAAATGCTGTTTATGCTTATTTGTGGCAATTATTTACAGGGTCCTTTCAATTATTAATTAAGTGAACAAAAAAGTTCAGTTCTGAAATTCCAGCTGACTCTGAATTTATTTTATAAAATTTTTCCCGAGCACCACTATCTCACTCAACATGCAAATTATAAAATGTTTGGCATCAGATTTTTAATAAAAATCTAAAATATTTATAACAGTTGCTAATGATTAATGAAGAGCTCTTCTGAAACCCATATGTGAATTATTCATATTATCCTTTATTTTTCTAATCTGTACCAGACTCTGTTCTATTTTCCTTTGATATTAAAATTAATTTCCAAATATTAAATATATGATGAAAATAATCAACTTAGGATAGCTGTTTTCTCCACTGCCACCTGTTATATATTGAAAACCATATGAATTTTAAACCTTAAAAAATGTGTATATTTTATATTTCTGGAATATATAACATTTCTGGAAATAAATCTAATAAGACATTGTTTATGTTTGAGTTTAAAAAAATCACAAAACTGGGATAATGTAAGATAAAATTTAAATTTCACAAGAACATAATCTATATTTCTTAAAAGCTAATGCCAGTAAAACAACTATGCTATTTACAATTCCATATGGAATCAGATGAGAAGGCTGGTTAAGAAAACAGGTTGGTAATCAGTATTAATGACAGTACATTAGGAAGACTCATACAGTGCTGACATAGAATCACATTGAATTCTATGCAAAAGGAAAACAATCAATTTCTATCGGCCCATCATAACTCAAACACATCTATTTAGTAAAAATTTTCAAAACCAACTTGTTCTATAGTAGAGCATAGAAGATACATATATTGGCATAAGTAAGATCAAAACTCTGACTTTCAATAAAAATACATTAGTACCAAGAGAGATCTCAGTAGCAAGGCCCAAGATAAATGCCTCTTCTGATTATCTTCATCAGTCTGACTTATTTCATGATTTTCCAATTTCTTATTGTTAGAGGAAGGAAGGGGGGGGGGATAAGAACATATGTTCCTTCTTCTGTTACCTCATTTAATCATTTAATATTTACAACCAGCCAGATAGTTAGATGCAACCCCCTTCACACTGATGAGAAGATGACTTGTCCATAGTCACACAGCAGAAGGATTCAAAGTAAAGCCCATTCTTTACTGCATATATAAGTCTCACTCACAAGATACTGCTTAAGTTCAAAAATGGGGAAATTACATTTTATTGGAAGAGCTTTTTCTAGGCCTTAGACAATGATCTTGGGGTGGCAACATCCTCACCCAGCTAACTTTATCTGCCAAGAAATTGAAACATGCCTAAGAGGACCTATTATGTCTATAATATTTGTCTATGTTCCAAAGGAGATGGATACAAAATGTTTCAAATGAGAACTAAATTGGGATACATATGTAGAAAACTTTAAAATCAGTGAAGTTTATACTAATAGAAGTTACTTTCTCTTTTACATAAGAAGTCTGAAAACTGGCAGTCTAACACTGCTCCATCAAGTAAGGCAGCCGCATTAGGAAACCAGATTCCCGCCTTTCTGCTTCATCATCCTAATGTATGGATTATATTATGAAGATCACCTCGTGGTCCAAGATGGCTGCTGAAGCTCCAGCCATCACGTAAGTGTTCAAGCCAGAATAAAAAAGAAAGAAAGATAAAAGAGTCGAAGACTGGGCACTCTCAGCTCAGATAGCTCCCTTTAATCAGCCTTCCTAGACGTCTCATAAACTACCTCCTTGTATATGGTATCCTAGGTAGGAACCTTGTCACATGGACACCCCTTAAAGCAGATGGATGGGAAATCCTTTTTTTCAGATGGCTGCATGTCCATCTAAAAGTCGGAGTCTGATGCTAAGAAGCAAAGAAAGAATGGATATTGCTGTAACCACACATCCTACTCTGTACTGTAGCCTTTATGTGCAAAGACATTATAATGGAAATTAACACACATGCAGTGTTTAAAAAAAAAAGGAATAAATTAAGTATTTTTGTCTATAAGGTTAGATCTATATTTAAGCTGACTTTCAAGATCCCTCCCATCTTGATATTTTATAATTGCACCTACACTACACATCCCATAAACCTTCAGCTTCGCTTAGACCCAAACATCTCCTCAAGAAATGTGTGGGCCCCTCTCCTTTCACTGACTCAGGAGTGATCACATTTTTGTTTTGTACATCCCAAAGCCTAACGCAGTGCCTGGCATGCAGCAGTTACACTCAGCTTCACGAGTCATTGCACCTACCTTGGGCAAGGTCATACAGAACATGCAGGATAAAAAGTAACAAAGACACCTCAGAAATACTGTTTGCCTCAAGGTGTAATGAATCTCAGTCAGACATACAAAAGAGAGACAGTGTCTCTACCCTGTTAGGATGTCATTTGGATTAATTATTTTAACAGTTCTTTATTAAGTAGGTTTCTAGAGCAAAACACAAAGCTAAGTGCCACGGAGACCACAGAGTGGATGAGACATTGATCTAGCTTCTGAGGGAGTATCTTTTGAAGGAGGTGAGATGACATACAGAGAAGTAAATATAGTTCTTGGGGTGTCTGGGTGGTTCAGTGGGTTAAGCATCTGCCTTCTGCTCAGGTCATAATCTTGGGGTTCTGGGATCGAGCCCCATGTCAGACTCCCTACTCAGTGGGAAGTTGTCTCCCTCTGCCTGCTTGGGCTTGCTCACACGTTCTCTCTCCCAAATAAACAAAATCTTAAAGTAAATATGGTTCTAGATATAGAATGAAAATAAAGAGAGAATATGCAAAAAGTGCTCTGGAACCCCACAGAATAGGTTGCAGAATACACACACCAGGAAAGAAGAAGCTGTTCTAAATGGCTGAGTAAAAAAGTTGGAATTCAAGCTTATTTGGCTTTTTTTTTTTTTTTATGATTCCTAAGCCCATATATGGAATAAGAAGAAGCAACCAAGTTAGCCATAATTGTGTTTTTATTAACTTGACCAGTTCGATGACTAATCCATGTCCAAATTGGATGGTTTTATAGGTACACATTTAGGTAATACTATGCCACATTAAAAACAGCTATTAAGTTGATTAAGACTGAACTCATTTTCAGGATCCACTGCAAACAATTTTCCATGCTCGACGTACACTCAGAGAACGTGCGGAAGGTACTGAAATGGGAGCAAAAGTAGGGGGAAAGAGTGGCACACCATGATGATAGCCTGCTATGCACTGCTTCAGGCTTTAAACCAAATACCATCCTAGAATTTTACAACAGTGGCAGTTCAAGGAGAAATAGCGTCATAATCTTCTTTAGCTATTCAGGTACTCTTTCATGTAAAATGGCTCACACGTAAAAGGAAATAGGGAAGGTTCAAGGCAATACTTTAAAGAGTCACCAAAATCTGTTAAAAGTTTTCAGGGCTAGGTTTATGAGGCTAAAAAAAGGGGAGGGGGGTTCATTTTTGTCTAAAAAATAAAATCAAACAACTGAAGGAGACCCATTTCACAACGATTTTCAAATATGTGAAAACAGGTTGCATGCTTCCTAAGGGATCATTCACAGGCAAAAGTGAGGCATAAATGCCTCCTGACCCGCTGCCACTCCCCCCTGCAGCCTGGCTCTGTGCCACATTGAGCAAAAGCAACCATTCACCTGGGTTTCCTACCTTCTCCTTGTCATTGCAAACTCAAGCGGTTTTTTCAGTAGCTGTAGAGCTTTGACCTTTGCTGCTCTCTGGGTTTAAATTCCCTGACTAGGTATGCTGCAGGTGGGATCCTCACATATTTCCTGAGGAAAATGCACTGACCCACCCTCTCCGTGGACACTGTTTGCTTCATCTCTATCTCGATCTCTATCAATTTCCTTTTACTTATTTTTATAGGACTTTTGTTCCATCCTTTTCTTATTGCTATAAATCCTCTTCCTGGCTGGCTTTTACCTTTTTTTTTTCCCTCCCTCCCCCCCTTTTTTTTGACGGCCACCTTTATCTTTCTGCTTGGTTTCAATGATCAGATCCAGGCTAGGATTTAAATCCGCACTTATACCCCTTATGTCTAGAATTCCCTATCTGAATTTCCAGTTCTCTACATAGGAATGTCCATAACATCTCAGATTCATTGGACCAGAAACTGAGTTAGTCCTTGTAGCTTCCCAAATTCCCGTCCCCCTCCTTCCCATCAGCCATGCTAGAAGAATCAGAGAGATGTGCCAACTCTTTGAGGACCACACATCCTCTCAATTTTCTACTACAATTTAAAAGACCCAACCCCCGCCCCTTATTATCTGGTTTAGGGCCTCTAACCTAGTTTATCACAGCAGACTTTTACCAAGTTTTCTCAACTCCAGTTTTTCATAGAGATAGTCCCATGCACCTCTCATACCTGTTCTGCATATACATGAAATTGGAGGTTTTCTTATTTTCCAGAAGGTAAACCTACTCAAGGTCTCAGACATATATAGGTCTAAGCTTGTTAAGGTGAGATTTTCAACATCCTGTTCTTGAATTCCTGTATTTTTGCCACTTTATCTGCGGCAAGCAAAAAAAAACCTTTAACTTTCAAAAGACCGTAATATTTTTCACCTTGTCTACTTTTGCTCAAACCATTCTGTCAGCCTGAAATGCCATTTCCTCTTCTCTACCCCTTGCAATCATTTACAATAAAACTTTTCATAAATAATGAAAGCCCAAAATGCTTTGTGGCCCATGTTGGCAAAAAAGAAGATTTGGACAAAATTCACAACAAAAATATCCAAAACAGAAAATGTAAACTGAGACAAATCTAACATAAAAGATCAATGTTTTAAATATAGTGATCAGTGTCCATAAGACACGAAAATCATCACAAATCATTTTTAATATCTCAGTTTAAGAAGGACCTTTGAAACTATAGATGAGGAAGGAAAATGTTCATTGACTCATTCAGTTGTTCCTGATGACTTTCCTGCTACTATGTACTGTTTATGAAAGTCCTTTTCTATTGATTGATGTTACTATGGCCTTGGAGATTATGAAAATTTAAACAAAATAATTCCATTTTGTCTGCTGTTCTGCAATGATCTCAAAAGGACATTCATCCGTGGAAATATTCATTTATTTACTTGACATGTGTTGAATAGTATTATTGTTTGAGACACATTTGTGGATAAAAATGCCTGGATGGTTAAAAAAAAAAAGTAAGCTGATAAATGCTGTAAGGATTGTGTCGTGGACAATTCAAAGAAGGAAAAGATCACTTATTTAAGTCAGATTAACACCATGGAAGAAAAGACATTTGAAATAGTTCCTGAAGAATGTATAGTATTTCAAACGTAGCAAGATGACAAAGAGTAAGGCTAAGGAAATTCCCCAAACGAAATGGGAGTATTAGGATTCTTTGGATAACAGTGAGCAGTCCAACTTAATGGTTAAAAGTGATATGGAAAAGAGATGGCAAGCAAATGAGATCAGGCTTTTGATCCAACCATCCTGGGGGACCTTGAATGTCAGATTAAACAAAACTTGGACCAGGGGTGTCTGGCTGGTACATTCAGTTAAGTCTCTGATTCTTGGTTTCAGATCATGATCTTCAGGTCATGATCTCAGAGTCCGGAGATCAAGGCCTGCCTGGGGCTCTGCCTGCCCTCACTCTCACTCCCCGTCCATCCCTCCCTCCCTTTCCCTCCCCACTGCTAGCACCCCTGCCAGTGCTTTCCCTATCTCCAAAATAAATAAATAAATAAAACAAACAAACAAACAAACAAAAAATAGAATTTGGACCAGTTTATTCCTTATTCTGTCATCAAGGATGGTACATCCATGAGGTCTGAGCTTTAAGAGACTGGTCTGGCAGCGTCATCCAGACTAGATTTTCAGAAGATAGGGAAGCACTAGTGAAGGAAAGGGAATAATGGGTGTGTCATATGAAATCTTCAGATCCTAGCAAATACTTGGCTATGCTGGTAAGATAGGTGAGAGACCAGAAACATTGTGAAGTTTCTGGCCTCGGTAAAAGAGAATGCGGTGGGGGGTGGGGGGCAAGGGGGAGCATCAGCAGAAATCACTAAAGGAGAAAGGAAATCAAGTGTGGGGAAAAATGAAAGGAATTGCGTTGAGATGTTTTCTTCTGGTGGTACAAAATGAGTTACTTGACAAACAGCGCTACTGCTAGCAGCTCCCAAGATCACGTTCAAACTGGTTTCCTCCCACCACTAACTACCAATAATTCTGTGTTCCCACCGTCCCTCCTCTTGCCCACTGCAGCATTTTTGTAGCATGACATCCTAGCGCTCCTAACAAACTCTCCTCCTTAACCCTCAGAAACTTAGACTAGAAATTTTTAAAGGAGGGGGGAAATACCACTTCATTGACCTAGGGAGTGGATCATTTGGGGTCTAAAAAGAAACTTTAGGATACCTAGGTGGCTCAGTCAGTTAAGCATCTGCCTTCAGCTCAGGCCGTGATCTCAGGGTCTTGGGATCGGAGCCCCATATTGGGCTCCTTGCTCAGCAGGGAGTCTGCTTCTCCTTCTCACTCCGTTTTTTCTCTCTCTCTTTCTAATACATAAACAAAATCTTTCAAAAAATAAAAAGAAATAAATAAAAAGATATTTTACCTTTCAACCTAACTGCACCCCATCCCCCACCTACACCTTATAGGTTCCCAAGTCAGGGAATGGGAGCGACAAGACTCAAGCCCGCCAGCTCACCTGGATCACCCAAGGCTTTGTTGCTGAAAGCAAGACATTTTCAAATCTATTTTAAAACCCCTCAAATGTGAGTGCCTCGGTGGCTCAGTCAGTTAAGCAGCTGCCTTCAGCTCTAGTTATGGTCTCTGGGTCCTGGGATCCAGCCCAGAGTCAGGCTCACTGCTCAGCAGAATGTCTGCTTCTTTCTCACCCTCTGCCCCTCCCCCCAGCGACCCTCTCCTGGATGCATGTTCTCTACCAAATAAAATCTTAAAAAAAAAAAAAAAAAAAAAACTCTCAAATGTTTCCAGTTGTTATGACTTTCTTACTGATAAATTTGGATCAATTACTCTGTATCATGAACAGTGTTATTTCTTAAACTAGTTTATACAGTTCTGCTAAAAAAAAAATAAATAAATAAAAGTAAAACAAGATACAAAAAACCCTGTTTTTATAATCCAATTTTGTCAATTACCTAATCATGTCAAAAAGACTGGTCACATGTTAATGCTGATGACAACATACCTTGAAGTGATGGAAATATTTAATTTGGGGTATTTCATTCTGCTCAATATATTTACTTTTAAATCTTCTAGGTACTTAAACACCAGAGAGATGTTGAAATTCCTGGAGGTTTTGAATAGTTCATAACTAACATTAACATTTTATGAAACCCAATAAAGGCAGTTTTGCAAATGATTCTAAAAAGTTAATAACTTGGGAAGGCACCAGCTTATTATGTAATTAGCAGGCCAAAACTTTCCTAACTAATAACTCTAGAAGCCTGATTCAAAGATCAACTCCTTTTTCAGGAGAAACGGAACTACAGATGGCCTTCTGGACACGTTTTCCTGTTTTAACTAGCCTTTCGAATTTCTGTATTTTTTTGTGTTGAGTAAAAAATAGCTGAAATACTAAAGCCAAAGCAAAACTGGACACAAAATTCAGCTGATAAATGATGAAGATACTGTATCTTTAGCACTGCCATCACCCACCATCAAGAACTCAGGTGTTGCTGCCAAAGGAAAATCAGAGTTTAGATATTTGGTGACATTTCATAACCCAACCCTCCAAAATTGCCTATTTTTTTTCTTTATTTCATTCACTCACCCACTCATTAAGTGTTTGTTCACCATCTATTGCCACAAAGCCCTGAGAGGGGAATACAGAAATAAACAAAGTCATGAGCCTAAAGGCACATATCATCTGACTTCCTAGTAGTCTGCAATGCCAAATTATCAGCCCAAGCAGAATAACTTTTTTTCAAAACTGAGATCAAAGAAACCTTCAGGAAACTGAAGATAGGCCTGGACCAAAATGTTTAATAAACAAATCTCCAGAAGCAATGGACAAAAGAGCCTGAAATGTGATTTGAAGGATACTGAACACAAAATCGCAACACTACCAACAAGTATTCTATTCTGGCTGACTTTCAAGAAAACAACAGAGAAGCAAGTAGATCCAATAAGAACTAAATGCAAAGACAGATAGATTTATAAAACCACCTGTATATCGCTACTTTATAGTTTACAAAGTGTTTTTATATATGTGATTTCCTCTAATCTTATCTTTAGATATAGTACTTATGGCAGTGTGTGTGTGTGTGTATGTATACATTTTTTTAAGCAAACCATCATTCCTTTTCCTGTAGTATCTTCTATGTCCACAAACACTGATGATTCATCCATCTCTATCTAAGTTAAAATGACAAGAAATGTTTTCTCTGATTTATTAGTAAACAACCGACCAGCAACATTAGCTTTTAGGGAAAGATTAACAACATTGCACTATAGTAGCTGTCATGTTAATTTAAGGAAAAGCTGTTAAAAATGTTTATTCTTTATAACAGACCATTCAATAATCATTGCCTAATGGATAGGAAAATAGTATAAAATACCTTTAGAACTAAAGCAGAGTAATCAAAAAGTTGTGATGTTTTAGTCTAAAAACTTTAGAATTTTTTTTTAAAGACTTTTATTTATTTATTTATTTATTTGACAGAGAGAGAGAGATCACAAGTAGGGAGAGAGGCAGGCAGAGAGAGAGAGGAAGAAGCAGGCTCCCCGCCGAGCAGAGAGCCTGATGCGGGACTCAATCTCAGGACCCTGAGATCATGACCTGAGCCAAAGGGAGAGGCTTAACCCACTGAGCCACCCAGGTGCCCTAGTCTAAAAACTTTAAAAACTAATACTGATGCTAAATCCTGAATGTAGGATATTTCTTTATGGTTCTTTAATTTTACAAAACATTTTTCTTTATTCTAAAATCTTAATTCTGTATTGCATATGAAATCAAGTATTTGATAAAGCTGTTCCTTAATATTGCAACTTTACTTGTTTTTGTCTGAAGATAGCTGCCAATACATAGGCAGATATTCTTCCTAGGTTCCAAAACAGTCAAATATGAGACTATGGGATTTTCTCCTGTAAATGTAATTATCATTTTTACTTGAAAGTGGGAAAATAAATCACTGATGAATAAAATTGTTTTCAGTTACACAAGAAATAACAGAATTAAGAAAAGAACCCTAAAACTTGAGTTACTGCTTTTCACCAAAAGTTACAATGTAAATGTTCATTCCATCTACCCATTTAGATTAAGATTTTTTTTTCAAGCCCTTGATAATATGCTCAAGCAAATCAACTTCATTCTCAGACATTAAATTTCTGAGTTCCTATTTAGAGATCAGGTTCATGTTCTTCTGAAAAACCTAGGTCAATGCGGTATTTCTATCCCAAATTTCTTTTCCTCTTCTGATTACAAGGTTGAACAACATGTGAAATCTGAATCTATAAATGTTTCTGTTACACCCACATTTGTTACATAAACAACGATAAATCAAAGATAGTTGTACATATCTGTTTAGTTGATTTATTTATTTTTATGAGCCTCTGAGACTAGAATCCCTATACTTTACCTAATTTATATTCATAGATACTAACCAAAATTCTTTCACTTGGAAAGAAATAAAAACATGCTAACTCCAAGCATGTCGATTTTAACGTAGGTTAAAAATATATTAAAGATAGGTACTGGTGGTCTTTATACAACAGAGACATTCAAGAAATCCATCAGCATCAAAAAGGCAGCTTCAGAAAGTAGAAGTTGAATACTACCTAATGTAGACTGGTATTTGGAACACCAACAAATGAAAGGGGTGTGTGTGTGTGTGTGTGTGTGTGTGTGTTCTAAAAATTAAATGTAGAAAACTAATATGATTTTATTATAAGATGGAATAGAATCCTGGGAGACTAAGTCATCTAGGAAATGTCTGCCCATGTATGAAATACATTTAGAACAAATGAATTAGCATGTGCATGTAGCAGAACTATGTGCAAGTAAGCAATGTGGGCTGAAGACCATTAGAAGCCTCCAAAGATGAGTGAGACAACCCACATGGCACAGGAAAATTATTAGAACTTGTATTCATGTTTACTATTTATATAAAATGAGAAAGAAATAAAGCTTTATTAATATTCACATTTAGGTTGACACTCGTGCCCTTGTTTGGTCTCTATTGGTGAGTAATGCGTGCCACACAGTATTCTTAATATTTGGATGGGAGAATCAGGTTGGGTGATGGAGGAACACACGCTCATTTGGGAGTTCTCAGCAGCCTCCAGTGGACGACAGGGCATGGGTGCTCAAGGAAGTGGATTTACACGCTATCAAATTTTAACTAAACTAATTCTCACAAAAAGAACAATGGCCTGAAAGGTTACTGCAAAGAGGGGCACCTGGGTCGCTCAGTCAGTTAAGCATCCAACTCTTGATTTCGGCTCAGGTCATGATCTCAGGGTTGTGAGATCAAGCCTGGTGCTGGGTGTGCAGCCTGCTTAAGATTCCCCCTCATCCTCTGCTCCTCCCACCCTGTCACACTTAAAAAAAGAAAAAAATAAGTATTGCAAAGAAACTAAACTATGGACAGACTTAACACAAAGTAGAAACAAACAGCAGGAGAAAGACAGTGTTGTCACTTCTCTTTTCCCTGTGATGAGCTTGCCAGCCACATTTTGGGGAAAAAGCAACTTCTGAGATGAGGTAGGGTCGACTTTTTGCAGTCTTCAAATAGAATATTTGAAATATGGATTTACATCCACTATTTCTTATAGTAAGCCTCATTTTAAGGGTATAGTTTGCCATGTGATGTTACCTCATGTAAATAGTACACTAGCTTATACAACATACTATTTTAAATTATTGGGTTTTTATACTAAATTTTGTTATAGTATTAAAATATTAGGTATATTAAAATACAACAAAACATGAGACTTTTAATCTCAGGAAACAAACAGGGTTGCTGGGGGTGGGGAGGAAGGATGAGGTGGCTGGGTGATGGACATTAGGGAGGGTATGTGCTATGGTGAGTGCTGTGAATTGTGTAAGACTGATGATTCAGAGACCTGTGCCCCTGATGCAAATAATACATTATATGTTAATAAAAATAAAATATGTATTAAAGTAGTATTCTATGTAATAATAATGTAACAGATAAAAACACATGCATTTATTGAGTGCTCATGGTCTAAATCTTTCTCCTGAAGTGGGTCCATGAGAAAAGATGTCCGACAATGGAACAAATAATCCTAAAATTTGTACAGAATCAGGAAAGACCCTGAATAGCCAGAGGAATGTTGAAAAATAAAACCAAAGTTGGTGGTATCATAATTCCAGACTTCAAGCTCTATTACAAAGCTGTAATCACCAAGGCAGTATGGTACCGGGACAAAAACGGACACATAGATCAATGGAACAGAATAGAGAGCCCAGAAATGGACCGTCAACTCTATGGTCAACTAATCTTTGACAAAGCAGGAAGGAATGTCCAATGGAAAAAAGACAGCCTCTTCAACAAATGGTGTTGGGAAACTTGGACAGCCACATGCAGAAGAATGAAACTGGACCATTTCCTTATACCACACACAAAAATAGACTCAAAGATGGATGAAAGACCTAAATGTGAGATGGAATCCAACAAAATCCTGGGGGAAAACACAGGCAACAACCTCTTCGACCTCAGCTGCAGCAACTTCTTCCGAGAAACATCACCAAAGGCAAGGGAAGCAAGGGCAAATATGAACTATTGGGACTTCATCAAGATCAAAAGTTTTTGCACAGCAAAGGAAACAGTCAGCAAAACCAAAAGACAACTGACAGAATGGGAGAAGATATTTGCAAACAACATATCAGATCAAGGGCTCGTATCCAAAATCTATAAAGAACTTATCAAACTCAACACCCAAAGAACAAATAATCCAATCAAGAAATGAGCAGAAGACATGAACAGACATTTCTCCAAAGAAGACATCCAGATGGCCAACAGACACATGAAAAAATACTCCACATGACTCTGCATCAGGGAAATACAAATCAAAACCACAGTGAGATACCACCTCACACCGGTGAGAATGGCTAAAATTAACAAGTCAGGAAACGACAGGTGTTAGTGAGGATGCAGAGAAAGGGGAGCCCTCCTACACTGTTGGTGGGAATGCAAGCTGGTGTAGCCACTCTGGGAAACAGCATGGAGGTCCCTCAAAAAGTTGAAAATAGAGCTACCCTACAACTCAGCAATTGCACTACTGGGTATTTACCCTAAAGATACAAATGTAGGCATCCAAAGGGGCATGTGCACCTGAATATTTATAGCAGCAATGTCCACAATAGCCAAACTAGGGAAAGAGCATAGATGTCTATCAATAGATGAATGGATAAAGAAGATGTGATTATACGTATATGTATGTGTGTATACACACACACACACACACACACACAAGAATATTATGTAGCCATTTAAAAAAAAGAAATCTTGCCATTTACAATGACATGGATGGAACTAGAGGGTATTATGCTAAGCAAAATAAGTCAACCAGCGAAAGACAATCATCATATAATCTCGCTGATATGAGGAATTTGAGAAACAAGACAGAGGATCATAGGGGAAGGGAGGGAAAAATGAAACAAGAAGAAACCAGAGAGAGACAAACCATAAGAGACTCTTAATCTCAGGAAACAAACTGAGGGTTGCTGGAGTGGAGGGTGGTAGTAAGGATGGGGCGGCTGGGTGATGGACACTGGGGAGGGTATGTGTTGTGGGGAACACTGTGTGTAGTGTAAGACTGGTGAATCATAGACCTGTACCCCTGAAATAAATAATACATTACATGTTAAAGAAAAAAGATTCACACTGCCCTTACTTGGCATCTTTTGTAACATTTTATTTATTTTTAAAACTCCTCCGAATTGTACATTTTTTGTCTAGGTTCACTTAGTCCTCCACAGCCAGCTGGCCCTTAAATAAATTCAGAGAGAGAGAGGTTAAAAAAAAAAAGAAAGAAAAGATGTCTGAGTTCCACTGTGAGAGTAAATAAGAGAGTTCATGGTTTATCTATCGAAACACGTAATGGAGAGCTCTAGGAATCCATACTCTTAAGAAAAGCAAACCAGAAGAAAGCAGAGTGACCAGCAATGAGTCTGGTCATTTTTGTGGCCGCTACCTGAGCCTCATTAAGTTTGTGTGTTGTTGTATTTGGATCAGAGCATTTCCGTCATGTCTAACATGGTGAGGACACAGTTGCATAGTAAAGAAGGGAGGAAGGGAGGTAGGGGGAAAGGGAGAAGGCAAGGACCGGAGGAAGAAAGAACAGAAGGAAGGAAGTAGACAAGAAAAAAGCACAACTAGTAGTGCTCCTATAAGAGACGTAACGGCTCTTGTACCCACCGTCTCTCTAGGGAACTGGGCCATGCTTCCCAAGCACTGGGGTGTCTGGTGGTCCTGAGGCAACTTCCTGCTTGTTCTCCTCACCAGCCTTGCTAACCTCTCACCTCCCACAGGAAAAGCTCTAGACACGTATAAGTGCTTATTTTCCCTCACGCCACAGGAATGAGCTGACGGCCACAGTTTCCATTGCAAAGAAGATAAGAACAAAGTACAACACAGCGAGTAATTTATAATAAGGGCTAATTACGTCTTTAAATGGCAGAAACCTTAATGTATAATCTTTTTCCAAAACATAGAGCAAAGCTGCAGCACAAACTCTGCAAAGAAGAAGGATTTATTTATCCCCAAGGATGGCTCTGTAGGTAACAGCTGGTCAAGAGCAGTAGCGGGAGGGGCTAGAGATACTCGCACGGTCTAGAATGTAGCATATTGACTTCATACAGGATGGGCCATACTACCACCCACAATACGGGCATCAAGGCATAATTTTTTTACATTTCAAGACCTCACAACATGCCATAGACAACAGCTTTTGATCTTTAAGTAGGTTTACTCTGCCTCCACAAGGTCAGGCCTGATGACCAACCATCTCCATATGTCGCTCATCTTTATCGCAGCCACCCTGTCCTTGACCTTCCTCACTTCAACCTATCTCCATAAGTATGGCCATAACCACCTTCCTAAAATGTTTTTGTTTTGTTTTTTGGGTTTTTTTTTTTTTTTTCCTAGGGCTCTGTTCAAAATTTGTCAATGGGTGCTCACTTCCCACTCAACTCTTCAGTCTGGAATTCAACAGGTTCCCAACCCATCTTTCTAGGACTATTGCACTTTGTTCCCCCATCGTTTGACAAGATGGTTCCCCCATCCCCTTGGTTTAACTCAAAGATCCTCCAGGCACCAAGTAGCCCTTGTTCCTCCCAGCCAGCTTCATGCTCTCTGCCTCTCAACTCATCCCAGCTTTTTGTCTTTATCAGTATGCTCTTGGCCTTCCCAAGACATGACCTCCAAACAAGGGACATAGTCTCATTAAACTGTTGTCTGGAATGCCACTGGAATGCTTCCAAGCACATTATAGGGCTCAGGAAACAGCTATGAAGGGACAAAGGAAGAAGGAAAGGAGGGAGGGGGAAGAACAGAGTGAGAGGTATGTCATTGGTTACTTACCTTATTTTACCTCCTGACCTAATCATATTAAAGACAAGACTGATGACTTCTCATCAGAGCTCCCACAGATCCTACATAGTGACTTATGTATGAAAACCCTACTATAAATTCTCATATGATCGAGTATTATAACCTTTCAATCCTTTTGAAAAGGTGGGGGAGGTGGGGGGTGGAATTTGCTTCAAAGAGCAGATTCCATTTAATAGCATATCTTTCCAAGCAATGTGTAAGCAAGCACTGGTCTGTAAGCCTGCTGCTGGGAGGAGGGCCCCACAGTCATTGTGACAGTGATAGAGCCTCAGTCATGTCCTCACTCAGAAGGGACACAAAGGCCAGCAATTCTATCATCCTACAGTGCTGCTCTCAGTGAAGTGCAGCCCTCTGTCCACTAGGTCATCTGTCTTAGATTTGCTTAAACCGAGAACAACCTACCTGTTACTCATTGTCAGTAAAAGTAAGGTTTTCAATCACCAATAGTCCCGATCTTTTTTAGAACCACTGGGCCTTTCTGCTATAATCATACATCTGAAAAGAACAATTATCATACCATATTTTGTCACTTTAACTCCACTTTAAATAAAAATTATTGCACCTTTGTTAAAGGACTACTTAACTTCTATTTTGATACTTGGGAACACTTTTTTTTTTATAAGATATTATTTATTTATTTGACAGACAGAGATCACAAGCAGGCAGAGAGGCAGGCAGAGAGAGGGGGAAGCAGGATCCCCACGGAGCAGAGAGCCCAACGTGGGGCTCAATCCCAGGACCTTGGGATCATGACCTGAGCCGAAGGCAGAGGCTTTAACCCACTGAGCCACCCAGGCACCCTTTGGGAGCACTTCTTAAAGGGAAAAATTACATTCTCAAACCTATCCCCCAACTGTTCATCCACAGCATCATCATTAGGGATTAGCGACCAAGTAAAAGCCTTTTCATTAACAGAAGCTAAGAAAACAGTTAAAGAAATCGTTGTTTAACTGTTTTATAATTAATACCATGTTTCACAGCAATTCAATTTTATTCAAATTTAATAATAAGTATTTTATGTCAGTACAATTTTATTATCTTTATCATTCTTTAAAGAAAAGTACAAGCCCACATGTAATTTGGCCACAAGTGATTTCAGGTATTGTGCCTTTTCTTTTTTTTTTAAACCAGCTCTGTTATTACAGCAGAGGCTCGCGTAGGATATCAGCATTGTAGAGAAGGAAGTGTTTCTTCAAGATCTGACTGCCTCAGTGGTCTGTGCAGTGCATTCATCCACACAACCTGATGAGGAAACAATAAACTATGGTTCCTCAGAAGAACGAGATAGGGCTCAGGGAGAGAGCCCTATCTCTCTACACAGACACAGATTCTCCTTAAACAGACAACGGAGAGAATTCTGGCAAAAGCCAGCATGGAGAGTTATGCAACTATCAAATAGCCCCTATTTTTTCACATTTGTAAGCAAAATATTGCTTTTCTCTAGCTAAGAAAACAGGCACTAAATTTGCAGTTTCGCATCTTAAAAACATCTTCAACTCCTTTGTAGTTGGATCTTGTTTTGCATACAGCAGGACGAAAACAATTGTGTGTACAAATTCTCTGAGATTCTTACCTATAAATGATCAGAGTTATGGTAACAGGTGAACTTTCCATGTTTGTGTTTTTTTTTTAGCATGGATCTTTCTTCACAAGAAAGATTCTTCCTCCCCCAAAATAGCCTTCTGTTGCCATTTCATATTAATTTTATGAAACATCAAAAATACATTTCATGGGTCTCCTGAGAGCTTCTAGGTAAACAATGAAAACCAAAATAAAACCTTGGTAAAAATCACCAAATAAAAACTTACAACTGTTTAAAAGTCACTTACATACATACTTCATGTGCATTTTTTTAGAAAATAATAAATGGCTTTTAATAGGTGAATTTTTTGGCAACCACCTACTAATTGACATCTGGCCCTTTGGGGAAAATAATTTATATTACTTGAGCTCCTCAAACACTCCTTACTTGTGAGTTGGAGACCACATAGGATTCAGTAATTCTCAGTGTGTGCAAATTAAAATTATCTAATACTAATATTAATCTATCTTTGAGCTTTCAATATAAAGTTATGAAGAAGCTCAAAGAGATTGAGTCAACATGAAGGCTGAAAGGCATGTGGTAGAGGGCTTCAAACAAGCATTTAGAGGCCAGATTTTTGGAGTTGGAATGCTGGCTCTCCTACATTTTTACCAATCAAACTTCTCTGGACCTTAGTTTTCTTACCCCAGAAGGGGCACAATAGTAGTGCTTACTGAGCTACTGTGAGAGTTACATGAATTAGCATTTGTAAACCTTGAGCAGTACCTAGCACATAATAAAGACTAGATCAACTTTTATTTGAAAGTAATATTTGTACCATGTATTCCACATGGTTCCAACTAAATGACATTCTAGGAAAGGCAAAACTATGGAGACAATAAGGACATCAGCAGTTGCCATGGCCAGAGGGAGAGGAGAGGAATTAGAGCACAGAGGATATTAAGGGCAGTGAAAATACTCTGTAGGATATATCTGATGGACATAGGTTATTACACATACGTCCAAACCTGCAAAATGTATAACACAGACACTGAAAGCCTAAGGTAACCTGGGGACTTTGGGTGATTATAATGCATCAACATAGGTTCATTCTTGGCTAAAACAAAACAAAACAAAAATACCATTCTGGTGAGTGATGTTGATAGTGGAGGAGGCTGTGCATGTATGGAGGTGGAGAGTTTATAAAGAATCTCTGCATCTTTCTCTCAATTTTATTGCAAATCTAAAAAAAAAATGCTCTTAAAAATTGTCTTTTTAGAGATGCCGGGGTGGCTCAGTCGTTAAGCATCTGCCTTTGGCTCAGGTCAGAATCCAACGGTCGTGGAGTCTAGTCCCACATCAGGCTCCTTGCAGGGAGCATGCTTCTCCCTCTGCCTCCTGATCCCCTGGCTTGTGTGCTCTCTGACAATTAAAATCTTAAAAAAATACTGTCTTTTAAAAATAAAGTTAAATAACTATGAACAACAAAATAAAGTGTGAGCAACTATAAGGAGAAAAGAGTTACATCTGACAAGATAGCACTTCAATAAATGGCACATGAAAGAAACATATGTAGGTAGAAGAAACAAACAATCCAATTAAAATATGGGCAGAGGACCTGAACAGACATTTTTCTGAAGAAGACACACAGATGGCCAACAGACCCATTACAAGATGCTCAAGATCACTCATCATCAGGAAAATGCAAAACAAAACCATAATGAGGTATCACCTCACACCAGTCAGAACGGCTAGTATCACAAGACAAGACATAACAAGTGTTGGTGAGGTGGTGGAGAAAAGGAAATACTCATACCCTGTCGGTGGGAAGATAAATTGGTGCAAACACTGTGGAAAACAGGATGAAAGTTCCTCAAAAGAATAAAAATAGAAATATTATATGATCCTTTAATTCCATTACTGGGTATTTTCCCAAAGAAAAACACTAATTCAAAAAGCTACCTGCACCCCCTATGTTTTTTGCAGCATTTATAGTACCAAGATGAGAGGCAACCCAAGTGTCAATCAATAGATGAATGGATAAGAAGATATGATGTGATGTGATTTTTATATATAGGTATATTTTATATATATACATACATTATATATAAATATGTATGTGTGTATATATATATATAGAGAGAGAGAGAGAGAGAATATTACTCAACCATAAAAGAACGAGATCTTGCCGTTTGCAACATGGATGTATCTAAAGGATATTAGGTTAAGTAAGTCAGAGAAATAAAATTCCAGAGGATTTCATTTATATGTGAAATCTAAAAAAAAATGAAACAAATGCACAAACAGACTCTTAAATACAGAGAAATGTTGGTTTCCAGAGAGGAGGTGTGTGGGTAAAGTAGATAAAGGGCATTAAGAGGTACAAATGTCCAGTTATAGAATAAATCACAGAGAAGAAAAGCACAGCATTGGGAATATAGTCAATAAAAAAAATATATATATATGGAGAAGAGTAACATTTTCCTCATACTTCCTCTTAAATTTATTTTTTTCTGTTACAGCTTTATCTTCCTCCCAAGCCTCCACCCTGTTAGATGGAGGTAAGATGAGACTGTGGTAGTGAAGATACAAAACTTGCCCATTCACAGTGTCTCCAACTTTTCCAATTTGAGTTACCTCCTACAAATGAGAATCTGGGATGAGTAAACATGTGTAGGTTTTCTTCCATCTCCTGCTGCTCCCATATCAAGAGCAAGCTGTCATGTAATCTCATAGCAGTGGCCAAGGAAGAGCCAAGGTTACTACCCATTGAAGTGTTTCCTCCCCTCTTGTGTCTATGCTGGAGGCCTTGTCATCCCCGAATCCTTAGTGATATACCAGTTCTCCTTGGCCTTTCAGCATATAAAGGCATCCATTGCTGCTAATTGCTGATCCTGCCCTTGACTAACCTCACCAGGGCATCACACAAATACATTTCAATCCCCTACAGGGGCTGAGTTAGCCTGAGTTAGGCTGAGAAGCCTAAACACCCTCATTCCAGCTCCTCCCTCTGTGAGAATTGTCCTATTTGTCAAAGCCACATTGCACATGGCACTGAGAACAGTGCTTGAGAAACTGAACCATTAGCTCTGGTACTCTTCAGTTTCCCCATGTCTTTCTAAAATGTTCTACAGCTCTCTGCCCTCACTCAAGATTTAGCTTCAAAACAGGGACAATGAGGGTTTTATTGAAGGATTTTCTCATCCTACCTGACCTTCCTTCTCCTCTTCCCACATTCCTCTAAGGAGGAAAGGGAATGCATTTTTCCCCTTCCACATGGTAAGGACTCCCTTGTGCCATATCCTCAGGTCTAGCTACCCCTGGTTTCCAATAACCTTGAGGCCCAGATTCACCAGGCTCAGCTCTTGTTAGGTAAACAGCAGAACACAACTAGAAACCAGACATTGCCAAGTTCAGAAACTATATTGGTTTACTATTCTAAAAGAAAATATCCCTTTACCTATGAATTAACTTTTCTAAATGGATAGGCCAAAACACCTGGAGAAACAGACACAAATTTTTTATTCCTTCCTATCAGGTTTTCACAACTATGTGGTATTTCACAAGTTTTCAGACAACTTTCATATACAGCATCTCGTTTTAATGTGATAGCAATGTTGTGATTAGGCAGAGTGGGGATTAATATTCTTCTTTTATGAACCAAGAAACCAAAGATCAGGGAAGCTCAGATCAAAAGGTAAATAAATCGACAGATGGGGCCAAACTACAGGACTTGTGCATCACACTTTAGTTCCCTTTGGTATGTCCTCCTTCCAGCTGTTGCATCCAAAATTCCCTCCCAGCTGCCCTCTACACCAAATTTGTGTAGGACAGCAAATAGCCTGTGGAGAAGAGGAAATCTTAAGTGATCTCCTTAACACTTTGTCATCAGCAATCTAAGAAGTCTACTTTTCATTGCTCAAGTTTCTAAAATAAAATAACCATTAAAGCAACAACTCAAAACAAGTTTATTTCCTCTATGCCCACTTTGATACCCCTTAAATATATAAAATTAATAATTTCTTTATTTAAAAGTCTAATGTTTAAAGCCATTCTTTTAAAGTTATGTCTTATAACTTGTATCTTAAAATGGCTGCTCAAGTCCTCTTTGCTCAATAAAATGATTATGAAGTAAAAAAGAAGAAAGCATCCCCAATTCACTGCCAAATCTATGTTCCAATATAGAACCTTCACATTAGCTCTTTCAGTGATCAAAACACTTCTGCCCAGGCTTTCTCCTCGCAGCCCTTTGATCCATGTACTGACTTCATTCCACATTCATCCAGCTAAACTGTAAACTCCTTGAGGCCAAGGCCAGTGTCTCACTCATCCTTGCCATCTCCCACTCCCTCACCATCCATACCCTAACTCGCTGCACATCATTTCCCACAGAACAGACTTCAGTGAATGTATGTTATCAAAAGACTCTCTTCATGGGATACCTGGAAAAAGTTTAACATTGTTTCTAATTCCAGAAAAACATATCTTCTTAAACTCTGAATCTCCTATTCTCCATTAAAAGTATTATTTTTAAAAGGTCTTTTCAAAGATATGGAGAAAAAGGAACACTCGTGCACTGTTGGTGGGAATGCAAATTGGAATAGCTATTGTAGAAACAATGTAGAGGTACCTTGAAATATTAAAAATAGAATTACTATACGATCCAGTAATTTTACTTCTGGGTATTTACCAAAACAAACAAAAATACTAATTCAAAAAGATATATCTACCCCTATTTTATTGCAGCATTACTTACAATAGCCAAGATATGTAAAAAACCCAAGCATCCATCCGCAGAAGAATGGGTACAAAATATGTGGTATACACATGTGTATGTATATGTATGTATGTGTGTATACAAAAACACACACCCACGCACACACACACACACTGGAATATTACTCAACCATAAAAAAAAATGAGATCTTACCAGTTGCAAAAACATGGATGAACCTAGAAGGTATAATGCCAAGTGAATTAAGCCAATCAGAGAAAGATAAATACCATATGATTTCACCCATATGTGGCATTTAAGAAACAAAACAAATGGATAAAGGAAAAAAGAGACTGGGCACCTGGGTGGATCAGTCATTAAGTGTCTTCCTTCAGCTCAGGTCATGATCCTAGGGTCCTGGGATTGAGCCGGCATCGGGCTCCCTGTTCAGTGAGGTGTCTGCTTCTCCTTCTCTCTCTGCCTACCTCTCTGCCTACTTCTGATCTCTGTCTGTCAAATAAATAAATAAAATCTTTAAAAAAAAAAAGAAAAAAGAAAAAAAGAGACAAACGAACAACAAAAAAAGGACTCTTAAATACAGAGACCAAACTGGTGGTTGCCAGAGGGGAATGGGGGGGGGGGGAGGTTAATGGGTGAAATAAATGAAGGGGTTCAAGAGTACACTTATCTTGATGAACACTGAGTAATGTATAGAATCAGTGAATCATATAGTACACCTAAAACTAATATGTCTTTGTTAATTACACTTCAATTTAAAGAGAAAAGTTGTTTTTAAAAACAATGTAGTTTGGGGGATGCCTGGGTGGCTCAGTTGGTTAAGCAGCTGCCTTCGGCTCAGGTCATGATCCCAGGGTCCTGGGATCAAGTCCCACATCGGGCTCTTTGCTCAGTAGGGAGCCTGCTTCTCCCTCTGCCTCTGCCTGCCTCTCTGTCTGCCTGTGCTCACTCTCCCTGACTAAATAAATAAATAAATAAATAAAATGTAGTTTGGGATGCCTGGGTGGCTCAGTTGGTTAAGCCGCTGCCTTCGGCTCAGTTCATGATCCCAGGGTCCTCGGATCGAGTCCCACATCAGCGTCCTTGCTCAGTGGGGAGCCTGCTTCTCTCTCTGCCTCTGCCTGCCACTTTGCCTGCTTGTGCTCTCTCTCTCTCTCTGACAAATAAATAGATAAAATCTTTAAAAAAAAATGTAGTTAGGGGCGCCTGGGTGGCTCAGTGGGTTAAGCCTCTGTCTTCAGCTCTGGTCATGATCTCAGGGTCCTGGGATCGAACCCTGCATCGGGCTCTCTGCTCAGCAGGGAGCCTGCTTCCTCCTCTCTCTCTGCCTACTTGTGATCTCTCTGTGTCAAAGAAATAAATAAAATCTTTAAAAAAATGTAGTTCATTTCCTAGCTCATGAATGGATGAGTCAAAAACTGACCATTGTTCTTCCCTCATATACCTGTATTAGAGAAAATGGACAAGGTTGTGAGTGTCTGATGGGAGTAGGAGGAGAAAAAGGCGATAAATCCACATCTTCTGTAGTGGGAAACCAAAAAATAGAAGAATAACAACAATAAACATGTTATTCAGAGATGTGGAGGCAAATTCTAAAATAATTACACAAAAGAGGTGCAAGGATTGGCTTTGGAAGGGGAAAATTCAGGAGAGGAGGGTCAAGGAACTGCTATTTTTCATAAATAAAACCCTTGTAATTTTGATTCCTTAAACTATGTCTCAAGTACAACTTTCATTAAAAACAACAAAAAATAAAGATGTTTAAATAGAAATGTAAAAATTAAAAATTAAAAAAATATATATGGGAGGGGAGCATGGCAGCAGAGTAGGAGGACCCCAGGCTCACCTTTTCCCATGAATACAACTTGATAACCATCAAATCAACCCAAATCCCCTAAAAATCAACCTGAGGACTGGCAGAACAAACTCCACAACTAAAGGTAGATATTAGGCCACATCAAAGAAGGTAGGAAGCGTGGAGACACAATTTGAGAGAGAAATAGATCATAGCTGCTGTGGTGAGGAAAGTGATGCAGTCACAGAGAAGGGCAACAGACAGACTAACACACAAGGAGGTCACAGGGAAAATGATTCCCTATAGCAACTGGCTAGGAAAGCAAAAGGGTGTCAAATTTGTGAGTTCTAGTAACCTGCAAGCCTTAAATCTTGAGTTCTAAAGGCCAATGGATTTGGCCTGGGGAGATCCCAGAGTGATTGATGTGCTCTTGCAAAGAAGACAGGGAGAACAGCCTACAGAACACAGCATGGAAACAGTCACTTAAAAAGCCCCTGTGGCAACTGTGGGGAGGTTATTTGCTCATCTCAGAGCGCACCCCAGAGAGATAGTATTCATGGAAAGACCTCTCTGTGAACAAAGGAACTGACAGATGTCATTTCCCTCCCCTACCCCTCAACATAAACTGGAACCAGCATAACACCTAAACTAGCTACCTAACTTGCTTACACCAAGCCCCACCCTACTGCACTCTGCTGGAAGTACCCTTCCCAATCATGCTTGCCTCAGACCTAGCACAGCAGACCCCCCATTCCAGATGTCCAAACCCCTGCCCACACCTCCTCTCCTGGTGCAGGAGTTTCAGAGAGCCTCAGTTTTGGAGGTGGTGGTGACAAGTCTCATTTCACACACAGACCAAAGCACACCTAGTTACAATGCACCACATTCAGGCCAGGGACAAAACACTGCCCACAAAAGGCAAAGAGGTTCTGCAGATGACTGGCCTAAAGAATAAAGCAGCCAGGACAAGAGAGCCGAGCCCATGTGCTGGAGACACTCTGGGAAGCACCAGGCTCTGCAGAACAGGGAACACTGCATGGCAGGTGACCACAGGACCTTTTCTTTTTAAGGCCATAACTCTCAAGAGCAGAACATATAGCTGACTTTCCTAACACAGAGAAACACACACAGAGACTTAGACAAAAATGATAAGACAGAGAAATTTATCCCAAAGGAAAGAAGTAGATAAAACCACAGCAAAAGCTCTAAGCAAGAGAGACACAAGTAATAGGACTTATGGACTCCTTAAAGCAATGATCATAAGGATACTGACTGGACTGGAGAAGAGTAGAAGACATCAGTGAGACCCTCAGCACAGAGATTTAAAAAAAAAAAAAAAAGTACCAATCATTAGATAAGGAATGAAGTAAACAAGATTAGAAACACATTTGATGCAATGAACAGACTGGAAGAAGGAGAGGAATGAACTAATGGCCTTGAAGACAGAATAATGGAATGTAATCAAGGTGAACAAGGGAGAAATAAAAGAATTACGCAAAATGAGAATAGACTTAGGGAACTCAGTGAGTACCATCAAACATAATGACATTCACGTCAGAGGAGTTCAAGAAAGAGGAGAGAGAGAGAAAAAAAAAAAAAAGAGCAGAAAATGTATTCAAAGAAGTAATAGCTGAAAACTTCCTTAATTTGGGGAAGAAAAGAGATATATGGATCCATGAGGCACAGAGAACTCCCAACAAAAATCAACAAAAGCAGACCCAGAACAAGACATTATAATTAAATGATCAAATATAGTTATAAGGAAAAAATTTTACAAAGGGCAAGACAAAAAAAAAAGGTAAGAGAAACCCCATAAAGCTAGGAAATTTGCAGCCAAGAATATTCTATCCAGCAGGACCATCATTCAGAATAAAGGAGAGAGAGAGTTTCTCAGATGAACAAATCTAAAGGAGTTCAATACCACTAACCAGCCCCACAGAAAATATTAAAGGGGACTCTGAGTGGAAAGGAAAAACCAAAAGTGACAGTATGAAGGTATGAAACACAAAAGCAGTAAAAATTATTTCTGAAAAAAAAAAAAAAACAGTCAAAGTTCTCACAAAATAAAAGGATGTAAAAAATGACAACATAAACCTAAAACATAGAGGGTAGAGGAGTAAAAAAATGGGTTCAAACTTAACCAACTTAATACAGCCTGGTATATGAAGAAGAGGTTATGTATAAACCTAATGGTAACCATATATCAAAAAATCACTAATAAATATGCAAAGAATAAAGAGAAGGAAATCCAAGTACATCACTAAAGAAAATCAGCAAACCATGAAAAAGGATCAGAGAAAATCTTCAGAAATAACCACATAACAATAAAATGACAATAAATATATATCAATAATTACTTTGAATATAAATGGACTAAACACTCTAATCAAAAGACATAAGGTAACAGAATGTTTAAAAAAGCAACACCCATCTATCTATACTGCCTCCAGGAGACTCATTTTAGACCTAAAGATACCTGCAGATTTAAGGGAGAGGATGGAGAAACAACGATCAACTGGATGTCAAAAGAAAGCCGGGGTAGTGATGCTCATTTTGGACAAAATAGACTTAAAAACAAGGACTGTAACAAGAGGGGGGAAGAAAAAAGGACACTGTAGCAAAATAAAGGGGACAATACAATTTATCACATAATACTTGTGACAATACAAATTATCACAATTGTAATATTTATGCCCCCAAACTGAGAGCATCCAAATATATAAAGCAGTTAGTAATATAAATGATCTAATCGATATTAATAAATAGTAGGGGATTTTAATACCCCCCTTATATCAATGGACAGATCATTTAAACAGAAAAGTCAACAAGGAAACAACAGCTTTGAATGACACACTGGGATTGGTGGATTTAACAAATATTCAGAGCATTCCATCCTACAATAGAATACAAATTCTTTTCAAATGCACATAAAACACTCTCCAGGATAAATCACATATTAGCCCAGAAAACAAACCCCACAAATTCAAGAAGATCAAAGTCATCTTATGCATATTTTCTAATCATCATGCTATGGAAAGACCACAAATGCAAGGAGGTTAAATATTATGTTACTAAACAATGAATGGGTCAAGCAAAAAGATCAAAGAGGAAATCAAAAAATGCATGGAGACAAATGAAAATGAAAACATGAAGGTCCAAAACCTTTGGGATACAATGAAAGCAATACTAAGAGAGAAGTTTATAGCAACATGGGTCTACCTGAAGAAGCAAGAAAAGTCTTAACCTCACCTTACACTAAAGAAGGTAGAAAAAGAACAAACAAAATCTAAAACCAGCAGAAGTAAGGAAATAAGACTAGAGCAGAAATAAATTATGTAGAAGATAAAAAAAATAGGGGCGCCTGGGTGGCTCAGTGGGTTAAAGCCTCTACCTTCAGCTCAGGTCATGATCCCAGGGTCCTGGGATCGAGCCCCGCATCAGGCTCTCTGCTCTGTGGAGAGCCTGCTCTCTCCTCTCTCTCTCTGCCTGCCTCTCTGCCTACTTGTGATCTCTGTCTGTCAAATAAATAAATAAAATCTTAAAAAAAAAGAAGAAGAAGATTAAAAAAATAATAGAAAAGCTCCATGAAACCAGGAGCTGGTTCTTTTTTTTGGGGGGGGAGGGGGGCAATAAAATTGATAACATTGATAAACCTTTAACCAAATTTGTCAAGAAAAAAAAGAAAGGATTCAAATAAAACCACAAATGAGAGATGAGAAATAACAACCAACACCACGGAAATACCAACAATTAAAAGATTATGGAAAACTACATGCCAACAAATTGGACAACCTAGAAGAAATAGATGAATGAATTCCTAGAGACATGCAACCTACTAAAGCTGAAACAGGAAGAAATAGAAAATTTGAACAGACCTATAACCAGTGAAGAAACTGAGTCAGTAATCAAAAAATTCCCAACAACAAAATGGCAGGACCCGATGGCTTCACAGGGAAATTCTACCAAACATTTAAAGAAGAAGTGATACTTATTCTTTTCAAACTATTCCAAAAAATATCAAAGGAAGGAAAACTGCCAAATTCATTCTATGAGGCCAGCATTACTTTCATACCTCAACCAGAGAGAAACCATAAAAGAGAGAGAACAACAGGCCAATATCCCTGATATAGATAGATACAAAAATTCTCAAGATACTAGCAAACCAAATCCAACAATACATTTAAAAAGTCATTCACACAATCAAATGGGATTTATTCCTGGGTTACAAGGGTGGTTCAATATTAATATCAATCATGATACATCATGTCAATAAGAGAAAGTATAAGAACCATATGATCATTTCAATAGATGCAGAAAAAGCATCTGATAAAGTACAACATCCATTCATGGTAAAAAAAAAAAAAAAAAAAAAAAAAAAAACCCTCAACAACTTCTGTCTAGAGGGAACATTCCTTAATGTATTAAAGACCATAGATGAAAAACTCACAGCTGACATCTTCCTTAATGGGGAAAAACTGAGATCTTTTCTCCCATAAGGAACAAGATGAGGATGTCCTCTCTTACCACTTTTATTCAACATAGTAATGGAAGTCCTAGACACAGCAATCAAATAGAACAAAGACAACCAAATCAGTAAGGAAGAAGTAAAACTTCCATTATTTTCAGATGACATGATACTATGTATAGAAAACCCAAAAGACTCCATCATAAAACTGCTAGAACTGATAAAGGAATTCGATAAGGTTGCAGGATACAAAAATCAATATACAGAAACCTGTTGCATTTCTATACATGAAAAATGAAGTAGCAGAAAGAAAAGTAAAACAATCCCATTTACAACTGCACTAAAAATAATAAGATACTTAGGCATAAACCTAACCAAAGATGTAGAAGACCTCTACTCTGAAAACTATAAAATACTAATGAAGAAATTGAAGACCACATGAAGAAATGGAATGACATTCTATGCGGTTAGACTGGAAGAATATGGTTAAAATGTCTTACTACCCAAAGCCATCTACACTTAATACAATCCCTATCAAATTACCAACCGCATTTTTCACAGAACTAGAACAATCCTAAAATTTTATCGAACCACAAAAACCCCTGAATAGTCAAAGCAATTCTGAAGAAGAAAAGCAAAGCTGGAGGCATCACAAATCTGGAATTCAAGTTATATAATGCAGCTATAGTGATCAAAACAATATGGTACCGGCACCAAAAAAAGGACAATACACCAATGAAATGGAAAAGAAAATCCAGAAATGAGCCCATAATTACATGGTCAATTAATCTTTAACAAACCAGGAAAGAATATTCAATGAGAAAAAAAAGAAGGTTTCTTTAACAAATTGTGTTGGGAAAATTGGACAGCAACATGCAAAAGAATGAACCTGGACCATTATCTTACACTACACACCAAAAAAATATTCAAAATGTATTAAAGATCTAAATATGGGACCTGAAACCACAAAAAGTATACAAGAGAACACAGGAAGTAACTTCTTTCACATTGGCCACAAAAACTTCTTTCTAGATAGGACTCCTGGGGCAAGCGGGAAAAAAAGCAAAAATGAACTATTGGGACTTCATCGAAACAAAAAGCTTCTGCACAGCAAAGGAAACAATCAGCTAAACTAAAAGGCAACCTACAGAATGGAGGAAGATATTTGCGAATGACCTATCCAATAAAAGGTTAGTATCCAAATATATGAAGAACTTATGCAACTCAACACCCAAAAAACAAATAATTCATTAAAAAATGGGCAGAAGACATGAATAGACATTTTTCCAAAGACATACAGATGGCCAACAGACACATGAAAAGATAATCATCATCACTCATCATCAGGGAAATGCAAATCAAAGCTACAATGAGATATCGCCTCACAACTGTCAGAATGCCTAAAATCAACAGCGCAAGAAACAACAGGCATCGGTGAGGATGTAGAGAAAGAGGAACTCCCTTACAGTGTTGGTGGGAATGCAAACTGGTGTAGCCACTGTGGAAAGTAGTATGGAGGTTCCTCAAGAAAGTTAAAAATAGAACTACCTTATAATTCACCAATGCACTACTGAGTATTTACCTCCAAAAAATAAAAACACTAATTGAAAGCGATACATGCACACCTACGTTTACAGCAACTCTATCTAAAATAGCCAAACTATGGAAGCAGCCCAAGAGTCCATCAATAGATGAGTGGATAAAGAAGAAGTGATATATACTTTTTTCAATGATTATTATTCAGCCATAAGAATGAAATTTTGCCATTTTCAACAACATGGATGGAGCTAGAGACAGTAATACTAAGGAAAATATGTTAGACAAATACTATATGATTTTAATCATATATGGAATTTAAGCAACAAAACAAACAAGCAAAGGGGAAAGAGAGAGAGAGAAACCAAGACATAGACTCTTTAAATTATAGAGAATAAACTGATGGTTACCAGAAGGGAGGTGGATGGGGTAGAATGGGAGAAATAGGTGATGGGGTTTAAGGAACCTACTTGCTGTGATGAGTACCAGGTGATGTATGGAACCATTGACTCACTATATTGAACAACTAAAACTAACATAACACTGTATAGTGACTGGAATTAAAATGAAAACTTTAAAAAAATAATGAAAGGTGTAGCCTTTTAATGAAAGGGAACATACAACCTTTTCACCTTTGCAAAGACTCTCATAAAATTCCCAACTCATCTGCAACATACAATTTTTTGAAATACTCTAATTCACTTAACACTTTGCCATACATCCATGCATCCCTTCCTCACAATTGAAAACATCCATTTTATATTTGTACATTTTAAACTTCTACATTCCAAATTTTCACAAGAATAATTTAAACCAGATATATTTTAAATGAAACATTTGCTCCTGGGAATACAGACAGACAAACCTGGAAGAAATATGCAAAGGGTCAAGTATTGAAAACGTGTACAAGCCAATGAGAGAAGAGCATTCTACAGGCAAAAGAATGAAGAGGGAACCATACACCAAGCATACAGAAAAACAGACATTCGAGGGAAATCAGTGCCTCTCCATGACTGGTCAAGGATGAAGGGAAGCATAGCCGTGTTTGGTGTTTGTTCCAGGTACAAAGGCCCAACACCAGGAAATGACTGAAGCCTAGCATAATGGAAAAGAAGGCTTTCAAGTTTTCTGACTTAAAGAGACCTCAGAGACTTTCAAGTTCAAGCCCTTCTTTTAAACATGGCAAAATAAAAAGTCCACACTTCCTATATCAGATTAATGCTTCCTGAGCAGACCCTCAAGCCCACCGGGGAGAAGAGCTTTGTTTTCCCTCAACTCCAGGTTCATACTCAAGTGGGATGTGAAGCTACCTCCCAGCCTGACTTATCGGATGCCACCTCCGACCTTTAAGGGCAACAGCATAACCTGCAATGCTCTGGGGATCTCTCTCACCATGCTCACTGAGCTCCTGAGCACAGAGCCAGACTTGGGACTGATCTCACAACTCTGAGATGAGGACCTGAGCCAAAATCAAGAGTTGGATGTTTAACCGACTGAGCCACCCAGGCACCCCCATGCAGTAGTTTATATAGACCCAATGTTCATTATATCACAACTAAAATGGATTTACTCCTACTAGGCAAGACCTCCCTGTAAGCTATAGATGGTCTAGTACTTTCGTACTGCTGGATATTGATAAATGATTATCTTAAGGTCACTGAGGATCTTGGATCAAAGAAGGCAGTTTAATAAAACTATTATGAAAACATTTACTCCTATGAGATCACTGTAAAGTTTAAATAATATACCTGTTGACTGTTTACTGATTGGTCATGCTGATTTCAAACTAGTCTTGGAGGCATTTCATATGCGTATACAAAATATTCAATGATAATTGATAGTTTAGCCTGATTTACATGGTCTCTATTGAAACACTTCTATTAAACTTAATGTAATTTTTGTGCACTGATGATTACATTTCTGGCCGTTTGCTAGTTTTTGCTCAGTATCATTTTTTGCTCTGAAAATCTCCAGGCAACCCTTTAAGATTTTCATGCTTAAAAACAAACAAACAAAAACCAGCACCACGGTAGTTACTTTATATAGTCTACTTAACAAGACCTGTTTATTCTGACACGAATTTTCTACTTCAGCTGTAAACAATACTTTTCAAGCAAAAAAACTAATACATTACAGGTGCATAAATTATAAAATTTAGTACCCTCTTTAAAAATATAATGAAACATTCATAACCACTAGAATCTATTCAGAAATATCACACATGCAGTCCCCTTTCAGCAAGTGATAATACACATCCCTGAGGTTGGGTAAAAGCTGCTGTGAGCTCTGTAGTTCAAAGACAAAGGTTGTCGTACAGTGGAGCTAGGTTGAACACCTGAGTGCCAGTCAGGAAATCTGGAAGCTGTCTGTTCCAAGATTTAGCTTCCCCTCGCCAACCTCACAAATGAACTGCATTCTCCACCTGATAATTACTATGTGTTTTATAGTATACTTCATTGTATGCATTCCATTTTTACAAAGAAAATTGGAAATGTTTGGTATCATGTATTGTTCTCATAACCTAAAATAGCTAGGAAGAGCATTGAAAAGAAGCACCATCAATTTTGTGTGAATTGCAAAAAGAGAATGGACTATGGAAGATTGAAAGTTCACACAAAAATACATGTTAGGGGGCACCTGGGTGGCTCAGTGGGTTAAGCCTCTGCCTTCAGCTCAGGTCATGATCCCAGGGTCCTGGGATCGAGCCCCGCATCGGGCTCTATGCTCAGCAGGGAGCCTGCTTCCCTCTCTTTCTGCCTGCCTCTCTGCCTACTTGTGATCTCTCTCTCTCTGTCAAATAAATAAATAAAATATTTTAAAAAAATACATGTTGGGTGTATTTCAATTATTCAGGTAACAGATCATGGAAAAATGTGCCAAGAGAAGTAGAATTTGCAAAAATGTCATGCAAGTTTGAGGAAAGCTAACTAGAATATTGACCTTGAATACGTCATTTAAGTGAAAGTATTTGAGCTCCTTTAAGGAGTAATATCTTCTGAGTGCACATAAACTCACAAGAAGAAATATAAGGAACTCTCACTAGTACTCATTTATAAATTAGCCATAATTTGTCAGTACATATATTGGTTGTAATATAGGGCAAATGGCAACACTTTAAGTCACTATTGAATATCAAAATATTTGTACTATTGCTGTAGACATTTTATTGATAACATGTTAGTTTCAAGAAAAAAAAATCCAGTCCCACTTTACAGTACTGGTTTTTATCATAGTAGGTAGAGATTTCGATGCAGTTACTTGTGTAATCTCAACCTGGTCATACACTCTGCTTGTTTAGACAGATTTTGACATAGAGTATGACTGCATACACTCTTGTTGTCAAGGAAATTTGTATTGTTCTACTTCTTCCTCCTTATGCAGGTGAGGGAGGTACATAAAAAATAGTTTCTAAACCTTATTTGATTAGAAACTTTCATTCTAGGTATGTCTTGGTATGTAAATGTTTCAAATTTCAGATTTCTAATGTCACAAAAATGATAGTACTCTAACCAAAACAGTGGTATTTCAATGCATTAACATATATACTGAAATACCAAAAACTAGTATGGACTCTGAATTAAAAAAAAAAATCTAAGATTTGATCAAATTCTCCTTTTGTGAACATAAACAAAAATGGTCCCCACGTGTGTCCTTAAGCGCAAAGGCTACTTTAGTGAACATATCTATGTGTGATTATACATCTCCATCTAGGAGGATAATATTGGTTACAGTCATTGCCAACTTTACAAGCAACCAAACTCTACATAAAGCCGAGGTATCAAATTCACTGTTGCAGGGGCGCCTGGGTGGCTCAGTGGGTTAAAGCCTCTGCCTTCGGCTCAAGTCATGATCCCAGGGTCCTGGGATTGAGCCCCGCGTCGGGCTCTCTGATTGGCAGGGAGCCTGCTTCCCCCTCTCTCACTGCCTACCTCTCTGCCTACTTGTGATCTCTGTCTGTCAAATAAATAAATAAAATCTTTGAAAAAAAAAATTCACTGCTGCAATCTGACTGGTAGATGGGTTATTTTTTTTTCTTTTTTTCTAAGTTTTATTCAGTTGCCAACATTTAAAAATTGTAAGATTTCACATCAAAAGTCCATCTTTTCCATGAAAATCTAAACTTCTAGTTCCTCTTGAAAACTCCATTCTTACTTGGCAACAAAAAGTTGTCACCAGGATGTCATTGAGTAGGAGCTTGTGGCCCCAGCTTGCACCCAACACAACTGGCTTGTTTACATTAACTACTGGGCCTGGAGGGGGTGGAGCATTAGAGTTTGCAAATCCTGAGCTGTAGGTGTGCTGGATGGGTCAATGCTGGGGGCCTAAGGGATGCAGAAGTCTAAATGTGTGGAGACTTCTGAACCATTATTATTCTGAGTGGTCCTGTTCACAGGATTCTGAGCACAGATCCCAAAAACGCCATGTTGAGGAGGAGGTGTTAGGATCCATCTACATTATAACCTCTTGCTTCTTCCTGGTCTTTAATGCAGTGGAGAAAATCAAGCCTCTCTTCCTGGCTTTGGAGCAAAAAGAGCAGGCATCTGGAAACCTACCCGTCACTCCACGCAGGAAAAAATGTGGCTTATTGTCATCACTTTTGTAAGGTCTGATTCCTATTCCACTCTTCTTCCTGAAAACTAATTTCCACATAGGTTGCTCTCAAAGGTTTCAAAGACAGCAAAATAGAAACACAGAAGGAAAGAATTTAAACCCAAGTGGTTTACTATAGAAATGACCTTATGCCTTAGTCCACTCAGGCTGCTGTAACAAAAATATCATATACTGGATGTCTTATAAGCAATCGACATTTATTTCTCATCACTCTTGAGACTGGAAAGTCCAAGATCATGGCACAGGCAAAGGTCTGGTGAGGGCTCACTTCTTGGTTCATGGTTCTTGGTTCATGGGTCTCACGTTTGTCCTGAGTCTTCACATTGTGGAAGGGATGAGCTAGCTTTCTGGAGTCCCATTTATGAGGACTCTAATACCAATTATGAGGCTTCTGCCCCCCTGAACTAATCAACCCCCATGGGCCACCACCTCTTAATATCATCACCTTTGGGGTTAAGATGCCAATATATGATTTAGGGGGCACACAAACAATAGCACCAAAATTTCTTCACTTTTATTATCTAGGTCACTAGCTCCCATCAACTTAATATCATTTTATAAACTATCTCTTGGAAATATTAAAAATCAGAAAGATAATCAGCTTCTTACATTTGATCCTACATGAAGAAGTCTCACCTGGAACCTCCCTGACTCTCACCCCAACAACCACCATTTACCCAGTACCTCACCTGGAGTAGCATCGCCAGAGTTCAGAAAACTTAATTCATAAGGTAAGGTGTGATTCATTGTGAGAATGAGTCAGAAATTATCCCTCAGAGTCTGAGGTGCCCAGGATTGGCAAGCACAGATAGTCGAAGTCTTGGTCAGGGAATGCAATAAGAAACAATGGCCTCTTTTACCAGCTCCCCTACCTGGGACACAAACCAGCTACTCGGCATCCCTGGCTTTTGACCATAAAGATCATGTGAGGAGGAAACAGACTGAACCCAGCATTCCATCAACAAGGCTGAAAAGCAGAATGATTAGCGTCAAGCTAATACTATTTTCTGCTCCCTTAAGAGTCTGGTGTGACCCTCTGCTGGACAGCAACTCTGCCCCACTTTGGGTATCACATCAATTTCCACATTTTGATATTTAGATATTTTCTAATTCATAAACTATAGCTGCTGGTGAGAAAAATATAGCTACTAAGGTAATTTTTTTTTACAAGATACAGAATAGATATAAGGAAGAATACATAGTATACTGTCAGAATGAATCAGAAATATAATTATGCTATCCCAATTAAAGCTTGAATGGAAGTAAAAATTGGGGGAGGAATGAAATGTGTCTGAATTTTATTGAAGACAAATATTGCAAAGTTGTTTTTAGAAATTTGATACATCAGTTTTAATGCCCTCAATGCTGGAAAAAGAGACCATTTCGAATAATGCTTTGTTTTAGTTTAGACTAGGTGAATTGAGTTTTTCTTTGATGTGACTGATCCCAAAGCTTTTAAATATAACTGATCAATAATCTGCCTTACTATGATTTATACCTGGTTCCTGTGTCCTATCAAAAAGTTATTAAAAGAAAACAATTATCACAAATAGCAAGTAAAATATTGTGTTCTGATGGAGTCCATGTTCTAAAACAGCAATAATGATTTCCCATTTTATATGAGTTGATGAAAAACTAAAGGAATCATATAGGCTCAAAGATATACCTATGACGACTTTTTACTAATTTGTTTACAAGGAAATGGTCTTAAAATTAAGAAATGAAAATCCATTTAAATACCAAACTTCAATAGATACTTTTCTAGAAGTTTGTACATGTTAAAGGGTTATTTAACTTTAAAAAGACAATTTGTATAACCCTAAAAAAAAAATCAGCTCATTTTGCTTTTACTTCTCTCAGAGGAAGCAAACAATGCAAGCTCCAGACTTTTAAAATTCCTTTTAAAGTTTTACACTAAAGCCAGAAATAACACTGACGCAAAGAGAAACTCAAATAAAAGCATTCTAATATAAGAAAGCCATAGTGAATTTATAGAATTTGCTTTATATGTAACCAAATTTACTGCTAAACACATGCAGAGAAAATTTTTCGAATTCAAAATTTTTTTGCAGGTGTGACTGTATGTCTGCAATTTCTTGGTTTTAAAAAACCTGTATTTGAAATGAGTTATTCTAATTAGCAAATTATCCTCATGACAGGTGTACCTCATTCCATGATTGAACAGCTATGTAACTACTTAGCAGTAAGAACCAATCTGTAATTGAAATCCTTCCACTGAAGTGTTAAAAATTCTGCTTCTAGTGCTTCTAGTCAATGCATGCAAAACAAAGATCATTCGTCCATAAACAGGGTGGACTTAACATCCATAAACACTTCTAAGAGTCATGGACTCTTACTGCTACTTATGGGGAAATTGAAGCATATGGTCTTGTCCAAAATGGCGATCGACGTCAATCAATCAAACAGGAATTCTACTATCCTCAGATAAAGCCTGACTGGAAGTCAAGACAAGAGAATGGCAGAACAAGAGTTCAAGTATCCAGACTCCAACCAAAATGTTTTTGTCTGATCAATTTTCCTTTCTAATTCTTTTTCAAGGGAAGAATATAGGAGTGTAGCGGTGGACATAGAGAGAGGGAGAGGCAAGTGAGCAAAGTGGTATTTTACATGATTTAAATGTGAGCTTCTGGCTCATTTAAATCCCAAACTGACTTTCCTATATATTAATGCTCTTAGGCCAAAGTTTTTCAATCCAAATATTAAAGTTATACTCTAAAGAAAAAGAAAGATTATAAATAAAAAAGCAGTAATAACCCTGACAAGTAAATTTTAGTCTTAAGAACTATAAAGCTATGTATAACTAATGTGCCTTCCCCAAGTAATTTCCCGCATATGTAAACATGCACATCTAAATCCAAAGGCCTGTGCAGCTGTAAAATAAGACTGGGTCTGTTCTTACTGTTTGTTTGCAAGTTTTTCTGTCTCCATCTTTGAACACTATACCCCATGGACACAGCACAATTGTACGAGGCATCAGACCAACGGTTGGGTGAGATCATTCTAGAACAGAAGGACCACATGATATTTGGGGTAGAGTTGGGGGAAAAAACAGTTGCAGTTATCCCCCAGGTAATATCTGGATATGTTCTGCAGTATTCTCCAGATAAACCCTGAATTAGTGTGGTTTCTGATTAAAGCAGTTTTTTTTCTTTTTTTTTTTTCTTTTTAGATCTCTTACTCTTTTAAAACATTTTCAAAGATTAGGAGCACATAAGGTCTGCTACAGACAGGAACACCTTGGATTAGTACAGCTCCTTTCCATTCTAGTAGGACTTCAACATTCATTGACCAAGATGATTTTGTTAAGCACTATTTCAAAACCGTAAGATGTGACAGCTAGATCTTCAAGAGTAACTCTTTAAAAAATAAAAGAATTATTTAAATCAATCTCTTACAAGCAAAACCAAAAATATCTACCACCCAATGTGGTAAAATAAGGGAACTCTGAATGACTTGCTGTGCCCAGCATTCGTTCCCTCTGTACCATGCTTGTCCTCTCCCCTTTGCCCCCGCCCCCATTCTCGTTTTTCTCTCATTTTCCCCATACCCCGCGGACATTACCCCTGTCAAGTGAGTGACTAGATAAGAGAAAAATTCAGATTGCTTCTCTGAAACATGAATACAACCTATTGGTGTGTTGTAGTCAGTCAATAATTGATCAATGCAGGGGTACATGAACCAAAACTTGAGAAAACTAACCCAATTTGTGACTAACTAGCATAGTCAATTCAACCAGAATGATCTAAATGTGTATTTCACATTGTCCGCCTCCGGACTTGTGAAGGGGTAAAGTAAAGTGAAGTAAATTACACTTTACTATAAATGTATTATGCTACAAAGATTTTTGTTTACGTTATGAAAAATTTGTCATGGAAAAATACTAAAACACTCCTTTCCAGATGCCTGCAGGTAATAAAATGATATTATACAGATTTTCCTTTAATGCCTACCATCTATTATTATTCAGGTATTACCAATCAATTATATCTCTCCTTTCTACCTTTGGCAGACACTGCTGCTTTCCTACCTGATAGCAACTTCCTTCTTTTTTTTGTTAAATGTATCTCCATTTTCTTTAGGTATCACACAGCCTTAGCCTTCCTGGAAGGGGGTGGAATGCTGATTACGTTTAAGTGCCACACGGTAATTCCATTCTCCTGGCCGTGGGCAACACAGGCATGGCAACGTGACCCACCCACAGACCAATGAGTCAAATGGGAATCTCTGATTTATGATGGCAGGGAATGTTTTTTCCTCCTTTACACTGGGACACATGACAGAAACCTTGTCATGTGTTTGGCAACATTGAGACACAAGAAGGAAGTCCCTGAATTAACCAGTCACGGATGTGCCATCCACTTCTCGTTCTGTATGATAATAAAATGCCCTTTACATTGTAGCCACATTTTAGGATGAGTTTGTTACTTGCAGCCAAAATCATCCTAGCTAATATGCTACTGTTTAGAACAAGAAAAAAAAAAAAAAAAAAAAGCAAGCAGTTGTGGATTCTTCCTTGTCTTACGTAGGATCTAAATAATTTAATAAGGGGTACAGAGTCCATGTGAGAATGTATGTTAATGCTTTCACAAACAGAGGATAGCCATTTAAGAACTGAGCCACATCTTATCTGACCTAATTGAGACACTTTCAAAAGTCTGGAAATAAAGCTGTGTTTAGTCCATATTTCTTTGTTTTTGTTTTTGTTTTGTTTTGTTTTCCAAATGTCCAGTCTATTTAACATGTCAATTTCAGAATCCCTTTTCTATCAAACACTGTCTGCAAAACAACACAAGGTAAAGGGAATCTTTGTAATTTTCTAATCAGTTGATTCTGTAGGTGAAAATGTTTTCACCAATTTAAACTATAGCTCAGGTTTAAAATGCACAAAAGATTGAACCTTGCTAAGTAGTCCCACCATTTTGTCATCTATTTGGAATAGAACTCACAGGTGTGCTTTGAAGTTTACAAACCATGCCTCGATACTTTGAAAATAACTTCTGGAAAATTTAAAAAGGAGAGAGTGTGAATCAGCCCATGCTCAGGAAGGTGGACCATGATCATCATATTTGCTATTATGACATATTAGATTATTTTCTTTCAGTGCTCGAAAGGCACACACTTTCCAAAAGAGAAATACAGTTCTTTATATTTGGTTCACATAATCCAGACCTACAGTGTCAGTGCCTGAAACAAATTACTGTTTATATTAGAAACTTAGTTTAATAAATTAGGTCTGGTCTATGGACTGTCAAATTCCTTATAGTCTGCAAATCATATATAACAGATGCCTTTTCCATGACTCTTAACCAGAAGTGGCCAACGTGATTGCTTCCTCCTTGCCGTTACTACGTTTTGTAGGTTTAGTTATCTACTGCCCACAGAGAATTAAAAACAATTTAAAAGGGCATCTGGAATAAAGCACTCCAAGGGAAAAAAAAAATCTTTCCATATGCAATAACTTTCTGTTTAGGTCTGAGAATTATTCAATAATTGGCACTTGTTTAAATAGACCATTCAGGATCAGTTTGGTTTTCCAATTTCAGATTGAGTTACAGGACTCCATTTTTTTTTTTCCAAACTCACTTTTGCAAGTCCTAATTTCCAGTATATTTGTGGCACCACTGTGATTAACAGAGGAGCTAATTTTTGTATAAGATACAAACACATTTTTCAAAAGTGTGGTAAATAATTCACTGATTTTTCCACAGATTGTTTATAAATTATGAATTTTAGCTTACGTGCCCTAGTTTAGAAAATATACCGGTGAAACAGAGGAGCGAAAAGCAGTAACTTTTGTTTACGAATTTATACAATTTAAATTTCATGAGAAACCTGGGTTCCTCCATCTTTCATGCTATTTTCCACACTAGCGTCCCTATAAGGGCAGGACCAAGAAATGTGTGCCTGTCGCTGCTGGGATCTCCACGTCTTGCATTGTCTGCACTCAACACAGGAACAGTTGTGGCATAAAAAGTTAATAATGACACACATGTAGAAGATTAAATAATAAGGCCATGGCAACTTACATCAACTCAAACCAAGACTTACAAATTCAGATCTATGGACATTTTCACTACCACGTTTTCCCTTTTTCAGCTCCACTGTGAACGCTATAATGTGTTTCCTTTGGGTTGTTTGGTCAGCAAACTCTATTCTAGAATTTCTATGCAGAGGATCAAGCAGATTGTACTAGCTCACATCTTGAAGACTAGATGGAGAAGGGACTCAGTGACCTTCGGACGTTTATGTCACTCCATTGACATTTCAATAAAGAAAATTATTCTTGGTCTGATTTCCTTAGAAAACCACCACCACCACCAAAAATACCAAGCAAAATTTTTAAAATCTTACAGATTAAAAGCATGCTCAGTAGATACCGTATTTGTGTAAAATAGGAAGAATGGTATTAGCCCGTTCGCACAATGAGACGCAGGTACGCGATCATCGAGGCCTTCTTTACCAACAACATAGTGATTTGCGAATATGCAATCTTATTTTAAATTTCACTCTTGTTCTTCGATCTTTCAAATGATTATAGTTTTCCTGGAGTGAAAATAACTTAAACTTACTAGACTTTTTAATATCTTTACAGCCAAACTGCTACAATTCTCACTTTGCTAATCTGTAATTCTCACAGAAGAACTGGCAACGTTACCCGGCCTTTAGCAAGGACCCTGAAGTGAAATCACTTAAAACTTCCTCTATTTTAATTTCAAATGATATACTCTGTATATAAACCACACAAATATGCTCTATCAAATACACTGACACGTACCTGCGATGTTAACATTTCTTCCCGATACCCTGGGGCTGTGGACAGTCTTGCATTGTGGAAGACTTGGCTGACTGCAGAACCAGGACAGAACTCAGAAATCCAGAGCTCTCTGCCGAAGGCCCAGACATTTCATGAAATTTGACTAAGATGCCACAGCTGAGCTGGGGCAGCAACTAGATTTGAACCCACATGTGTTACCTTAGTTTGTTTTTTAATCCCGGTTACCCATCAGATCACCTGGGAAGTTTTGCAAAGATAACATGTCCTCGGACTTAACTCTACGTTCTTAGTTGGTCTGGGGTGGCAGCTAAGGCTTCAGTATTTTTTTCATCTCCTTGGTGATTCCGACATAGTCTAGATTTGGAACCACTGGACCACTGCTCTTTGTACCACAATTCTGTATTTCAAAAAAATCAGAATTATATTTCCAGATTTATCATCATCCTTTCACAGCCTCTTCTCTGAAAGCGGCTGACAAATGTATTTGAATATTCAGAGAATGAAGCTGAAATTTGAAAAGTAAAGACTTCATTTCATAAGTATCCAACTGTACAGGACCCCTGAGGAACTAGATTGTGGCTAGGCACTCCGGTTTAAATAGACACACTAATCACAAGACAATATGGACATTTGATTTTAGCAAGGAAAGTCAAGGGAGAGAGAACATTTAAGTAAAGGATATACATATATTTAGGAAAATTCAAAATCGATTTTTCTCCTAGAAATCTAGAGCTATCATAAAATGTAAAATATCAAATTACAAAATTAAACATCTTCTCCAAATAATGAACTCACAAAACAGGTAGCAACCATTACCTTTCAGGTATAATAGCCATAGTAACGTTGCCATTTTTTGCCAAATAAATTTATATCTCCCCCACTGTCGCATTTTTTTAATTTAAAATATCCTCTGTCAATGAGCATTTTAGGAAACTAGACACTCTCTACTGATGGTAATGTTAAGTCGATACAACAATTTCCCCTTGGAGGCTATGATGGCTAATTTTATTCAACTTAATTGGGCCATGGGATGCCCAGATAAGTGATTAAATATTAACTGTGGGTATGTATCTGGAGGGTATTTCCAGAAGAGAATAACACTTCGGTGAACTGAGTGAAGCAGATGACCCTCCCCAATCTGTGTGGACTTCATCTTGTCCACTGAGGGCCTGAATAGAAGAAAAAGACACAGGAAGTTTGTACTCTCTCTCTCTCTGTCTGCCTCTCTCTCACTTTCTCTCTTCCTTACTGTTGAACTGCGACATCAATCTCTTCCAGCTCACGGAGCTCCTGGTTCTCAAGCCTTCAGACTAACTGAAATTAATTCCATGGGTAGCTTCCAGATTTTGTCTTGAGATTAGTATTAATTTATCCCAATTTACTAAGCACTTAGAGCACTAGCTACACAGCTCCCTGGGGAGAAAAGCATAAAGACTCATGGGAACAACTAAGGGTCCAAGTCAGGTCACAATAGAGGAGAAGGAGAATAAATGATATTGAGTACCTACAATAAACACAGTCCTGGACTAGGAATTTTTTTAGCCATCATTTAATTTACTCCCCTCTGCAACCCTATGAGATGCATATGATCCAATTTCCCATTTTACAGGTGACAACACTCAGGCTCAGAGCAGATAACTGACATATAGCTAGGGATCCAAACCTATGGCTTCAAAATCCATGCTGTTTCCCAGTACCTCATTATCCTCCCCACAGCGACGGAAGACCCTGTGATGCCCAACTTCAACCAATAACTTGGAAGTTCCTATATCTTGGAGGCCAAATGGAGATTCTATCAAAACATAATGCCATGTGGGAACCACAGGCTTCCAAAGGAGCTTGGGGTGCTCATCTTACCAGCCTCCCTGTGGGCGAAGCAGCACATCATCAAGCTCTCTGGGCTGCTTGGGATGAAGTCTTAGTGCAAATTATACCTTCTCAGATCATTTGATCTATATCTGATACTTTAAATATCTGATACTTGAAATTTTATAAACCCAAAGAACATTCAAGGAATATTTGTCATCTCTATAGTGTTAAACAAGGGCTCAGAAAAAAACAAAACAAACAAACAAAAAAAAAAACACCTGATGTTTCTGTACCATCTTGGTTCCAGATTTTCACCAACAGCCAAATGTAAGCAAAGAAAAGCATCAGTACTTAGAATTTAACATCAGCTCGCAGGAAAAACCCAATTAACTAGGCTGTCAATTTGCAACTCATGACATCTTTTACGTTTCTTAATATTTCCAGTATAGGCCTGGGAACTTGAATAAAAACAATTTCTCTTCAAAAATATGATCCTTTCTCAGGGTGCTTGGGTGGCTCAGTCAGTTAAGCGTCTGACTTTTGATTTCAGTTTAGGTCACGATCACAGTGTCATGAGATTGAGGCCCCTGTTGAGTTCTACCCATTCCCCACCCCCCATGCCCACTTGCATGCTTGCTCTCACCCTCTCTCTTTCTCTCTGTTTAAAAAAAAAAAATCCTTTCTGATTGTGTATATTTAGCACAATCCAAATGTTGTTTTATTATATTTAAATATTAAGCTCAAACTAAAAAGAATATACAGTGAGGCAAGTTAAGAGTCCATATTATATTTCTAAACACAATTTTGATTATGTATGATGTACTATTCCACTTAGAAATATCCAATAAATAACACTGGAGTGTATCAATAGTGATTCAATTAAATTGTTTAAAATCAATGACTACTGATAAAAAGGAAGTGTTTTATTCTTGCCTCTAATGTTCTACATTACTGAAACAATTAGAAACCTCCTCAGAATTATCTTTAAGAAAGCAAAATATTTCATTATTCTAAAACCCAATACTTTATTCTCAATAGGACTATGGGACAGGGAGGTCTTCAGTTGCTCAGCCTCAATTTCCAGAAAGACGAAGAAAGACCTTCCTCAATCCTGTCACAGGACTAGAAATCTCCAGTTTCAACATCATTTCTAAAATATCTCTTTAAAGGACAAATATTGTAATTTTGCTGAAGTGCTCATATTGTAGAATAAATCTATCCATTTCCATAATTTCTCACCTGACATTGCAGTGGTTCCCTGAGGGAACTGAACATGCCATAAGCCCATTGTGATAGGAAAAGCATATTGTGGTACCACAATGAGACCTTAGATAGGCAGAATGAAAGAGCACCTTTTTATTCAATCGAGTAGAAAATTGTAACACTTCTTTGTTTGACACGATAACTTAGGACCAGACCGCAAGTGCTTCATTTAATTTTTTTCTTTTCCTTCTCTTAACTTTCCACTCCTTTTTTGTGTTATTGAGCATTAATCTTTTACATTCATATTTCTTTTTTTAAGATTTTACTTATTTATTCAAGAGAGACAGAGAGAGAAACAGAGGGAGAAGCAGGCTCCCCAAGGAGCAGGAAGCCTGATGTGGGGCTCGATCCCATGTCCTTGGGATCAGGACCTGAGTTGAAAGCAGACACTTAGCCCACTGAGCCACCCTGGGACCCTCCACCCATATTTCTTTGTAATGTTTTCAGCATCCTTTCTTCGGTTTCGTTGGAATTAAAGTCATGTCAGTGGACTTGAGGGTGTTCCAAAACTCAGAGGATCCTGTGGGCATTGACCTGAAGTAGTCATGGAATGATGCTGATAGAACTTTGGTGTGCTCTTTGTACAAATTAGAACAGAGGACATGGTTTTCCTGTTGCTAAAAGTTAGGCGTCATTGCGCCATTACTTTCTACCTTCACCTATCACCAGCATTTTTCAAAATTTTAATTGTAGGTCTGCACATGTTCACAATGGTAAAAGTAAAACGTGTTCCTAACACAAACGTCAAATGAAAGTCTATAATCTTTGAAATAACTTATAGAAAATGAATCATGCTACTTTATTCATTTTTAGCTTTCTTTATGCTATAATCGCAAATACTTAAAAGACAGCTGGTAGAAACCGACTCCAAATGAGAAATTTATACTTTACATTTTACTAAAATAAGTTATTTTAAAACTTGGTCCCATGTTTTCTTGAACACCTAGGCACATCTCTTGTTTGAATTTTCATCAGAGCTCCCTTCTGAAACAATACTAGCCCAACCACGCAATATTTTAATGAATTTAACCTTTTAACAACTTCCAAAGGTCCCATCTAACCTGGTTCCTTAGCTTGGATACTTACAATAAAATGAATAGCTTAATTTTTATTTAGCTGTCATTTTCTCTTTTTAAGAAACTGAAAATAAATAACTGGATACTTTTTGCTTTTCTCTATTCACTAAATTTTTATCTTACCATACGCATAATCAACCTCAAGATCATGTACCAGTCCCTTGAGGCTTTCATTCTCCAAGTGTAAGTTTGACATAATTTTTGAATGAAAAAAATGGGTTAAGAGAAAACGGTCATGGAAAATATTAATATATGGTACGTTCTCACCTTTGTATCTGCTGGGAGCAGAATCTCCATAGTTTATTACCATGTTTACTAATATTCAACCACTATCATCTATCCTAAGGAAGAATTATAATGATGTATTTTTGGTTAACAAAAAATAAAAAATAATAATCATTATAGATGTGTCTCTGAGGTTAAGGAAAATAGGTAATGCCCTGAGATTAAAGGAAATAAGTAATGTTCCAAGACAAATAAAGAATTGACACCAAAGATATACATGAAGAGTCAGTTTCACTTACTTAAGCATGTCCCATCTCAGTCTAAAAAGTATTCTATGGCAAAAGGTCCAGATCCACTGTGTGAAGCCACTATGACTACAGGGAGAAATGGTAAGGCTACGGACCAGGTGCCCCGTAATTCAAATCAATTAAAACAATTTTTTTGAGCATCTTTACAAAAGGCGCTGTACCAGTAGAGTCTTAATAATTTCTCTGTTACTCTGTCTCTCCCTGTGTCTCTCTCTCTCTGTCTCTCTCTCACACACACACACAAAGATAATGACTATTCTTGCTCATACTTAGTCTGAAGCTAAGAAATCCATGTTAAAAAGTAATTGTATGTCAGTCCTACCCAGAGACACCATGACAAATCAGACAAGGTCTCTGCGTTAAGGAAATCACAGTGTAGAAGAAGGAGATGGAAACGTGACCTCACTATAGTTGCTCTGACATATTCTACTTGTTGGAATAAAAATAAATATGTGAATAGCATGAATGCAAGATTCCCTATGAGGGGTATAATAAGAATAATTAAGTCATGGAAATAACTAAGTGCTCTTCACATCACGTGCCTCCTTAATGACCATCACCCACTTACCCCATCCCCCCACCCACCACCCCTCCAGCAACCCTCAGTTTGTTTCCCAGAGTTAAGAGTCTCTCGTGGTTTGTCTCCCCCTCTGATTTCTTCACTACATCTGAAACTAATGATGTACTATATGTTGGCTAATGGAATTTAATTTAAAAAAATTCACTCAGCAACAACAACAATAAGTAAATCATCAATGTGTCCGCTTTGTGAAATACTCTTCTAAGCTTTATATGGGTTATCCCAACTGAACTCTGACAGCAACCCAAACACCATTTACAGATAAAGAAACTGAGGCACAGAGAGTTTCAATAGCCTCTCCAAGGACAGTAAGGGGCAGAATTAGGATGTATTATAGGAATTATGTCTCCAAAGATTGTGTGTTTAACCCAATTCCTTCTCAAAATGCTAGAAAATAGATGGGAAGGAGAACTCATGATGGCAGAGGTCACTGGTGATGGTTTTGATGGAGGTGGCATATTTCATTCATTGAACAAATATTTACTATCAGTGGGGCATAAGACACTATGCTAGACACCAGGGATACATTGACAGATAAATAACAGAAACACATCAGAGAGGCCAACTTGATGTTTAGGTAGGGTTTCAATAAAAAGAGATGAATCAGGCTAGAGATTAGGAATAAAAAGTCATTCCCCCATGAAAATCGCTATATTTGTAAATGCACCCAAATGCAAATAAGTGATTGCTTCCATGTTTAACTGCAGGGAAATATATGAATTATATTTAAATTCCATTTTTTTTCTTTGAGTATCGTTGACACACAATATTACATTAGTCTCAGGTGTAAAACATGGTGGTTCAACAAGTTCATACATTATGCTATGCTTACAAATGTAGTTCCCATCTGTCCTAATACATTGCTGTTACAATATCATTGACTGTAGGCCTTATGTGGTGCCTTTTATTACCATGACTTACTCACTCCACAACTGTAAGCTTGTATCTCCCACTTTCCTTTGCCCATTTTGCCCGTCCGTCCTTCCCTGCCCCCCTGGGAGCCATCAGTGTGTTCTCTGTATTTATGGGTCTGATTGTGTTTTCCATTTATTCACTTTTTCTTTAGATTCTGTTTTAAGGGAAAGGAGGAGTGGGGAGACAAAATAAATACTTGGACCTTGTGGTCAGCAGCCCCTAAAATGGCCCCAAATAACCCCCACTTCCTGATAGCCATGCCTTTGTGCAGCCCTATCCTTGAGTGTAGAAAGGGCTGAATGACACTTTTAGTGGACAGAACATAGCAGAACTGAAAGGGGGTCACTTCTAATATTAGGTTATAAAAAGACTGTGGTTTCCATTTTGCATTCTCTCTCTCACTCTGTCCTGAGGCACTCTCAATGGGGAAACAGCTACCACATCAGGACACAGTCTTGAGAGGCCCATGTGGTGAAAAACTGAAACCTGCCAACGACTGGCTGCGTAGTAGATTCAGCTGAAAGTGCGTTCAGACCTACCCTCCCCGCCTGAGCCTTGGCCAGCTTGAGCCTCAGATAAGACCCCAGCCCCAGCTGACAGTTTGACTACAACCTCATGAGATAACTGAGTTAAAAACTCATCTACACCTAGATTCTTGACTCCCAGAATCTGTGAGGTAATAAATACTTTTTCAGGCACTATTTTAGTTATTTGTTACTCAGCCCTAAATAACAAGGAAAACATCTTTGTAGAGAACTTGAGCCTCTTCCTACAATATTCCACTTTGAATACGCACATTTGCATCATAGAATCCTATTTCGCAAAGGACCCTTACCAAGAGGATGGGAAGGCACAAAGGAGAGAAGGAAAAGAGGGAGACGGGTATGTAAGGAGGGAGGGAGAGAAGGGATGAAAGTTACCGCAAAGGCAACTCTGGCCCAGAGAGAAACTCCAAACTTAACTGTATGAGACTGTGTGGGCAGAGTCCGCCTGGATATGAGTGGCATCTATGTAGGCAGGTGTGGTGTTCTTGGTGTTCACACAGCTTTTGTGTGGTATCTTCTGTTTTGTCATGCGTGCACTTTGAAGTGGGTGACAGTGTTGGCTGAATCAATTAGAAAGTGCAGCCATTTCCTTAGTCGATGCTTATTCTTTCAGGATTGCTGCTTCTTAATTAATCTTTTGATTAATACTATGTGTGGCCCAGAAGTTCAATCAGAGATACACCTTTTTTTATAGACAATCAACAGCATGTAGCAACTGACGCAACCCAGCCTGGATGGGTAGTTAGAGTGGGCATTATATTTTATTTGCTTTCACGCTGCCGAGCGGGCTAAACAATAGACAATAAACAAGTCGTTGTGTATGGCTTTTGTGGGGCTTGAAAATAATTTTGACTTAATGGAAACTGATGCTTTGTTGGAAGCCCTGCCAGGGAAGCAAAAGAAAACCCACATGGTAAGTGCCCCAGACAGATCTTCACGAACGATAGAGTCACATTTAACTCGAAAATTGGGTGGCAAAGGTCAGCCTGTAGTGTCGAATTAATAGGTGGTGTCTCACTAAGGCTCTTCACCTCCCGCCTTGAGAAAACTTTCAAGGTTTCTACGGATAAAGAAAAGGACTCAAGGACCAGGAACACCTCAAATATGTAGATGACACTGTCATCTTTCGTTTAAGCTAAAGACCTTGAAGCAGTGGTGAAAGAATGTAACAGAAGAGCAAAGAATCTGGATCATTATATAAAAGAAGCATATGCAAAATCACATCGAGTACATACATTCAAGAGGGAAAGCTGGCTGCAAAAAAATTAGGCATTGCAAAGAAGTGTTTGTTGAGGCCATATGGCGTACATTGTTACAAACCAGAAAGGTTCAGAAAGCAGAATAGACCCTTGTTAGAGTCTCTGAGGACCTGAAAATGAATAGTTTTCTACATTTAAAGGACTAACTACTAGAAAGAGAGAGAGGATAGTAGCACACTCTTGGTTTTGGCAACTATAGTAAAAGCACACATATAGAACACGGAGAGAGAATAAAATGTAATAAAGTAGGAAACACTTTGACTGTGGTACTGTGTGAAGAGACAAAAGAAAAACTGGTAGTAGCAGAACAATGTAGACAATCATGGGGAAGAAAATATATGGCCTCCCTTGGAGTTGTGACACATTAGAGTGTAGGATGAGCCTGGTACATACCCGTGTGAACAGCCCTTCCCAGCAGGTTCAAAGAGACCAATTAGGTCCCTGCGTGAGTTCATATCTAAGTCTTTATAAGTTTACATGGATGAGAATCATCAAAGAACTTACAACGAAGATGAAAAGTCTGATTCTCTTATCTCCTAGCATAAAACTGGACTGTGGTTAGATTTCTTTAAACTGGTCCTGCCCTAGACTTGTATCATTACTACTTCCTCCTTGGAATCAGAGGTATGACGGGAAAAGTAATACCAGATGCATCAGGTTCTTTGTCAATATGCATGGCAAAATCTTCCCAGAGTCTTGAAAGATACGGGATTTTTCTAGGTTCTTTAAAAAATATATAATTTCTCTTGAAGTCAAGTGAGTAAGCAGATACTGAGATAAATATCACCAAAAGGAGGATCCTCTTCAGACAACATCAGTGAGTAAGCACTTACTGACTATACTCTTTCATACATCAAGCATTGTGCTGGGATTCACGGTGAATGCAACAGAATAGTTCCCTGGATAAGCTCTCAGTTCAGTGGGGAAGAGAAGGAAGATGGACAAATAAGTGATGACAAATTAAATAATTACAATTATTCACACAGAGGTTAAGGAGGTGTGTACGTTGCAATGGCAGTGTATAACAAGTGTCCCAATCTAATTGGAGGGGCAGGAAAGGTTTTTATATGTGAGTCCCTTCTAGTTGATTGAGGAAAAGATATATTCAGGCAGTAGGGCTGTGTGTGTGTGTGTATGTGTGTGTGTGTGTCTTCACACACGCACACATGCAAGTCCATAAGGAAGCAGGGGACAGAAAAAGAGTAACAGAAAGGAAAACACCTTGAAGCCACCTGTGGAGATACAAGAAATCCAGTATTGAGTAGAGAAGCAAGGAAGTGGTACGAAGTGAGACCAGAGACCGTGTGGGGTCAGACCATGCAAGACCTTGTAGGTCAATATAAAGACTTTGGACTTTATTCTGACAACAGTGGAAAGCCATGAAAGATGGCCAGCTGAAAATTCAGATTCTCTTTCCCTGAGGGAGATTATGGGACATAAATATTTGGTAAACCTCTAGCAATTCTCTGCATCTGATGTCAGACTCTGGAAGACGGGATCCATATCAAATTCATCCCTGTGTTTTACATTGTGCTTCTCAGGGGAATAAAGCAGAACCAAAGTTAGCTGTAATGCAGCCTAACAAGCCACAGTACCCAAAGGAAAGTATGGGTGGATGCTACTGGAAATCAGCTTTGAGAAAGGTCACTTGCAAAATGGAATCCGTCTTAGTTTCCTGAAAGACCTTACTTGAAAGGATGAGAACAGCAGTCTAAATAACGGCCTCCAAATCCCCAAAACCTGTGAGTGTCATCTTATATGGGAAAGGAACATTGCAAGTGTGGTTAAGTTAAGGCTCTTGAGATGGACAGCTTATCCTAGATTAAGCCTAAGTGTCATCACACGGGTCATCATAAGAGGGAGGCAAGAGGGTCAAAGGAAGAACAAGGCAAAAGTGCCAGCAGAAGCGGGGGAAGTAGAGACAATATGATGCAGTACCATGAGCTACGGAATGCAGGCAGCATCTGGCAGGTGAAAAAAAGGAAATTGATTCTTCCTGGAGCCGTCCGAAAAATTCACCTCTGCTGTCATCTTGAATTTAGCCCGTAAGGCTTATTTCAGATTTCAGAACTTCTGAACTGTAGTAGAATAAACTTGTGTTCTTCCAAGCCCCTGAACTTGTGGAAATTTATTATAGCAGCAATAAGGAATTAATACAATAGGTGTGATTTCCATAGAGTATGTGGAAGAGTTACAATATCACTAGGGTGACTATAAGCCCCAGACTGTCCAGGGAAGTCTCGGGCACTACCCCAGCTTATTTATTAACAGTGTCTCTTTTATCGCCTGCAAGTGTCTTGGTTTGGATTATGAGTCTGTATATAAAAAGATGTTGAGTCAGGGGTTGGGAATAGCGAGCAGGACCAAAGGGACATTCACATGGAAGCAACCCCTGCCTTCTAGTCTGGCCACAGAAAACCCAACTTATGAATAACCATAGCAACACCCATAAAAGCCTCAAATTACACACTGATTGATAATATTGCTCAAAGTTTGTTCTTAAATAAATAAGAAGAGGTCAGGAAAAAGACACTCCTAGATAAAGACAAGACTAGAAGGATCCAGACTTCCGCAGTCAGGACAGTGATGCAGAGAGGTGATCGTTGGAGTCCATGAGATGCTGAAGGATAATCATAAGATGCACACAGCCCGAGCAATGCAGTATCGGTCAGTATTAGCACAGTATTAGCACAGACAACCTATCCAAGGTTTTAAGATGGCTTGAAAGTGAAGATGCCATGTTATTTGGAATTCTAAGAGGTGGATTTGACATCTCTGAGGAGAGTAGAAATAACACTGGTTTGTTTCTGTTCCAGGGACCGTCAGCATTCTGAACCCAACCTAGTTTTATCCAGTCCCTATCTTCATGTACAAGACCTATTTTACCACAGAAGGCTGTTTGCCTTATGCTCTTCAGACATGCTATTTTCACCTCGTAAGAACCAACAACAATGTCCACGTTCCCTTCATTTAAGGTCAATCATACTGCCTCCCACTCTGTCAAAAAAGTCATAGTTCAGATCTCCCCATTGTTGCCCAGACAGATGTCCCTTATCCTTTGTATCACAGCCAATATTCTCCTGCACATGGAATACCTTCTGTCTTCTCACTCACTCTTCAAAGACAAGCCCAGGAATCCTTTTGGGACTACTCCACAGGACTCTTGCTTCCCTGAATATCTCTTGCATCTTTATCCAACTATGAAGCCATTTATGATGTCAAGCATTACACTGGTCACTGACACACATTGGTGAATTAAAAAATCTGGTCTCAGCCTTTAGATGAATAATAGCGTGTAAAAGTTATGGGGGAAATGAACAGCAGTCAAGGATAGAGACTAATTGGGGGGCCTTGACTTAACCAGGGCAGTTACTGATGAGGTGACATTTAAGCCAACACCTTAAAGAAAGCCTCGGCCATGCAAATCCATCAAGTAAAGTGTTCATAGCTAGTGGAATGTCAAAGTTAGAAGGGGAAACTCTGATATAATTTAATTGCCTTAGAGAAAACGAAGGAGAACTCCAGAACTCTGAACAACTTCCCCATGATTACACAACATGGGTCTACTGACTTTCAGTCTGAAATCAGGCTCACATCACCTTCTTTATCAAATTGTCTCATGCGATTTTTGATAAGCAGAAATTCTATATCTTAAACTTAATTTTGTTTCCAACAATTCAGCATATATAAAAAGGCACTCAATAAATATTTGCCAATTATAGACTTTTCTCCCTGCAGTGGCCATGTTTTGCTTCTATGCTCTGGACACTTCTACTACAGCACACATAATAGTGGGTTGGTGCTAAACGGTATTAGATAGAAAGTGCCATGGCACCCACATTTCCACACAAGGGAGGAATTCTTGTTTTAGCTCAGATCCAATTTACACTCTACCCACCACTTGGAGCAGATCCTGATACCTTTGTTGGTCCAGCATAGCCACAACATAAAGGTAGCTGGCCGGGAAACAGAGGACACATACAGTACACAGGGGGCTGCTCTCACCAGTCAATTCTGTATTTCTCCAATAAGCTCACTCTCCATCTCTCCCCTGTGACTAAGTTCTCCCACCGAGTTCCACTTTAGGCCACAACCAACAAGTTCCAGACTCCTCAAATTTCATGAGAAAATAGAAGCCTTCAGCTGGGAACTTCCCATGTTCCCAACCCCAAACTTTCCTGTGCTTTCTATTTGTCTTCCCCTCTCTCCTGGCCCATAACAATTGAAGATGTGACCTTTATCTTGCCAAAGCCCAGGCCCTCAGCTTTTGTTCTGGATCCCATCCTCTCATACCTTCTCACTGTTTCCAGAACTTCTCTCCTTCAGTTATCCCCTCTGTCATTTGAATCTTCAAACTCTCCCTCTCTACAGAGTCATTACCTGAGCGTTCAACGTCAAACTGGTAACTATCATCATAACCAAACTTTCACTGATGCCTGTGTTCACCTCCAGCAGCCACATCGCTCCTGTATTTTTTTTTTAATCACCAAGCACCTCCATCGCCATCATCATCATCATCACCATCATCATCTACATATACTGTCTCAACTACTTTACTTCCTAGTCTCTATTTTTTAATTTTATATCAGTAAAACTACTTTTTATATATAAAACCCAGAGTAATTTTCAGAAAGCAAACAACAAATAAAAAATAACAAAAAAGGTAAAAAGAACCTGAAACTCCACCTCCCTGAGTTGGTCACCACTAACATTTCAGAAAACCTCTTTTCCAGCTTCAATTCATGTATCTGAGCCCAGTCATAGCTACAATTTTACATACATGTCATCCCATTCCATTCGGATCACCTTGTCTAAATGCAGTTTAAAATTTTTCTTCTTTTCTTTCCCACCCCTCTAAAATGACAATGCACCCCACTGTGGGAGTCAATTATAACCTAGTCCAAATCCTTCTTTCAAGTTTTTTTTTGTTCGTTCAAATTGCTTGCAAAGATACATGTGTATATTATACAGGTGTTTTAAATCTTTTTTACCTCCACATAACAGTAGATGGCAAAGATTTCTCGAAGTTAACTGATACACATCACATTGATTCTTTTTTTTTTAATTAATTTATTTATTTTAGAGGTGGGGAGGGGCAAAGGGAGAGAGAGAGAAACTCAAGCAGATTCCACAAAGAGCTCAGAGCCCATCCTGGGGCATGATCTCACAGCCCTGAGACCACAACCTGAGATGAAACCAAGAGTCAGATGCTTAACTGACTGTGCCCCTCGGGTACCCCACACATGGATTCTTCTTAATGGCTATATAATATCTCATCATGAAAATGTAGCACAAATAATACAACTCTGTAGTGACAGGCATTCATGTTATTTCCAGTAGAGGGTTGCGGGGGGGAGGGGGGCACTTATTCGTTTCTTGAGGCCCTAAACTCTGTTGCAAACTAATCATCCTTATACATATATCCTTACATACTCCTGCGGAATAGATTTCCAGTAGTGGGAATGCTGTTTGGAGATTATGTATGTGTATTTTTCTTTTTAAAAGATATCAGCAGGGGCAACTGAGTGGCCCAGTCAGTTAAGCATATGCCTTTGGCTCAGGTCATGATCCCAGGGTCCTGGGATCAAGCCCAGTATCAGTCTCCTTGTACAGCAGGGAGCTAGCATTTCCCTCTCCTTCTGCTGCTCCCCCTGCTTGTGCTCTCGATCTCTGTCAAGTAAATAAATAAAATCTTTAAAAAAAACTACTAAAAAAATAAAAATAAAAAAGTAAAATATCAAATCAAAACCACAATGAGATACCACCTCACACCAGTCAGAATGGCTAAAATTAACAAGTCAGGATATGACAGATGTTGGAGAGGATGCAGAGAAAGGGGAACCCTCCTACAGTGTTGGTGGGAATGCAAGCTGGTGCAGCCACTCTGGAAAACAGTATGGAGGTTCCTCAAAAAGTTGAAAATAGAGCTACCCTATGACCCAGCAATCGCACTACTGGGTATTTATCCTAAAAATACAAATGTAGTGATCCAAAGGGGCACCTGCACCCGAATGTTTATAGCAGCAATGTCCACAATAGCCACACTATGGAAAGAACCTAGATGTCCATCAACAGATGAATGGATAAAAAAGACGTGGTATATATGTACAATGGAATACTATGCAGCCATCAAAAGAAACAAAATCTTTCCATTTGTGACGATGTGGATGGAACTAGAGGGTATTATGCTGAGCGAAATAAGTCAATCAGAGAAAGACAATTATCATATTCATCATATCAAATTCATCATATCTCTGCAGAGTGGGGAATTTGGGGGGTAGGGAAGGAAAAAATGAAACAAGATGGGATCGGGAAGGAGACAAACCATAAGATACTCTTAATCTCACAAAACAAAAGCGTGAGGGTGGCTGGGTTATGGACATTGGGGAGGGTATGTCCTATGGTGAGTGCTGTGAAGTGTGTAAGCCTGATGAGTCACAGACCTGTACTTTTGGGGCAAATAATACATTGTATGTTAATAAAAATAATTATTAAAAATTTAAAGAAATAATAAAAGATATCATAGGTTGTTTTCGAAGCCTCTGCCTTCGGCTTCAGGTCATGGGCTCAGGGTCCTTGAACCAAGCCCCGCATCAGGGTCTCTGCTCAGCAGGGAGCCTTCTTCCTCCCCTCTCTCTCTGCCTGCCTTACTGCCTACTTGTGACCTCTCTGTCAAATAAATAAATAAATAAAATCTTTAAAATATATATATATATATGTAAATCAAACCATCATGCTTTATAAACATAAAAAAAATATATTTTTTGTATAAACAAAAAAATTAAAATGGAGTCATGTATGTATTATTTCTCAATAAAATGGGGGGGAGGATTATCTGTGTGTTAGAATAAGGGAAAGGACACAAAATGGGAGCCAGTTAGGAGTTTATAGAAGTAACCTAGATCAGAGTGTATGAATGAATGACAAGTGGTTAGATTTTGTACATATTGGGAAGATAGATCATCTAGGTATACTGTTAAATTGCAGGTGGGCGACAGACGGGGAAGCTGGCGGTATTAAGGACACATATTGCATGGAGCATTGGGTATTATATGCAAACAATGAATCATGGAATGCTACATCAAAAACTAATGATGTACTGTATGGTGACTAACATAACATAATAATAATAAAAAACACACACACATACACTAAGAAAAAAAAATAGATAGATAAATTTCAGGTGGGTTTTAACTGAAGACAACCCAGAATGACTCCAAGATTTTTGGCCTGAGCCACCAGAATGATAGAGTTACTAGAAATTGTGTTAGGGAAGTCTGTGGATGGAGTCAATTGGGGGAGGGCATGCTGAGACTCTGGTCAAAACTGGTCGTATAAATTTCAGTTTTCAACAGATACATGTTTTCTGACGTAATGACATTAGGTGAACTTTTGAGATCCCAAAACCCTTACACTGAGAGCTGCAGTTTTGGGCAATTATTACTTACATTCATATATATGCATGCTAACACCAAAATCTGGAGCCACCATGCACATGGCCTTGATTTCACTAATGAATAGATTGGTGTCCCCTTTTCAGAGTTACAGTTGGCAAACCAGTTAATTGTATATATCATGATCTAATCTATTATCCATCTGGCATTCATACAGTGCAGTGGTCTCCAAATTTTTATGAGCATGAGCCTGTACAAACATACGTGTGTGTGGGTAATTGAAAAACTTTTTGCAAATAATACCTTTACTATAGAAAATGCTTTGTATACACTTTTTTCCATTTCTTTCTTTAAATTACAGGTTGCTCTTCACCGAATTTATTATATTATGTCTTTATTATATTATGCCCTCATGACTGCAACCCACAGTTTGAAAAATACCAATTTAATAGTAATAGATAATATTCTTCAAAACTTATGATGCATAAGGAACTATGCTAAGCACTTTACATGGATTATCTCATCCAATCTTAAAATAAGCATAAAGTTAATTATTACTGACCTCTCCAGATTATGGAAGAGAACATGAGTATTAGAATGGTCAGTTTGCTGAAGGTCACACAATACAGCCATGTCATTCTCAACACAATGCTGATAACTGCTATGGTCTGTCATCACCTACCTCACTCTCTAAAACACTGAATCAATACACCTTGAAAAATTACAATTCCAAAATGCATGACTCCTTTCCCATGCATGTACCATCTCCACAGCCCTTTCAGTAATTAAATCTCTTAGGAGGAGCTGCGTGGTCTCCTGTGGTGCACTAATTCAATGTTTGTGGTGCCTGTTCTAATTTTCTCCATATACTGACTGGTGTCCTTTGTTTTCTTATATTCTCTGCTACCTCATGGCTATCCTGAATTCTTATCTTTCTTCATGATCTTTCTGATTAAGTACACACTGCTAATTGGCTAATTCAGTATACTTGGTTTAAACTCTTAAGGGAAGAAATCTGATTAACTCCGCTCATTTTTTTCTCCCCATATTTACAACCAGGGCACTGAGTACCTATACAATTCTCTACCTACTTCTCTCTCTCCCTTGTAAGATTATAAAGTCCTTGAGAGCAACAGGTGCATCTTACTCACCATTGTACCACCTAATCTTGATGTATAGGAGACATACAGTAGTGAATAAATCAAAAGGAGTGAGCTTGTTAATCAAGTAGCCATGGGAAAGACAGAAAGATAACAAAATCATAGAACAAGAAATCAGGAAGAGAAGAATAATAGAGAAGCTGTGTAGACAAAGTTCAGCCCTTAATAACAGAAAAGTATCCAGTGGGAGAGAATAAAAGAAACCTTAACAAAAGGAACCTTACACATGACCTCAACCTTTCTTCAGAAGAAGAAATGAAAGATGGTGCCAAATGCTTTTGCCTAAGCAATAGCTTGGAAATGAGGAATGGAGAACTGATTTGCCCCAAGCTCAAACTACTACAGACAAGTATAAGATGAATTCAATATGTTAAAAATATTTAGGAAAGCAGCATTGGTCAATTTGACTAGCACTTTTGTGTTAATTAAGTAATTTTCTGAGTCAAATGTTCATACCCAAGGAGTCTGGTTTGAATCACAAAAACCTATGAAGCAGAGGCATGTCAGACTCTAGGGGAGACAAAGGGTCAGAAGGTAAATCGTGTCCCAGACTAGGAGCAAGCCAGAACTCACTCTCATGGACCAACATCAGGTCTCAAATCAACCAACAACTTTCAAGACATAAGGAAACTTAAGGGAACAAAACAAGTTCCTGGCTGCTAAGTCTCTTGTTTTGCATCCTTTCAAAGTCAAGCAAATACGAAGCCTGCTATTGAAAAGTTTGTAATAATAAAAGGAAAGGCACATTGGTGTTGCTGTGTATTCTAACTGGTCTGAAAAAAATTAAATTAATTTTATGGGACTGAGTTTCTGATGATACTGAATGTAACAATGTAATTCACTATATATGTTTTCAAGATGACATTATCAGATATTAAATTAAATTTGATTTTTCCTTAGATCAATCCCCTAGATATGTATAAAACGAATACAAAAAGTAAAAATTTAGGTAACATTTTAACGACTCTTTTATTGCTAAAAATAAGTTGACTTTCTTTCTCCTTCCTTCCTACTCCCAATTTTTTGCCTCCAATTTTTCATGGGTTTCCTTAGAGAATAATTCAGGTATCTAAACATTTCAAAAAGCTCTAACCAATGGATTCCCTTTGTTTGTTCCTTTGATTCCTTGTTTGTTTTGCCTATTGTCACATTTGCTTAAAAGGCAAATTCTGTCTTTTAATGGCTCTGTGAATGTTTCCAAGGACAGGCTAGCCTTGTGTTTGCTACATCACTGTTTTTATGACCACTCTGCTTCTGTTGACCAACCCCATGAATTTACATAAGCTCCCCTTATTTTTCCTCCCTCATCTCCCTTTTATGAGTCTTTAAGTATTAGGAAACCCACATTTCTTCTGTTGAAGGCCATCAGATTTTTAGTAGTTTCCATTATAACACGTTTAAAACAGCAAAACTTGAGCACTCATGGTTGATCACAGATCTTTCTTTAAATCTCTTGAAAATCATATAGGAAATGACAGCTTATAAGTAGGTTCTCTAGAAGGTTATTGAATATAATGGCATAATTATGTGAGGGCTTTTTCTCTTATTTAATAAACTACCCTGCAAAAGAATGTTTACTACTTTTAACTAATAAATCTTAAAATGTCATGGTGCATAGATTTTGTTTTCTTAAATTACTTTTTCTTTCTTGATTATCTTTTCTTAAATTACATTTTCTTAATTTCTTTCCTTCCAGAACTTTTGACTGGCTACTATGAGTCGTATCTCCTAACACATACTCTTGGCATATGAAACTAGAGACAATTTCTTCATAAATAGACCATTCTATGCCTTCATCTTAAATTAAAATTTATCATTAAAAATTTCAGATAGGAAAAATTTAGCTACTGGTATCAGGCCATTTATCGTATTATGACTATCAATAAGACCAAAGGCTGCTGAAGACTCTCCAGTGGAAGCTAAGTTCATGCCATGAGCTTCAAATAAAAATTGGATTGCACTCAGGCAATGGGTGTTGATGAATAGAGCTATATATTCCATTAGTAAAGGCACAGAAACTATTCCAAATTAAGAGTATGAAAAGGGGTGGGGGACCACCTGGATGGCTCAGCTGGTTAAGCCTCTAATTCTTGATTTCAGCTGAGGTCATGATCTGGGAGTCATGTGGTTGAGCCCAGAGCAGGCTTGCATCATGCTGCATTGGGCTGCATTGAGCTCTGCACTCAGTAGGAAGTCTACTCAAGATTCTCTCCCTCTGCCCCGCCCCCTGCTTACCCTCTCTCACAAATAAATAAGTAAATCTTTTTTTTTTTAATTTAAATAAATAAGTTGTATGAAAAAGGATCCCATTCCCTATCATGATGAAAATAAAGATCAAGTGTGGGAGAAGATAGATGACCAGCCAGCATTTTCAAATACCCATGTTTGAAAGCATCTATTATTTATTTATTTTTATTATGTTTAGTTAGCCAGCATACAGTACACCGTTAGTTTTTGATGTAGTGTTCAACAATTCATTAGTCGCATATAATACCCAGAACTCATCACAACATGTGCCCTCCTTAATACCCTATCCTGCTTACCTGCTTAATACCCTCCTGCTTACCCTATCCCCCTACCCCCTTCCTTCTGTAAACCTCAGTTTGTTTCCCTGAATCCAGAGTCTTTCATGGTCTGTCTCCCTCTCTGATTTCTTCCCATTCAATTTCCCCTCCCTTCCCCTGTGTTCCTCTGTGCTATTCCTTATGTTCCACACATGAGTGAAACTATATGGTAATTGTCTTTCTCCTCTTGACTTATTTCACTTAGCATAATCCCCTCCAGTTCCAACCATGTCAAGGTAAATGATAGGTATTCATCCTTTCTGATAAATCAGTAATATTCCACTCCATATAAAAAAAAAAAAAGAAAACATCTATTAGTCTGAAGGCGATCTATTCTACATCATTGCATACCATGTAATTCTGAAAATATTTCAAATGGACACATGTATTGCCATTTAGATTTCCACACAACTATATAAAAAGTTCTAGGAAGTTATCAAAATGACCACAGTGACTAAATTAGGTGAATAAGCCTTTTTAAAAAAAATCCATAAAGAGGAGAGCTTAGGAAAGAGTTTTCAATAAGTTAGTAGAAGTCAAAGAGGGAGGAGAACCATGGAAATGGAACAGTTGCCATCTGCAAAGATTTAGGAGGCAGGAGTTTGTGATCATGTTTGGGATCCTGCACACATCGGCTTGTTTGCAACACTAAGAATTAGGAGATCTGATAGAAACTATATTCCCATGGAGTCACGTGGTTTGGAATCAAAAGGCCAAAAGCAAGACTTCGCACAAATTATCAGTAAGGATATGTTGGATGGAAGGATTCATGGGTGAATGGATGGAAGCAAGAAAACTAACATGAGCAGACATGCCAGCCATAGTGCTGGGTACTTTCACCTACATGACATGATTTTATCTTTCAGTTCTAAAATTTAGGTATTATCCCATTTTTGAAGGTGAGGAAATTGAGGCACAGAGAGGACATTTTCAAAGCCAAAGAGAATTTGGAAGACTGGAAAAAGGAGGTTTTCAATGGTAGAGTTAATTCCTTGTTCTTTTTTTACATTATGCTTTTAAATGTATCTTTAAATCTTAAATAAAATTATTTCTGGTGGTAAAATAGGCAGGCTCCATAAGTAAAGCATTCTCTCCCTTCTGAAACATTTGTTCTAGAGCTGAATGGGCCTCCCTACTCAGAGTTCTTTTCTACTTTCTCTCCTCTGTAGATTGACTTGTCTGTTCTCTACTGACTACGACCACCACTGAACTTCTACTTGCTTATTTGCTTTGGAGTAGCCATTGTCCTGTGGTTACTGACCCAACCCCTATGCAAATATGATAGAGTCTTTGAAGCATCTTCTTTGGAGGTGGTCAGCCAGCAAGGCCAACTGTATCATGTGTTATTTATCAAGGCAAAATTATATGGCTAGCAAAAAAACAGCACACAGACAAATTATAGAGAGATGCTTATGTCTTTAGACCAAATATCCACAGTGCACTGTTTTCCTTCCGAAAAATAGGTATTTATTCACGTCATATTGCTGTGAAACAAGAAAAGAATCTGGACTTTATAAGCTAATTGACTGGAAATAATTATAGCCAATGAAGCAATGAAATCTATTTGTTTATTCTTTTCCATATGTAACTGACCTACATGGTTAAAAATGTAAACTTATTTTTGCATTTATTTGTAACTATGGCATTATTTATGTTTCTATCAACTGACTTTGAGTGTACTGCACTTTTATTTTTGCCAAGAGTATTGACAAACCAATTCTTACATGAAAACAAAAGGCACAGGGTACATATGTGTTGCTTCCCATTTGCTCATCTCTGACATTAACGTAACTAATACTTTTTTTAAAATATCATTACTCTACATTCGCTGCCAGAACTTCTCATGATCAAATATACATCAAACATAGGTCTGTTAGCTGATGAAGATTAGGTAAATTTAGTCCTGCCCATTTTCTTATTTGCTTGTCATAATATGTCCAAGGAAACAAAGACTGATAGCTATTTCTTAGACAAACCCTGTATCCAAGAGTATTCATGTTTCTTGCCACTGAACAGGTCTAGTACAAAAAGTGAGAATAAAAATACTAAACTTTCAGGTTATACTCTGACCCCTGAGAATGAGTCTGTAGTTATTTCTTCTTTTTGTTCTGAAAAACAATCTAGCACTTAAAAAATCATTCCCAGAACCACAAAGAACTCTTCTTTACCCCGAATCCTCCCCTGAAGAGCTTTGGTCTTTAAATACTGATGCAGCTCAATGCCTCTATGTTCATTACCCTCCAGATACCATTATCATGGTGCCACAGACTGTGCTAAACCCCAGGAATGCAAAAACAAATCTGACACAATTACTGCCCTCAAAGAGTTTACAGCTCTGTGAAGAAGAAGAACAATAGACATTTTTTTTTCTACTTTGTCGTGGTAAAAACACTTAGCTTCCTAGGAACACTCAGGAAGAACATGACATCTACCTTCTTAACATTTCAAGTGTACAATACAGCAGTATTAACTATAGGCACATTGTTGTACAACAGATCGCTAGAACTTACCATCTTGCACAAGTGAAACTTTGTTCCTTTGGATTAATATCTCCTGTTTCCCCTTCCACCAGGCCCTGGAAACCACCATTCTACTTTCTGCTTCTATGGGTTTGACTGTGTTAGGTAAGTAGAATCATACAGTACTTGTCTTTGTGTGATTGGCTTCTTTGAGTTAGTGTAATGTCCTCAAGATTCATCCATGTTATCACATATTGCAAGCTTTTCTCTTTGTTTGTTTGTTTTTTAAAGTAGTATTCCATTGAATGTATATACCATATTTTCTTTATCCATTCATCTTTTAAGGGGCATTTAGGTTGTTTTCACATCTTGGCTATCATGAAGAGTGCTGCAATAAACAGGAAAGTGCTAGTATCTCTTCTGATGTCAGTGTTTTTGATAAACACCCAGAAGTTGGATTACTGAATCCCTTGGTAATTTTATTTTTAACTTTTTAAGGAGCCTCCATCCCATTTACCTTAGGAACTACACCATATTGCATTTCTTTTCTTTTTTTTTTTATTTTCTTTTCCTTTCTTTTCTTTTCTTTCTTTAAGATTTACTTATTTGGTGGAGGGAGAGGGAGAGAGAATTTCGACCAGACTCCCCATTGAGAGCAGAGCCTGACATGGGACTTGATCCTACAACCCTGAGATCATGACCAGAGTCGAAATCAAGAGCTGGATGCTCAACCACCTAAGCCACCCAGGTACCCCTCCACTTTTCATTTCAAACAGTGTACAAGGGTTCTAATTTCTTCACACCCTCACCAATACTTGCTTTTTATTTTTTTAATAATAGCTGTCCTAACAGGTGTGAAGTCATAGTTCATTATAATTTTCATTTGCACTTCTTTGATGATTAACGGCATTGAGAATCTTTTTATATACCTCCTGACCATTTATATGTGTTCTTTGGAGAAAGGTTTATTTGAGTCCTTAGCCTATTTTTTTCCCATTGAGTTGTTTTTGCCATTGAGTTATAGGAGTTCCTTGTATATTTAGAAATTGACCCTTTATCAAATAAATAATCTGCAAATATTTTCTCCCACACTGTAGGCTGCTTTTTGCCTTAGTTGATTGTTTCCTTTGTTGTGTATAAGCTAGCTTGGTGTAGTCACATAGATTTTTGCTTTTGTTGCACATGTTTTTTTGTATAACTGGAGACATCCCACTTCTGATTTCAAAACATATTACAAAGCTACAGTAAGTAAAATAGTTTAGTGCTGGCATAAAGATAAACATATAGACCAGTGGGACAAAATAGAGAGCCCAGACTCTGCTCAGCAGGAGCCTGCTTCCCCCTCTCTCTGTCTGCTTCTCTGCCTAGCTCTGATTTCTCTCTGTCAAATAAATAAAATCTAAAAAAAAAAAAAAAAAAAAATAGAGAGCCCAGAAATAAATCCACACATATTCAGTCAACTAATATTCGATGAGGGCACCAAGAATGTATAGTAAGAGAAGGATTGTCTCTTCAGGAGATGGAGTTGGAGAAACTGGATATCTACATGCAAAATGTTGAAACTGGACCCCTATCCGATACTATACACACACACACACACACACACACACACGCACATCAACTCAAAAAGGATTAGACTTGAACATGAGGCCTGACACCATGAAATTCCTAGGCAAAAAAAAAAAAGAAAAGTTTCATGACATTGGTCTTGACAATGATTTCATGGACCATAGGTAATTTTAATGTTCCATATTGTGTGGTATGAGGGGTGTCACTTTTTCCCAAGTATCCTGTTTGGCATTCACTAATTTACATTGTGGCTGAGGATGTTATGAGTATGTAAAGCAAGTTGAACCACATTTACAGCAGAGGGTTTATACTTATCTGACCATCTGAAGGGAAGCAAAAATCCTGAGCAGGGATAATAGTGTCCTTGAGAAAAAATGTGTCACAAGGACAAATGTCTGGAAGGGTGACCAGATCCCACCAGCAAGTGTGAATGTCAGAGGGGAAGAATGGTTGCAGTCCCACTATGGCTGGTACTAGAACCCAGCCAGACTCAGCAAATGTGATGGTATATGTGACCTTAGGAAGGGAAGAATCCTGTCATCACATAAAGAACTCCATAAATTTGGTAGCATATCAGGACTCAATCAAGCCTCTTGTGGGCACCTCTCACTGAGGGTAACCCCAGATGGAAAAGAATTCTCTGCTCACCGTGGTGGAGATTACTTAAGCCAGCTCAGCTCCCTGTGCAGCAGGGAAGGTAGCGTTGTTGGCAGTGGTATCTCAGCATGGTCAAGGCCAATTCTTTATATCACTTGAGGTAAGCCCAGAGCAATAGACCATATCCTGAAGTTTTTATACCCTATGAGAAAGATACCCTAAAGGCTTTTGAGACTTTCAATAAGGGCAATGGTTTAATCACGTTTATGTTTTAGCATAATCATACTGATGGTTTTGAAAGTGAACTGGAGTGAATTAAGGTATGAAAACCCTTGCTTGGCTTAAACCAGTGGGTAGCACCACACTGCCCTTTGTGCCTTGACTACAGATAAGCCAAGAAAACACAAACCGGTAAGAGAGGGGAAAAAATTTCTTTGGATGACCCAGCCAGGAAATACATGGAATAGTTAGGGGTCCCAGTGAGCTGTCAAACCATCACCAATAAAAATTTTAAATTTTGTATTTTGAGGTGGGGTTGAGGAAGACAAAATAATGGTTCAGAAATTGGGTTATGAATGAAAGAGAGAGCCTGCAATAACGACATGTATTTGGAAATTCTTTCGAAAGATAAAAATATCATGCTATATTTTAACCTTCAAGTATTTCCACTGAAAGGCAACAATTACAGTAGATAGATTATTCAAGAAATGATTCAAACACTTAGGCAATAGCTTCTCAAAAACAATCCAGGTCAGTAACCTATTGTTTGGACCATAACATACATATGAGCTAAATACTCCAAAGGATACCTTCTGGCGGCCCAAGGCCTTCACCTTGTGAACCACTCTTATCCATTTAAGTTCCATAAATTTTCCCATCAAGTAGTCCTTTCAAATGTATACCATGAGTTGGACATCAAAGGAATGTGGTTTAGCATATGACTTTTGTGACTCATCTCTTTCCATGGGCTACACCTACTTTACCTTGATGCTTATGATGATAAAATGTGCACATGGTACCTGACACTCAGAAGGCCTTGCGTAAGCATAGTTAAAATGAGTTAAGGAGCTACACCTACAAAATTAAAACACCATACACAAATTCTATCAGGTAGTGCTGATGAAAAAAGGTTGAAAAGAGAAAAAAGAGATTTAAAGATTTTAGCATCATTCCAAATATATATAAAGTATACAGTAAGCACTTTCCATTTACATCCAGGAAAAACTTGTTCAGTTTCCAACTACTCATTCAGGTCAAATATTCCAGTGCTCTGATATTTCTCCATAATGTGCATCAGGGGAGACGTTCACAATATTAATTCTAGGAATTTCCAAATAAAAATTATATCCTCAATCCTTCATGAATTTCATAGGATCTGGTTCCATTTTCTTGCCCAATAGTCACAGAAAACATTCCATGACCTGCCTTGCATCTGTTGTTTTAAAATAACTTCACAATAATGTATGATTTCTATTCTTATTTTGTTGAAACCACGGGCATTTGCCCAACCCGTAAACAAAAACAGCATTCTAGAAACCGCCAGACATCAAGTATGCAATTTTCTTCCCTAATACTTGGTCTAAAAGAAAGGCTACACTTGCACATTTACTGTAACCATTGTGCATGCTGTTCATATTCTGCCACCATCTAGTTAAATTCATTTTTAATGAGTCACATCATGAAGCACTGTATATTTTTGTTGCTAAATTTATTAACATATACTTATGGGCATACAGTTATACAGTTTTCCTTGTGGTATTTGTGTTTGGACTAATTTTTGCTAATTTTCTTTTGTTTTTCTAAAGAATATTTTTGTCTTTCTAGACCTCAAGAATTACCTTTGATGTGGTTATCAAAGAATTCAGAAGTTTGGGTATTCTAAAGCATATATTCCTAATATGTAACACATATCCATACACACTGAAAATTGATCTGGAAGATAAACCTGGAATGTAAATTTTATGTTCAAAGTTTCCTTCACTGGATTCAGTCCCAGGTATTAGAAATGAAGGGCAGCAATTATAGTGAGTGTGTTATGGCAATAAATTTCATACCTACACTCAAGATCTACAAGCTATCACAAAAAAAAAAAAAAAAAAAAAAGGTGGTCTATGTTGTGATCAATGAGAATAAGAACACAGTAAAGAAAATAACAATATGAGACAATAGAAACGACTATTGGCTTTGGAGTAAACAGACTTAGCGTGAATCAGAGTTACAAAAAGTGTTTTCATCTCTTAGAATCTGTTTCTTCCACTGGAATATGAGATTAATAATACCCACCTCAGAAAGCCATTAGAAAGCTTAGATAAAATATGCCTGAAAATTCTTAATTTTGGAAATATAGATTCAATTGACATTAAATAAAACAGCCAGTTAATAATTTTGTGTCTTTACTCTACATAGCCTTGGGTATTTACGTGTAAATTTATGTCATATTATGCATATTATATACTTAAAGCCAGCTATGCTAACACACACAAAAATCCACAATGAAGCGAGAATTATATGAGACTTGAGTTAGATAAAGTGTAGAAAGATCTTATTTTCCTATTAAGGTCAGTTATATACATGCATCATTATTAAATAGGAAGTTGGACATTTATTCAATGTCAAGAAAAGCCATTTAGCCACTGATGATTCACATTTTGCCTTGAGTAGTCTGGCAGGAAACTGGCATATCACTTATTGGCAAATTTGAATGGTATTAAATTGAACAGGTAAAAAATAGACTTGTGAATTAACCAAATTAAATTTGCAATACATGTTTCTGAGTGGCATGGACCAAGGAATGCTGACGTAATTTATAGAAAGTACAGGGATATACAGCACAGGCATCTTTTCCAAAATCAAACTTCTAGGGCATTCCAGAAGCCCCTATTCCTCCCACCTGTTGGATAACAGAGTGTCTATCTGTCTGATGCATGGCCTTGAGCCCCCAGTTTCCTCCATCACAGCCAGAAGTCATCGGTCCCTACTCTGTCAGATAGTTGAGAAGGTAAGGCAAAGCTCCATGGTCATCTGTCTGGTAAACCACCTACACTTACATTCACTTGGTTTTATAAACACTCTATCTGCACTTCTTCTTCACGTACAATGCCATTTTGATATTGACTCACTTCTCTACTTTGACTTCCAATTTCTGACAATTTCCTAGATCCAGACAATCTCTCGACACTCTGATCCGCCATTTTCAGCCTTCACTGATTTGGGTTGTAGCTTAAACCTCTAATTCTGCTTCCGTCTCCCCCACTCCCATTCCCTTTCATTCCTCCGGTGATGTAAAATCATCAATAGTGTATTCACTTCAGGTATGCACACTTCAGGGCGTCAACGGAGGCAAGGACTTATTCCAACATTATAATCACTGAACGGGAAAAGGGAATCCCTGTTTTGCTTTTAGGAATGAAATTATGCCATTCATCCAAGAGAATATGAGTTCTCAGAGAGAAACTGCTCGTGCTGCATGAACATTTTCAGAGGGATATTTTTTACTTTTGTGTGTTCAACATAACAACCAAAATACAATTTCATGGGAGGTAGGAAGAACCTGGAATTGCCTCTCTTAGATGTTGACTTTTTTAGTTTTTCCACAAATCCAAGTAAAATCAAAATATAACTAATTTAGAATACTAAACTAACTCCAAAGCCTTGACTGGATCCTTCAGCAAAATTAGACCTCCTGGGCACAGTCCCAAGAGACAAGCTGATGTCCTGATGTTTCAAAAACAGTAACAAAGAAAAATGAGGTTTCCAACCACCAGTCTTTTTTCCATTTTAAACAAACAAGTCTTGGAATACTGATTTTAACCATGGCAAACCCGTTCTCAGCATACAGTCTGGATATCACTGGAAGATACAGGCTCTGTCAGACTAGCACCTCTCCGTGTTTGGGATGAATGGTAGTTTTATTTCCAGAGTGTTCTGCATTTCTAAGTTGCTTCTCCAACCTTCCAAAATGTGCATAGCTAGGAGCCTTCGAATCTCATTCATTGCAGTGTTCCTAAATGGAGACCAGATGAGATGCCCTTTCTGAAGCTAGCCACCAGCCTCGATAACCACTGCTATTCCCTTTCAGGAAAGCGCCAAATGTCCAGGTTGGACCTATAGTATACAGCAAATGCTTTACTGTCCCCTACTGAGGACAACTTTTTTCCTCTCTTTCCTGACCCATATTACTCTGGGGATTCTTTTCTATCTGCTTCCTTCTCCCATGCAAACCCCAATGTTATGATCATAATAGATAAGGCTATCGACTTCATGTGATTTTTCTTCTCATATCTTATGGGACTGGCATCCAACCAAACCCAGATTAATTTCACATTAGAGATCTTTCAGACAATGGGCTTCAAAGGAAGAGCTGCAGAAAGGAGTTAACATTTTTCGTAAATGGCAACAAAACAAAACAAAAAAGCTATCATGTTGGAGTCAGAATATATACCGTAAGTCACATATAGCATACCTCTATAATTGTTCTCTAAAACCCAGAAAACCAAAGTGGTTTGCATTCCTTGGTAGCTGGGGGCAGAAACACTTTCCCCTTACAAAACAATCGATGGAACTAAAATGAAGATCAACAACACAGAAACCCAAGGTTACAGGTGTGCCCCCTTTGAACACAGCGGATGTTTGCTACAGTGCATGGAGTCACACATGTCTTGGACATTCCCAAATACTTGCCAGGTCACATAGGCTCTACTGAAAAAAAAAAAAAAAAAAAAAAAAAACTGTAGTCAGGGCAAGAAGAAAGAACTCTCTAAAGATAAATTCAAGCTCAACCTAAGAAATGTGGCATAATTCTACAGTGTCATGAAGAAGGAGGAGCCAAAAAGCACATCTGTCATGTAGCAGGCAAAGAATGGTATATATGGGCAAAAGGAAATGGTATAATAAGGCAGAAAGGCAGAGCTGAGAATAGTAACATAAAGGCTTCCGTATATTTTCCTAAGTGAATCTGAGAGGCACAGAATGCATGAACACTTGTTCTGAGATGGGAAAAGATCTCTTCCTTTTCTGAGTCCAGCTTTCAACAAATACTCACTTAATACCACATGCTGGCTCTGTAAGACATACAAAGCTCTGCGGATACAGTTGCTCGCTGCGCCAGGCAGAGGTAACTTTGATTTTAGCATCACTATTACATGCCTTTCACAGTGTGCTAATTTCACAGTTGACTTTACATGTTTCTAAATGATTCCCCACAACTAGGGAGGGCTCATGGAAAGAGAACTACCTGTTTATGGACAAGTTTCCAACATCGTCCCTACCATATATACAACTTTTAAATGCAAGGAGCAGTGACTGCGTTATCATCAGTCGTAAATAAGGATGTATTTCTAATTGCTGGGTCATCATTACCCCCTAAAAAATGGCACATATCTGTGCATGTCAGTTCTCACAGCCTGTGCATGTTCTTAATACAGAATGTAAGAAATAGAAAGGGCCACATGTTCGATAGTATAATTCTAAACAAAGAAAATGTGTGTGGGAGAGCATCCATTTATATTTAATTATAATTAATATTGAAAGTTAATTTCCAATAAAATGTCTTTTTGAATCTATTAAAGTCAGTGATTCACAGGATGCCTGAGTGCCGTTCCTGATCCATTCATTCTTTCCTTTTCCATCACTGTTTTTTTCTCAGATGTGTAGGATGTGATTGGATGGATAGATGATGGATGGATGGGTGATTAACCATGATTAATTATATATCTTCCCCTTAACTTTTATTCCTCTGTCCACTGGCATCTGAAATACATTCTCTTCATCTTTGAGGAAACTTGATATCTTAATTATTTTCTTCTCTTTCATTAATTTTCAAATGCTACATTTCTTTCACCTCTCTCCCACACGTTCAGTGCATTCAGGACCCCCAGCTCCCCAAGAGTGACTCACGAGCCCCTACGGCACCTCCCCCTGTCAAAAAAAGATCCGGATTGGGGCGCCTGGGTGGCTCAGTGGGTTAAGCCTCTGCCTTCGGCTCAGGTCATGATCCCAGGGTCCTGGGATCGAGCCCCGCATCGGGCTCTCTGCTCAGCGGGGAGCCTGCTTCCTCCTCTCTCTCTGCCTGCTTCTCTGCCTACTTGTGATCTCTCTCTGTGTGTCAAATAAACAAATAAAATCTTTAAAAAAAAAAAAAAAAAAGATCCGGATTTAAAACTTCCCCATGCTACATACATTTCGTTTTTATCAGCTCTTTTTAAATCTTATTAATAAGAATCAAAACTCCTTTTTTTTTTTTTTCTCGGAAGTCGTTCCTGCCAAGGTCTCTGATTTCCCACTGCCAAATTATCAAGCCGTCATGATCACTTAATCACTCAAAGAATTCTTGATGACTCTCATTCCTAGAGAGCCAAGTCAGGAAAGCTCTTCCGTGTCACCTGTCCCTCGGTTGCTTAACCGTAGCTGAGCAATGTCAGTAGCAAGCCACAGAGAGCAAAGAAGAGAGGAAATTGGTACATGTAACAGTATTTCAAGAAAAGTTAAAAGCTCGGTGCCAAGAGAATGTTGTCAGAAAAGACCAGGTAACCTAATGATGGTGAGTGTGGGTCCCCGGCAACCATTAGCCAGGCTTTCTCATTCCGGCTCTGCCAATCAGAAGCCATGTGACCTTAAACAAGTTACTTTTTGTCTCTGTGCCCTCAGTTCCTCTGAGCCTTTTTTTTTTTCCCCCATTTTCTTTTCTTTTGGGTATGAAATATCAGAGGTATTTTCAATTCTTTAGGAGTTTATATACCTTCAGATGAACTCTACAAGCAAAACTTCTTCCTGGAAGTAACCCCCAAGCGGTCTTTTTCTCTTTATTCCCAAGTTGTATCTCAGGTTCTGAATTCCCTCTACTTTGAAACCTTACTTTTTTAAACAGCAGATGCTGAGAATTTTAATAATCTTCTCTGACACAGATATATAGTGCCACCTTCTAGAAGCCCCATCACCTTACATAAAAGGGCCATCTTCCTTCCTATGTTCACAAGGTCCATTTTCAGAAGACTCTAAAACCCTCACATTTCTTCCATGCTTCTGATCTGACCATCCTATTCTGTTCTAGTCCTCTCCTATTCTCTTGTACTCAAAATTTCCTTTATTATCTTTATTCAATTTACCCAGATAAATCTAATTTCACTTACACTTTCTTAAAAAAAAAAAAAAGGTTTTATTTATTTGAGACAGAGTGAGAGAGAGATAGTGTACAAGCAAGGTGAGGGGCAGAGGGAAACGTAGACACCCTCCTGAGCAGGGAGGCCCATGCAAGGCTTGATCCTAGGACCTCAGGATCATAACCTGAGCAGAAGACAGACACTTAACCCCGGTGTCCCTCACCTACACTTTCAGCGCCACACTTATTCACATCCATCTGACTGATATTTAAGCATGATGGATACAGAAACGGTGCTCCTAAACTCACAGAGCTTGCATTTTGGCTGGGAAGGGCAGACAACAAATCAGGAAATAAATAATACATAAGCAGTAATACATTTTATAAGAAATTAAGCAGACTAAGAGGACTCTATCTAGAGCTACTACTACCTAGGAAATTTGGTTAGAGAGGGCCTTTCTGACAAGGCAATATTGGAGTAGACACTTGAATATGGTGAAAGAATAAAAGATGTAAAAATCTGATCTATTGTTCTAGGTAACAGCCCAGGCAGGCATCAGCATCTTTAAAATCAGGAAAATTACTTCTATGAGCCTCAATTTCCTTCTCTGTAAAATGATGATGATGACAATACCATCATCTTCAGGTTGTTATAGCCATTAAAGATAATGTTTAACAAAAGCTTAGAAAAAGACCTGGGGTCGGGGCACCTGGGTGGCTCAGTTGGTTAAGGGTAGGGGCCTTGATTTAGGCTCAGATCAGGATCTCGAGGTTGTGGGGTAGCCCTGCATCAGGCCATGCTCAGGGGAGATACTCTCCCTCTGCACCTCGTGGATTGTCAAAATTTAGTATACACACATATTACTTTCTGAAGGCTGTCTAAAAAGCATTTTAGAATTTATAGCAAATTATGTCAAGCTGATAATACAGAAGGGAGCATAATTCACTGAAAAGAATACAAGTTTGAGAAACAGAAAAATCCAAGCACACTAACACCCTGGGTCTAAGATCTTGGGTAAGCTATATAATCTTTCCAAGTTTCAATTTCTATCGGTATAATGGGTTATATTAAGGACTAAATAAGCTGAAGTATGAAAAAGGCCTAGCATAATCTTTGGCCTGATCAAATGTTGGTTTCTTTCTGCGTAGCTTCTTCCACACTTATGTAGGTAAAGTCCCACCATTAGGTTATATAATTTGGTGCACAGAATTAAAGATGTCACCTCTTGTAGGAGAAATATTTAAAATGTAATCCCACGTGGTTACAATAATCTTGAGGTCATTGGGATATGAAGGGAAGGCGAGGAGAACAGGAAAGATAAAGTCTTGTAATCAACTACTTCTGCCAAATTCCCCAAAATTCTGTAAAAAGAGAAGACTTTAACAGAAACTTTTTGCTCCATAAAGTCTGTCCACCTCAGGAGTGCTTTTTCATTTTACCAAAAGTAGGAAAGTCCATCCTCATGGGATTTAACTTTCCTAAGCCCCAATCATTACAAACCCTCTTTAAGAAAAAAAAAACAAAACAAAACAAAATCCTCCTCCAAAGGAGAAAAAAAAAAAAAAAAAAAGTCCTGAAGTCTAATGAGTTACTGTATCAGATACTTATTAAATGTCAAAATGAAAAGTTGTTCAAAGTCAATTCAAAAGAATTGCCAAAGACACCAACACAAAATAAGGTGGCGTCATTTTGAAAAGTTCTTTTAAGTCAGAAAGCAAGTTTTAAAACAGAAGAGACAGAATATAAGTCAAATCCTGGTTGGATCCCAAATTTGGATGTTGATCCTTTCACAGGTGGTATATACTAAAATGGGTTCATTCATTCAGCAAATTTTCCTAAGAGTCTAGCACATATCAAATATCCTTCTAGGCAGTGGAGATGCCAGAACAGAAACACTTTGGAAACACCTGTGCATGGAAGGCACCTACTGATGGCGCAACGATGACTGGTAAGTGAGTATCTCGTAGGCAGATGACGATAATAAGTGCTATAGAGACAGATAATAATGGCAGGAAGTAGGGATACAGAATGCAGTGTCCGGTCACGTAGCCTTCCTATTCTAAATAAGGTGGCCAGGGAAGTCCTGCTGACCTTCGGGGAAAGATCTTACAGATGTGAAGGAAACAGTCATGAAGACCCCCGGGGAGAAGAGCGCTCCAAGTGAAGATGCTCCGAGGAGGGACTTAGGAGGGTTATTAAGCAAGTGCAGGGCCGTGTGTGTGGCTGACATGAAGTGAGCCAGGGAGAAGAGTCGGGGATGAGGCCTAGAAGTATCTCAGGGGCTGTGACATTTAGTGTGAGCTGAGGAGCCACCAGTGGCTGAAGGAGCTGCCATTGACCCACTGCTGTATTGATTGATGTATGTGTGTATTGGTGTGGACAGAAGCAGGGAGACAATAATTAAGACGAATGAAGACAGTGGCTTGGACTGTCATATAGACTGAGGGTTTTATCTTGAGAAAACTCCCTTTTCTAAGAGGGGAAGACTGTGAAGAAGTGGGTTTGTTGGTTGGCCGGTTGGCTGGTTTGGGTGGGGATGGGTAGAATGAAGATCGAGAGAAGATGAGATAAGCCTAGAGAGACAGAGTATAGATATAGAAGAGGGGCCTGAGGACAGCCCCTTGAGGTTCAAGGAGGTAACAGACAACTATGGGAGGAGCAGAGAAGGAGCTGTTGGCAAGTTGGGGGGCAAGGAGACAGCCAATCTCCCAGAAGCTCCAAGAAAGAACTATTTCAAGGAGTAAGTGATCCACAGTGAGGGCAAAAAAAAATGTTCCCTCAAGGACTGATCATTAGGTGTAGCGACACGGAGGTCACTGGTGAAGAGAGAGTCTGTGGAGCAAGTTGTGGGAGGGAACAACGGGGGGGACAGGAGTTGGTGACATCAAGTAAGGCCAACTCTTGGAGGCGCTTTGCTATAAAAGGAAACTGAGAAAGAAGAGATTGCAGATTGGAGAAGTGGGATGAGGAGGGGGATTCTTTTGAAAGCAGGAGAAATTACAACATAGAGCAGAAAAAGTCTGATGACAAGGAGGGAGCAGCACCCAGAGTCCAGAGGAGGGAGAGAGTCTCCCTCCCAAGAGAAGGGACTGGTCCCAGACGGGAGTGAGGGGAGTCAGGTCCTTGAGAGATGCATGCCCTCACAGGAAAACGGGGAGGGCAGCGGGCCCAGATGCAGGTAAGAAGTTGAATGCAGAAGGAAAGGAAGTCTCCAACCTACGAGATTAGTGACTGCTACTGGTCTCTCTGAGAGGTAGGTACGGAAAGCCATAAAAAGCCCGGAGCAGCTGCACCAGCTGCTGCTGTGAACCCAGAAGGTATAGACATGTGAGAGGCCCGTGTCATTATGTATGGAAGGGGATCTCAGGATTGCCACACAAGTAGTCTGTTTGGGATGGGGCAAGTCAGGGAAGTGAGAGTGGAGGGAAGGGAGTGGAGACAAGGCCACACACACTCTTAAATTCAATATTTCACTCCCATTAAAGATAAGCTGTTTATAAGCTTCAGTGTAGGGCACATAATTCTATGTAAAAACTCTGTGGTTCTTCTTCCCAAACATAAATCACGATCATTCCACACCCTGCTCTCTGGGAGTCCTCAAGGCAAAAAGACAAGACTTGAGGTATAGTAATAAAAATCTGGGTATTATAAAACCCACCCTGAGCTCCAAGTAGAAAAGAATGACGAGAGGAGAGCTCTGGAAAGTACTTATTTACCCAGGCACAATGCAGCATTATAAAATTTTATTAACATCCCCAGGAAGCCAAATGCCCACCTTGATACCTACGCGAGATTTCTTTTTTACTCAGTTATGAATATACGTGCTTTCAGGGTGAGCTATGAAGTCTTTTTAGACTAAATGCCTTGATAAAATAATGAATATTAAATACGTCTCGGAGCCACAAAAAAGGACCGAGCCTCAGATTGTCTCTGTTGCAGCTGAGGAGTGCCCCCTACAGGCTGCCGTGCGCAACGCAGGCAGATGACCCGGAGCGAGCGGAACCAGTGTCAGGATTCTCAGTAAGCGTCAGTGAGAGGAAGGTAAGAAGGCTCCGCGACACAAGGTGACTTGAAAGCCTAAGAAATACGCGGACACCAGGAATGCCTATTTTTACCTATTTGGGAACAGCAAGGAATGAAAAACTTCTGCATGAATTTGACTGTCACCACGTATTGCCTACACCTCAAGGAAATGTAACCTCTTAGTAAAGTCTGTTTTTATTCTTTGGTTATTTCACATCGGTATTTGAACATACATGAAAATAACAGTGCAAAGAAACATTATATTTTGCTACGAAAAAGAAAACTGTATCTGGGATCAGAAATCACTTGATGTTAGCAGCATGAAAAGAAAACGTGACATATTTATTACAATGAAGTTCTGGTTTGAGGGTTATTCCTTTTTTAAAGATTTCACAGAGAAATGTTTACTTTCTGTGAACATTCTCTCTTAAAATGTTAGTGATTTTCAAAATAAAAATCACAAGAAGACATGAAAGACAAACCCCGTGGTTAGCAATATATTTTAAAATAGTACATAAATAGATTAAAAAATCCTGTCAAATATGTTACACTAATATTCAATATTATATACTGTATAAAATATATTAAAATATTATTTGAGGTGCATAAAGTTTTATGGTATATCAACAAATCAGTTAGTACTTCTCATAAATGATCACATATTCCAGTTTAAATTTCCATTCGTAAGAAAAAGGAGAGACAAAACATACAAAAACCTTTGAAAATTTTTAATGGAAATGTTTTGAATACTAACATAGATGCAATCAAAGTGTATCAATGTATTTGATTATTATAAATGTTAAACTAAAAGCCAGAATTATACAAATGTTTAGCAAAAAACACAGCAATATTTATCAAAGCTAATCGCCTTTTACATGATCTATGAATAAATACGGATCTTTGGAAAACTGCATTTAACCTCATAAAATGTTCATTTAGACTCAGTTTCACATATACTCATGAGATATACATAAGTGTATGTGATTAAATTGATAAATTATACTTTAAGCATTTTCATAAAGAATATTTCTCACCCTCAGAAAGAGGCAATTAGGGTCATATGGCTTAAATACTTGTTTTTTCCTCAGGAATTTAATAAAACTCAATCTAGTATCCATATAGCATTACTTCCTCTAAAATTATAAACAAAATTGTATAATGATGAAATTATTCAAATATATTATTTCCCATATATAATAAAAGCTCCAATATTTAAGAAAAACTGCTTTATATGTAAATATTCCTAAGTGTCCTGGTTATTGACCTAACAATCACAATGATCTCTTTCACTTTGTAATAATATATATGTGATACATTCAGATGTTAAAACACTTGTGGAAATGTCTGTTAAAAAATATCAGTATATAGCCCCACAAATGGACATTCAAATTAATTAATCTGCTTTCGTATTTAACTATTCTTTTGAATTCACTCACCCACTTATAGAATCCTTGCCAAAATGCAGTTTGAAATTAAAATGATTCTTTTGTAATATGAAATAATTAAAATATTTCAACACTGCAATGATTCTTTGGTTTTTAATTCAAAAAAAAAAAAGGAGGGAAAAAAAGAATGAAGGAAGGAAGGATGGAAAGAAGGAAAGAAGAAATAAATCCCATGGATTGATTAAATAAAATTGACATTAACAAGGTAACATTTGTAAAATTAACAATTTCCAGAAGAAATTGAAATTAACAATTTCCAGAAATAGCACTGATCCAGAATGAAATTTTAATGCCCCTGGATAACAATTATAAACAAGAAACTAAAATGTACCCGAGCCTTAAATATTATATAATGTTGATCATACAGATTCAACTTGTGGAAATGTACCAAAGAGCAATTAAGACCATTTTAAATAAACTTTTATTCAGATTGAAAACATAACTGTAGGTTGTGTATACTCGCTCGGTATTTAGAAGAGATCATAAATTCAGTCACTTCCTCATGCCCCAGAAAATTCGAACATTTTTTAGAAAGGCTATTGCTTTCATACTATTCCTACCATGAAAAATGCTACCTTTTTTGGCTAATACAAAGAAACCACAATTAACAGTGAAACCATAAATACTTTCTGTGTTAACCACAAATGGCCTTTCCCATAGAGAAATGGCTTACATGTGTTCTAAATGTGTTTGGTTTCATTTTGTATGGAAGGAGCTGTGGGTATGTTTTTATCTAAGAAAAGAACATGGCATGCACATGCACAGCTTTCTAAAATGAGAAACACTCATTGAATTTAATCGGAGTTTTGTCTGGGCCGGAAATTCAGAATTAAGCTCCATGGGTGATGATTTTGGATTCTCTGGACAGGACTTGGGGCTCTACTTGCCAAACTTTCTTGGACTCTCAGTGCGACACAAGGCAGGAGGACTTCTGCCTGAGTCTTATTATCATATCTGGTGTAACTGTGGTCGATCTCACGAATGCAGAGCCTTCGCACATTTCCACTGGGTTATCCGTTCAGTTTGGGTCAATCCCATACAGCACTGTCAAATGCTCTGGTTCAGTCCTCTGTGTGTGCGGCGGGTCTGTGTGTGATTGTTCCTAATGTCTTGAGTATTCACTCATTATGTGAACATTAAAAAGTATAAGGAAATCTACATGTGTTGATGTTAAAAATCATTTCTCTATTTGAATATAACATGTGCAGGGTCATTTTTTAAAAATTGTCCACAGTCTGAGAGTCCATATGAAAGAGCAAGGGCCTCCCACAATGTGACCTTTTGCTCACTTCCATAACTAAGTCTCCTTGGAAAAGTTCTAAATGTAAATTAAATCAAATTTTGTTCTATAGATTTTCAGTGCTCACATATAAAATAAGGAAATCCAACAGAAAATTAGGAATTGTTCAGAATACTCTTTACCCAATTGAGCTTATACCTACAAACTAAATACATCTGAGCAAAAGATTCTCCCCATACAAATTGTCTTTGGCAAACTTTTTGAAGAAAAATGTGTCCCACTGATGATGCCCCTAGTCCTCCATTTTAAGTTGATCTTAATAACTTATGCGACCAACGCAAAACATAAAAAGGCAACGTTCCTATCATTTGTAAGCTTAAAACAATAAAGCGAACATTTGTTTTTTCATCCTGTTTACTTGAAATATGCTAAGAGAATCACTAGTTTTAAAAGAAGGAAAGCTATAATCCTCAGGCCTCTATAAGTTCTCTCACTAAACAAATAAGCTGGGTGTTCATTGCACTAAAACCAGCTAAAAAAGAACAAAATTCAGGTCAGAAAATTAATAAACTCAATTGTTTAAGCATCACACAAAGAGAACTATAGATTATCAGTTGATGGCTTTTTTATGATTTGTGAATTTGTGATTGATTTAAATATAAAAATCAATTATTAAAAAAAGGGCAGATGATCTGTAATTCAAAATTAGAATTCTGTGGTTGGTTGATTCATTTTCATAAGGATGAAGTTTAGAGAGGGTGTGGCAGGGAGCTTTTGCGGGGGTGGGGGCCTAGTGCCAGAAGGAGGAGGCAATGCTGTTATCCACAATGGGGGGGTCTTTATTTATGCTTTCCCTTTGTTTTGGGCTACATGGTATACTCTAATAACACTTGATAGCCACTATCTTTTTAAAAAGTAGAATCAAATATATGAAGTCAAAAAACCTGTATTAGTCTTTGATCTGGGTGGCTCAGTGGGTTAAAGCCTCTGCCTTCGGCTCAGGTCATGATCCCAGGGTCCTGGGATGGAGTCCCACACCGGGCTCTCTGCTCAGCAGGGAGCCTGCTTCCCGGCCCACCCCTCAACATGCCTCTCTGCCTTCTTGTGATCTCTGTCAAATAAATAAATAAAATCTAAAAATAAAAAAAATAAATTTTAAAGAATTAAGCTTTTCTCTTTGTAACCAGGGCAGTTACTCCATATTTAAAATTTTATCAGATGTATCCTATTAGAAGGGTATGTGTCATGAGGGACATTATGATTTTGACTGTAGTTAAAAACTTCAAGTTAATGAAAATAAAATACTAACCTCATGAGAAAAATTGTAAACACTTTTGGTTAATCCTTAAGTGTTTCTTAAAAAAGAAATTGTAAGGCAATAAAAAAAATCCTAGAAATAATTTTAGTATAACATGGTATTAAAAAGACAACTTTTAAAATTGTAAATGAAAGAAATAATTCATTTGTTTTATTACATAATGCTTCATTTCACCATTTGAGTCAAAATAGTTTTTATGAGGATGGCAGGGAGCGGGAGACCAAAAAACAAAACAAAACAAAACAAAACAGAAAAACTCAATTTTAAATATTTAACTATCTCTTCCCCCCCCCAAAAAAAAATTATCTTGCAAAAACAAAACAACTATTTTTCTCAACATATTTCCATCCCCAATACATTTCCATTTCTAATATCAGCAAAAGAAAACATATAATCATGCCACCTATAACCAAGACTATTTTTACTGTCACAAGAATGTCGAAACAATAATATTTTACCAAGAGCATCAGTTCTATAATGATGTCTTAAAAAATATATTCCCTCATCATTTACATTCACTTATTTTTGAAATGACTAGAAGTTCCCTTTCGAGATGAATCTCAAAATTCCCCCAAGGGTTCCCATTCATTTTCCAAACGCTGAAAATTCTCAGGAGAAACACACTGGGTTCTTTGTCCACCCATACTGTTGTTTCTGAAAGTGAGACTCAGGAATTACATTAGAACTATCTCTAACATTTGCTGAAAACGCGTACTGGAATACCAGAGTTCGGGCCTGGGAATATGCATTTAACCATTCCTCCAGGACTTCTGACACTCACAGAAGCTGGAAATGCCCTAGAATGGAAGGTCTGGGAGCACAGGCCCTTCCTAACCTGTCCTCCCTCTGCACCTGGCCCAGCGCCTGGCCGAGAGCTGCTCTGAGCAGACACCAGTTTAAATGCATATCACTGCACCACTGCCCTAATGTCTGAGATCCACAGCAGTCCTTCGCTTCTGCCTGCAGAGGGTGTCCCCTCTTCCTTAATTTCTTGTAGCACACGCCATGCAACCAGTTCTTGGAATGCGTGGGGAGCCAACGCCTTGCTGTATGTATGACTGAAGTGAACTGTCATTCTAACGAGGTGATAAATTCCCGAAGGAGAAGGCTTGGATTTGGGTTTGTTTTTTTCTTTTGCTCATTCAGCATTCACTGCATAAATATTGACCACTTAGTCCATGCCAAATGCCATGTCTAGAACTGGATATAGAGCAGACAATAAAACAAGTATGTTCCCAGATGTCTAGGAACTCTGTGATTCCTGGAGTGGACATCAGGAGGGATGACCTCACCACCTAGAGGGCAATTTGGACATCTTGATGGGTGTTTTTGTTAATGAGCAGAGTGGTGTCAGAACATTTACAGACTACATACCTATTATTTTATATTTTAATATTTCCTATGTATTACAATTATGGCATTGCAGATTTTTTTAAGTGATGTGTAAAGGTAGGTATTATCTGTGAATTCCATTTGATTACTAAATCAAGCATCACAAAATACATATTGTCAAAAGGAAGCATATGGTTGAAAATCACTGACCTGGTGAACATTTTAACTTCAACCTGAAGATTCCCTTAACATAAGCAGAGTAGTATTTCCAAGTATTTGTTTAATAGAAATGGATAACTTACTGGAAGAAGTAGTATAATTTCACCAACGACTTCCTGATTTTACTGTAAACTTCCCTTTAGTCAATAAGAGTTTTCACATAATTCTCAGATATATACATTAATGGTCTGCAGTTAAATATTGTTCTACATGACATCAGATGACCAAAATATTTAAAGATACATCATCTATATTAGTTGGCTATGGGTAACAGATACTCTATCACACTGAGGACATTCTGACCAACTAGGTGATTATCTTTCTCTAAATGACTTTTTTAAAAAATCAAACTGTCATGGTAGTATAGTTATATAATCTAGAGTTAGCCCCATTCCAAAGGAAGCAAACAAAAACTTCTAAAAAAAGTAAGTGATATTTAGCCTACGACTACATACATTCTTGATCTTTTCTTAAACTTCCAAGACAAAGAAATAAAAATTACTCAAAAGCTATTAAAAAACAATAACAACCCAAGACTTTGGGAGCTCTTTCCTTCATCTGAGCACTAAATCAGAGGGACACTAACTGAGTTCTACCTTCTTTATATGAATTGTCATGACTGTGCAAAATCTTTAAATGATTATCCTGTTCTAACGTATATTGGTAATGAAATGCACTTGATAGAGCTCTTTGTTTGCAAATTGGAGTACAGCCCGAGAAATCAATCTTTAACATCAGGAGAAACTCTTATCAGCAAAAGAAGAGTCAAAAATGACACCAAATGGCAAGTAAGTGATGAGCCATAGAGTTCCGACAAGCTTTCTATCACCACTCTGTGTGAAGACCATCATTGTACAAGGAATGGCCCTTCTCACCCAAGCTGCCCCCTCTAATCAAACCTGTCTCCCTCTTAATGAGCAATAACTCTAAGATGCTTATAGTTTGGCTTGCCACAATAACTATGGATTTATAGGAAAGAGGTTAAAATAAACACAAATAATTTAAAATGCTTTAAGTAGGAAATGTCTCTTCACTAAACTATGTTGTAAATTTATGAAAAATGTCAGAAAATATTTATAAATCTTATTTTCTCCTTTCTGCAAGAAAAAGTGATGTTCATTTTGCTTAGTTCAGCAGCATGAAGAGTTGTGTGAAACTAAAAACTTTTGGGGCACCTGGATGGCCCAGTGGGTTAAGCCTTTGCCTCCAGCTCAGATCATGATCTGAGGGTCCTGGGTTCAAGCCCCGCATCTGCTCTCTGCTCAGTGGGGAGCCTGCTTCTCCCTCTCTCTCTGTCTGTCTGCCTCTCTGCCTACTTGTGATCTCTCTCTCTGTCAACTAAATAAAATCTTAAAAAAAAAAAAAGAAAAACTTTTAAAAATAATAAATAGCTTTTAGGAAACTAAAAGGTCCTAAATGTAAAAGGAATTGTATAAAGAGTGTTTTTTTTTTTTTTTTCCTTAAAACTATTGTTTCAATAGTTTTGATTTACTGGGCCCCAGTGAATTTAATATATGCTTTAACATAATTATCTTTTTCCATATAACTAGTACAAAGCAGAAACAATAGATATATTGAGACAAAGGTCTAGGACAGCGTGACATTTAGGCCACAAACACGTCCATTTGTGAACTACAGAATTACTTCCTTTAGACAGATGATGTGGAACAAGAAGACAAACCCCCATGTTGTATCCGGTGCTGCGTAAGCCTTGTCACGCATAAAGTGTTCGAAATTCTGCAGGATTGGACTGATTTTCACTTATTCCGACACCTCTTCCTACGGCTGTGATTTTGGTCTGGGCCCCTGTACAAAACAGAGCTGCAACCCAGGAGACATGGAGGTCGCAGAGAGCCGCTGAGCAACTTACTCTTTGTCAGAATGGAGCAGGCTGGCGACTTGGGAGGTCTGTCGACTACAGTGAGTCCCACTTCTGCTCAGTCCACCGTTCTGCCCGCTTCAGCCCAGGATTTCCAGTCCCTTCCTCTCCTTCCTCCCCCGGGAGAATAACGGGAGAAAGAGTGCCCATGTCTTTCCACACCAGTGTCCCAAGAAGAGGAAAATAAGAACAAAGGAGAAGAGAAGAGGGCGGTCGTTGGCCCCGTGAGGCCCCCTGCTTAGATTGCCCTGACCCCGGAGGCAGAATGCCACTGCTTCACCCGGGAGCCAAGGACACAAGATGGCCCGCCAAGGGTCTTTGTATCCGTACCCACCACAGAACCCCAGTGAAGGGCCACAGCTGGGCACGGGGTGGGGGTGGGGGTGGGGGGCAGATTACACTGTGTGCGTTAGAAGGAGCTGTTTCACGAAGAAGTCCTCATTCCACAATACATGTAGAAGACATTCCTGCAGAGGAAACATATAAAAAGGGAACCACCTTGTCCAGGGTTGGGCAAAAACGTGTTCGTTTTCACTGTCCGCTAGAAATCCGCTGAGGCTTCAAGCCCTACGTCTTCTTTGTCTTTAACCTCACCCCTGCCGCTTTCTTCCTCATGGCCCATAGCGGCTCTCCAAAGATTCTTAACTCCAGATTGTCTTGGTGCATCAATTGAAATCACTTCTCAGGGAAGCATCCCCCTAAAATGGCTCTGCAGCCCTAACCCCCGCGGTTCCTCTTTTATAACACTTGATGCCTCTGTATTTGTTCATCGTTTATCTTTCCAGAGAGACTGCAATGCCCCGAGAGCAGAGACCACGTCCGTATAGATCACCACTATGTTCCCAATGCCCATTCCTTGCATGGCATAGGTGTTTAACGAAACATCTGTTGAAGGAATGAATGATAACTTAGCACCAACTGATAGCAAATATTTTGTCATGGGACTCTGTACTAAATTCGCCAAATAATGTGTCACGCGTGGGTGATAACGGACTGACCATGACATCGCCCTGAAGACCGAACCCTACCAAGTTCTCTGGGTTCATCTTCCACCGGATTTCTTTTGCTGTCTGTTATCTTACCACACTATTCTCTCAGTTTTCTGCATGCGCCATTGATTCCTTTACCACTGCAGGTGTGTTAAGGGGCAATTTCTTTTGTTTGAAATGTTCTCCCCACCCCATCTTGGGTCTGTCCTATATGGTCTTTCTCATGGTTGAATCTGGCATTTATTTCTACGACCTTTCAATTCTCCACCAGATTGTGTGTTCCACGAAACTGGGACATTTCCTCGTGCTATTATATCCCAATGTCTAGCACAGTGTAGGTGCCTGATAAATACCGCTGCATGATTGAATGGATGAACGAACAAATATAATCTACCGTGGCAAAATAATCCAAATGAAACTACCATCTCCTTATTGGCATTTATTGCAATATTATCTTTGGAACTGTAAATTCTGCCACTGCTTCTAAAGATGAGAGAAAGCTAAAAGCGTGCCACCCCTTTCATAATTTCTCTTCTGTACCAAGCCAAGAATTTTCCATAGATATACATCAGATTTACCAATTTCTGGATTTTTCCAAGAATATGCCTTTCCTGTGGGAAATGTTTGCCCTTGCATCCACGGCTTGGGCATATTATTATAACCTTGAATTGTGGTCGGTCATGCTCCGTGGTCCTTGATATTGGTTCTTAGCAGATAGAATCTAAATTACTGCTCCTTCAAAAATGGGTCCTGGGGTGCCTGGGTGGCTCAGTCATTAAGCGTCTGCCTTCGGCTCAGGTCATGATCCCCAGGTCCTAGGATCAAGCCCCACATCGGGCTCCCTGTTCAGCAGGAAGCCTGCTTCTCCCTCTCCCACTACCCCGCCTGTGTTCCCTCTCTCACTGTGTCTCTCTCTGTCAAATAAATAAATAAAATCTTAAAAAAAAAAAAAAATGTGTCCTAAGGACAAGATCAAGACTATTTTAAGAGCTGTATCAGGCCAATGCATTAAAAAATATCCAAACTACTCACGTTTTTATGAGAGGCCCACTGTCTCTCTCTCTTTTATGCACAGCCTCATTGCTACCCACTGTGGGGTGGATGATTGGAATTGGTATTTTGATTTCTTGCCTCAAAATGGGAAGGCCTGACATCACCTCTCATCAGAAGTATCTAAAATTGATTTCTTAAAATGGATGAAAGTGACTTTATGGATTACACAACGGACAGACAATGAAGCAGACTCAGAACAAATAGATAAAAACGTACTTTGCTTCATCTCAGGAGCCCTCCGGGTGTTTGCCACTTGGTACGCAGCTCATTTGCTGGCATTCCTCTATTTTTGCTGTTTTTAAACCACAGGTCACCCTAAAGTAGATATAATTAGTCAGTCCAACAGCCTCTTTTGCTGATCTGGGCCCGGTTGTGACAGAATACGTGGGAAGTTGACTTTGGTCACCAAACCCAAGCAATTCAAAACTGCTGATGTGCCAGACGCAGGTTTACTTATAGGCATATGTCAGAGGCACAGTGCGTGCTCTGGCTCCCAAACAGAAGGGTTTTAGATTTGTTGGCTCCCTAGCTTGCAATTTAAACCCTGGAACAAAAGTATTCTTCTGGGTAGTGTGGGTGCAGTGTTTGCAAGCTTTAAGTTGTTTAAGCTGAGTTGCCCCACAAGGCAATTACTGGCACCATTTCACTATCTTTCTGTTCTTTTGATGTGGTATTCATTTTGTTTGAGGCATTTGCCTAATTTAGGAGGTACAGTGATTCTGTTAGGATTACCCCTGAACCCTCCTAGGTTTGGGGAATGGGTAGTCTCTGTGCAAACCACAGAGCCCACTGCATAAACTCAAACCCTAAGAGAGAGAGAGAGAGAGAGAGAGAGAGAGAGAGAGAAATTGCACATCCAGAATAATGGAACCTGCATCTAGGAAGGAAACTTATGTCTGCGATTATAGACGGGATCTTACCCATCTATAACCTGCAGACATCAGGTTTCCTTCCTAGATGCACGTTGGCCTCCTTCTCTGGTGAGACTCATAAGTAAATGTTTTGAACAACAACAGCCAAAGAAAACAAAAAATGCTCTGCTTTTGGATTGACAGCTAAAAGGTGTTGTGGGCAGCTCTGGGCCCTTATTGTTTGAACTCATACAGATCTCGCTCGTGGCCATGAGGAAACATCTTCCATGTGTGAACACACAAGTCTTCACCTGGAAAAGAGTATGCCAGGTGGGTCCCAGAGCTACATGAGCAGAAATAGAAGAAAGTCCTAGAGAATGAGCCCACATGCCTACAGCAACAGGTCGGCGCCTGTCTTCCCCTCACTTTTAAATTACATCAGGGTTGAGCCTTGGTGAAACCCTCGAGTCCCGTGGGCACTAGAGGAAGAGAGAGGCTTTTAAGCTGCCTAACAAGGAAGCTTCAATGAGGAAGTGAGCCATACTGATGCTCAAAAGCAGAGTTTCATTCAAAGATCAATAAATGTTATTCCTTAAATACGAATAAAGACAACCTTGGGTGGTGGTGGTGGTGGTTGTTTTTTCTTTTCCATGAAACTTTATTTTTGGAAAGCAAAGCGTGGACAGACTTTTAAAACAAGTTATAAGAAACGAACCCATTTTCTTGAACTATTTTAAAACAATCCACTTTCCTTCATTGGATTTTTACTAGCATCAAACTTCAACTTATTAATGTAAATTGTATTAATATCCCAGCTATGAGAGTCAATGTGCCTATGTTAAACCATTGTGTACCCTTTAATTTGGCGCATGCAAATTATTATTTATATGACTAATAATAATGGCTCCAAACCTGTAAACTTGACTTTTCTTTGCAAAATGATTTAATCATTCCCACATTGTCAGTATTACCACTATCACTCAGGATAATCTCTTTCTTTTTAAACAAACCTTTGCCTCAAAATATCTAGTTGCTACTGATATGAATTCAGGAAGCATGGAGTTAAAGAAGTTGGCTTTTTTTTTTCTTAAATCTGAACAATTGGAATCAGCAGTTTGCATTATTTTAAAAATGAATGCTTAGAATCAGCAATTTTCTTGTTTTTTTTTTTTTTAAAGATCTTGAGGGTTTTTTTTATTTAAAGTGGAAAACTACATTAAGTGCAAGGCAGTCAACAAAGAAGCAGCCATAAAGCCTAAGTATTCCTAGAGTTATAAAATATGTCCATTGTGCCAATTCCACTGCCAACAATGAAGTTTTAAGCATTAATATGCCTTCATTGCAGTTTTAATGCCTTAATATTGAGTCGATAGCTCTTTGGGGTAATTCTGCGTTCTCTGGTACTTGAAAGGTGATGATGTCAGCGTTCTTCGCACTGATTCATATGCAGGTTGACGAAGCTGAGTTATTTATTCAGTTCCATTATATTTTCTATAAACATTAGTTCTCAATAAACAGAGACATTTAGCCGAGGGTTTATTTATTAAATAGGTACTGTACAGATGGTTTTGCCACACATGATGTGCTGCAGAGGATATTACTCAGGAATAATCAGCTGTGTTATAGCTTGGCTAAATTAATAAGATGATAATGATGAAATTGATGCTTTTGAGCTAGGCTTGGTAAATGGTTTTTGCATAAACAAACTGATAAATTTGAGAAGCAATTACTTGCTTGTCAAAGATAAAAACACAACAGGGCCCATTTATAGTTAGGTCCTATTTATTTTTAAAGATTGTACCAGATTTTATGTTTAATACGCTGCAATTAAAAAATAATACTTAAATGGAGAAGAATAAAAAAAAAAAAAACACTAACTTTCTGAGTTCTCCTTCAAATCTGAAAAAGCAGCGTTGCTTGATTAGACACCAAGCAAACTTTTTTGCTGCGTGTGGAAGGAAAATCTATCCGACAAAAAACAGGGTAATGCTCCACATGCATTTTTTAACCATAGAGGCATGTCGCAGGAATAGTTGACTGACAGCTCCCTCTACTCCAGTTCGTCCCCGTCCCCAGACACAAAAATACACACTAAATAAGGGCCCTCAAAAAACTTTTCGATCTGGTTCCTAAATAGCAAAGGACATGCTTAACCTGGCTTAGTGCTCCATAAGTGGCACAGCATTCATCCACTCTCTTCGCCCGGAGATTGTTCCATTTTTACTTGGAGCCTGAACACAAAAAACACATGCCAATTTACTGATACAATTTCATTACATAATGCTAACTTGTGTATTGTAAAAGTCGGAAATGAAGTCCAAGTTCAGGGAAACGTTAGCTTCCCTCCTCAGCTTCAGTGGAATTTTTTTTTTTAGAATTCTGATTAAATCACACCCTGAGGGCCCACCTTTTAGACCTGAACATGAGCTGCATATCAAATATATAGTTTACATCTGTTTGTGTATGTGTGTATTTTAACCATGAAAGAATACTAACCTACGGAAACCATCTTTACATATCCTACAGTATCTTATCAGAAACTATTTCATGCTAGAGGACAGGTTTCATTTCTCTTCTTCCCAAAGAGTTTATGATTATCAAAGGTAAGTTATAGCATATTTTTACTACTTGGGTATATTTACAGTTATTTACAATGAACTAGCATTCATACAGAAAGAGAATCATATGCAAAAATAAATGTTTTAATTCTGAATGTTAGGATGCCAAACTCTTGTAATTACAATACATTTTTTAAGTTAAGTGACAGGGGCAGACACCATCACTCTTCAAAAGGGTAGGATGAGGTCATCAGCTGTGAGATGAAATCAGATACCTGTTTCATTAAAATAGCCGCCTTTGGGGCACCTGGGTGGCTCAGTGGGTTAAAGCCTCTGCCTTCGGCTCAGGTCATGATCTCAGGGTCCTGGGATCGAGCCCCGCATCGGGCTCTCTGCTCAGCGGGGAGCCTGCTTCCCTTCCTCTCTCTCTCTGCCTGCCTCTCTGCCTACTTGTGATCTCTGTCAAATAAATAAAATCTTAAAAAAAAAAAAAAGCCGCCTTCTTTATCTTTTTAAAAGAGTACTTAGGTGTCCCTCATTTAAAAGTATGTCAGCTGAAAATAAATTAATGCTGTGACTATTAAATGCAAGCCACTGTGTTAGAATGGGTATTTTGCATTTTGTTGTTTGTGTGAAATAAGTGAGTTACAGCAAAATGCTGTGTATGTGCATGGTAGAAATTCTATCCCTCTGAGGAGCTCAAAATCAAGATACTTGTCTTCTCAAAAACTGCCAATAAAAACAGAAATATAATGATCACAGATAAGAATCAGCAGGATTATTTTTAAGACCCATAACAGGTTTATATCACAGAATTCAGAATATATTGGTCTGATATCAAAATGCCTAATGATTTGTTATAAAACTTCGGTTGTGATTTCCTCCTCCTGGCTAATTGGAAACAACTGCTCCCCAGGACTAATTACAACTCCATCAAAAAGAAAGGCGAGCACAAATATGTCTTAAGGGAACGTGAGAACTTTGAAGGTGAGGCCCCACAAACTGAATTAAGGGATGAAATTTAAAACCATTCTATGAGCTCTGCTTTCTAGAGACGGTTGCAGCGAGCATCAAGGAAACAAATCCAATGAGATTTTTAGTGATGATATCAAGAGGCACGAAAGCATAACATATTGAAATGTTTTAGACTGCGAATCCTATCGATCAGCTGACAAATTGATTATTGTGAATAGAAATTCTATGTTGGATCTGCACTGTCACATGCTTTACTGAAAATAATCTTTGGTAAGTGCTCAGCAGAAACTTCTGTTGCTTGAAACTAATCTGAATTATCTAACGCAGCACTACTATGCATGTGAACTCTGCACAAGCTATAATCTTGGTAGGAATCTTGCCTTACAAGATGTACCATTTGGCTTGTAATTGAAGATATTCTAAATTACCTGTAAAATAAGAGAATGAATGAGGGCAATGGTCCACCTGTGTCTCTTGTTCTGCTATTAGAGACTGCAACCTCTGAACTGATTTTCCCTGGTTTCAACATATATGGTCCTATGTCACAAACCTGTGTATCTGATTTCCCCTTTCCTTGGATAAATACTTTGCTATGGTGATTCCACCTAAAACACAGCACACTCCTGACAACTAATACAAGAGTTATTTGGTTCTGATACCAAGACAAATTGTAAAGATCTGCTGTTTGGGTGCTTGATAGTCTAATGTTCAAGACAAGCACGTATAATGTTGAACTAAGGAACATTGTCGTTGCAAATGACAATATGAAAATGGTCATGTTTGTGAAGTTGTTTCTAATCAATATTCAGGTGACAGACATTTTTTCTCATAAAATTCTGTAAGAAACTACCCTAGTCAGAATTCCCAACCAGAGGAAAAAGCATTTTACTAGTCAAAAATCTTAAGAAGGAATTTTAGAATGTTTATGTTTTTTTCAGTCTATGTACTTTATCACATATTTTTGACACATATACCAGTTTATATGCACCATTTCTACATTTAATAGTCCTATTTAAAACATTAGTAACTTATTCAAGTGAATAATCAAAATAAGAATCAAATTAAGCTCTCTTTTTTAGACACCTTGACAACTATTTTTAGGTTTATAATTTTAAAATAGTACTTTAAAATTTGGGGGGTGGATAAATTATGTATTTTTTTTAAAAAAGCAGAACACTTGGGAACATTTACTTGGTTCTAATATATTTGAGTAAAACAGTTCTAATATATTTATTTGCAGTACCAAAATATAGACATGGTTTTTCATGTGTATGAAATTCTCCCTTTTGTCTTAAGCAATTTCAATGATTAGGATAGTCAAAATCATTGTCATTAAATTATTAATTCACGTGAGATGAAGAATACTGGATTTAGCCGTGCTGAGACTATAACCTCTAACAGAGAACAGAGAAACCCCCCCTATAAACATACACTGGAGAAGGCTCTCAGTTACAAAGCTAAATTATACCGATTACAAAGCAATTGTGTAGGATGGCTTGCGTGGATTGGAACACTAAGCAACCATTCAAAATGCAAGTGTGAGAATTTCAAAGGCACCAAATAGAATAGAATTACAAATTCCTACCATTACATCTCTTAAAATCTGTCTCTTTCATACTTATTCCTCGTTTCATTCCTACATGTCAATATATGTCTCCAACGGGCTAAGAATGCATTCATTCATTCATTCATTCACTCATTGTTTCTTTCTTGTATTTGTTTTCTGAGTATCTGATATGTGCCCTGCAAGGTACCAAGTGCAGGGACTCTAAAATGAGTCAAGCAAGGATCCTGTTCTCAAGGAGTTCAGAACAGTGGGAAAGACTGAAGAGCAGAATGTAAGAACTTGTATCCCAATACAACTGAGTTAAATATGTCATGGAAGAAAATGCATCAAGGGGTAGCCATTGAACCAAGACGCTCAGCAGTCTTATGCACATGAGGACAAAGGTAACTTAAATCAGCAAGGAAACCAGGAGACAAAGAACTCTGCAGAGGAACGGATAAGAGAATAGAGTAGATAACCAAGCAGATGTTCTTTCAACTCAGAACATGTTCCCTGGGATGCAGAACAGAAAAGGAGACCACAAGTCCAGTTCTAACACATAAAGGGATGTGGAAGTAGAAAAGGAAATAAGAGAATGATGATGGACAAATAACAGACATTTCTTTCAATAGTGGAAATACCTTGCTCTTCTGAAAATATCGTTTCTCTGGTAGTGACTGTTATTTTCTGCTTATATCCCCAAAGCCTTTCTTATCTAAAGCAGGGGAATTTTCCGTCATCTGCTGTTGGAAAGGAAACTTTTGAAGGGCAGGGCAATAATAATTTCTCCTCTCCCCTGACTGATTCCTCTGCTTCTCTGCTGAGACTCCCAGTAGGGGTGCCAATTAGTACCAATTGTCATGATGTTTTGAGATGTAGACACCTGTCTTCTAATAACTGGACTGAGACCACTGACTCATTTCACACAGACCATCAAACAGACATCAACTAGTAATGGCCTATATTTACTACCAACCTGGGCTTAAGCCAAGGCCTTCTCCCACGTAACTCTGTTAGCATTCTTCATGACAAACAGCAAGTTCCATGCGTGTTCACTCCCCTCCAATAAATGGACCAGTGGCTGTCGTTGTAAGGGCCACAGTTCTCTCTAATTATCTATGCTACCTTCATATTTGAACTTTGTAGAGTCAGCCTCTCCTAGGCAAGTATTTTTAATACCCATTGAATTGGAATGCAGATTAAGATTCATGTACAATTTTTTAATATAGAAACTAAATTTGCATATTCATGTCCCACCATAAGATGAGGAGGTAAAGAAGGCCTGCTCTATGTTAAATTCCAAGAAGAAAAATAAACAGTATCAACATCAGGGATGCATGAATTCTATATAAAGTATTTTATAACCATCTGCATATTGTAGTTCTCTAAAATAATCTTTAAAGTAACTTTAAAGTACTTAAGTAGAAGTAGAGTCTCCAATTCCCATATATATCTTCAGACGTTAAGGGGGGTTTATATTTCTTTCTCACATGTAAATCAAAATTTTCCAAAACACAAAAGAAAAAGTGATTTAGAGACAATGAAAGAATTCAAGAAATTAATAAGCTCCTAAAGAAGTAAAGTTTAAGGAGAAATAATTTTTAGCTCCAGTTATAAGAAATAGGGTTGAAGAAGTAAATTGGGGTCGGTCCTCGGTCCTTAGAGGGCTAAAGGATTTGTTGGGAAGAATGTGTCTCAGGGATGCTAACCTAACACTGTAAAATATACATATGGAAGCAGGAAGGTCAGTTAGAAGACAGTGACAATTGTCCAGCGAAGGGCTAGGGGATATCTCAGAGAGATCGTTGAAAAGAAGAATTAAGAGACTATAGATTTAGAAGCAATACAACCTTTAATTGATTGGTGGAGGAAAAGAAGAAGGAAAAATGATAAAGTTTACCCTAAGTTGTGCCTAGATACCTAGAAGACAAGTTAGTAAGAAAAAAAAAATAATAATAATAAGACACAGGAGGCACAGATGCAAGGGGAAGATGAACTAAGTGGGAATAATAGTCATTTCCAGAGCTGGAGGAACAAGCAAGCACACCTATATTTCTATCTACTTTGAGAGTCGTCCAAGATGTAATAAGGAAACACAGAAGGTGGATGAAAATGCAAGAGACTGCAGAGCTGGAAGAGAAAAAGATACAGATCCTTAGAAATACAACCCAGTCCCCACCCTCAGAAGCACCCGTTCTGACCATGAAGAGGATACATCTTCCTAACAAAACCACAAGATAGTGTGTTAGCATGAAGGATATGTTAGAGTCACATTTAAATATGTATGCATTTATTCTCTATAATCTATATCTAACTGATTTTACTATCCCAGAGTTTTTGAAATTGTGAGTCATGAAAGCTGACGGCTCTCAAGTCACTACAGAGCAGTGGCTCTCAAATGAGGATAGTTTTGTTCCCCAGGGCAACATCAAGGGACATTGTTGGTCATCATAACTGAAAGTTGCTACTGGCATCTAGGGACTGGAGGCCAGGGGTGCTTAACAAATATCCCACAAGGTATGAGACAGTGACCCCCGACAAAGAATTAGGGGGTCCAAAATATTGACAATGGTGAGGTTAAAAAAACACTGCTGTAAAGTTACTTTGGCCCTATGATTCATATTATCGAAGGTATTTGATCAGTAATGTTCACCATTGAGATGGGCTAATGTATGTCCCTGACTTTGATTACTTATGAGAGCCATTCAAGAGACAAAGAAGACACCAGAATTTTCAAGGGTTATTTCTACCATAAAGCAATATATGGTAACTTGGACAAGTACGTGGTTTTAAGCATGCATTTAAAAAATCAGGTACTTAAAATGGCCAACATTTTCTGGTGTAATTATGTTTCCTAAGTTTCTGTTTTCCAAAATTCTATTAACCAGTTCATTCTCCACAGTTCCAAGCTGTGAAAATGTTAAAGAAATTTAGTAGATACTGAAAACTGACCATGGCTGACTCCACTGCTAGTTTTCTCCTTAATACCATATAACCTCTCCAGCACTTAAATTCCAGTACACCCTGCCTCCTTGTTTTGTTATTTTTGTCCATGGATCTCTGCGAAAACTTATCCTGCTTTTCTGCAGATTTTATTTTGGCAACACTGCTACCGTTGTGTACGACTGACTTCAACTAAGCTCTCTCGCAATGAGTCCAGTCACAGAACTGCTTCACGTCTGTGATTTATTGCTCCCAAAGTGCTTCCATGACATCATCTCACTCCTCCAACAGCCCCATGATACAGCGTGGTACTTCATAGCATGTGTCAAGAGTTATCACCGTGTTGGGAGTAGGGAACTACAGCTCAGCAATGGTACTGAGGGCTGCAGTCATACCTAGAATCCCCATTGTCTTATCCCTGTCCACTCAACCACATCGCCTACCTATCAGATGACTCCCTCAGGAACACCTGGTACCTCTTGCTCCGGCCTCCAGGTTCCACGTTCACAGAGTTCATCGCTGTGTCTCCATCTCATACTGCACCACTAGGGTAGCCAAAATAAAATGTCTCTTTTGAGAATGACATTAAGGCTGAAATAATAGACTGCTTCAAAGAACAAGATTTTGATGACCATACTTCTTCTGGACAGACACTTCAACTACCCATTCAGATAAGGCTAAAAGACCCTGTTTTAGCCCACCCTTCATTCCTTGGTAGCACAAAACACAAAATTTTAAGGGTACAAGTTAAGTCGCTGGCTTAAAATATTAAACGGGACTAGATTCTGTTTATAGACATGGATTTCTTTGTTGGATATTCACAGTTGTGCTCATGTGTGAGAGAGAATTCTGCCCACATGACATCCATATTTGCTTCCATTGCTAATGAGGGAGCCCCTTGGTCATCACGTTTCCCAGTTTCTTTCCCTCCATACCGCCACCAACCACCAACCCACACCTTGACATGTTGGCAAACTGACAGGCCGTGGAGTCAGTTGCCAACTTATAGCTCTGAAATGTAATGAGAGGTGACCAGACATTAGATGGGACCCCTTCTCAGTGACACATGGAGAAGCGGGAAATGTTATTTGTAGCTGATTAAAACTCGTGAAGAAAAAAACGTAAGTTAGAACCAGAGAAAGAACCTGAGAGTTGGGACGCCTGAGTGGCTCAGTTGGTTAAGCGGCTGCCTTCAGCTCAGGTCATGATCCCAGCGTCCTGGGATCGAGTCCCACATCGGGCTCCTTGCTCCGCAGGGAGCCTGCTTCTTCCTCTGCCACTCTGCCTGTGCTCACTCTCTCTCTCTCTCTCTCTCTCTGAGAAATAAATAAATAAAATCTTTAAAAAAAAAAAAAAAAGAACCTGAGAGTTCATTTTTCCAACAACGTCACTTCCGACTGAGAAAACTGAGCCTCAAAGAAGAAAAACTTCCACAAATCCAAATCATGGCCATTGTAAATGTATTTTTCAAATGGTGAGAATATTTGCTGTCCATGAAAATGACCTTACATTCTAAAGCACCGATTTCTGTGTTTTGTTTTGTTTGTTGTTGGTTCTTCTTTCTCAGTGTTTTACCTTTCTTGTGACTCATCACTGAAGGGAATGATTTGCGTTGACATTCAGTCTGAGCTCTGGGACCACCTAGATGTGCCTCCCACTGCCATCACTTAATAAGGGAGAGGTACTAGATGGAGACTGAAGCTCCCTGGCCTTTATTTCCTCCCCTTTAACATGGTGCTAAAGTTGTACCTACTCCATAGATGCTCAGGGAAAATAAAATGAGTGTGTGTATGTGTGTGTGTGCACGCACGCACACATGTGTAAGCGCATGCAAGTGCACACACTTATGTACACCAAGACATCCATGCCCAATGCTATGCCAGGCACATAGTAAATGCTCATCAATGTCAGCTATTATTTCTAAGACTGGGTCCTTTAATTACCAAAATCCTGGCTATTCAATTAAATTCGATAAAGAAATATATGTCCCAAATAAAACCACCTCATGGGTCACTATGTCTCTGCAGCAAGTAGAAGCAACACAGACATGATGGGTAGGATGGTAACTAGTGACCAGCACTGGATACCAAATGTTGTGGTCAGAGATTTTGCTGCTTCACCCGCCTGTCTCTTAAAACCATCCAACCCTCTTCTCCTTTTTCAGTCGAGAAAACATAACCAGGTCTGAAAGAGATGAAGTGACTTGCCCAAGATCGCTTGGAGACAAGACAGGAAATATAAGGTGTCTGACGCCAAAACCCTTTGCATCTAAACCACTTTGCTATTTTCCTTCTCTAGCATGTGCCCGGATCTGGAGAGGGAACAGTACACAACAGCGAAGTGGCAGCAGCCCCCTGACCCAATTCTCCTCACCCACTTTCCTGATATACACCGCTATTTGGTTGTAGTACATGTCCCACCCAGTCTGGAGTTTAATTTCAGACTTTCATTACAGGTCTTCTCTCGCCATTATAGATATATTCATTTCTGTGCCATTTTACAAAAAAACAATTCGAAACAAAAGCAGTCAAAGCGCATCATAGGTACACTCAAGAAATGGGGTTTTTTAAGTTCACCTATTTTATTCTATCTACGCAAAAGAAAATTAAGAAATTTTCTCAGTGGCTCACTACTTCCAAAAAATTTCTGTCACATTCATAGATGCTGAATGATAATATTTATAGAAATAGCAATGCTCCAATAAATAATTTTTATTACTTTTCTTCTGGTTAGGAATATTATGGGTGTGTACGTGTGCGTGTGTGTGTGTGTGTGTGTGTGTGAGAGAGAGAGAGAGAGAGAGAGAGAGAAAGAGATATGTGTTTGCCTTTTATATAGCCTCTAAATAAAATTGGAGGGTATCCAATCCAGGAAGCTCTAATGTCAATCTTTATTTTACAAGCACCAAAATGTATATCACAAGAAATTGTCATTCATCATGACACTTCACATGTACTGCATTGTTTTAATAGAAAAATCTAAAGTTTCATTATGTTAATGTTGAGCAATGAAAATAAAAGATCATAAAAAAATAAGCACTTTTTGGTGATTGGCTATAGCAATTTTCTGTCAGCTTCAAGCACAATAAAAGCACACTGAAAGGAAATAGAGCAAATGCTAGGAATCCAGCAGCACCAAAAATGTTTTACCAGATCCCTGGAAATCTAGTGTTAGCAAGTGTCATCCCAAATATAACACAACTTACCCAGTAAATTGGGTAATCATGTAAACACTTCAAGGAAGAATTTTTGGAGTCTTCCTATATACCGATGTTGAAAGCAATCAAACCATATAATATCTCTCATTCAAAGTGATAGAGTGACTTGCTTAAAATTTAATAACTGGTTTAGGTCAAGTTCAAAAGAGAGGAGTACTACTCTGAGGAGTAAATGCGTCACAGGAGCTCATCAATAACTTTGTTGATTTTTCTCTTTTGTAGGCAACACAAATATAGAATTGATACACTAAGAGGAGATCCATCTAGCACATGATCCTTGTGCCGACAAAGAAAAAAAAAACACCCATACAATACTGCTGTGAATAAGCCTAAGTATTTTCTGTATCCAGACACATATTTACTGGGCAATTAACTAAAAATGTGGATTGATATAAGAGGGAAGTGTAGAATTGGCTTGATATAAAATATGTTAATCTTAGGAAGTAAACTATTTCTTCTTAGGTGTCAAAACTTCCACATTTAGAAGATTTTATTTCATTCATATTTTTTCCTCTCTACTTTTTTTCCTAAATACTCCTCTGTTACAGAAATTATCTTAGCAATGGAACAAAAATTTGTCATGCAATGTAGTGGGTTAAACAAGATAGAATATATATCATATGATAAACCTGTCATAAGCAATCAATATTTATCAAATCAAATGACATTTAATATTTTTATATAAAAATCCCTGAGCTAACCACTCTATAAATAAACTATATACCCTTATAATGTACTAATGTACATCTATTCCTTTACAAACCACTTGAAAGAAAGGACATACAGACTAGGTATCAAGCCAACACTTTTTGCGTATCAACGGAGTATTCGGGTAATAAGATTTATAAAACATTTTTTTAAAAGATTTTATTTTTTTTTTATTTATTTGACAGACAGAAATCACAAGTAGGCAGAGAGGCAGGCAGAGAGAGAGGAGGAAGCAGGCTCCCTGCTGAGCAGAGAGCCCGATGCGGGGCTCGATCCCAGGACCCTGGGATCATGATCTGAGCCGAAGGCAGAGGCTTTAACCCGCTGAGCCACCCAGGCGCCCCTATAAAACATTTTTTTAGGAGATGATTAAAGATGTTTTAATTTGGCTTTCCTGAGTCAAACAAGGACATTATTCTTAAATACATGCTACTCTTTGATGAAAAATATCTTGGAATACTGGTCAATTTCACTAAATTTTATCTATTTTGTGTCAAAGAGTTTGGATCTTTGCCAAAACTGACTTTGCACAACTCTCATTTTCTCTACTATTCCAATTCCTTTATATTCTAGAACAGTAACTATCCCAGAAAAGCAAAATCTGAAATGATTGCCCAAACTGGTTTCATAACACCTCTTTTGGTATATCTGGTTTTAGCTTTGCCTTTTGTTAATAGCCGACGAGCATTTTGCTGTAGACTTGAATAAATGCCTACTTCAAGTGAGGGTTTATGGGGAATCAGGGTCTGTAACATGTTCTATATGTTGCACAATACACTGAGTTGCAAGACAGCTGTATGTTCTCATCTTTTGAAAGTATGTTGTTACCGACTTCAAAGCCTGAGTAATCCTGATTGGTTCTCTTAAATCTGTTTTATAGGAACGGATACTTTCCATCTCCAAGAGGGTAAGCATTACTTGTCCTATGACATGTGACCTCGTCTTAAGAATTGATACGATCTGCAGGAAAGAAAAAGGAGTATACTCCTTGCAAGAGACCTAGCTAGGATTTCTTGGGGTTTTCAGGACCCCCTGGATCTTCTCAGTCTCAGTGCTCCTGCTTCCCTGAGAGCAGAGGCAGCTCTGTGACCGCTGGTCTGGTCCTGCCCACACCCTAGGCTGCACCTTCTGCCTGAGTCCACGCGGGACTCTCTTTGTTCTGTCGTCTGCACAGACAACAGTCACCCGACTGTTTGGGCAAAGTGCTAGACTGGATCTGTGTGCACATCAGTGAAATACTGTTGAATAGTGCCTAAGGAGATAGAAGAACATTATTTTAAATTATCTTGATCATAAAATTCAAGTGAAGATTTGGCAATATAGCAGCAAAAAAAAAAAAAAATCTCAAAACCAGTTATTCCTTTTAAATAAAAACAAAAATGAGAAACAGTAACTATTAGAAATCCCACCTGGTGCTTTTCCTGTGTTAATGATGCTTCTTAAATTGCATGTGGGTAAATGGTAATTTTGTCTCACACCATTAAAAACTAATGGAACCCTTGATGATAAGAAATGCCATAGCTAGCTTGTTGGAAAACGTTTAATTAATAAAGTAATAAAATTATTGTAAACTAGTGCAGTTTCAGGGAGAATTCAATGGGATATAAAACAGATAAAACATTCTAGAGAGTTTGTATAGGAAATAAACATTACTATATAAAATACCATATAAAGTTAAGGGGGTTTGTGTGACACAGAATTAAAATTAGCTATTACACTAATAAAAAAGAATTATTCTTTCAGGGAAAAAAAGCTAGAGAACCCAATTTATAAAAATCTATTTTTAATCATCCAAGAAAGTATCTCAATTATTTAAAAAAAAAGGGGGGGGGAGGTTATTGTATTATTCCATAAACTGGAACTCAGAATTTAGATATTAGCACGTATATATAACCCAACCTTAAAATGATTAAACAATTGGTTACAGTGAAAACATTAAGTCATTTTCCTGTCTTTTTTTAATGGAGGTTAATTCTTTAGATTATCTCTCACACTTTTCCCTATATACTTTACAGCTTTGTCAGACATCCTTGCTCAAGAGTCCCAAATGAAAAAGATTCCAAGATGTCTTTTGTCATTCGTTTGTGGGTAAAGCACAAATAATGAATATTCTAGTGTCAGCCCAGTTTTAACTTGATTCTCTAATGTAGTGTTGATTCTTTTTTAATTCTCTTATCCTCGTTGGCATTATATTACTCAAAGACTAAAATTTGGGATCTTAAGGCAAGGAAAAAAGTCTCAATAAACAAAAAGATTTTAAAGCTTAAATTACCAGTTTCCCAGTGAGAGTGAAAGTTGACATTGGTGTTCTCTCTCTTATTGGTGCTTATAGAAATAATACTGATTTTTAGATATTTCCTAATTCAACTTTTCACGTACTCATTCAGGCAAGCTTGGATGCATGCATTCTTTAATTCAAAAATATTATTAAGCAACATCTCTGTTCTAGGTGCTGCCACAGGGGGACACAGCAGTAAACAAGACAGATCTCCCCACCCTCGTGAAATTTGTAGCCTTAGTCCTTTTTCCACTTTATTGTGAAATTAAACAAGCTTCTCCTTTTATTAGAGACCATCCCACAGTCTTTTTTTTTTTTTTTTTAATCATCCCACAGTTTTTTGCAATTCCCTGGTTTCTGTTAATAAGCTCTGGGATTTTTTTTAAGTTTTTCACATGATATTTTATCCCAGGTTTTTTGGTTTTAATGAAAATTTACTCTACTTATAATCTTAAGGAAGGGGAAGGCTCTCTTAGCAAATCTTCAGATCCTAAATTCTAAGAAAAAGTTTGACTTTAACATAGGAAGAACTTTTCATACTCAATAAACAAAGGGGAACACAACAGCAAATTCAGCAAAGAACTTTATCAAGTAATTTGTAAAAGAGAATATGTAAAAGAATGATAAACATCAGATAAACAGTGCCATCAAAGATAGAAGGTATAAGTTAAAGTAGTTATGAGTTTTGATTTGTTCTTCCTAGTTCCTAAAAAAAGAAAAATCAAAAGTTGATTACAACAAGGTAGGTAACAGTATGTGGAGAAAAGTGCTTAGTGGAACTTGAGATGTTAATTTGAAAATATTTACCCAAATTTAAAATATATGTAACGTTTGATGCAATAGCCCTACTTTAGAAATTTATTCAGATGAAGAAATGGAAAAAATAATAAACAAATATGTACCAGAATATTCATAGCAACACAGTTAGTTGAAAATTTAGGGGAAAAAGCTAAGAAGGAACTCGGTGAAGAAATTAGGTATATATAAAATAATACAAAGGATAGTCACGTATGTATTTCATGGAAACATATTCGTGACATTGGTAATTTCAAAAGGCAGCTTACAGAAACTATGTGTAATAGCATTTAAAAAAATATGCATGTGTATCTGAAAGATAAGTCCAAAATGTTAACCATTGTTTCAGTGATGATATCGTGATAGACTCCATGGCACTTCTGATGTTTAATTTTAAACATTTTTCTTTTATTTCTCTATTGTTCGCAGTGAACATTTATGATGTTTGCAAACACAAAAGTAAATATTTTCCACTTTAAAAAAAATGTAAAAGCCATTCTACTCTCACAGATGCAAAGACTAAATAGAACCATCCGGGTCAGTTCTCAGGATACCAAAGCCAATTGGCTAATGTCAAAAAAGTGAAGTTTCTTTGGGTTTTTTAGTGAGTTTGAAGTATTCACGTTTCATAATTTATGAAAACTTTCAAATTTCTAGGATCAAACATAATCCCAGGAAAAAGAAAGAAAATGCCTGACATTTATATCAACTTTATACACTTTTCTGTAGCATGGGGAGAAGCGTCCTTGAGAATTCAGAGCATTTTCATTTTAGAATTGCATTAACATTTGTATATGGTTAATCATGTGTCATAGAATATAAATGGAGGCTGAGGATTTTTTTTAAAGGTTTTATTTATTTATTTGAGAGAGAGAGAGAGAGACAGAGATAGCAAGAGAGAGCCTGAGTAGGGAGGTGAGGGAGAAGCAGGATCGCCACTGAGCTGGGAGCCCCAGGATCCTGGGGTCATGACCTGAGCTGAAGGCAGATGCTTAACTGACTGAGCCACCCAGGTGCCCTGGATTTTTTAATCTAGGTCCCCAACAGTGCTAAAAAGATGTCACTAAATAACACTCATATTTGGGAATTTTTTTATATACTGTATTTAAGAAATTTTAGCAGGTCACTGCCATTAACTGAACACTGTCGTTCAACGGGACACTGTCATTCAGAAACTTTTAAATGTTTCCCTGTGTATAAACCAGCTATTCCGGTTACCATGACGCACATCCCGGTACCATTAGCTCTAGAAATCCAAAGTAGGAATTACTGAGAAGGAAGCATGACCATTCCCAAGGCTTCACCTCCATGTTACACCAAATTGGTCATGGAGCTCAGGCGATTCTATCTTCTTCTAGTCTCTCTCCTCTTCTCTCCTATTCATACACACAATCTCAGCTCGGGGCAGAACCTGTCACCTGGGCTTTTGGTCTCATGATCCCAGTCATACTTCCTTCTAATGCGGTGTTGGTATTCCTAAAAGACTGATGGCATTACATGACTCTTTGGCTCAAAAACCATCTGCAAATTTCCAAAATTCTCCTAAAATCCAACCTCCTTAAAAGCAAGGCTTCCCCGGCATTCCCATTCGCCAGACTCTCCACATGCACCCTGAGCTCCAGACATACGACATGCTTACTCCTCCCACAATGCACCAGGCTTTCTACTGCTTGCTTGTGCCTCTCAGCCTTTGAGCATATTTTTTCCTTCTGTCTGGCAGTCTTCTTTTCCTTCTCTGTCACTCTCACTCTCCTTACTCATCCTCTAAGCTCATCCTTCTTCCTCATGTCACTGTCACCAGAAAACACTTTTTGAACGGGTACTCCACCTAGATGGATTCCAGAACATTCCGAGAGCCCAATGTTCACAGTGGAGACATCTTGCCCTCATCGTATGATATTCTCATAATACACCGATTTTTCCGTCTCTCTTACCAAACTGAGACCACCCCTCCAAAGCAGGATCTATTGGCATAGTTCTTGGGAGATGGACTCTAAGGAAATTTTTAGAGATTGACTGAATGAGTGAATTATTAAGTTATGTGCTATCCTGCACCTGGGAAACCTGCACATAGCCAAATATTTTCAACGATAATGCCAAAATGAAAGCCATCACTTGCCTTTTGTACCCACTGGATAAACCAGCATTCGGAGCTCTGGTCGACCAAAGTCATAAAAATGTCCAATGAGAAGCACATATACTCCTAGTGAGATGTACAGGTCGGTTTGGCACCCAAAGACCATCAGGGTGCAGGCTGAACTCCAAATACACAGAGCGGTTTTGTTCTCTCTCCTGATGTATGGCTCGAAGTCCACATGTTGTTTAAGATAATGGTGTTCCTAGTGACAGTCATACAAAACTATGTCCTCAAAATAGGTTACTAGACTGGAGGGAATCTCTTCCCATTGCAAAATGTCTGGATATGTGTACGATTTGAATAGTAACAGCAGCTTCATGGTGTGATGAAGTTAGTCAACACATGATATAGCTGTGGATTTGAAGGAAATGATAGCAGCAGACAGATGGACACACAAGCCTGGCCAAAAAAAAAAGCAAGGCTAGAGGAGCTTCTTCACAGCAAAGATCAACCAAGAGGCAAAGGAAAAGCTCAAAGGGCAGCTGCAGAGTGGCGGCAAGGGGTCTGGACGAGGAGGAGGGGGTATGTTGGCTCCAATCTACAAAGTGGGCCTACCCTCCTCTAAAGCACCAGTTGCCAACATGTATGTGTGTGTGTACAGATCAAGCAAGATAATCCTTCTAACAGCCCGTTCGACATTACAGGGTACAGTACATAGGAAAATATCATCATTAAATTATAATACAATTGTCAAAGAGATGATTGGAAAAGACTGCCGGTCACCTACAGATTTTCAGTTTACCCCTTCACCTGGAAACATGCCAAAGTCTTTCCCATCTCAAAAACAAACAAAATGTAAACTTAACTTTTTACCCATAACTAGCTATTTTTAACTTCCTTCTTTCTCCTTCACTTCAGCACCAAACTCCTCAAGTCAATAATGCGAAGTTATTTATCGGTTCCCATTGCACTGAGGCTTTGGACCCCAATCCTCTTTTTTTGTCTTCCTCTTACGTTATTTCTCTGTGGCTTTTAACATTTGTTCACCCTCTTCTGCTTGACACGCTTTCCTTCGTCTTCCATTTTCTCCTGCTTTTCCTCCCATATCTTTGACTCTTCCTCCTCAGTCCCCTTCACTAGCCCTCTTCTCCTGTTTGCCCCTCGGGATTAGTGCCCTACCCCAACCACACACGAGCACACGCACACAGCCACCTAGGAAAAGAGATCCTTTGTCTCCCTTTCCCTACTGTTCTTGGGCAGATTATCTGAGGCGTGTGAACATAGTAAGAGGAGACTTATACTTACGAAAATTTGGGTATAGGTCAATAATACAGAAAAAAAGATAAACTCTGAGACTGTCCAAGAAGGTTTCAGCAAGGGTATTGTTGGGGAAGGGAGGACGGAAAGGTGCTAAATTCCTACCTTCCAGACAAAGAAATTAGTAGGTATATCCAAAACTGAAACATAAGGACTCTGTAATGTAAGTTGTTTTAAATATGGAAATAAACACCAGGAAAAAAAGAAGTCCACTAGAAGAGTCAGCGGTGCTTCTCAGAAGAGTGAGAACCACAGGAAGTCAGAGGCGACTAGACAGACAACTGCTGTTTCTCACACTACCCATTCTAATACCATTTGCCTTTTTAAACTTTGTGCACATTCATATAAAAGGCGACAGAGATACTATTCAAAAGCCCCCAGTTTCCTCATATGGAAAATCAGCATTTTGATATAAACTTTGCCTAAATGATAAAAGATAAGTGGCACCCTTTCAAAACAGACCTCCAAGAATGGAGCAATAGAGAAGGGGGGAACATGCTCACGTGGCAGTTGACGGAGGAGACGAAGCGATAACTGCTGTCTGGAATGATAAAGAATTACCCACACACCCCCTTCGGTATTAAGCTCGAAGCCATATCACGACAACCATCTCCCAGGTCTTCATCGGTCTGCTGTGAGCAACTGCCGTGCTTGCCAGTGGGAGTCTCCTAGGTAAAATTCCATCTGCCAATTCTTGTTTCTGAAGATAAATCTGTTCTATTTGGTTCTTAATTTAGATGTTAGAATAAGTACCACAGCCTTATCTTTTAGGTCACTTAGGATAGCTCCCTTGACTCTATGCATCGAGTATCAAAAATGTCAAAAGAAATTACAAATAGAAATACCCTATAATACAGTAATTCCACTAATGAATATCTACCCAAAGAAAATAAAACACTAATCCAAAAGGCTATATGGACCCTATGTTTATTGCAGCACTATTTAAATAGTCAAGATAAAAAAACAGCCCAGGTGTCCATCGATAGATGAATGAATAAAGAAGATATGATGTATATGAGTACGTAACACACACACACACACACACACACACACACACACACACACACTGGAATATTACTCAGCCACAAAAAAAAAAAATGATTTCTTGCCATTTTTGACAAGTTCGATGGACCTACAGGGTATCATGCTAAGCGAAATAAGTCAGACAAAGACAAGTATCATATGATTTCACTTATATTTCAAGATAAGGAAAACAAAACAAATGAACAAAGTAGAAACAGACCCATTAATACAGAGAGCTGGTGGTTGTCAGAATGGAGAGGGATGGGAAGAAGGGGTGAATTACTATGTTGTACAACTGCAACTTTTGTAATATTGTAATATTGTGTGTCCACCATACTTCAATAAAATAAAGGACTGAACAATCATTATGAATTAAGAATCCATTAAAAAAATTCAAATACAAAATCCTTGACAGTATATCAAGGGTTTCATATTTATAGGACCTATATCTGCTGTGTAAAATATATCATGAAAGAAGTGAACACAGCACTTTCCACAGAATCATATGTACCCTATGTTGTAGGATGTATAGTGGGAAGCCCCAGAGGGGCAGCTTATAGAAGTCTTTGGGGCTTTACAAGTGTTATTGGGTTCCAGTCCCAAAAATTGTTCTGATATATCTTGTTTACAGGCACTCCTGATTAAAAAACATAAAAGGACTAGGTGGGTAGAGGAGGAGGGAGGAAGATTCATTAGCAATCTCAAACTAAAAGGTACTCATAATCCATAAACTATTGACCCAATAGACAGAAATTTCCTTTTGTTTTAAATCAATTAACATTTATACATGAGCCATGAAAAAGCCATCATGCTTATAAGCCATTACAGCGTGTACCTATTGTATTGATTGGCATGCAGTCGGTTATTAATTAATGACATCATCACTCTCAAACCTCTTACGGGTTTTAGGGCCTTAAAGACACACGGCACCCACTAAAGCCAAGTACTCCACACGTGGCGTCCTTTATAGCCTTGAGCAGAAACGTCTGTTTTTGCAGATCCTCTGTCTGTCCTAACGCATTAGTCAGCCCATAATATTGCATGGCGTGTCCTCCAAAATATCCCATCTCATTTTATAAGTAAGCCCTAGAAATCAACAATTTACAAGGGTTTTAGCATTATTTGTATGCGTGATAGCAGTCTATTAACTTCTCAGCACGTACTCGGTGAAAAGTACAGTCATCTACAACGTCTAGAGTTCAATGCCTCTCTCACCATAAATCCCCTCTTACTCTGCTCCTGAAGTACCTAACGAAGTGAGGCCCAAAGCCACATGAAAAGAAACTCTGTCAATGCTGTAATCTCAAAAGGGCTTCCCTTAATGCATTCAAACCCAACGATATATATATTTTTAATTCCCTTTTCTCCTCTCTATCATCAGTCACAAGATGATCGTCTCTTCAGAAAACAAAGATGTCTTTAAAACTCGGAGGATGAAAATTTTGTTTCAAATTTCCACCTGGATTTGAGGAGAACTAGACCACGATCCCAGATCATACCGTGACACGGAGTCACTGCCATTTAGTCTGGTAAGGGACAGCACACTCTCGTGCAATGATAAATGTCACAGTAAGTGCACCATAGGGTCGTCGAGTAGAAGCTACCCCCCCAGAAGCTGAGATCTTCTCCAGAACGCTAACATCATCTTTCTGTCTAAATCAGATTAACCTCTGAAGAAGACAGGCACACCACGAGATAACTGCTTATCATTCACCCTATCCCCCATTACTCCTCATCATGAATAAGCTAGTTATTTAGTGTTCTCCATTAAACTGTTTAAATAATACAGAAATTTAATTAACATCTCTTCTTTTTTCAATTGTATTTTGTGGTTTAAAGAAGCTTCCCAATAGAGCTTCATTAAATAAGCACGAGGATGAGACCAAACCACCTGAATTAAAATCCTTCATTTTCCTACCGTCTTCTCCTCTGGGGTCTTAGCAAATTATTCATCGTCCTCATTCAGAGTCATTGCAAAAAGAAGGTTGGACAAGTTTATGTTAATTAAGCCTGTTGAGGATGAAATAATGCATGGCCACATTGACTGTGCGGTATCATCTCCCTGTCTAACGTTGTTACAGGCTCGCCGCTCAGGCTGGAGGACGGAAGGAAGCACCCTTGTAAGATGATATTATTATTATTACCGTCATCAGTATCATTATTTTGCACAAAAGAGCTCGCTCTCATTAGGTTAGAGACCGTCCTGAAATCATGACGACAACGTGAGAGGGTAGGGCAACAAACAGGTTAAATCAGGCCCGGCATCTGAGGCTTACAATAGAAATCAGGTGTATTTGCTTTTATGGAAGATTCTGGTTCGTGGAACAGTTTTTTGGGTGATTTTTTTTAAACCACAACCAAGATAAGCTTATTTCTTCCATAAAGGAAGACATCTTTTTTTTTTTTTTTAATAAAATTGGCAGTGAGGGTATGTGTAAGGCAAATTGTGACAGAGCCAATAATCTGTCATTCTTACCATCCAGAATGTTCACATGAAGATATAAACAGAAAAAGAAGCCACTTCATATGTAAAGAAAAAGGAAGATGCTTCCTCAAGATCTCAAAAGCTCGGATTCACACTCCTCATCCTCGCAGGGAAGAGTGAGGTGAGCAACAGAGCAGGTACGAAGGGACAGAGAGGCAGCACGAACAGGGGGACGTCCCCACGCATGATTTTATGGCACGGACACTGAAGTTTGAACAAGAACCTCTGGTAGATTTGCTAACACTGCTCTCATTGTCTTCATGACAGAAAATCATAACGTGCTACGTGGTTAGGACACGGGTACAAACAGGCTTTTCTTTAGAAAGAATACCACCACCTCTAACCTCAGGGCCCTGAGATTATCCATGGATCATTAAAGGGTTCCGGGCAAATTCTCCCCTTGGCCTCTCCTCTTTCTGTCCCTTGAATTCTCTGGGATTAAATGAGTGTCTCTCCATTTAAGGGAACATTTGTGGCACTTGAAAACTACCATTCAAGTGCTCTGGGTACATCTCACTCTCTAAGATAATTATAGAAAGGTTGAGCAATTTAAGAAGAATACACTCACTGACCAGAGAAAAAGAAAAACCCCATCTCTAAGTATGCATGCATTAGCTATGTGGCACAGATCATTTTCCTGGCGCTTCTCTTAGATGTCACAGCCAAACAGTCCGCTTCTACGTGCCCAGGAACCTCTTCACTAATGATCTTAGTTTACCTTAAAATAAAACACACAGCTAGATTGGAGCTTACCTAGGGAAGGCTCTATCGGGTCTCTCACTATTCTGAGATCACAAGGGAAAAGAGAGCTCAAAGGAACAAAATGTGTGTGAAGCATCCATTGCGTGTCAATGACTTTGTGTGTAAATGATTTTCACATCCATCCCTCACCATAGCACCCCTGTTTGACAGGTGAGGATCCTAGGGAAAACCACAGATTACAAGTGCTCGAGGCTGAATTTGAACCCAGCTCCTGCTGGTGCTGAAGCACACTTCCTCATCACACCAGCCACCCCCCCCCCAACTGCATCTTGGTTGAGGTACACCTGGAGCAGTTATCAAAGGATTTCTCACATCACAGAGCTTAGTACCCAGTTAAGACATCGCAAACAAGGGCTCACACGTTGAGTGTCATTGTCCCTGGTAGCCCTGCTTTGAAGCATGGGTCAGGGTGCAGACAGATGTTAGGAACCACGGCCTGCCATGCGTCATCTAGCAGAGGACTTCCCAGCACACAGTAGCTATTTACTACTTATCACGTTTTCTTGAGAAATACAGAAAACCAAAGCCCCAGGGAAATGGGTCACCTGTATATCACAGTTTCTCCCGATGGTAAAGAACTTTACTTTTTCACTAAGAATGTGACAGAGTGAAAAAAAAAATAAATCAGCCGACATGAAATCGAAAGAAATTATTGATGCGTCTTCAAAAACCTCAAACCTGTAATTTAAAAACAACAAAAATGGCAAAATTAAAATTGATAGCAGCATGAATTTTCATGTACACAAACACACCATATAGCCATGTGCGCTTTAAGGGAAATGTTCCCCGTCTTATGAGAGAGAGGCAACTTGTTATGATTTGTGCACACTTCCGTGAAATACCAAAGAGGGGAAAAAACCTCCTGTCACTTGTCAGCTAGTTCAGTCCCTGCTGCTGTAGAGGTACCCTAACATATGCACGTCCCCTTCTGAAAATGTATCAGAAGGGGCTTTGGTAAACTCCTGTACAAGCATATCGTATGTGCTAAAGCCAAAATGACTTCAATTCTATTCCCTGATGGATCTGCACATCAGATGCAAAACTGATTAGTGACAACTGACACAGAAACAGTGAAAATGTTCACTGTTAGGACGAACACACGATTCACGCAGGAGCGCCATCAAGATGGCAAACTACACTTTTTGTATGTACAGAAAGTATGTCCCACTTCCAGGAGAAGATTCTCGTCAAAGACCTTTGCCCGGTCAGACTAAGCCCTCAAACGGACATGGAGATATTTCTTCAGGAATGCTTAGCAACTGAATGTGTTCATCATTAGAAGTATAAACATTCCCCTCTTTTGCGAAAAATAATTCATTCACAAATACTTCTCAAGTGCCTACTCTGTGTAGTGTACATACTTCATTAAAGCATAAGGGACAAGTTGAAAATGAGCTGGTGGCTGGTGGCGTGCAGGAGTTAACATGTAAAGCGATCAGATCATGCAAAGGACTCATATACTGAACGGTTCTCAAGGATTTCAAAGGAGGGACCTCCAACGATGAGTGACTCACACCAAGAAAGGGTTCAAGCATCAGAAGAAGAGATAATATCCGTCCTATATGCGAAAGACAAATCGACAAAACACTGAATTCCTCAACTTGTTCATTTTAATCTGTCCTTCAGGAAACTTACCATGAGTATTTCACTAATGTGTGGAAAACTATGTCATAGCATGGAGAACAATAAAGAATTCAAGCCAAGTGTGAAAGTGACTTAGAAATATTGTCATCTTTCGGAAAAAGCAAAACTATATTAGATGAGTGATTTCTACAAGTCTCACATTGGTGAAAATGGCATGTACCCTTGGCCTTAAATTTCATTTGATTTTTTTTAAGCTTTTTTTTTTTTTTTGCTTTTCAGGAAGTTTTTCTCTCCCTGGATGTGGACATGATTCATTTTGTGATGTCCCCCCAACACCTCTCCAGGTTTGTGGTACACGATGAGGAAAGTTGTGTGTAAGGTTTCTGAGAGTCGAAACAAAACAATCCTAGATTAGACCCCACTCCCATATTTCTTATTCTGAATCGTTCATGTGGGTTGTTTAGCTTCTCTTCCCTAAAATCTTGACTTTTAGGGAAGTCTTGACCCCTACCTACCCACCTCTCAAAAATCTGATTTCAAGCTCGTTGGAAAGAAGGCTTCCCTCCACTATTATCTCTGCTCCTTCGGATCACGGGGAAGAGGTCAATGAAAATCCCCTTCGATCAGTTGCCTAAAAACCAATGCCTCTTGGCCCCCATCCCAAGTGCTGTGACAACTGGCCGCCTCTTGGGGACATGACTATTATTGGTAGGGTACAAGGCCCTTCCGGCCACATCTTGTCACAGCAGTAGGAAGAGGGTAGCAGAGCACAGAGAACAGACGTACTTCTAAGTACAGCACTTGTGATCAACTGCGATCCCTTCTTACTTGCACATGCATTTGAAGACCCTTCTTGTTCCTTGCCCTTTGTCCCCTCTCCCTTCAGGTAGCATTTGCACAGTAAGCTACTGTGGATGTGCCATCTCTGGGATGGTGGCGGGCCTGTCCTGCCTGAAAGAAGGTACTCTGCCCTGCAGCCCTGCACGCTTCGCTGCCTGGTGCCCCTGCCCTCGGAGAGCTCTGCAACGCGAAGCTCCCGCGCCCCAAGCCAATACCATACTCTGACTTCTGTGCGGAAGCCAGCCCCTCCAGAAGGCTATGTATTTAAAGTGTTCCATACCCAGAAGTGCAGATAGAGGAAGATGCATTTCTTTTTTTATTATTATTTATTTAAATTCAGCTAACCAACTGATAATACATCATTAGTTTCAGGTACAGTGTTCAGTAAATTATCAGCTGCCTACAACACCCAGTGCTCCTCCCCTCACATCTTCTCCTTAATGCCCATCCCCCAATTACCCCACCCCCCAATCCACCTCCCCTCCAGCAATGCGAACTCATCAAAGGGAGAGAAAAGCCATGGGAGACTCCTAACCAATGGAGGAAATCAATGGAAGGTCGATGAAGATGCATTTCGTCAACCAAACACCGAAACAAACCCCTGGAGTGAGGGAATCACTTGCTTCAAGTGAGAACCCAAAGGCTAAACTTCTAGGCCCTGAGAGTGTCCTTTCCTTGGGTTCTCTTTTACAAAAAGTTGCTTTTGCATTCTTCTTCCACAGAAGGAAAAATAAAATCATGTCAATTTTATACAAATAAAAAAAAATTCTCTTAAGACCATTTTTTTGTTGCTCTAGCCATTGGCACCAATGTCCTTGGTGGCCCTCTCCTAGCTCTCTTGCCTGATGTGTCTTTCACATGTCATTCTTCTCGGTCCTGTAACATACAATGAACATTTCCAGTCTCTGTCGACACTGTTTGCCAGAGATGGTTTACAGAAAACACAGCCAACCTATATAGAATATAACATCCGAGGAATATTTCAAACTTACGAGAAAAAAGCTGACAGGAGAGGTTTTGTTTTTTGGGTTTGTTTTTTTTTTTCTACTAAATGGGCCCACATACCAGTTAACAGTTTACCAGGATGTTACCTCCTTCCATGAGTTGGCTGCCTTTTGCACCAGTTCTTGATGTTAGGCTGGGGCAGAGGGAGATTAAAAAAAAACAACAACAACTGTAAAATATAGAGGAATAATATTACAAACCAACCTGTTGATATTTTGAACGAGAAAGCTCCTTCTCCTGCACTAACTTAAACCCCAACTATGATCTAATATTTGGGATGATACTGTAATGCACTACAGAAGTCCTGTAAGATTTAAATTCTGATCCTTTCACTTCTGATAATTTTTATGATCCAAAGGAGTTCTCTCTCTAACATAAAACCTATCTCTGACTACCTACTAGTTCCGAAAGCCATTAAATTCTTGCAGATTGAAGGTGGAAAAATAAATTGTGTGTATTTTAGACCCCGAATGATCTTCCTATAGCAATTTTAGAACAAACTATGAAGAATTCTGCAATTTTAATCTCGTCAGTAGCTTCCCATTACTAAACAAGCAGAACGCCACGGTACAAATGTAGACGTTACATGTCATCTTGATCTGCTGCTTTTTTCTTTCATTAAAGCTTTAATGCAGCAATTATGGCTACGTTGCCCTATAAAAAAAGGAAAAGGCAGTTTACTTTAAAAAGTGAAATTGCATAGCCTACTATTTAATTATACACAAATGTAAATGGCCTATTTTTCCATAACTGGTTATTACAGCACTGTTTTACTTTCTGAGTTTTGACAATCTCTAAAACCTACAAAGCTTCCTGCTATATAATTGTTTTGTTACATTATTGTTTTCATCTTATTTTTTCTTTTAATGTGAGTGCAGCGGGATAAATCTTGGTTTTAAGCCAGCCACTACTTCATCTACTTAAGCTTTTATAGATGAAGATTGCTGTAATTATCAGAATACCCACTTATTTCTGCAGTATTATCCCGGCAACCTGCTGGCATTTACAACCAATTAACAAGCTTTGCCATTAGTTGCATAAGGGGTATCGCAGAGTAAACCCATTGTGTGCTAATTTTCTATTTTAGATAATCAGTTTGGCCATCCAGAATGGAAAGAAGAAGAAAAGGAAAGGTTTGACACTCAGTGGTAGACACGTAAAAATTGCCGCGTGCCCCCGAGAGACAAAGGTACCCTGCAACTCAATGATTGTTTCGTTGCTGTCACTATTGGTTCTTAAGTATCTCCCTTTGTCTCTTTTGGAAGAGAAAAAAAGTGGGGATTCAGCAAAGTAATCATGTCCCGTCTCTCAGGCTCTCTGTCTTTTAAAGCTGACGCGCTTCTCTTGCTGCCCTGCCCATAATTTGACCAAATTGTACAAGTGTTAAACACCTTTAAAAAAAGATAGAAAGAAATTGAGCGTCAGTTCTTTGGGCTTTTTTTTTTTTTTTTTAAACAATTCCTTTCAACCTCTTTTCCCTCTCCTCCCCGCCTTGCTATTAGAGTAAATTAATGCATGGGCTTCCTCCAACCGGGCTGCCTTAAAATTAGCCCACAAGCTGGGCTTAGTTAAAATGGTGCGTTGCCATTTTATTGCTCTGTTTAAACAGCCTCTGATATTAATACGTCCTGAAGTTTGGTCTAAAGCAAGACAAGAAGCTGCAGTTCTGTTTTGCTCTGAAAACTCAAGCTTCACTCCAAGACAGTAGATGGCATCGCCAGCCTGACGAGGGCAGCGTGGGGCACAGGAGACGTTCTGGGCTTGTGCGCGGAACTGATCTGACCCCTCAGTCTTGGGCGGTACTAATAATTACTTCATCTCCGTTCTCTCCACTTCCATCTGAAAAGAGCTCCCAATGAAAACGCTGCGTCCTCTCTCCCAACCAGCCCCCACCCCACCCACCCCCCCAATGATTCCTAACCAAATGCAACTATGATTTCCATGAAGAAAAGCACACTGACATTTTGAGAGTACCAGGAATGACCAACACCCATGCTTGGCATTTGTAAAGCACTTTGGCCCCAGAGCTTCTTAAATTCCCATGCCTAGCCACATTGTAAAGGCAAAGCCTTCGGCACTTCCAACGTGAGTTAGTAGGTTTCTCTATTTGTCCTCAAACTGGTCTTCAGATCAGACCAGCAACCTCCTTACTTTGCTCCTTCTCAAGGGACTTAGGACAACGGAGTGTTAAGAAGGACCAGGAGCTGCTTTACCCTGGCTTAATTAACTGCCTTACACACACACACACACACACACACACACATACACACCCATGAGGAGACACCATCCCACACATCACAATGAAACTTCTAATAATTTCCTTTTGTCCAAGAGTTTGGTCACAGATGCAGGTGACAAATGCGTCTAGAGGCAGAGTCATATTATCAAGGCATGACACCACTCTAATAAACTTTTCTATCTCGTAACCAAATTCACAACTCATTTTGGCATGATATTTGAACATACCTTTCCAACAAATGAAGACATTATTATGCTTCTCACAAATAGGGCTTACGGAAATCAGGAGGAAACACTCTTTTCAAGGTTTGTTATATTCTCATTCTATTGGAAAATTCTTATGGAGGAAATCCTAGCTAACTTTCCACTTTCAAAGCACTAGGACCTAAAGACTTGTGTTTTATGCACAGAATCACCTAATCTCTCCCTCTCTCTCTCTCACACACACACACACACGCACGCACACACGTGCGCACGCACACGGGCGTGCACACATTAGTTAAAATCTTGGAGAGGTAGAGAGGAGAAAAGGAAAAAATGCTGGCATTCCCTTTGTTGTTATGACTATTCGAGGTGACTGTGTTGGTTAACCTAATAAAATAAATGTATATAGTTATTAAGTTAGCTATTATTGTTGTATTTGTTTCTAGTAAAGAAATTACAGCTTTCACAGTTTAGTGAGTTGAATTTTAACCTTGCTGGGTCTATTGGAGCTGTTGTAAAAGAAGAGAGAAAGACAACAACCTTAAAATGCTTTTTAGAGAGGCTGGAATTAGTAGGTTTGACTGGTGAAAAAGAAGAGCCCTCCCTGAGTCTTGGTCCTTCAACAAGAAGGCCACAGCCATATATTTTTGCAACTGAGAAACATTTATTTATTTCATGTGCCCTATATATACTCCTGCATCTCAGAAGTTCCAGAGCTATACAAAGAGTTTTCCCCAGGGACACCTGTGTGGCTTAGCCCATTAAGTGTCTGCCTCCTGTTCAGGTCATGATCCCAGGGTCCTGGGATGGAGCCTGCTTCTCTCTCTGCCTGTCTCCCTCTGCCTGCAGCTCTGCCAGCTTATGCTCTGTCTCTGACAAATAAATAAATGAAATCTTTTAAAAACAGAGTTTTCCCCCAATAAATATTTAATCACAGTGTTGGTGAGAATCATCTCTGCGGGGCAAGCCTTTCTCCCACTTTTTTCTAACTTTGAGATCTTGGCCAGGTTATCTCTGGGAGCTCAGTCTTCTTGTCTGTAAAATGTGAGAGTACTACCTCATAGAGTTGTTGCAATAATAAAATGCAACATGGCATGTAAAATGCTTAATACAATGAAGCACATAGTAATACAAATGTGACTTATTGTTATATAATTTTATCTGGTGTACTAAGGATTATGCTAATAACTCTGGGACTACTAAAATTCATCAGAGCAGGAGTCCTTCCCACATAGAGTTTACATAACCAAGTAAAAAACAAAGCCAAAGAGGAAGAATTTAAGAGTGGGTCACCATGTCCTCCTAAAAGGTATTACCTACGGTTTTGATTGTGTTTGTTACGTAGGTAAACCTTAGGCTAAAAAGATCGCAGCGAAGGGGAGCTAATCTCAGATACGGCATAGCGGTAAATGCAGGCATAATGTTTTACAATCATCTGTTAATTTTCAAAAAAAAAAAAAAAAAAGGCCATTCCACCAGAGTAAATAAAATAAATAGTAGTATATGTCTATTACCAGTCAGTATTTGAAATCAGCTAGAGTTTATCTTACACAATTTTATTTTCAAAATTAGTGCCATTAGAGTCTCATTAGTGTCAATGAGACGTGCTGCCCTCAAAGGAAGGGGGTTTATTTTCATCGCCTGGAAGCCCCAGGACAGCAAAGACTATTTTGCTCATGTCTGCGTCTCCAGGACTCAGCCCATGTTTTACACAATAACTATTTACTGAGTGTATAAGTGAATGATCTTGTTTTCTGTTACGATATGTCTATCAACCATTGATCTTTAATGAAATAGTAAGTTAATAACTACTAAGCATCTAGGGGTGTATTAAATTAGAGATCTAAAAATGCAAAGAAATTGAGATGGAAGGATTTTGTTTCAAAACACTTTCCTAAACAGTTTCAGGATCTCTTTCAAGTCCATGCAGTAAGGTTGCCAAGTTCAAAAACAGCATTACACTTTGCTGAAATCTACAACGGTACCCTCAGCCTGCAGTTGTTGTATAAACAGCAAGCCGAACCTTTCCAGGTCATGAAAAATGCAAAACAATGACTTATCAAAACCCAAAAGTCTACTAAAGAATCCCAAATTTGCTGCTTCCAAGGAAAGCTTTACAATTTTGTGCAATGATAGAACCAGCCCCCCCCTTGATCTAATAATCCCTCATAAACGTTAGCAAAGAAAAAGTAGCATCTTCATCACAGTTTAAAATGATTAAACAAAGGAGAATTTAAAACCGAATATGAGTCAGTTTCCAAAATAAGTTAACAGTTTTTAATTTTAGAACAGAACCAGAACGTATCTTACAACTCGAAAACCTCTGTGACACATTTCCTTTGCTGTCAAGAGGTGAAATCGACTTCACCTCGCTACAGGGTCCTCGAAGTTTTCCAAATTGCAGGCTTTAGATGTTGAGTGTTAAGTTTTGATTATATTTCAGATGACTTTTTCACGTGTTTTTTAATTGGCAGGAACTCAGGAAACGTTTTTGTGTCACAGAATTTCCTTTTACATTAATGAAAATGAATCAAACCTTGGGGATCATTTGCTATCAACTTGAAGTTCGTATTTTTCTGTATGATGTCAAATTAAGTAATAGCTGAACCAGCCGTGGGAAATTTTTAGGACAAAATTACTGCTGGTTACATTAAAGGTAGTTAAAATCTAGCCTTGCAAATGGATCTTGCAAGATACCTGTAGTTCTTGAAGAAAAAGCCAGCAAAGATAATTGCAGCATATGTACGTTTCTAGCCCAATAATTAAGAATACATTTTAATTGCCATTGTTTTTCACTGTTAAGTTAAAACGTATTTGCATGGAAATGTTAGACCACAAAAGGATGTAAAGTTGTCTGCACTTCTCCTGAGTTCTGCCTGTATTACAGTATAAAATCACAAGAAATTCTCAGTTCGGTTCAAATACCACTATTATGGATTTTGTCTATGATACAAAAAATGCAAGCACATTCTGTCATTATGACCAAATTTGTCATTGTCTTCATAACATATCCTCCTAAGTTGTAGAACATCATTTTTAATAAATTTGAAAACGCTATAGAGGATATGAAAGTCTTTCTAAAATACCTATACATCCTTTTTCTCTAGAGTATAATAATTTCAAAAACATGTACTTAATCTTCCTTTTTGTTCTTTAAATTTATGGCTGAGAGCTTTTTGCATTGCAACCACACACACACACACACACACACACACACACACACACCTCTTTATCACTTTTTAACAACTTTCCTCAAAAGCATTTTAAAACAGTCACATATGTAAGACGATGTTTTCAAGATATTTGTGAAGGGAGCCTAGAGCAGAACCAAAAAATAAATAAAAGTGTAGAGACTCTGAGGAATATGCTTTACCATGTTACCACTTCTGAAAGGGAAGGGAATAAAGGTCAGGAAAAGCAGCTGCTCAGCACAACAATCTGGCAAGAAGGAGAAGTGTTGTTTATAATGACATAAAAACCATCCACACGGATGAAGCGTTCTGGGGCTGGAGAAGGGTAACTCTCTGAAAGGGCTGCTGAATGTGGTGGCAGAGCAGTGTCAGAGAGGGTCTCTCTTCTTGATCCTCTGATACATTAATAGCAGCCCAAGCTGTCCCGTTCCCTGGGACTCACTCCCTCCCATGCTGGGGAGGCGAACCGGCAGGCCAGATGCCAGACTCTAACCCAGCACCGAGGCTACCCCCTTCTGCTCTAGGTCTTCGTCTTTCTGACCTTGACCAACACCCCCAGCCCCAGTCCTGACTCCAGACCCTCTTGTTACCACCTTCACTGGAGGCCAGAGGGCGGAGAAGGAATCACAAACTAAAGCAGAGGAAATCTGAAACCTACTCCCATTTCTAGGACGGCAGCCACGTCTGAGGGAGTTCTAGGGCTTGGGATCCAATTCTAACTTAGCCACTTTCCAGCCGTATGACCTCACGTAAGTTACATCAACTCTCTGTGGGCTTCTGGACTCCAGTTTCACGCTTTGGAAAATGGAGATGAGGATAGCACCGACCCCGTAAACTTGTTTTGAGAATTAAATGAGCGCTAAGGCTCCCTGTGATATGCTTGGCGCGATGCCCAGCACGTAATCGGTTCTCTGGAAGTATCAGCCATTATTATCATTATTGTAATATGAACAGCATCGATCCCCTGACCCCTGGCACCGTCCCATCTCTCTTCCTGATGTTGACCCAAAGTACCAGAGACTGGCAAAATACGTCTGTGACTACGGGCACACAGGAACATTTAGATAGCTTTAGAGAGCGGAGTATAACTTCAGTTATTGAACACTGCTTGTCTGGGAACCCTTTGGTATTGCACAAGCAGGGATGAGAAGAGGGCCCCCGTGGCCAGGACGAGTGTGTCAAGCCATAGACGTTCTAAGGGAGGCTGTCAGATCGGACTTGGAATCCGTTCTCTACCATGTATGTGCTATGTAAATCTGTAACTTGGGCACCTTTCATAATCTTCCTAAGCAACAGTTCCTTGTCTTTAAAGTGGAAAAAATAACACCAATAACTTGCTTGCAGGGTCATGGGGAATTAGAAAGTCATAGTTTTGATCTCACACCCAGAAAGTAGCAATATGCGGTAGTTTAATGATTAAGATTCAGGAAAGCGTCGACCATGGACCCAAGGGGCCTGAAGGAGGCCCCTAATAATGATCCCCCAAAGATGTCCATGCTCTAATCCCTGGAAACTGTGAATGTTACATTTCACAGCAAAGGGGACTTTGCAGATGTAGAGAAGGTTAAAAACCTTAAAATAGAGAAATTATCCTAGATGACCTCAGTAAGCCTGATTTAATCACATGAGCTGCTAAAAGCAGGAAAGTTTTTCCAGCTGGAGGCAGAAGACCGGTGAGGTAGAAGGGTAGAAATCAACAAGATTCCAAGCAGGAGACTGATTTGACTCACCATTACTGGCTCGGAGAAGTAGGGGTCCATACACAGAGAGAAGAGAAAGGCCTCTGGGAGCGAAGGGCCCCCCCAGCCGGCAGCCAGCAAGGAAGTGAGAGCCTGAGTCTTAAAACTGCAAAGAACCGCATCAGCCAACACCTGAATGAGCTGAGAAGCAGGTTCTTCTCAGCCCCTCCAACAAGAGTCAGCTGGTCAAGATCTTGATTTCAGCCTCCGGAAACTAGGAGCAGAGAAACCAGCCAAATCCGCCCAGACTCCTGGTCCTGAGAACTGTGAGATAGCACATTTGTGTCATTTCTAAGTGCTAGGTTTATGGTAATGTTATGGCACTGATAAAAAATATAAAACAGGAATTATTAATGGGAATGGTGTTTACCCCCACGTTGGGATGTGCTCGGTCGGAATGAGAGCTGCTGGGAGACAGGGATGTTACCAACTAATAGCTAATGGTTTTGATCCTTTACTCGGTGGGGCACAATGCCAAGCATTTTACCCGTGTTACTTCCTTTTATCTTCACGAAGCTCATTACTTAGATGCTGTTATCATTGCTATTTTATAAGTGAAGACATAGAGAAACCAAAGTACGGGAAGACTTGACAATGAAGACGTGACAGTAATCGCGCAGCGCGGAGCTGGGATTCAAACTCAGGCAGTGATTCCAGAGCACGTGCTCCGAATCACAATATTACGCTCCCCTCTGCAGAGCTCAGGGCTTGACATACAATCTACATGGGTACCTTGCCAAGCAGTTGAACAAGTTAATAAAAGAAGACAAAGGAAAAGTTGCTCTCTTCTGAATGAACCAGGTTTTTCATGATCTTTTCACAATTTTAAAATGTAAAGGTTGAGCTGTCCAAGGCAGCATCAGTCGGCTAAGCTACGCTATACTACGGTAACAAGTAGCCCCACAGTCGCAGTGGCTCAACACTACCCAGGCTCATTACTCAATTACGCAAAGTCTCCTCTGCGTTTAGGCAGCATTCCTCCCTTCCATGCAGTTACTTGGAGAATCTAGGCTACTTGGATTTTGTGGCTCTGTCTTCACAACAGGAGATCCTAGGAACTGCTGAGGCAGAAGAATCCCTGGAAACCTCTTACCTACATTTCCAGGCTTCAGCCTAGAGGTGACATCACTGACCTCACAGCCCATTGGTCAGAACTAGCCACATGTCAGCCCCAACTGCAAAGAGCCCAGGAATTGCAGTCGTCCACGCACCAGGGAGGAGAGAAGAATCAGATACAGATGCGCACTCGTAACATCAATGGAAATCCTTAAATCCCAGTCTCTCCCGAAGAAACAGCTTGAGTTATTAAAAAATAAGAATAATTTTGGGGCGCCTGGGTAGCGCAGTCAGTTAAGCACCAGACTCTTGGTTTCTGCTCAGACCATGATCTTAGCTTAGGGTGGTGAGGTCAAGCCTTGCATGGGGCTCCGTGCTCAGTGTGAAGACTGCTTGAGATTCCCTCTCCCTCTTCCTTTACCCCTCCCTTCATGCTAGCACGTACATGCATGCTCTCTCTCTCTCTCCCTCTAAAATAAATAAATAAATCTTTAAAAATTGGGGGTGCCTGGGTGGCTCGGTGGGTTAAAGCCTCTGCCTTCGGCTCGGGTCTTGATCCCAGGGCCCCGCTCTCTGCTCCACGGAGAGCCTGCTTCCTCCTCTCTCTCTGCCTGCCTCTCTGCCTACTTGTGATCTCTGTCAAGTAAATAAATAAAATCTATAAAATAATAATAATAATAGTAACAATAGTTCCAACTCCTTTTATCACTTGTCTCAAGAAACCTTGCTTCAGCCATCTACTCGGCTTCTTCCCTTTCGCTCCGCACTCAGAATCTTTCCTGACAAAAGAAAAGTTACCCGTTTTAAGGCAGGAAAGACTTTAACTCCTTTCTTTGACTGCACGTGGCCAAGAATGGAGCCTCCTTTCAGGTAGTCTAGCTGCCTTCCAAAGGTCTGAGGAGCTTTCCCGCAGACTCTCAAAATACAGTTGTCATCGCCCTATTCCAAAACACAAGGACCTTCTCAATTCCTGTGAACCAGCATTAGTCAGATATTTATCTAGCCTCAGGAGCCAAGACAGTTCAAATATCAGAAAGGAGATATTGAGATTTGGTTTCCTTTTTATTTTCCATAAAACTCAGTCCTGACTATTATCTAAGTGTTAGAAAGCTCCTCACTCAACTCAAATAAGATTTTATAAGAATCTAATTTAGACTTTTACACTTTCCTTTTAGGTTAATTAGTGAGGGCCTTCTTTTATTTTCTTTTTAATAGCAGTGTTATTTATTTATTTATTTATTTTTAATTTTAATTATTTTTATTCACATATAATGTATTATTTGCCCCAGAGGTACAGGTCTGTGAATCGTCAGGCTTACACACTTCACAGCACACCAGGAATTAATGAAGATGTGAGAGAAAGCAAGAAAATTTCCCTGAAATTTAGGAACTCTAAAAGTCAATGCACATTTATGTCTACATAGTGGAAATCAGCATTTAGTATGCATAACGTCACAAACCTGAAAAATGCAGCCTAAACCATAGAGATAATAGTATTTACTTTGGAGATACTGACTATATATCTTGTTTTCACACAAATATGCAAAATAATATAATTTCAAATAATAAATTTATTATATATTATATATTATATATAATATGTATATATAATATAATATAATTCAAAATCATATAATTTCACATTTTTGGAAAATTTTTTAAAAATGGACTTTGCCCCATGTCTTGACAATGGTCTGAGGAAGACTGTGCTATTTATTTAGAACAGCGATTCTCAAACTTTGAATGCAGAAAGATGACTTTCAGGGGCGCCTCGCTGGCTCAATTGGTTAAGCCTCTGCCTTGAGCTCAGGTCATGATCCCAGAGTTCTGGGATCGAGCCCCGTATCAGGCTCCCCCTGCTTTGTGGGGAGCCTTCTTCTCCCTCCCCCTCTGCCTCTCCCCCTGCTTGTGCTCTCTCTCTCTCTCTCTCTCTCTCTGTCAAATAAATAAATAAAATCTTTAAAAAAGAAAGAAGGAAAGAAAGAAAGAAAGATGACTTTCAGAGCTTAGTGAAACTGAAGTTTCCTAGTGACTCTCCCTCTCACATGCCTGCTTCAGTAGGGGTTTTATGTGGTCCCAAAACCACATCCAACAAGCAACCCAGGTGCTACTATATCAACCAGTACTGCTCAAAGTGGTTAAAATACCAAGTGTTTGTTTTCAGTCTACCATGAAATGAGGAACTCAGGTCAGACCACAGATGGATGCCCAGTTTTGTTCATCAATAAAATCCTGTGACCAAAAATTATTAAAAGTGAAGCGAGCTTAGCAGTGCGTTTGGTGAAGACAATTTACATTCTGGAGCAAGTTTCTTGTCTTGGGCAGACAACAGTGGACAGACCCGGACACTCATGCACGTTCGACACTCTGAGGAGTGATACTTGGAAAAAATCCAGCTCTAAGAATACGGAGAGGAGAGTTAGGAGTTCCTATAAAATAACCTCCTCTCCCTCAGGGAAGTCACTATAAAGTCAGACCCTGGAGAACAGAGATCTTGAGGATGTTGTTCATCCTTGTCTTAATGGTCGGTTACAATTATGTGCTAAAGTGTAAAAATACAGCTCCGGTTCTTCCTGGGCGTTCTTATATGGGCCCTATACACATAGGCTTAAATAATCTTTTCTGGCACTGAGCCCAATTCCCAGGTTTATTCATTTATCAGTGTTTTAGGAATGACCATACTGTGCATGGTTATTTATCGAATAAAATACACTTCTAGGACAAGACATAAAATACTGTTTCTACTTTCAATGGAATCAATTAAAATCAGAACGTTAATTAAATATAGTAAAACTTCAACTATCCCTGGTTATGGAGGTAATGGGTCAACTCTAATCCAAACCACCAGACAACATCACAGAATATGTTCATTTTGACTTTGTAATCAATTTTAGCATATTTAGCATTGAATTACTCATGGTTGAGAGAAGCTAGTCTTAAAGGCAAGATTTGAATATATTATGCAATACTATAACATCAAAGTCACAAAAATGGATGAATTTGAGTTTCTTATTTTATCTTTTCATTGTGAAATGACAAATTTATTGAAGATAAAAGGGCAAAGTGCATGACTTACTCATCTTCATATCGTTCAGAGTAACACAGACACAGTAGGGTTCAATGAATCAAAGGAACTGAACGGTGAATTTAATCAAACATAATAATTGTCTGTTGTGTGTTTAATAGAGGAAAATTTAGCTCTTTGTTTTAGTCCAACCAATAACCACTGATCGAATAGCAACTGTATACCAATTACTGAGATAGATGCAAAATCACCTGGGACAAAGCGCTTGCATTCCAATCTACGAGACTGACCAACTAAATAAGCAGTTACTTTATCATACGACAGTGTCAGAAGAGTAATGATAAAGGAGTCACCAATATTTCCACAGTTACTTGGAACCAAGTGGTACTGAAGCACTTTTCCTGTATGAACTTACTATTCCTCCGAAGCGCAAGTGTACTCTTTTGGTCCGGATTCTTGGATGCAAGCAACAGAAACCAAGTCTAGCTACTTTAGGAAAAAAAAGAAAAAAAAAATCACTCTATGGGAAGATTTTGTGGCCCTCACAAAATAACAGGAAACTGGAAGATGGCTAAAGGGCAGGATCCAAGGATCCGCCAAAGGACAGAGAAAAAGGAAGCAGAAATCACAGCACCCAGCTCATGGCTGGAATTGCTGGTCAGAATACATCACCATTACAGCAGCCCTGTCTGCCTCTGCTGCTGGTATGAAAGTCTCTAATCATGCCCCAGACCTTGTCATTTCCTCAAGACTTGATGTTCCCAAAGTGGGTGTCTAATTAGCCAAAATTGATAGTCATTCACCCCCGGGGCAGAAGTAGGAAGGAGGAAAGACAGAATCCGATCCCTTGGATGAAAATTCAACTACACCCCAGGACGACTTACTGTAGTACCCAAAAGGAGGGGAAAGATCTTAAAGAAATAGTAGAGATTTGGGGCAGCCCAAAATTGACACATGTTAGAATCAATGTAGATAAGACAAGGACTGTATTTAGTGTAAGGAGAGAATGCACAAACAAAAATGTTTTGAAAAACATTAAGGTTAAGGATTTCCCCAATTTTAATCCGTGTTTAAGAATTTGAATTCAAGCGCTATTTAAGGATACACCTGAGTTATCTCTTTCCACAGCCTGAACCACCCAAACTTTCAGAAACTCCCAACTGCTCTAGAAAGAATAAAGCCAGTTAAGTAGCACTGAAGGAAATTTATCTATTCATTTAACAAAAATTCATCCAGAGTCGTTTTTGAGTTGAACGTCTGTCACACACAGAGTGGCATTCACCAGGGCAGACTTCATGGGCCTTTCAGGCTCAAGGGTTTCTGGTTTTGTTTTTGTTTTTCAGGTTCAAGAGTTTGTTTTTAGTTTTGGTTTTGTTTTTCAGGTTCAAGAGTTTAAAAGCAAATTTAACCATAACATAACTTAAATCCTATATTCCTTTTCATAGTCATAATGCCTTGCATTAAAATACATCTTTTAACTCAGGACATTTCTCTGTCTCTAATCCTCACATGCCTCTAGACCCTAAACAGAAAGTATTATTCATTTCACTTCAGATAATTAAGTCACTTGTCTGAAATCACACCAGCTATTTAGAACGGGAATTACCAGACCATTCATGCTTGTCTTTTAAAAGTTACAGTATTTTTCAAAGTCTAACTCTCATTCCAACACTCCTCTCACTTTAATAGAGAGCTGGATGAAAATAATGGGTAACCTAGGTTCCAGGATTTCCTCCTTCAAATTTTATAGTATCTGAAAATATTGGATGACAAAGTGCAAAGTGACAGTGAGTCAAGCCTGAAAGTGTTTATAGGACTAATTTTCTCAGCGGTAACAGCAAGGCCTGGGGGGAAGGAGAGACTAAACCACACCTATAAATGGCAGATGAATCAGGCTGTGGCTCCAGAGTCTTTGTTTTGTCACCTTCACGTAGGATATGGACCACCACAACAGAAATCGTTAGTGGGCACTAACCTCTAGCTATGGGAACAAACCGGTTATGTTACCATCCTTCATTTCACACAGAGAAGTCTGCCTTGAGTGGGGAAAAAACACCTTTTGATTTGACGATCATCTTTCACAACGAAGGACCACGAGATTCTAGTGAAGGTTAGATGAGATAATGTATATGAAAATGCTTTCATAAACTGTAAGAGTATCCAGACGTCTGGTAGACCAGGGGTAAGTACGGTATGATACAATATGTGAAGGGAGAAGTTCACACACTTTTTAATAAGTAGCAAAGAAAGCCAGTGGCTAAATAAAGATTGAAAATAGCCACTGTTAGGAAAAACTCTCAGTTTTGCTAGCCTTTTTTCCATGGTGAAATGAATGCCCTCCACTTCTGCAATGCTACTCCTGACACCAGGATATTTTTGCAAACCAACACCGGAGACGTCCACAGGAAGAGCATTGGTGCATTCGTTGAAGACATTGAGCTCTACCTTGCATCACTTTCTTATTCCTGACTTCACCTCTCTCTGACCTGTCCCCCAGCCCTATGGGGTATCTGTTGTCTTACACTCTCATTTCCCTTCCCCACACACACAAAATCTTAGTAGGACAGCAAATCCCAACGTGATCACTAATTTTCCTTCCCAGTGAAGTACGAAACCCTGAAAATGGTAAGGACTGCACCTCCCCCAAGAAAATGAATGCACACCTCCCTGAAATCATTGCAACTGATATGTCCAAGGCATGAAGTAACAATGGCAGAATTTCAGGCATCAAACAAGTGAGGAAGAAAAAGATTGTGTGACACTGAAGATCTCATGAAAACCCTGAAACCAAACTCCTCTGGTTATCAGCTCGTTGAAATAAATTGAGGCTGCGTGAAAGTGAATTCGAAGGACAACTGATGATGGTCAAAATCCAATTAGTGATGATCGTCTGATCCGAAGCCAGCATGACACACCGGGGTCCTCAGAGAGGTAAGATTTCTTTGCTCCCTGAAGCCACTCACCCTGCAGCCAGTTTGATGTTGATTTGAGCTACTGGAGTTTGCATTTCTGCTAGGGGGCACCGGGGACCCAGTGGCAGCTGATGCCTGGTTTCCTTTCACTGGTCTCAGGCTCTCTCAGAAGATACATCACTGAGTGTAAAATGGTCAAAGGCGAAAGAAAGGTATGTACCAGAGCCTTGAAGGCTACCCCAAGTTCCTTTCAGAGTCCTTCTGACATCCTTGAGATTCAGGAACAAAAGACCATACTCATCTGTACAACCGAAGTACTTGAAAAATGTCTGGCAGAAAATACAAGTAAAATTTTATCCATTCAACAAACACAAATGAACCACCTACCATGTGTCACCTACACTGTTCTAGGTAGGCATTTTGTTTAAAAGGAAATGTGAACCAGGAAATAAAATTAATTAATTTGAGTGGAAAATGTCCGAAGTACTTTTTAATGGGATATGTGGGTAAAAATTGGGAGAGACTCTGAAATAAATCAAAAAGATCGGTAAGCGCCCTGTCTAGCATATCCTTCCAGGTCTCTTCCTTTCCCTGTATTCGAACTGCTTCTCATCTCTGTGAGTGGTAGAAAATTAACCATAATGCAAATTCCTCTGGCCCTTAGAAATAGAAATGTTGGGACCTCTAGAACGCAGCTGATTATTGCCCTGCACATACTGACCAGTTTTGCATGTCTGTCCACTTCTGTCAACGTTCCTCATCTGCCTACCTGTATGTGAATACAAATCTGAATTTTCCTTTGAGCAGGTTATAACACCTTATTGCTTCTCTCATTAATTAAAGAATAAATAAAACCTTTAAGCACGTGTTCATTTTGTGTTTATATGAAAATCACAATGATACATTAAAATATATATATATATATATATATATATATATATATATATATATATATCCCTTAGGTGGTTTTTAATAAATACCCATTCTGGGACCACCTTCCTCAAAAGAACATGTTTGGAAAGAAACAGTAAATTAATTCTAAAGCTCTTCAAATGCGAAGCCTTCAGTGCAGGGAAACGGTATCTTCTCGATACAATTGTGATATTTAAGGCACATTTGATAAGGCCTCCCAGTGCCCTCGCATCACTGATCCCAGAGAAAGGAATAGAGCTGAGCTGTGGGTTAAAAAAAGAAAACGAAAAAGAAAGAAAGAAAAAGGAGAGAATATAAGATCCCCTCTGATTTTTTGCTTTAAAGAAGTAATAAACTGCATTGTTGTAACTCAGTGTAAGTGGCTTCGAGTAAGGCAATAGAGATGCGTGCCAGAAGCTACTCATATCGTTCTTTAAAATGGAAATTTACCGTCTGCTGCATCACATGGACAAAATACAGAACTATTTTTCACAGCTTGTTCACTGAACAGATTATTGTAGAAAAAAAAACTTTTACATTTTCCGCAGATTCCCAAATCTCAGTCAAAAAACTCTTGGCAATTTTTAGCAGTGAAACAGATTTCACTTTCAGATTGAGATACTCCATTTAGCAGTAGTCAGATGATCTTCCAAATAAATATAGACTCGTTTCACTCTTGATTTTATTTAAAAAAAAAAATGTTTTCATGAGGTGTCTTGGAGGAAACTTGCACTTATTTGGTTTTCCCAAGCTCAAGCAAAGAAAAACTCGAAGGTCTAAAAATCAGAGTTAAATAAAAAAGGAATGTTAAACTAAAAATGTTATTACAAATAATGCATGTTCATCACACTACCAATAAATAAATAACCCTATAAAATTTTAGAATTAGTTGCAGAGATGCTCCAGTCTTTCCTGCCCTAAATCTCAGCTCCCCAAAATATTACTAAACAGAAGTGCATGTGTTCGGTACAATATAACAGACAGCAATATGTTGAGTTACTTCACACAAAGAGGTCTCTGGGCCACTTTTCTTTTCCTACATTAGTTTTATCACTTAGGTACAAGGCAACTGCACTGAGGATTTTATTTCCAGGACCGTGTTTTCCTTGCCTCCCAGTGTTTCATGCCACAGAAAATAATGGGAAGTGTGAAATTTAATAAAAAGTTAAAACCATGAGGAATTACCAAAATAATTTTAGTATTATTTTAATAATACTATACATAATCCTATACCCAAATCCCCAGTCTACAGACTCTACTGCCTCCTCCCCAAAGTCCTACACTAAATTTTCCCCGTGCTTTTTCCTTCTATGAAAGGAAATTATATGATAAATCGTAGTAACACCAGCAATAGTGATTATGCCCTGCTTTTGTATTTGTAAAAACATATATGAATACCCCAGGATGCCCATTAAATTTCACAAAGTTTGTTGCTATTTTTAACAAGATTGTATGGATTTGTTCAAAGTTCATCTCAATGGCATTAAAGATCATCTCAATCACAAGCAAAGCAACTTGAACTTAAAGCAACAGCTTTACCAAGTAACGAAACCAGGAAAGAGTTTATGCTACTATTCTTCCAATGACAAATTTACCAGTTGAAAAGGATTCACAGTATCCAATTCCAAAAGCCACATTTCTATGGCTAATTTGACATATGAGAATAGGTTAGTTTTTGAATCTGCTATGAATCATTACAAAATTTCAAAAAAAAGAAAAACAAAATTTTCACATCCTAATTATGATTATATAAGCATTTGGATACTGTGAAAGAACAAAATCATTCTTTTCATACAGAGTCCTTAACAAAAAAAAAATTAAACTAATATAAAGTGTCAGAAATGGAATGAAGCTACTATGTCATGAGGCTAAAGTATTAAATTTTATAAAATTTCCTATGATAAAAATTAAACCAGTTCCAAGGGGGACCACTGTGTGAGGCAAGGTTGCTGTGCTTCTGGATTTAAGTGTTGGCTTAGTTTGGGGTCAATAATCAAGGAGTAGGGATGGTAGAGCAAAGAGAAAAATATAAAAGCTTCATGTTGAGACATTTTTCAATCTGAAAAAAACATATTTAAACTATATCTAAAAACTTCTTGAAATTGTAACTTAAACACGTGAGACATTTAGGTCTCATTTGCGAAAATGTTATCACCCCCAAATAATATTTTTTCCTTCCCTTTCATAAGGTTAATCCAGCTGCCACGCCTGCGTTTAAAAGACTCACTGGAATAAAATATGTTATGAACCTCAAACTGATGAAAGTTCAGACAACTAAGGAGAATAACCCGGAAAAGTGAGGAAAATTGAACACCAACCTCCCAGACGCGTACAGCCAATCAGCAGACCTTTCACACGTGGTCAGTAATGAGCCCGTGACTTTGGGATTGAGAAGGGACTAGAGAAGCTGCAGGGAAAGAGAGAGGGAGACAGAGGCTCTGCTCCTAATTTTTTCTAAGCATCATGAAGTTCAAGCAAACCCAAAAAATCACAGAAGCATTATACTTTGAAATATTCCTACATGACTCAGAAATTAATTCTGAATTCTGATCTTTTCTTATATTAAAGACAAGACAACAGGCCCAAAGTGGAGTCCCTTATGCTAAGCCTCACGTCATTGCACAGTTTCGGCTGTTCCAGAAATGTACACTTATCAAGTCAATCAGAAATCACCGGACCAGCATTACTTAAGTCATGTGCCTGATAAACTCCTTGCCATCCTCTGTAAAGAAAGTCACCTTGCAATAACCCATTAGCCTTTTTTGCCTCGTACAACTCCCTCGTTCCGGCTGCCTTCTGCCCATAAAACCTCTTGCCTCATAAAGTTCTTCATAGGTCCTTTCTATTTGCCAGATCGGGTACTGCCCCATTCATGAATTGCTGAATAAAGCCAATAAGACCTTAAAAATTTACTCAGTTGAATTTCATTTTTTAACACTTATAAAAACTATCTGTGAGTCTAATATATCTGAGAGAGATACTAACCTAAATAATAGTACTAATACTATAACAACATCCCCTGTTCCTAAAAATAAAGGATTCTTCCTGGGTCCTACATTTCCTTTTCGAGTTAGCATTCTGGTAGGAATGTATGTTGGTGCTGGCTACCGGCCCATGCTGCTGAAGCCCACTGCACAGGCTAGGAACCCAGACCTGTGCACAGTTCAGGGCCATCTTGCTTAATGGTTAGGTCCCCTGACTCACCGATTGGGCTTTGGGGTATCACCCATGCATGGCCTATCAGATACCCGAATCAAGCCCTTCATTAGCGGATCTTCAGTAGAATCAGTGATCGCTGGACACTGAGAACTTTAGTCCAAGCTCACAGCCTTGTAAGAGATTCTCCCCCATGGAAAAGGGTTAAGCTGATTCTATCACAGCTAGATTTTAGCTAAAAGAATCCACCGTAATGCTTGGTTGACCACTGATGTTTTCTGGCAAATGAAAATCATAACACAAGCTGGGGTGAGGGTCTGGTCATACCTAGCTGCTTGCCAGGCACTGTAGCCGATGATATAACGCCACAGGTCTTTAGAGTCTAAAGTGCTGGGTATAGAAGGCAATTGGGATTTTCCCAGGCAGCTGGTGCCTCCACAGTAGGATCCGTTTAGTGGCAGTGGCTGGTTTTTTCCTTTTATGTTAAAGAGGACTAAAGGCAAAGAGGTTACTGCTAAGAAGAGGTAAGGTGGTGAATTATTCATCAAGCTATTTCTATCACCCGGCCCTTTGCCGGGCTCACCTTTTACTTTCCTGACCACTGAACTTCCTCCTTACACTCTCACTAAGCCAATCCATCTATCTGACATTGTGCTGACCTCACAGGTGGTGTGCTCACTTGTTCGAACTCATTTTGAGCCATTTACATTTTTTTTAAAGATTTTATTTATTTATTTGACAGATAGAGATCACAAGTAGGCAGAGAGGCAGGCAGAGAGAGAGGAGGAAGCAGGCTCCCCGCTGAGCTGAGAGCCCGACATGGGGCTCGATCCCAGGACCCCGGGATCATGACCTGAGCCGAAGGCAGGGGCTTTAACCCACTGAGCCACCCAGATGCCCCAGAGCCATTTACATTTTTTAATGAAACAAAAATTTGTTTTTGAACTCAGTGCCTCGCCATTTTAATAAGGTGCATCTATATTTTTAGTGGATACAAAATAGAGTAATCAAGAGATAAAAACTCCCCTGATCCTACACACCTATGGTAAATCTCCCATGCAAAGATAGATAGTCGGCATTTCCCACTTTCTCTCTTTTCTCCTTGTGCTTTGGCTCTTTTTTGGTAGTGGGGAGGGGGAAATATTTAACTACTTTAGAATCTCTGTTGTTCAGTGAGAGACAGCTTCTCAGCATTTATCTGTTTCTGGGGTAATACCTATACATTTACGTCCACTTCCTTCCTTCCACTGCTCTCAGCAGTCATTTTACTATTCATCTTACTCTACATTCTCTGCATGACCTGTAATTGACTCTTTTGTTTGTGCATGCCAAAATACATTTTCTAACTCATTTTCCAAAGCTGAGCATATAACATTGGAAGGTAGCATAGTATCAATCACCTGAAAAATATGAACAGCACCTTCTAAATAAAAAGAAAAATCAGGGCGCCTGGGTGGCTCAGTGGGTTGGGGCCTCTGCCCTCGGCTCAGATCATGATCCCAGGGTCCTGGGATTGAGCCCCACATCGGGTTCTCTGCTCAACAGGGAACCTGCTTCCCCCTCTCTCTCTGCCTGCCTCTCTGCCTACTTGTGATCTCTGTCAAATAAATAAATAAATAAAATCTTAAAAAAAAAAAAAAAGAAAAATCAAATGGTATTTTCATTACAATTTCAAAAGTCATAGAATTATAAAGCTTGTCCAGACCCAAGAAATCACCTAACCCCAAATCCTCATTCAATATCTGAGGAAACTAAGACACACAGAGCTTGTTCAGACCTAGAACTAACTCATGGGACTCCGAAAATATGTTCCACTCCTCTATGAGACCAAAGGTTCATTTTCACCTGTAACTTCAATTTTACTATATCTCAATAAATTAAGAAGTAAATATTTACCACACTGCATCTGTATTGACTATACTTTGTGAGGACTTCCTTATGAAATTCCTGACACCATAAAAAAAGCATCCGAAATTATTATGCATTTGTTTTACTGCCCAAGTGTTCATGAGGACAATATGATGTGTTGTCACCCACTAGTAAGGTTATTTTTAGTCACTAACTATGACCCACACATCAGTCTCTTCCGGATTGATAATTTACAAGAATTTGGGTGTAAATGTGTATTTATTTTGCTATTTAGATTTTCATGGTTTCTTCTGCTCCAAAGACTTCTTTTTACACGAGTTTCTATCCCAGAAATGAATGTTGTGATTACCTTTCACCACTGACCCATCTGACTAACTCTCAATTCTTCTCCAGTGTGAAGCAGCCTCATTTTTTTTTTGAGCTCTAAGTTTTGGTTAATTCACAGCCTCTGAGGAATCTGTTGAGCGTATGAGTGCCATTCCCTATTGGACCTTGCTCACAAGCAAGGGTAGATTGTAAAAGAAATATTTTACTAAGTAAATTAAAAAATATAACACATCCATCTGAAACTCTCGGGGGAAAAAATAAAGCTAAATGTCAGTGGTGTTGCCACATGAAGTTTATAGTAATATGAGCTTCTGACTTCTCAGGCAACCTGGGATTTTGGCAGAAACGCACTTGGAAGGGGGTCTTGGGTCATTACCCTCATATCAACTCTATCAAAATTAGCAGAGATAAAAACACTGAATGTCTTGACAGCCCTGATTTTTATTAAAAGCTTCCCTTAACTCCCTGGCTAGATGTACTATTCTCAACAGATTCTGGTGGTACCCATGGTTCAGATTCTATAACCCGGCCCTTTCAATTAACCTGTGTAGTGAAACCGTGTCTTGGCCGTGGAGACATAATTTGTGTTGGCACCACCAGTGATGAAAGGTAGATTAATAACTCAGCTTTAGAAAGAATATTCTTGTTACCAGATTTAACTCATTTGTATGTAATTTGCTCTTAATTCCACTTAAAGAGTCAAAGAAAATCTCAATGCATACACACAAAAAAATTACGAGCATAAGAAATTTGAACAGTGAGTAATTATCCATTGACCATTAAATGTTTCTTTCTGTAATCAGTCAGACTCGGAGCCCTCACCCACGGATTATGCCCTGGCCACACAAGAGAAGGCTCAACAGTGTGATAGAACATATTAAATGAAATCTCTGTATCAAATAAACTAAAAATTCCTTCTCCTCCTCTCCATGTTTGAGAAGTCTAGTTTATTAAATCAGGAATATTTCTCATTTAGAGAAACACTGAATATTTACACGCTGCACTACAATTTAACAATTTGGGTAAAAAAATATGTTTTCCATCTGTATTTGCCAGTAAATTCCAAGCTTCGATCTTACTATCTTTTCAAAGGCTAGGGCTCTGCTCTTTATTTTTCTTGCTATCCTTTTTCCATTACTCTTACTAAGGTAAACTTTTCCTTTTAAAATACCTTTTCTGTCATCTACTATCCAGGCTGCAGTTGAAAAATCCATGAATTTACAATGGTAAAGAATTCCATTTACCGAAGAGCAAGAAACAAGTCCTCTTGAATGCCTTGGGCTTTTTATAATTATACAGCACGTTTTTATTTTATTTTTTTAGAAAAGAAGAAAATAATATAGTGTCTTCATATTCATATCACGCCATGCGACAAAAGTAATTCGTAACTTTCCCTCCTACTCAACCAAGTTTTCTATTAGAACTTCTTCCTGGCTATTTAAACATGTTTAAACTAATGGTTTTCTGTAATTTGTCTTTTTTCTTTGGAAACATACCGTGCCATTGTCAGTTTTTAAAAAGAAGCAATTTTCTGACTTTTGAGATTGAGCAGGTCAAGAAAAAATTACTACTGTTGAAAACCTGTAATTAAATAGGAAAATGCAGCTGCATTTATGAGAAACTAAAATTAAGTTTACTCTATTAATTCTTGATTCTGAAATGCTGTTTGAATTTTTGGTTACAGATACATTTAGAGCCATGTCTTATCTATCTGCTATCTTTGCTGATTACTTTTAATAACTAACATGTAGGAATATAATAGTCGTATTCTTACCGAGAGATAATTCTGATCACTTTCTCTTTTTCCTTAAAATATCATTTTCAGAAGTACTTTTAAATGAACTAATGAAATATTCTTTATCAATTTGCCTTTATTTTTATTACAATTATTCTGAATAAATATGTTGCCCAAAAATTAAAACTGTATATTCAAGAAATACACGTGAAACACTAAATCTTTATGACTCTAGAAAAAGGCTAGCATTTAGGAAATAAAATAATCTAAGCTTCCTTTTCTGATTTATTTTCATTTTCATTAATTTTTCTAAATGTGATATATACTATCTTATCACAATAGAAAATACTCATGAAGGAGGGTTTACTAAGAAATCAAACTGATTGGTGAATTTATAAGATTACCAGACCTATTTCCTGATTGCAGCGCCTGTATGAACAATTCATCAAAGTAGGTTATATTTAAAGAGTTAAATATTTTGTATAAACACAAGTCTAATAAACAAATACAACCATTTAGGACAATTTAAAAAGTCATAATATTTGTCACCGCTTAATTTTAATGGTGCATTTAACAAATCAAGATAAACACCCTTTAACCTCCCCTACAAAACTCTTGGATTGAAATCTGAATAACATTTACATAAAATTAGGTAAAATGTGAAAGCTTTATTAATCCAACTGGATGATACTACAAAATTATTTATGTACTGAAATGGTAGTAATCTGTATTTGAAAGCTGAAGCTGGATGTCAGAATATACATAAATTTTGCTATATCCTTCTTCATATTTTATAACGATATTTTAAGTGGCACAGTAATATAAAAAATAGTACTTATAAAACTGTAAATATATCTAAAAGCTTAAGCTTTGAAACTTATTTCTACTTTGGGGAAAAAAAACTTTTTTTCTGGGAAAGAATGTTCTGGTTTTGCTTTTGCCTTTGTTTAGATTTGTTTTAAACATATCTTCAGCCAACGTGTGGATTTCTTCACTGTGGCTCCAGACCTATGTGATACTTTAAAACTGCGGTACAGTGGCTGGGAGACAGATAAACACACACAAAAAATATACTTTTCAATAACAACAGATTTATGGAAAGAAAAGTAGTAGGAAGTAATAAAAGTACATGGTGCGAGGGGAAAAATCCTACAATAAAACGAGGGCTTTAAGGACCATATTCCTCTTTCACATTCCCATTCAATCCTGTTACCTGTTTTGTTTGGTCATTTCTGTTCATGTGTTAATGTGCTAAGGCTCTTGGAATTCTATTTTCCAGATGCTTATATTCCACAGAGGAAAGGAAAACTGGTCCATGAAGTTGCTATTTGCATAAAATGCAGAAGCATCTGTCACAGGCTCCTTCCTGGTTGAGTCTGGCATCTAGGGATCGTGCAGCTGGTCTGCCTCAACATTAGGTCCCCGTAAAGGCAAAGAAAGTCCCCAGTGAGGACAGCATCAAGGGGCAGGGCAAAAACTCGCTCAGTTCATAATCGGCATATCGACAATTTTATATTTGATCGGATGATGACATAACTGGCCTTGTCACAGACATACACGTACTCACCACATAAACTAGCTCAGGTTCAGCCTGAGAACCATCGTAGCTGACAACACTTCCCTGTAAATATGTTTCTTGTCAAGGTCATGATGAATTAATCATCACCATACTGCATTTCAGTAGGTAGCACAGAGGGTGGAAATTTTAAGGCAAGATTAGGGTTATTCACAAGGTTTTATTTTAGTGGGGATTTTTGCTTTGTTTAGTTTTGTTTTGTCTTGTTCTCTCTTACATCTAATTAAGATCCTAGGAGTGGGGATATCTTTGTGCCCACTTCACATGCGCACAGAAAATGCTTCTGTTGCTAAAGTAAATCGGAAAATCAGGATGGCTCAAATCAACTTTAAAGAGGTATATTTCAGTTTCATTCTTTTCTACACTCATTCCTCCCTGGTGCTCAAACCGACAATTCGAAGTGTCAAGGCCGGTGACCAGAAATATCCATAAATGTCTATAAATGTCTGTTACTGGGTCACTGCAGAAAACGAGATACGGTTTCCCACACGGATGAAGATAAACCAATCCAAAGCCAAAATTATTTGCAGTATTTTCTAAAGTACCTTTATAATCTATCTCGGTGTCTGGTGTAGTAATGCTACTTAGAAGCAGTTTTTATTATTAGCCGACTTTAATTTTCCCATGCCGGTACATTCACTATTCCTTGTTGTGGATAGAGTTAAAACAATCTGACAAGGTCTTTGTGAGTAAATGGCACAGAGAAGCAGGCGTAGTAACCGGTTAACAAATTCAGACTTTGTAATAATAACAGTTCTTTATAACAAACTGGCATAATTGGACTAAAACTTTCTCTGATGCAAGTTCATCAGTAAGCAGTAATCAGATAGGAGGCTTCTTTGAAACTTTTCTGATTCATAAATAATATAGTAGTTTACAAAGAGGAAGTTTGTGGGAAGCAGCAGTAAACAGTCTCGCAATCCATCTGTTATTATGGAATTCAGAAGAGCTGAATCAGGATCCACGTTGTTTATGATAGAAAAGATGCTTGGGAAACGTTGCTGAAATAATTATTAACCAAAAATGTCATGTTTTTACTTTTCAGAAGTCTAAGTCATATGGATTGCAATGAAGTGTGCCCACCTGTGTGAATAAATGTAGGAAGTTTACCTGGATTAATTATTTGGTAGAATACCAAATGCAATTTGGGGAGGAAAAAAAAAAAAAGGTCATTCCGTGGCAGAATATAACCTTATTCTTTAATTATTGATTAATTTTTCAAGTTGTTTTCAAATATGTTCTTTTTCAAGCATTGTGTGACTTTTAAGAATGAAGCTTGAAAGTCCCACATAGAACGCAATTAAATTCAGTATGTGGCACATGGAATTAAAATAGCCAAAGCCAGAATGTCTTTCCACTCTCCAGTCTCCTGACCTAAACCTCACCCCATTTTTCCTCCTCACTATGTTCCCAACACACACACACACACACACACACACCCTTAAATGAAAGTAAAGATATAGTGTGAGAGTTTCACTCTTGTTGTCCTTTTAGGTACTGGAATTATTCCTCAATTCTAACTTGCTTGGTATGTATGTAATTTCATTTCGATTTTGGAAAGAACAAAACCAAGAAATGTGTTAATGCAAGGGAATTTCAACAGTGAGGCAGGCTTTGTTTCAGATTTACTCTAAATGAGATCAAAGTGTCTGTCCTTGTACGGTTTTTGTCCAAAGCGTGATGACAATATACCCCACTATCGTATGGTAAGCAACCACAGATGGAAGACGGGATAATATACAACAAGAACAGAGGTGTTGGGGTTTTTGGTTTTTTTTGTTTTTTTAAATATCCTAAAACAATAGCAATACAAGTATTTCTATAGATATCCAATAATACTTAAAAATATAATACAATGAGTCTATCTTGTGTTCTTAATCAGCTAGAAATACATTTTGCTCTTTCTGGAAGAAATGAACTGAAAACCTAACCAAAAAGAATGCCAATGGAAAGCTCTAACCACGATGGCCATTAGGGAGGTAGTAGGCATAAGGATCTAAAACATCTACCCTGTTTCACCTTCCTTGTTTCAAATTGCTTTGGAATATTTTGTTGTCATTTACAGATAACCCGGATAACAAAAACCTACACAAAATCCTCCCTTAAGTACATTCTGTTGCGCAGAACCACACAGAAACCAGCGTAATACATTGTGTTCCTTATCGGGGCCCCAGAGCTAGAAGGCTATTTCCCCGCAAACGTTGACAATAGTGCCATCTCCTGGCTCCAGGAATAAAGTAATTCCTATGTTCTACTTTTGTCAAACGGCTGGAAGTTCGTTATTCGGATAATGAATAACCTTCAGCTTGGTTTTTAAACACAGCACTTTTTTTCAGTAAGTGTGATGTTGTGCCTTTGTAACTAGTACTGGGACAACATAAGTTCTCTCTTGTCTTTTGAAGTATAATACACCTGTGTCCCTAGAAAACCCTTTGATTGTTGCTAGCAGCTAAATTATTTTAATTTCCTTTTCCCCCTTTCCCCTTATCTTTAATTTCTGACATTTTACCTTAACCTTAACCTATGCCTACTTACTCATTTTATCCTAAGGATTATTTCTCTCTAAACAGTTCTGTGCGTGTCTTTGCCATTCTGTTGTATTTGATCTCCCCAGGACTATAGGTGACATTTATGGGAAATTCATTTCATATTTTAATTCTCACTCTCCTTTTCTAGTATTTCTTTAGTATTTCTAGTATTTCTTTCTCACTCTCCTTTTCTAGTATTTCTTTATTCCTAACAATCTTTTCATGGCTCCTCAGGGGTGCCTGGGTGGCTCAGTGGGTTAAGCCTCTGCCTTTGGCTCAGGTCATGATCTCAGTGTCCTGGGATCGAGCCCCTCATCGGGCTCCCTGTTCAGCAGGGAGCCTGCTTCCCCCCTCTCTCTCTGCCAGCTGCTCTGCCTACTTGTGATCTCTCTCTCTTTGTGTCAAATAAATAAATAAAATCTTAAAAAAAAATTCTTATATATTTCTAACGTCATCCAAATTAGTAAAATTTAACAATGTACACGAATAGCTATAATTGCTTAAAAAATCTTCATAGCCATAAAATGCTAGCTGCTGTTGATGAACGTTGGAAGAAAAGCTACATCTTTTCATGTACATTCGGCAATAGATAAATAGCCAAAATAGCAATGTCTCTTTCAACCTTTCAATATGTTCAGTAGAGCTAAACACCAAATGGAGTAATGGTAATATGCGAGGAAAATTCTGTATCCTCATAAGCATTTAAAACACTCCCAAGGAGAGAGGAATGGTGGTGCTTTGGACAGGAAGCTCAACAGATACAGGCTGAAAAATAATTAGGTGACCAGGTCGGAACAGGAGCTCAAGAAACTAAAACTGGCACCAGTGAATGGAATACTGTTTTACCAACGGAAGGCAGAGCACGTGTAGATTTCCTAACCAAATGAGTTGCACAAGACACTTGAGCTTTTCTTATTCTTTAAAAAAAAAAAAAAAAAAGTTGTTTTTTTAAGCACTGAGCTTGTCAAATTTTAATCAGGGAGATGGATGAGTGACAGATGAGGAGTAGCAAATGATGAGAAAATCTAAGTGGGCAAAAAGAAACAGTGAGAGTGGAGAACAAAAGCTCACCCAGGGAAGCGAGGTTGCGGGGCAGGGGGGGATGCAGGGTAGGTAGGGCTGCCGAGAGAGTGAGGCCCCAGAAACCAAGGCTGAGACTCTAGTTAGCCCTGGACTAGGAGAAAACGGACCGAAGCACCCATTGTTTCAGACGCTCCGGGAATCAAAGCGTCTGTTCCATCCAGACCAAAGTGCGGGACACAGAAACGAGCCCACCTGAGGGTCCCGCTCAACTGATTCCAGCGGCCTAGGAATTATGGAAGTTCCTGCATGTGCCGGCCCTCAGCCAGGCCAGTGCTGCCCTGCTCTTCTGCGTCGCAGCCGGCGTCCGCCAGCCCCACTCCCCGACCGGCCCGGGGGCTCCCCAACCTGGACGGCACCTCAAGGTCACTCGGGGAGTCGCTCCTGCTGTCCAGCTCGCACTGCATGCTAGCCACCCGCAGGACTCTCCGGGATCCGCCGGGCATTTGCACAAGCTACGGATCCCCAGGTCCTGCCAGCGGGCCCCAGGGTCTGGGAGCCACTGGATCGAGTTCAACATCTCCCCAGGGGCAGACGGAGTCCCTTTGGTTAGTTAACCTCGGGGTATTCAGAAGCTACGAACACACCTTTGTTTGGTCAAAGTAACCAACATTAGCTTCTTGACTTTCATGGATTTTCATGCCAAATCTTTTTTTTTTTTTTTTTTTTTTTTTTCCCCTTCTCCTGTGCTCGACAGAATCCAACATTTCCACTTCTCGAGCCTGTGACCTGGGACGAGCTCCTGCACCCCCTCGGCTCCAGCTTCCTCGTTGGTGCGGTGGGCTTCAGCGTGCAGCCGCGGAGAGGATCAAGGAAGATAACTCCAGCAAATCCCTCGGCTCAGCGCCTGCCAACCCGCGCTCCAAAAATGTCAGCCACTATTATTATCCATTTATTCATGAGTTAATTCCCTGCCAGCATCAAGGATTTTTTTAAAGGCTTTTGTAAAAGGAAGTATCAAGAACTTCATCACAGTAGCCTGAAAAGGGGAAGTTCACGAGACGCGAGGAGGAAGCGATCTCGCTTGGAAGGTTCGGGCAACGTTCAGGAGGAGGCTGGCGGGAGGAGGGGTTCTTTGCAGACCCAAAGGCAACCCCACACCTTGCCGTCCCCGCCCACAGCCTCCACGTAAAGGCCCTGAGATTTAGAAAATCAACAGAAAAACCCATCAACCGTTTGGAGAAGTTGAAATGTGCGTCGAGGGAGGGAATGAGATTACAAGTGGTGACCAGGTGTGCCCGGGCCGGCCCTCCGAGCCCGGACCAGGCGAGCCTTCCACCCGCCGCACGTGGAGCCTGCAGAAACGGCCCCCACAGGGCAGTGTACCTAGAGGTTGCCCCGGGACGCCAGCCTCCCGAGCCCCCGGTCCACCGAGGAGACCTCCTTCTGCCTGGGTCCTCGCAGCTAGAAACTCTTCCTCAAAGAGCAAAGCGCCTCGCGGAATGAAGAGCCCCTGATGCCTGCCCCTCGGGCCCCCTGCGTTTGGGACATCCCGTGCAAGTTGTCCAATTGCAAAGAACTCAGTTCTCGCCCCTCGAGTTAGGGGCGGGGCTGCAGGGGCGGAAGCAACCTCGCTGTGCACCAGACGGCTGCGTATAATTGAGTTAAGTGTATTATCTTGAAGCCCGTGAAGTCTGAAAGGCAAATTAACCCAAGAGGCCCTCCATAAGCTTTCTGGAGGGGTAGAAAGCAGATCGCTCTGGGTAGGAAGGGTTTCATCAAAGGCCAGGAAAGCTAGATGATTGGCCATTATGTGTAAATTGGAATCTATTTTCACAATAATCAACTTGTTAATTTTCCGTGAAATTATTTCAAAGAAATTTCAGCATTTCCTGAACTCCCTTTATTTGCCTCTATCCTTTTCTTTCACCAGATGGACATAATGTCAATGTTTAAAAGGAAGTATTTATGTCTTTCTTTCAGCAGTTAATTGCTACCTGTCAGGCAGTTGAAGATTTCAGGCAAGCCTGAGAAGATGAAACTGTGGAGCCTTTCAAGGCGGAAATTCACTCACCCAACAAACGTGTATTGGGCATCTCCTGCCTGTAGGGCTCCGTGGTGGTTTCCCTCGAAGGTGGGCAGTGAGCACTCGGAAGGAAGACTCTTACCCTCTCCGTATGAAACTAACACAAATAGGAAGTCGAGTCGGTAAGGGCTGAACTGGGTTCTCCCCAAATTTATAGGTGGAAACCCTCGCCCCCAGTAGATCAGAATGTGACTCTACTTGGAGACAAGGCCTTTAAAGAGGTGGGGAAGTTAAAATAAGGCCGTTTAGGTGGGCCCCTGGCCAATTTGACCGATGCCCTCATAAGACAAGGAAATGTGGAGACACCGGGGCTGGGTGTGCGCAGAGGAGAGGCCGTGTGAGGACACAGAGAGAAGAGAGCCCCCTGAAAGCCCAGGAGAAATGGACCCTGCCCACACCTTGATCTTGGACTTTGGGCCTCCACAACTATGAGACAATAAATTGCTGTTGCTTAAACTGCCTAGTCTGTAGATTCTTGGTACGGGAGCTCTGTCTAATACACGAGCCAAATATCTATCTGGCAAAAATGCCTTAGTTTTCTTCCGTGCCTACAACAAACTCCAGTTCTTTTAGGTACCATTTTGTGTCCTCTTTTTTCCAGAAATCTCAGCCCTAAATTAGCCACTGAGTCCCCTGGACGGCGATGAACTACTCTTTGCCTCTAATAAAGGAAATTTAATGTGTGTGTGTGTGTGTGTTAAATAGCCTATGGCCAAAAACTATTTCTTAACGAGTTACAGAGAAAAAAATGTTTGAAAAAGTATGTGACAACTTGTTACATTCTCTTAATTTGCTCTAGAGTGAGTACAATAAAGTAAAACTTCATTATAACACAGAATATAATTTGTACAAAATACTACTACTACTTGCGTGTTGAAAGATTAGTTCTGCCTGGATCCAGCACACGTGTCATATTTCTGGAAAGTCATTTGACACGAATCAGTCTAAAAAATAAAACAAGCAGGTGCATAATATATTACCCAGAATAAAATAAACATGGCTTCATTTTTAAGTGCCAGAGTTTATTTCGTCCATTAAATCTCCATCAGCCGCCTTATGTTTGGCATAGAGGCTTGGCGCCCTCTTGTGTTTCACTCTGGGACAGACAGGTTCGTTCATGGAATCCGAGCAATTCACCCCACAGCGTCTTTGAATCCCTAAAAATTGCAACAGAACACGCACCAGAAATCAAACTCCCCTTTGCTACATGAGTTATACCAATTATGAGAATACGAAGTTGCTACAATATACAGTGTTATAAAATTTCAAGTTTAAAATAAACATTTCTGCACCCATGTGACTCCCTGAATATTTGAGCTTTTCTCTAGGTTATTAAAGACAAAAGGTTTTTCCCTTGCTTTTATAGTCAGCAGGCCTTCATATTGATTTGTTAATCCTTCAAAATTTTAGTTCTAAATCTAGTTTTAGTTCTCCAAGAACCTTCTAGAACTTATGAATTTGACTCAGACTTCCCTGAAGATATTATACAAAATATTTTCAGAAATTAATCCATAAAGCATGTTATCTGTAGTGACTATATATCTGTACAGTTTTGTTTAAGAGGGCAATTGTTAATGTCGCTGTTACCATTCCCACCAAAAAGATGCATAATCATAAGCAAATTGCCGAAAGATGACCTCATGCAGGCTAGTTTAGTCCGTTGGTGATTACAGTACGAAAGGTCACATTGCACATTAACTTCCCCAGTTCAGATCTAATGGGCATCCACCTTGGTAGTTTCCTTGCTTTGTGTAGATATCATAAAATATGAATTGGCACCTATGTTCCAAACCATATGAGCCTCTCCTTATTTCTCATTAAAATAAACTAAAATTTAGTTCAAATAGCATACATCAAAATCTAACCACCCGATTTATATTTACACTGTACTCAGATATATAACCATGTCTATCTGGGGCATAAGCTTCATTTTCCTTTAGGCATCATTAAACTCCCCAAGTGAATTTGTTAAACTGAACTCCAAAGGCAAGAGGACTGGCAAATGGACAAGGGCTACTTCAGAAGCTTCCAGAAGATGCAAATACAAAACAAACACCTCCTAAGTCCTAAAAGACACTGCCAACTGTCGAGAACAAAGAGAAGCAATTTGAAGCTGGTATCAGCAGGAGCAGCTATGAGGCTGAATGAGAACGTTTGGTATAAAAGCAGAAAACAAGGGTTTGATCAAACTCTGCCACAGATAGCCAGGGACCTTGGTCAGATCTGGTCGTTTCCCTGAACCTTAGTATCACTGCCAGTAAAATGGGGATAATTCTTTATGAATTACTAGTGATGAAGCACTTAATAAATAGTCCAGTAGAAGCGTAAACTAGGAAGATGCAGATAATTAATCAATGCGGCTTAGATGTTTAATGCCGGCTTAGAAGCAACGGCACTAACAATTCCCTCATTCTTGGGAACGTGTCTTTGTTTTTTTGGGCCTTGAGAGTAAGTCTGAAATCAGATGTAAGCGCAAAATGACCAAGACAAATGTAGGAAGTTCTGGCCTGGATTCTGGAGGACAATTCATCAGGACAAGCAGTCCTAGGTCACTTTTTCACCTCCGTGAGATGCACACATGCATGCATGCACACACAGGCACACACATATGCACACAAAAGGCTCCCTACTCTTTATAAGTCCAATGCAGTAATATAGATCAAATCTCCTAGTATGCCTCAATCACCTTTTAAAATTGTCTTTTCAATGATTAAAACAAAATGAAAGGTGTAAAGATTTCATAACTGTTTGTTTCCTCCATCCCTTCCTCCCAGATGGCTTTGGCCAAGAATTTGAATCATTAGATTTTTCACCATGAGCAGTGCAAAGATTTGGGGCACCCTAGTGAGCCCTGAAACCCAAAAGCGTTGAGTTCTTCACTCTGTAGCACCAGGAGAGCCTTCCCTCGTCCCGGATAGAGTTCCTCCATCTTTGCAGTCTCCAAAAACTTTGCTCTTGCCCTTATTAAAATTAAAGTCAGATTGTAGTTGGACACAAATGTATGTTTGAGTGGGGCCACAAGTTCCCTGAGGGCAGGAACCCTGCTTGATTCAGCTTATTTGAATTCCCAAGAGTCTAGACAGACCTGCAGGAGGTGGGGGAGTGGAGAGGGCCTGAGCAGGAGAACCCACAGTCCTGGCTGAGTGTCCTAAGTGTGACCCTAACCCCTGAAGCAAGTTGAAACACAGCTCTGGACCTCAGTTTCCTCCCCTGGAAAGTGGGTTAATAGAATCTCTATCTCTCAAGATGGTTGAGAAGATCAAATAATGTGCATGAAAGCAAATTTTGAACTGCATGGCACTAAAAAAAAAAAAAAAAAAAAACCTGAGTTTGGCAACTTTGGGCCATGATAGGAGCCAAACACGGGTATGTAGAATTGTGCAATTATCTGTCACACCTGAACTCCCTCTATTATGGGGAACACAGAAAAAAGTAAAGCAAGTAGTCTGTAGTGAATTTTAGGTGTCAACTTGGCTAGGCTTTGGTGCCCAGTTTTTTGGTCAAACACAGACTAGATGTTGCTGGGAAGGTATCATTTAGATGTGGATTTACAATTAAAATGATAAACTTTGAGTGAAGCAGATAACCTTCCATAATGTGTGTGGGCCACATCTAATCAGTTGAAGGCCTGGATAGGACAGAAAGACAAGCCTCCTCCAGCAAATGAATTCTGTGAATTCTGCAACAAACAATCTTCACACTTGAACTGTAACACTGGCTCCCTTGGATCTCCAGCCTGCCAGCCCACCTTCCAGATTTTACACATAGTGAGTTCCATAATCCACAAGCCAACTCACTAAAATAAGTCCCTTTCATACATATGTACACATCCTAATGGTTCTGTTTCTCTGGAAAGCCCTACCTAATACACACACACACACACACACACGCACACACACACACACACGCACACACACACACACGTATTTTACACATACATATGCATACAGGCATGCAATGTTTTATGTGTGCACATTATATATATTGTGTATGCTTTATATGTATAGGTATGTTCTTATGTATGTATTTTTGAGAGAACCAGGCCCAAAATGCCCTCAGTGAGGTCCTGAGGAAGTGGAAGTTAGACAAGAACTAAAGGGTAGTATCCATCTCCAGGCCTGGATAAAACTGTGGCCTGGGATCATCCGATGCAGCAGAACTTGCCCTCATGCTCCTCCCTGTAAGCCGCAGAGTTAACATGGCTCCTTCAGCGTCATTACACCCAAACCTGCCCCTCCTCCCTCTCCCCACCGTCACTCCTTAGGCTCTATGCCCCTTGTCTGGCATTCTGTCTCCCTGGCAGCGTGGTCCCGGTCCCTCTCTCTGCAGCCTCCCTACCCCATCCAACCACCCCCTCTCCAGAGGAAGCCCATCAGTCACATCACCCTTGCTTCTGATCTGTGGGAGACTGTCCGGTGCCTCCCCTCTGCCACCGGCATGCTTGGAGCACACGATCACTTGTATTTCCTCGACCACACTCTATCGTTTCCAGCTCCATAGGCTCACGTAAGAGCCTACTGGGTGAGGTGGTCTTCTTCCCTTGCTTGCCCAGCATCTCTCGTCCACCAGTGCAACACAGTCCTTCGGGGACGCCTTCCCTCCAAACCATGTGCAGTGGCATATGCACCAGCCTCCTCTGGGGGCTTCTGCCCATGCCCCCGGCACAGCGATCCGCCCCGGTGTTCTCATCTTTGCCGACAAAGCCCCCACCGCCCTGCCCAGCACACAGTCTGCCCTCCCTGCACAACGACCAGATAGAAGCGGGTTTGTTGCCTGGGATGCCGAGTGCCAGCTGCGGTCCGGACTTACTGACCAGGGTGAGACCTTTCCGGGAAGGAGGAAGGTGTCTGAGCCCTCCTCTGAGGTGAGTTCAGGAAACCTAGAGTTAATGATGTGGTGCCTGGCTGGCCGGGACCCAAGCCCCGAGGAGAACGCAGGGCTGAAGACAGATGGGGAGTGCAGGAGTGTGGAAGGGACGAGGTGCGAGAGGGCAGGGTGGTGTGAAATGACAGAGACGGTGATGAGGACCAGGATGACAAGGGGAAGGTAAAAAATGGCAGCACAACAATAACGCTGAGCAAGACTGAGATAGAATGAAGGGTGGTAGGTCCGGATTAGCAGGAAAAGAGAATAAGCAAATACAGTTGTGTTGATGGGAAACGAAGGGTGAACACGTGGAGAAAAGGGGCGCAGGGCAACATGGTTTTTTCCCAGTGAGCAACTTGTCTTAAGATGGTAAAAGAATTTGCTATTGATTCTTATTTTCATCTTAGAAAAACTTCTTTGGGGAGCACCTGGGTGGCATGTCCAGCTAAGGGTCTGCCCTCGGCTCAGGTCACGATCTGGGGTCCGGTGTTGGGCTCCCTGCTCGGCAGGGAGTCTGTTTCTCCCTCTTCCCCTCCTTCCCACTCATGCGTGCACGTGTGCTCTTTCTCTCTCTTTCTCAAATAAATCAATAAAATCTTAAAAAAAAAAAAAAAAAAGAAAAGAAAAACTTCTTTGGGAATGATGAGCCCTCAGATGACATAATATGATGCTGTCTTTGAAGTTCCCATGGATTTTTTTTTTTTTATGGCTGCCAACTTAAATTACATTGTTTATTATAATTTTTCTTTTAGGAAACACTCGTAGAAAATGTTTCAGAATCCGGTTATGAAAAAAAATTAAATTATCTTGAATTAATATGAAGGAAGAAAGTAAGAACGTTCAAGGAAATACCAAAAAGGAAATTAAATTCAACAGTTTCCTATGTAACTTTAACAAACTCTAATAAAAGGATGACTTGTAAAATCAATAATCTCTCTCTTCTTGCCTGTAGAATCAAATCGGTTCAAAAAAGAAGCCAAACTTTTTACATTAAGAACAACTGGTATACTAAAATAATGACTTATAAGTACTAACATGTTCGCCTGAAACTTTAGACACCAGCGCAGAATCTCAGGCCTGGAAACTGCGCTCGGCCCCGGGAGGGAGCCGCTGAAACACTGTGGGTTTGGCATCTCATGTCAAGCCAATCCCTTTGCTATTTGAGTTCATTTATTCTTGGCAAAATGGAACTTCCTGTCTCTAAGAAGAAAGATTTTTAAAGTCCCATAAAAATAATTCCAAAGTTTTCTTGGACTTCAAAAGGGTCTTATGAAACAACATTTTTATTAGTTAAATTTATGGAATACTGTACATAAGGATTATATTTTCTTATATCTTAAATAAGTAACAATTAGGGCAAAACCAATGGGACGCAGAGTTTGGAGATGGTTGGCAAGGAAATCCCCCCGGGGACCACTTGCCTGTGAGTTAAAGAAAAACACATACTTTCCAAGGAGGGAATGTGTTCTCTGTCTAGGAACTCCAGAACTGGGGTGTGGCCCTTCAAACTATCCAAGTCCAAAGTGTACCACCAAGGGAGGCCTTCTTACACTACGATCCTCCAGAACTTCTGAAGGTGAAACCAGAAAAATGTCTTTTTGTTAACTACTGTGGCCTCTATCCGTTACCTATTCTCATGGGAACCAGCCTCCCAGTTTAGGAGGCAAATAAGTAAGATTCTCTGTGGAATGACTGTCACGAGGTCCATTCCAATACCAGGAGGCAAAAAGAATCCCATAGCACCTATCGCTGGCACTTTACTCAGTGGGCCACGTCATCAAGACCTGCCGAGATGGAAAGTTAGCTTCTCGATAAAGGGTGAGCACCAGCTGGAAGAGCTGAGGTCTGGGAAGAGAAGACTAAGAAGCTTGTACGCCTTCCAGGCTCACAGTGTGGGCAGTCTCCAGTCTTGGAGAGACCGCAGGACGCTGTTCGACTCTTCCAGATGGCCAAGCAGGTTGATTATTTATTTTAAGTTTTGAATAATGGGTTAGGTTGGACATCTTGGAATTTAGTCCACCAGATTTATTTAATATACTAGATCTTTGTTAACCACACATCAATTATGCCATTTCCTGAAGTTGCCATATTGCTTAGCAAAGCAAAAGTCGTCAAAACATTAAATATTTATTAATAACCTGACCACAAATAAGAATGAGTCCTCATTCCAACAACCTTCCCAGCGGTGTCTATCCAATGCATAAGGTCACATCTTTCTTCATTGTCCCCAGAGAGCCCAGAGAGTCTGCTTTTGTAAATGGTGAACAATACAGTGCTAAAATACTGCAAATTGATTGCAAAGGGAAATGCAAGTCATGCCAAAGAGACAAGCCTTCGGGGAGCCAGCGGAAGTGGACCATGGAGAGCCACATAAATTGCAGCCAAAGCTAATTCCCTTTCTGCCTTGGAAGGCGGCCGGACAGCCACCAGCGGGGTGGGACTGCCTACGGTGACGGGGGTAATCAGGGAGCCGATCTGTGAGTACAGCAGGTGGCTGTGAGGGATAAAGGAGGAAAGGGAAGAAAGTCAGTGGATAAATAGGCTAAGGGAAAACATTAAGAATGGGTTAGGATTGTCCTGTGGGTATCAGAAAACAAGGACAATGCCATAAATAATAGGGACAGTGACTGAAGATCAAAAGATTCCACATAGGAGGTTCTTAGTGAAAAACGGTACTGATGCAAATATAAAATGATTGATACAAGTTATCCAATAAAATAATAATTACTAAAATATTACTAAATAATATTATAAAAATTGCTCTTGGTGTTACGGTTATTTATGATGACTCGATCGAGAAAATGCAAAATCATAGTCAAATAAGACTTTTTTAAATGCAAAAGGGAAGTTGTAATATAAAAGAAGGATAAAACAGGATTTATGTTTGTCATTATTTCATGAAGTGTGCAATGTATACGTGTGTGTATTCCTTTATGTATATCAATGGACATATGTATGTGTGTATATATATATATATACACACACACATTTTTTGCCATTACATTGCCTTATAAATATATGTGTGTACGTGTGTGTGTTTGTGTGTATAACATCTAATATGTGTTCTAGATAAGTAGGAAAGAAGAGTGGAAAAAACAACTAGGGGGGCACCTGGTTGGCATCTGCCTTCAGTTCATGATCCCAGGGTCCTGGGATTGAGTCCCGTGTCAGGCTCCCCGCTCAGTGGGAGAAGCTTCCCTGCTTCTCCCTCTGCCTCTTCCCCTGCTCGTGCTCACTCTCTTTCTCAAATAAATAATAAAATCTTTTTTTTTAAAGAATTTAAGATTGCGCTAATGCAGAAATAAAAGAAACTCTGCTCAGAACAGGAAGTTCTGATCAGCATTCTGGGAACCCACTTTTAACCAGCTCTGACAGTCACACACAAAATTACCAGTAGAAGCAAGCTTCAACAGTGTGCCACATGATGATAAAAGAGAGCAATGGTCCAAAGAGGAGGGCTCAGGAAGCAGACCGACCTCTTCTCTAGGTAATCCACAGATTATTATAAAATACTAATAAGGAGTCATATTTCTAATGAATCTAAGTCAGTGAACCGTAATGTCAGGACAATGGTTAGTACTCAATCATGTGAATGGTTAGTACTCAACCTTCTTTGTGTTTGTTCTGTTTTTAATGGTTTTCAGTCTTTTGAAGATAAGTGATCTGCTGGGGTGCCTGGGTGGCTCAGTGGGTTAAGCCTCTGCCTTCTGCTCAGGTCATGATCTCAGGGTCCTGGGATCGAACCCCGCATCGGGGGCTCTCTGCTCAGCAGGGAGCCTGCTTCCCCCCTCTCTCTCTGCCTGCCTCTCTGCCTACTTGTGATCTCTGTCAAAAAAATAAATAAAATCTTTAAAAAAAAAAAAAGATACGTGATCTGTTAAACTTGTGATTTTAATTGTTTAAAATGCTCAATTAAGTATATCATTATTGATTGTTGGAGAAATTTTATTTTGAAAATGCATTTTCTATATAGTATGTGGATATTTAGTGTAATTTTTTACTTTTTCAAATGCTAGCAGTTTGATATTCTGATTATCAAATTATCAATTATCAAAGTTAAAACTATTGAATTATCACACAAAGTGATTTTGCATATCCTTCCACACTACAAGAGCCCTTTGATGGCCTTTTTGCTGGAGAAGAATCTATTCATTTTTTTTTGTTCGTTTGAAAACAAACATAGAGTTGCAATTTCTACTTGCATTATATTAAATATAGCTTATCTTGATAAATTTAATTCCCTTCTTCAAGATAAAGTTTTATGTAAATTAGCATGAAACTCTTTGTACATCAGAGTTTATGAGCAAACTGCCCTGGGATAGATCTTCCCACTGATGCTATTTCCAATACTTCCTAAATCAAGACTTTTCAGAGCAATAAATAGAAGACATAGGAAAGTTGGTTTTGTGTGTGTGTGTGTGTGTGTGTAGGAGGTAGAGGTGAGCAAACTTGTCACAATGTGACATGGATATTTCTGAAATAGATATTTCTTGGAGGGTAAATCCTCTTGCCACTAACTCAGTGTAACAAAGTTATCCTGTAACAAAGTTGCAATCTGTGACCTGCGCAGCAACAAAGCAAGAAGATGCCCCAGAGTCCCTCCCACTAGACCAATGGTTCGGAAAGCCGGGCCTTTGCCCTGAAATTTTCAACAAGTTACTCGTCTTTGCCTCTGTTTACAGAAAATAGAATGTCAACATTATCTCCTTCTTACTGTGAGGATTTAAAAAAAGGCTGAGTAATTCTAAAATGTAAGGTACTTTAGAAGCCATAGTAGGGGGTCAATAAGGGAGGAAAGAATAAATGAAACCCTGAAGACGAAACAAGCATTTAGAAGGCCCTACAGTGATGTGCTAAGTGACGATGGTTGGACGAAAATCCTATACAGTGGCTTACAACAACATCGATCAAATAACCAAGCTTCAGGTGAGAAGAGGAAAACTGGAGGGAAGTTTCTTTCATCAAAGAAGAGACTCGGGCTGCCCAGACCAGGCAAGGTCCCACTGCCGGTGCTTCCTCTACCAGGACAAGTTTGCGGGGCTGGTGTGCCAGCACAGTGCCAATGAGTGGTTACAACAAGGTCGGGGGTGGTTCCCGGCCCCTGCCTCCCTGCCACAGTACTTGCCCCGACCACCAGCTCCATGCAAGCTCCATGCATGGGACGACAGAGGTGGGAAGCCCAGAACCAGGCACTGTAAGATGTCACCACGCAACAGAGTGAGACAGTCCTTTCTCCAGGAATGTTCTGGAAGTTCACCAAGTGAAACAAGAATTGTCTGAACCACTCAAGACTCCTCCTGACAGGGTCACCACCCCCTCCTACCTTCTTCACGGAGGCCCAGGGTTCCTTGCCTTTTGGGAGAGTCCAGTGAGTAAACTGGGAATCTCCCCCAAGTTTTTGCCTGAGTGGGTTTACAGGCACACCCGTGGCTCGTCAGGACAGCCCTGTGCATCCCTCCCCCAGCCCTACACTGTTGCTCCGTCTCAGATTCACATACGTCTCTGACTCTCCGCTTTCTAGATCTGGATGTTAACCTTGAACCAAGTTCTGTGGAAGGTTCTGGACATTGAAGGAAGTTATCCCCATCTTTTCAATTATCCCTAGCACTCTGCAGCACCTTTTAGCAGTGTCAAAGTCCGGTGGGTAAAACATTGTGGGGAGAATATTCACAGTCACAGAGCATCAGGGCATGGAAATCTCATTCATTCCCGCTGGGGAAAGCCCCCTGGACATGGTAAATACCCTGGGGTGGGGAGCTTTATGTCAACTTGACTAGGCTAGTCAAGTCCCAGTACACTGAGCAAAGCGAATTGCCCTCCACTACGTGGGTGGCCCTCGTCCCCTGAAACCCAACTGGAACAGAAGAGGCTGAGCTGCCCTCAGGTAGGGAGGAATTCTGTCAGCCTGGTGGATTCCTGCCTTCAGCCTGGAACTGAAAATTGGGTTCATCTTGGGTCTCGAGCCTACTGGCCTTTAGACTGGAACTTCTATAATCAGCCCTGGTTCAGGCCTTCAAATTTGCACTGGCAGTCCTGGGTCTCCAGCTTGCTAAACGCATACCTTGGGATTATTCTATCATTATAACTGCTTGAGCCAATTCCTTATTACACATACATACATACAAACATATACACACACACACACACACACACACACACACACACACATATGTGTGTGTGTGTATATATATATGGGATATATATGGGATTATTCTATTATTATAACTGCTTGAGCCAATTCCTTATTATACATATATATACACACACATATATATATATATTTATATATATTTGTATTGTATATATATATAAAATCTGTAAACATATAAGTAAAATATTACATATATGAACATATAAATAAAATAAATAAATAAAATAAAATATGAAATATATAGAAATACATATATATGCTACTGGTTCTGTTTCTCTGGACAACATTGACTAATAAAACTGATCAGGAGGTTAACCTTGGCCTCATTCATATTGGCGCAAACAGACACAGCGTGCCTTCAGAGCTGAGGCAATGGGAAGGCTGCAACATCACCCATACGATTATTCTTGTCAGACCAGTGTCTCATCAGATGGAATTCTATAAGATAACAGAATCTTATTGGCTTGTGCGTTTCAAAAATGGCAATGTTCTGCCAACAAAAGGCAGGGGACATGGTGAAGGGGACTTAGGAAACGAGAGAGCTAAATGCAAACACGCACCTTGATTGGATGCTGAATCAGAAAAAAAAAAGCTACAAAAGGCATGATGGAAATAGTTGGAGAAATTGTAGAGTATATGTAAGATAATATTGCTGCATCACTGCTAAATTGATTGGAGATAATGAAGATGATACAGCTACTTAGGGATGAAAAGGGGCAGGAGATAAAGCAAATTTAACATGTCACCATGCATGAAACCAGATAAAGAATGTATGTATTATACTATTCTTTCAAAATTCCTGTTTGAACTATTTCTTTAAGTACAATTTTGGGGAAGTACCTATGCACACCAGCACTGAAACACCCAGACATTGCGAGCCCCCTGATGTGCGGCTGAGTGAGGGACACAGCCCGCCTATGAAGCATTTGTGCAAAAAAGGGGGAAGGGGAAAAAACAGAGCCTGAGTATAACCAGTCCTCTAGAGCTAACCTTCATTCACAGGAATTATGGTGCAGAGTGGAGAGAGTTATATGACACCACAACAGACCAAACAGACAAATGTGGAGTGGAGGACATTCTTTAGGACACATGACCTGTTTTTATAAGTCATGGCAGTGGGTAGGGGGAAAGGACTGTCCATACTAAAAGAGACTAAACATATAACAATCCTGGGGCACCTGGGTGGCTCAATCAGTTTAGCATCTGACTTTGGCTCATGTCATGATCTCAAGTCCTGGAATGGAGCCCCAGCATCAGGCTCCGCACAGCAGGGAGTCTGCTTGTCCCTCTGCCCTCCCCACTCCCCCACCCCCTCCTTGTTTCTCTCTCTCAAATAAATAAATAAAATCTTAAAAAAAAAAAGACACATAACAATCAAATGTTATGTTTGGACCTTGTTTGAATCAAGATTTGAACAAACCAACAGAAAACATAATTCTGAGTCACTTGAAGAAATTCAGTTATGGACTAGATTTTGGATGCTACTCAGGGATTACTGTTAATTGTATTAGGCATTCAGTGGCATCGTGGTAAGAAGATGTTCATATTTTTTAAGAATTCCTAAAGATGTTCCAAGAGTGGAATGTTTGAGATCTGTTTAAATTCCTTACAAATAAAAATGGAAGACAAGAAGATGAATTAAATGTGGCAGATGCTAACCTAGTGATGCTAACATTGGTAAACTGGGGTGATGGATATGTTGGGGTTCATTACAAACTCTACACTTATGCAGGTTTGAAAATCTTCATGATAAAAATCTAATGCACCTATATTAAATATGTACACAACTAAATCCTTAATCAACCTTTTTCACTTTATCAGAGTTCATTATTTTATCTTAAACAAGAATCACTAACGCAGTAAGCACTGTTGGGGAAACACTTAATGCCCTCCATCTAGAAAAAAATGAAGTCATTTTCAAGAGATTAAGAGAAGAAGGGACTAGAGGTAATTCCCTAAAGCCAAGGTCTTTTTGAGACTTGAAATGGAGGGGCGGGGAGCAGCTCAGCTACAAAAAAAGAGAGAGAGAGAGAATGACACAGTCGTTGGCTCAAGGACAAAGGGTAAGTTATGGCTTCTCTTTTTCCAGTGTTGGTTAAATAAATTACAAACAAATTTTAGATCACCTTAACTTTGGGGTACTCTTGGGGTATGTGGCTTAGCAGAACCAAATGATGTAAGTCAGGCTGGGGATGCTACTGGCAGAAATGCAGAGGACTTCCTTCCCTTATCCATTTTTGAAATCCGCTGCAATTACTCCTCCCACCAAGAACAACGAGGGAAGAGCTTCAGGATGTTTGTCTCAGCGTCGTGGTAAGGACAAGTTCTCTCTGGGGTGCAAGGAAAACAGCTTCCCGTGGGAGCGCCCCCAAACGAATTCTAAGTCTGACTCTCCTGCCAACCAGTTACGTTACTTCAGACACATCACTCTCTCTACAACTCTCCCCAGGCTTCGTTGTCGTTTGTGTTTGTTTTTAATCATATGGGAAGGTGGATGAGTCTGCTCCTACTCAGACTCTAAAGAGCTCTCCCAGGACAAACACTCCGCCGCACTCATTCATCATCCATACCCAGCCCCTGGCACACTTCTTAAACAGCACTTCAATTTATATTTAATAAAAGGAAAAAAAAAAACCCAGAATGCCAAACAATAGGTTGAACCTAAGTACCACTCCAAAAACTTGTTGATCCAGAGTGTTTCTGATATTTGTCTATCTCTGTGCCCTTTTCAAGTTTAATCGTGTCCGACCCCCCACCACCCCCCAAGACTCCTTAACTGAGGGTGGTTATACCACAGATGACCACTAGATGGCGGCATGATCCCGCCACAGAATCGCGCGCGCGGTAGGGCGCTCAGACCCACGGTCCCAGACCGAGACCGTGGATGGAGGCATCGCGGAGGAGTGCAGCTGCCCTGGCTGGTGTTTACCGACACCTCTTCCCTTGGTCCTTGATTATAAGGAACCCATAGGAGTTTCACTCTTGAGGAGAACATAACTATTCTTTTGTTTCAGCCCTGGGATATTGATCTGGCCTTTTTTTCATTTTTGAGATGTTATTCATCACGAATCGTTTACATTATTTTTTTTTTTAATTACTACTTTAAAATATCATTTGTCTCAGTTACTGAGTTTTTCGGTGCCCAAGGGAAGTGCGTCGCCTCACTCTCCTCACACTGGGCCTGAAAAAAAGAAGACTGTTTCAAGCAGCCTACAAAATAATCCTACAAAGACCCCAGGAGGAAGCCGGGTGGGAGGCCCATCAGAGACCTAGAACACACATGCAGGAGCTCGGGAACGCACGTGGGGTTTGAGTGAACAAAGAGAAGGGTACTCAAAGCCAAATGCATGAGTAAAAAATGAGCGGTCCTTTGTTCATCCCTCTACCTGCTCTACGCTCGCTGCTCCATGGTCTGTCCCCCTCCTCCTCCTCCCCCTTGAGCTCCCTCTGCTCCACTGGGTACCACATTTCCAACGACCTCACACACACCCGTTTTTACCATCTCCCTTCCATTCTCTCCCTTCCGCATCTCTCACACATAGAAGTTCCCCTTCCTTCTGAGTCCATGACTTTTTCTTCTTGCCCCCAAGGAAGTGAGAAGAAGGCGGTGGGAGGAAGGAGGGAAAGGGAGAGGTTCCAAGACTGGGAAGCTCAGACCACTGTGCCCACAGTCTGAGTCTCTCCATGGAAACCACTGGCTCCTCAGGGCACAGGCTGTGACTGGACTTGGACAGGACCTTGCATGAAACGGTTGTAAAGAAGTATCAGTTGGTAGGAAAGATTACGCATTTAACTAACCGCATGCTCTTACAAATAATGAAAAGTCACATAATGAAGTGATTTGACCAATACCTCATAGGCTGAACCAAGTAACCACATCCACTAATACCGTAGCTAATGTCCCTAGATCCTCTCCCCACTTTCCAGGGGCTTCAGGGGCTCAACTCTAAAAAAGCGTGAAGATCAAAGGGTAAACAGATCCCAGACTTCCCTCGGGACCTTCTCTGAGACCCAGCCCATGTCAGGCCATGGGCACTGCTATCTTCTTCTGCCTGGTGTTGGTAAAGCATTTACTGTGGATGAGGCATTGTTCACCAACGCAACCAGTGCCTGGCGCCTGTGTCTTCCCCTCCAGGTTCTCTGCACGTCCCTGGCTGCTCTCGGGCCTGGGGAAACTCCATCACCATGACTCCCAAGCCCTCTACATCCAAGTTAGGGGGAAGCCAGTGGGGACCTCTGCTACCAGTAGGAGGAAATGTTCTTCTGCTCCCTTCCTGCAAGATTATCTGCATTTGACTGTGTCTCTAGAAAGAAGAGACAAGGGCAACATAGTCGACTGAGCTCAAGGGTGACATAGTCGACGAAGCCTCCTTCTCCCCCCACACCTAGAATCGGGATAGCTCTGCTGCTACTCATAGATTCAGGCCCTGATGAACCTCAGTGAAGACTGAGGTCCCACTTGTAGAATGTTCTGTACACTCAGAAACTGGAATTCCCCACCCAAAGAGATCCAAGTCGGCTTCCCAGGTCGGAGCAGGTCTTATCCTCAGTTGTGACTCGGGCTGGGCAGGGGCCCGTGACTCGGGGCCTACCCCTAGACCTAAAATGGCTAAAAGATAGCTGTTCGTGCAACCATGAGCAGAGCTTGGATGCATGGACCGGAGTGTCCGTGCATGAGCTGGTAAAAGTGTTTGCTGCATGCGCAGGGCTGGAGGAAGGCTGGGAGGGGGGAGGTGGCCCTGGCTGGCTATTCCTTCCCCCCATGTTCTGGTCAATGAGCAGAAGAGTGCAATAATGCCACATGCAGACCCAGCCTTCCAGGTCATTGCACAAGCACCCTATTTGTGGAGGCAGGAACATAGAACAGATTTTATTCAACAACATGTTCTCTGGAGTTACAACTTTGAAATAGTCTGATTGGTGACACACGGGCCTTTATCTGTACTTTTGCCTACGGCTCCCCAGTTGTCAGGGGAGAACCGCCTACTGGCTCCAGCTGCCAGACTAGCGTAGCTCCTTGTGTACATAAAGTCTGCAGACAGCACCTGGTACCTAAATTCTCTTTGAATGATCTCTGTTGGAGTAAACCCTGTTTTCTATCGATGCCCTGACTGACCTAGATCGCAAAGGTTTAACTGTCTCTGACACAGAAGCTCTCAGTTTTAACAAAAAAGTGGACTTTGATTGAATGGGTGGAAAAGGGAAAGAAACAAACCCTCACGCAAAACTCACCAAGGAGCAACTCAAAGCAGGGTGGTGACATCAAGGTCGTACCCTTAGGAGTACGTGTTCCAGGAAGATACAGGCATGCCAAGGGCATGGGGAAGAGACGTCCAGCCCCTTGGAGGCCACACCTGAAACAGCCCCACTGGGCCACTGCACTTGTGGGGTCGTGCACTATATAGACTGTATCTTGCTCTTCTTTTCTAAAGACCATTAAAATTCAATTTTTAAATGTTTGTTTAATAGCATCCCAAAGATCCCATGAAAATTCTGATGGAAATGTCATCTTCGAGGTGTGATGATCTTGGATGGATACCTCAGAGTTATTCTGGGCTTTTCTGGAAATTTCCACGAATGGGTTTATAATGACTATGCTGCCCTCAAGAACAGTTTCGGTAGTGCTTTCTCCTGGCTTTGTTCACACACTCATGTAAAAACATTTATTGAAATTAACATGTGCCACACACTATTGTTGGAGCTGGGGAAACAGTGTTGAGACAGATGGCAATGTCCTTGCCCTTGTGCAGACTATGTTCTAGTGGGAGAGACAGAAACATTTAGATAAACATTCATTGGTTCAACTAATATTTATTGAGTCCTTTCAATAAGCCAAACACCGTCCAACACTCAAAGAATACAACCTTACGAGAAACACACACACCCTGCTCTAAGCAGCTTATATACTAGCAGGGGAGATAAACAAGAAACAAAGTTAAAAAGTAAAGTATACGGTATAGGACTTATCTTGGGTTCCCCCCAACACAGAGCAGAACCTGAAGCAAAAGCTTATGTCTAACACTTTCTCTAAGAGTGAAATACACCTACGCAGGAATAAGAGGAGAGAGGATGAGGCAAGGAGAGAAGGAGGACAAATTCAAGGGGATGGTTTACCAGTTGGCTATAGCTTCCTAAAAAAGCACAGCCAATTACTTGGTCTGAAGCAAGGTCTTATGATTTACTTCTCAGAGCAATTCATCAAAGAAAGAAGTATGGCAGACTAAAAATAGCCACAACTTCTCTGACCTCCCTTCCACGGAGAGCTGGAACCTATATCCCTTCTCATGAATCTGAACTGGCCTGTGACTCTTTGACCAAGAGAACATAGTAGAAGTGACAAGAAAAACTCTGTATTCAAGGGAAAAACAAATGATTGTTATTTTTGAACCATTAAGATTGCTTACTATTCAGCAATACAGAATACACAACGGGAGGGGAGAAAACTTGAACCACAGGCTCTTGTGACGTATCAGATGAGTTTGCCCCATGAACCATCAACCCCACTACCTTACAGGTTGTGCCATCCTGCCTCTCCAGGAGCCGCTAGAAAAGGAAGACCCAAGACAGAAACAGCGGGCTGTGTAGCTAATGAGCACGGGGCAGCGTGAGCTAGAGCAGTCTCTGCCTGCCCCTCCCTGCCCCACCCCCAACCCCCAGAAGCCTAGTGGCCCGCCACCGAAGCTGCTGTCTGCAAGGGTGACACACGACGTCCCACAAACTCTCAGTCCTCAGCAGCGGCCAAGATGCCGGAGGCGCAGACGTGTGAGATGGGATATGAGGCTCCCTTGGGGTATGTCTAAGCAGGGCGTGCGGGACCAGAAGCAGCTATAAGGCCCACCTGCCCAACCCAGCGACAGCAGCTCGGTGCCCTGCTGAGATGGTAGCAGAGCTCTGGGAGTCTGTTCTCAGGGGAGACGAAGCCCCGTCCCCTGTGTGGCCCCCAGTGTGTGGTGGGGTCAAGGTGCTTTTCCTGGAGGGTCATCAGTACCGCTGAGCAGAAAACCAGGGCCTGGTGAGTCCTGGAAGGTGCCTAAATTGGGTCTAAAAGAGTATCTCAAAGGGGCTAAGTGTCCTAAATACCTATGAATTAGGACTAGGTGAGAAGCAGCAGCAAGGGGCCTGGGGTGTGACGGTTGCGGAGACTCGCAGTCAGGCAAGACCCCCTACGAAGGGTTTGAACATTTGAACAAGTGTTTGAACCTATCAGGGAACAAGTACGGGGAACATTCTAGACAGAAGAGCGGTGAGGCGTGGGGGGCGAGGGAGACCCGCGGAAAGAAAGAGCGCAGGTGCCCAGGCCCGAGCGTGGAGGAGGCGGGGAGAGAAGCCGGCCGAGAAGGGCCTGGGGGCCACGGAGGAGATCCGCGGGGAGGACGGACCGACGGCAGGTGGAGGGGGAGGCCCGAGGATCGCCAGGCCCGCGCTGGAGTCCAGGCAAGGGGCCGTGAGGACTCACACCGGACCAGAAACGGCGGAAGCGCGGAGAAGGGGTCGGAGCTCAGACAGCCCAGGGAGGCAAGGCCGGTGGGAGTCGCCGGGCACAGGGACGGAGCACGGGAGCGCGAGAGAAGGCAGGAGGCTCCAGAGACTCTGGCCTGAACAACCTGCGGATGGAGACGCCGCGCACCGTGCACGGTCGTGGGGGGCGGGTAAGGGCAGCAGGGCGGCCGGCCGGGTCAGGGGTTCAAGGTCTGGACCTTCGCGTAGAAATAACGAGGGGGTCACTTGTAAATCTGACCCGTTCAGGGCAGAGGTCTCGCTAGAGCTCTTATACAGGGACCTGTCTGGAGATGAATGGTTATTAAAGCCACGTAACAAACAAGATGATTGCAGACAGTGAGTTCTATGAGGAGCGGTCAACAGGGTCCTGTAACCAGAGACATCGAGGGGGATGGGCTGTCTAGGCGGGGGGGGGGGGGGTGTCAGAGGCCTCTGGAGAGGGGTATAAAGGAGTCTTAAACAAGAATGATACGTGGGCACAGTCCCCTATGCAAAATTATTGGGGAAGGGTATGTTTCAGGAAGAGAGTTTTTAGGCCTTAGAACGGAAGGCAGTGCACACACCGTATTGCATTTGAATTCTCAGCCGGGTGCCGGCAACACCTTATAATTTTATCAGTAGTTCCACCCAAAACACTTAATCACACTGAGCGGGGCAGATAAACCCCAACAGCCTCAAGTCTGTTCAGATCACGTTTTGCTGCTAAAAGACTTTGTACTAGATCTACATTTTTTTTTCCACCTTTCTATGCAAGGCACATTTTTAGGGGCTCACAGACATTGGTTTATTTACTCTTCACCTCAGCTCTGTGAGGCAGGTGTGAGGAAACAGTTACACAGAGAGAGGTGACCTGGGATCCTACAGCTCATCCAGACTCCTGGGTCTGCCCTCTTGCCTGCCAGGCCACTAGCAAGTGCAAAGGTCCTGTGGCAGGAATAAGCATACGATGTGTGAGGAACTGACTGGCTGGAGGCAGCGAATAAGCAGGGATTTGTATGGGACGAGGCGGGGGGTCTGACTGAGACCCATCTGGCAAGTTCTCTGTGGACTCCTCTGCAAGGCTGAGAATCCCAAGTACAGTACTGTTTCTTTTGACCATCCCTGCTTCGTTGCTGTCATATGAATTAATCAGATTTATGTCCTCATAAATTCATGCTGGCTGCCCCATAAGGGAGAGATTGGAGGGGTGTATAGTGCAAGCAGAGGGACAGGTCGCTCCTCCAGTCACACTACTATGAGCTCTGTGTTCTAATCTCTGCAGCCCAGGAGACCTAAATGGCATCTTGAACACTTCAAGTTTAAGCTATGCTAAAAAGGGAAACGAGAATGTCTTCTTAATCCCAGATTAGCCACAATTAATTAAAGAGCAAAATCAACACAAAACTTGACTTGCCATCTATAATTTGGTCCCACGTACACCTTCTCTGAGATACTCCCTCACAGAAATACATCATCATTTTTTTCTTATCTTTACTCCACCCCTGCCTTTATGCTGCTTGACGCTTTTAGGTTTTCTGAGACAGTTACTGCTACTCAATTGCGCGCCCCATCCCACAGTGATGATCTGCCTCACTTTATCATGATAACTAGAATGACACTGTGTAATCTCCAGACTGCCAGACTGGGAGTCCTGCCTCCCTGAGCTACCCACAGGCTTCAACAGAATTTGGGAAGCCTCCGCCTGGCAAATCCACTAACGGGCTCTCTGAAAGGAAATTTTGCTTGATACTTCATTGCCGTGCAGAGTTGAGGCCATTAAATATCTAAACATGCAGGCAGTTCAAGGCATTCATGAGCCAGTACTTTATAATATTTCTTGTTGCAGCATCAGAAGTACATCTCCCCAGACTACCGCCAACCACATATTTACTGCTCTCTCCTGTCCTCGGATCTGTGCTGTCCGTTGCAGTGGCCAGGAACCCATGTGACTACTGAGCCCTCGTTACCTGGCCAAGTCTGAAGTGAGATGTGCTATGAGTGCAAAATACACATCAATTTCAAAACATAGTACCGAAACAAGCTAACAAACAAAAAAAACTCACACAACCAAAAACAAAAGAATACAAAATAGTGCATTAATAATTTTTATATTGATCATATGTTAACATATAATATTTGTGGGAGATCATGTTAAATAATATTTTATTCAAATTTGTGTTTCTGGGTGCCTGGGTGGCTCAGTGGTTTAAGTCTCTTCCTTTGGCTCAGGTCATGATCTCAGGGTCCTGGGATCGAGCCCCTGCACCGGGTTTTCTGCTCAGTGGGGAGCCTGCTTCCTCCTCTCTCTCTGCCTACCTCTCTGCCTACTTGTGATTTCTGTGAAATAAATAAAATCTTTTAAAAAATTAATGTTTTTTTTTTGTTTTTTACTTTTTAAATGTACCTACAAAGCATTGGAGGGGACAGAAAGGAGAGGAAGAAAAAAGAATGGAGGTGAAGCAAAGAAAGATGAGGGGACAGTAAGTAGAAGAAAAAACTAATTTTTTCTTAATACCATTATCTCTTGTCTCTGGTCTGGTCTTGATTCTAGGTTTCCAGAGCTCAGTGATATTTCTACAGTGTAGTCAGATAGCATCTTCATAATCTCAGTCTACGGAGTTATTTTATCTTTGAGAAAAAGAAAGACGCTGTATATGTCCTTTGATGAATCCTGTCAATACACTATAGTCCCCCCAACACTCACCCCACCAAGTCTCATTCAGACAGAGCCTGTCTCCTCACCCCAAATGCTCCCGGGATAGACGGGAGACCTGCTCAGCTACCCTCGGGATTTCTGAAACTTGATCCTAATTGGTACAGATAAAATATCTCACCTGTAGCTCACTTAGCTGGGGCATGTTTCATTTAAGAATAGTAAGAAAAGGGGAGAAGGTTAATCATTCTCTTCTTGCAATGACTTGTGAATTTATAGAAAATAAAGAATGCACAAGATTTTTCTCCTCAGAATGTCTGTTTCTGAATATCATTAAAGGCAAGTTTATTTTCATAACTTGCTTAGTTTTATAATATCCCTAAATATTATTTTACATCTTTATACAACTATGTTATCAAGTTCACCTCTAGTTAAACTGTTAAAATAAATGCTAATACATCATGTTTAAGGGCACCCTTAGCAAGGAAAGGAGTTACCTTGTGAAGGATATTTTATAAAATTTATAAAATTCTAATGGGTTGAGATGGCCATTTGTTGATCACGTGTACTTATTAATTTACTTTATGCCACACATTCAAATGGAATTTGCCTCTTCCATTAGATTTCAGAATTGGCTCTATTACACACATCAGACGACAGCCTTGTGGGTCTGAAAGGAGATCTGGACAAGCGTCTCTCTTCCTGGGCATCAGCTCTAAAGGGAGGGTTAATTGGGTTATCATCCATGAGGAATGCAGTTGCCAACTCTGCAACATCAAAAAGTAAATATTTACCTGATAATGTGCTTTAAATTACTTCCTTCGCATCTAGGCAAAATGTCCTAGAGTTTACTGCTTTTGCTTTTTTCGTATGTGTGTGACGTTAGTCACCATACAGTACTTCATTACTTCTCTATGGAGTGCTCCATGATTCATTGTTTGCACACAACACCCAGTGCTCCTTGCAACCCATGCCCTCCTTAATACCCACCACCCGGCTAACTCATCCCCCCAGCCCCTTTCCCTCTGAAACCCTCAGTTTGTTCCCCACAGTCCATAGTCTTTCATAGTTCATCTACCCCTCTGGTTTCCCCCACCTTCCTTTTTCCCTTCCTTTTCCTAATGTCCTCCATGCTATTCCTTATGTTCCACATATTAGTAAAATCGTATGATAATTGTCTTTCTCTGACTTATTTCACTTAACATAATCCCTTCCAGTTCTAACCATGTCATTGCAAATGGTGGGTATTCATCTTTTCTGACGGCTGAGCAATATTCCATCGCTTATATGAAACATATCTTCTTTATCCATTCATGTGGTGAAGGGCATCTCGGCTCCTTCCACGGTTTGGTTATTGTGGACATTAGTGCTATGAACACTGGGGTGCATGTGTCCCTTCTTTTTACCACATCTGTATCTTCAGGGTAAATACCCAGTAGTGCAATGGCTAGGTCATAGGGCAGCTCCATTTCTGACTTTTTGAGGAACCTCCACACTATTTTCCAAAGTGGCTGCACCAACTTGCATTCCCACCAACAGTGTAAGAGGGTTCCCTTTCCCCACAACCTCTCCAACATTTATTGTTTCTGTCTTGTCACTTTTGGCCATTCTAACTGGTATAAGGTGGTATCTCAATGTGGTTTTGATTTGAATTTCCCTGAAGGTTAATGATGATGACACTTTTTCATGTGTCTTTTAGCCATTTGTATGTCTTCTTTGGAGAAGTGTCTGTTCATGTCTTCTATCGAGTTTTTGACTTGATTATTTGTTTTTTGGATGTTGAGTTTCAGAAGTTCTTTATAGATCCTGCTTTTGCTTTCCAAGTCTGGAGAATACTTGAAAAGTCATGGCTTAGGATTTTAAATAACCATCAAGTACTAGTAATGCTAAGCCACAAGGATGACTGTCTTTGCTCTTCTGCTCCCTCCACGGATGGTCCAGAATACAGCGGTTCAACCTCCACCTTCCACGATATATAGTAAGTGCTGTGCGTTTTCTAGTTAGAAGCTCCTTGGTAAGGCCTTAGAGAACAGACAGTACATAAGCCATCAATCTTTTACGGAGTCTCAGGATTTGCTTAAGCCTCATGTAATAAGTGTTGATGCTTGGCATCTGAGTAGATGAATAGAGAGTATTTCTGGATTATGAGAAGTCATTTCTTTCATTCTCCCAGAGCCCAGGGCAGCAGAGCTCCGCATGACAGTGGGTCTCCCTGCCAGGGACTTTGTCTCTGGGTCTGCCCTTCCACCCCGAGCAGGGAAATAAAGCCCCTGCCCCCTGATGCCTACGCAAATGCAGTGTGTGTCCATGGAGAGAAAGGGAAAAGAAGATGGGAAGTTTGGAATAGAGAGCAGAGAGAACTTCTCCAAGCAGCCAAAACCATTCCAGCTAGTGGCCACATGTGCTCTCTAGAGCTGGGCCCATTGTACAGACACTCCACTAGAGACCCCACGATTGTGCCCCCTAAAAATCCTACGTTGAAATCTAACCCCTCGTGTTATGGGATTTGGAGATGAGGCCTTTGGGAAGTGCTTGGACCATGAAAGTGGAGCCCTCGCGCATGAGATTGATGCCTTCATAAAAGGCACCCCAGGGGATCCCTTGCTCCTTCTACCATGTGAGGTCACAGTGAAAAGATGGTTGTCATAAGGCAGGAGGTGGGCTTTCACCAGAACCCCACCATTCTGACACCTTGACCTTTGACTTCCCAGCCTCCAGAAGTATGAGGAATTAAGTTCTGTTGCTTATAAGCCACCCAGGCTAGACTATTCTGTGATGGCCTAAATGGATTAAGACATACACTAAATCTTGAAAACATTTTGTCTCACAAAAAGAAGTGCGTCTATTGCTTGGACCCATTTGGGACAAAGAAATGAATGAAGAGAAGGCCTGCCATTTTCCGTCTATGGCAAAGACTATCCGTTGACTCTCTGCACTCCATCCTGCCTTTCTGAGTCACAGAGCCCTGAACCAAGTGCCCACAAATAGTGTCCCACTATCCCCTGTGTGATACAGTTAGATACAACCATGAACTGTAAAACTAGACACAAAAGCTCAATCCATGAGTCTAAGTGCAGATGGAGAGACTCTGAGACAACCTTGCAGATTAAGTTTTCCTACTTCCAAAATTCTGATAAAAAGACCATGCATTAGTTGGGGCTCTCTAGAGAAACAAAACCTATAGGATACACACACACACACACACACACACACACACACACACACGGATGGATGGATGGATCGATCGATGGATGGATAGGTAGGTAGGTATGTAGGTAGACAGAGATTTTAAGGAATTGGCTCATGTGACTGTGGAAGCTAGCAAGTCCAAAATCTGTGGTAGAGGCTGGCAAGCTGCAGACACAGAGAAGAGCTGATATTGGAGGTCAAGTTCAAAGGTAGTCTCTTGGCAGAATTCCCTCATTCCTGAGGAAGGTCTTTTTTTTTTTTTTTTCCTTAGTGTTCAACTGATTCCACATTATGGAAGTGCTTTATTCAAAGTAAAAACTGAGTGAAGCAATTTGCTTTACTCAAAGTCTACTAATGTAAATTTTAATCTCATCTAAAGTGTATCTTCACAGAAACATCTAGAATAATGTTTGACCAAACATTTGAGTACTGCGGCCTAGCCAAATGGATATATGAAATTAATATCCCAAACCAACAAACAGAAGTACTTGTGAATGAGAAAATGTGAGAAAATTTGAGCCCATTCCTGGAAGCACACTGTCCATCAGCGCCAGGAGCCATGTGAGGCCAGTCAGGGGTTCACTGTCCTCCTAGCGCCAAAATGAGCCTCCATTGTCACATCGCACGGATGTTAAAGCAATTAACTCAAAATGCATCATTTACCTAAAGGAAAAGCTAAAACTACACTTCAAGGAAATACTGTTTTTAACTATTAGTTAAAAACAGGGAGAACTAAAAAAATAACATACATATATATACATATACATACATACACATATACATGCGTATACATTCTATATGTATACATAGATATGTATATGTGTGTATATACGTGTGTATACACACACACACACACCCAGTGAAACTCTAAAGCAATGCACAGGAATAAATTTCAGGGGTCGACCCTGCAGCATATGGCAGAAAATACACCAGGGAAAGGTTCCCAAGGAACATGAAGACACCAATAAAACTACCAGCAAGCAGTGCTCCTCAGATTTCTATATTTCAGCTCTGTGGGGCTTCTCCTAGAAACTTCTAATTTTTAACAATTCCACCTTATCTTCGTTCTCCCAGCTACAGGGAGAAGAGAGTTGTCTTCCTATTCTACCTCTTACATACTCCCTCCTAATTCGGTGAGAAGTGCCCTCTGGAATAATAAACATAAGTCACTCCAGGAGTTGTTAGCAAGTGATACCAGCCTGCTTCCTAGCCAGCCAGCGTACAGAGAAGCCTGCTGATCAGAACGTGCCACCTGCTTTCAGGGGGACAAGGGCCATCCCTCCCACTCAGGGGAGGAGTCTAGAGGGAAAATAGATCTGCGCAACCCAACAGGAAACCCACACCAACGGCCTGTACCAACCAACATAGGTTTATACATACAAACATACATTGATCAATTTAAATAGTATGTGTATATCTTATATATTTCATGCCATATTATGAATGAAATATGTGTATACAAATGCCTTTGCTTCATTACATATTATCACACACACACACACACACACACACACAAAATATCAGATCTTTGAAGAAGACCAATATCATAAAAGAAGGACACTGGTAAACTGTATTACTGTTTAACAGTATTTACTACCCTTTCTTGCAACAGGATTACATAACTCTATTCATTTGACACGGGAGTTGCCGTGCTTTGTCTTAGTTCAGGCTGGTATAAAAAAATACCGCACACTGGGTAGATTTTAAACAACAGAAAGTTTTTTTAGGCTGAAATTCTGAGATCAAGGAACCAGCATGGTCAGGTTCTGGTAAGGGTCCTCTTCTAGTCTACAAACTGCCCTCTCCGTCTTATGTCCTCACAGAGCAGAGAGAGAAATCTAGCCCCTTCCTCACCTTATAATCCCATTCATGAGGTCTCAATCCTCATGACCTATTACTCCAAAGGCCCCATCTCATAATGCCACAATGGATATTAGATTCCACTATGAATTTGGTAGGGGGACAGAACATTCAGTCTGTATCATGGCTCCTTTGGGACAAGCATACTTTCCATTCTATTGACAACACATTTATTCTTACAACTTGCTTCGGCAATAGCACGAAAGCAGATGTGAGGACTCCCCGCTCCCCGCCATCCAAGCAAAACTTTTAAGAGCCCCTGTAGGTTCCCAGCAGCCCTCTTGCTCTTGTCCTTCTTGTTCAAGAAAAGCGTGGCCCATATGAAGTCCCCTCCTTCAGCCTCCTGGGAAAAAGACATGTGGGACCAAGAGTTGAACCAGCTGACCTTTAGTCAACATAATACATAAACAAGAAATAAACTTAGTCAACAGAATACATAAACAAGAAATAAACTTTTGACCTTATAAACCACTAAGATTTGTAGGCTCACTCATTACCACAGGACAGCTGACAAAGGAACAAACTGAATAAGGAAACCTAAAAGGAACATAAGTAGCCTCAGAATATTTTGAGACAATAGTACATCTGTAAGCAAGATTAGACTATGACAAAAATGAATAATCAAGAATTCAAAAAGTGGGGACGCCTGTGTGGCTCAGTTGGTTGAGCGGCTGCCTTCGGCTCAGGTCATGATCCCAGCGTCCTGGGATCGAGTCCCACATCGGGCTTCTTGCTCCGCAGGGAGCCTGCTTCTCCCTCTGCCACTCTGTCTGCTCACTCTCTCTCTCTCTCTGACAAATAAATAAATAAAAAATCTTTACAAAAAAAAAAAAGAATTCAAAAAGTGTATAAAATTAAAATCTCATCTGAAATAAATTTAGTGGGTGGGCTATATAATGAAATTGGCATCATGAAGACTGACCAGGTGATCTAGAACAGGGCTTCTCAACCTTTACGGCGCTTACTGGTCACCTGGGGATTTTGTTGAAAAGCAGACTCTGACTTAGCAGGAGTCCTCAGACCGGGAATGAGAAATTACATTTCTAACAAATTCCCGGGGTATTCGGGTGCTGTTGATCCGAGATTCAGAATTTGAGAACCACTGTTCTAGATCTGTGCTAGTCAGAGTGTAGGCCAAAGACCAGTAGCTTTATCACCTGGCAGCTTGTTAGAAATGCCACGCTGACCCTCCTACCAAGTACCAAGGACAGATAAGAGGTCTCTCAAATCGTGGTCCCCATACCAGTAGCATCAGAGCCACCTGGGAATTTGTTAGAAATGCTATTTCTTGGCCCCCACCCCAAAACTACTGAATCCAAACTCTAGGGATGGAATTGATCAATTTATTTTTTAATAGCCTCCCAAGTGATTCTGATGCACATGAAAAATTTGAGAACTACTGAATTAGAAATAATAGCAATGTCTCACAGAACATATAACAAAAAGAAAGGAAAAAAAAGAGGCAAGACATTGTGAGAAAAAAAGGTAAAACAACAGATGTTAGATTGCCAGAAGAAGTCATAAAAGCTGAGAAGAGATTCAGTGGGGGTGAGAAGGGAGGGCTTTTCAGATCAAAGGACCATTAAATGCCAAGCAGAATGAATAAAGCAAACCCACATCCGGATACCAGCCTCTAAATGTGCAAAGAGAGAGTTCTAAAATCGTCCATATAGAAAACACATTTCGTTCCATAAATCCCAGGCAATCCATTTCCTTTTTTCATTTACAAACTCTATAATTGATATTAGTGCTTTTAATGTCCTGCTCAAAATGAGCAATGAGGGGAGGTGCCTGGGTGACTCAGTTTGTTAAACATTTGCCTTTGGCTCAGATCGTGATCTCAGGGTCCTAGGGTAGAGCTGGCACTCCTGGGCTCCCCACTCAGCAGGGAGTCTGCTTGTCTCTCTCTCCCTCCGCCCCTCCCCCTGCTCCGGCATATGCTCTCTGGCTCATGCTGTCTCTGTCTCAAGTAAATAAATAAAATCTTTTTTTTTTAAATGAGCAATATGGAATTAAAATGAGTAGAGATTAAATTCTCAATTTCCCTCCCATGGACCCTTCAAATGACTTCTAAAACCTGTTTGGCAAATGACTTGGTAATTTCATATTTACCAGAGAACACTGGAACAAAATATGCATGATTTCAGATAAATGGTATAGCTAAGTTATTTTTTGTTGTTGTTCATGAGGCAAAAGTGCTTAAATTAAATGGCATTTGAGTTTTGTTACCTTTAAATATACCAACTTGATTTTTTTTTTAAGAAGTAATTTTAATTGCTGGTTGTCAGAAAGCAATCTACCTATAATCTGTTTAGCAGCTTTGGGTCTAGTAATATAAATATCAAACTATGCAATTAAGTTACTATTAAACAAATGTATAATAAAAATATTGTAAAATTTTAGACAGTAAATTTGTTTCTGAAGAATTTTGTCTTGACAAACTAGGGAAACTGAACATATGTTTCATTAGTAGAGGAGAAAAATTACAAATTTGAGAGGAATTTCCATGTCCCTGTTGTGAATTAATTATCAGCTCCGTGTTGAGCATTTCTTAGGAGCCCGGCAGGCTCTCAGGAAGCAAGAGTAGAGCTGGCCACTGGCAATACCCATATGGAGCTTCCGTTCCAGGCAGGCAACAGTGAAAGGGATGACGTCATTACAGTGGTGATGTGTGCTACAAAGGAAAAGGACAAGGTGCTGGGGTTATCCTTACGAAGGGTGCTAGGGACCCTTGCAGAGGTAGGAACACAAAGAATAATATAAGCTGCCATCCATGCAAAATGAGGGAGTAGGGAAGTCACGCCAGAGGGAAGACCGAAGAGAAAAATCCTCACCGGAAGTAGACTTTACCGTGTCCTAGGAAAGCAAGGGGGAGTCATAGGATGAAGTTAGAAAAACAAGCAGGGGACAGATACATTCAGGCCTGATGGCTTTGATAGAGAGTCATGAAAAGCCATGGAGTTTTAGGCAGGAAATGGTATTAATTTTTGTTTTAAAAATATCACATGTGCATTTATTAGAATGATTATTATTTCAAAAAATAGCAAACGGACACATGTTGGGAAGGATGTGGAGTAATGGGAACTCTTGAGCAGTGCTCGGGCAGCTGCTGTGGGAAACAGTATGGTGCTTCCAGAAAAACTAAAAACAGAATCATCATATGACCCGGCAATTCTACTTCTGGGTATATACTCAAAAGAATTGAGAGCAGGGACTCAAATAGCTGTTTGTACACCAACGTTGACACCAGCAGCAGTATTCACGATAGCCAAAACATGGAAACAACCGAAATGTCTATCAACGGATGAATAGATAAACAAATATACAATGGAATAATATTCAACCTTAAAAAGGAAGGTAATTACACATGCTATGATGTGTACGAAACTTGAAGACATTATGCTAAACGAAATAAGCCAGACACCAAAGCTCTGCTAATATGAGGGACCTAGAGTAGTCAAATTCATAGAGACGGTGAACAGAATAGTGGTTACCAAGGACTGGAGGTAGAGGGAAAAGGGAATTAGTGTTTAAACCATACAGAGTTTCAGTTTATGATGATACAAATTCTGGACATGGACGGTAGTGATGATTGCACAACAATGTGAAGGTACTTAATGCCACTGAGTTAATACACGTGAAAATGATTCAAATGCTAACTTTGGCAAGTTTTCAGTTATATATATTTTACAATTTTAGAAAATGCTAGAAACCTTAAAAAATACATATCGCTTTTGCTGTTGTGTGAATGGACTCTAATGGGACAATAATGGAAGTGGAAAGACCAACTGGGAGACTGAGCAGCAGTTGAGGTGGAAGAGAAGAGAATGGCAGCTTGGACCAGAGAGGGCACGTCGGCCTTCCCGCTGGTGACGCCATCGTAATAACTGCTTTTGTGACAATAGTATGAAACAAGTATGTTCTACAGCCACAAGTAGCTTGAGCAAGAATACTTACATTCCTATCCCCAGTGGTTCTCCTTTGAGTCAATTTAACTGTTTTTAAACTAATGCTCTCCAGGGTTGTGCATGTGGGTGTGGATGTGGGTGGATGCAGGCACGCATTTGCAGAGAAGGAGCACCATACCACACTCTAAAAAGTGGGAAAATCCTCATCTAAGTCTACCTGTACTGTGAACGCAGATTTCTGGCTATTTTTGAAGCAAATGATACTTTAAAATCACAAAGAAGTTGGATTAAAATAGAGGCCACATCAATACCTTTTTTAGCATTTTTTTATATTTAATAAATTTTATTGGTTCTTGGCTAATTATTGTTTCTTGTATTTCATTTATTGGGTTAATTTTTCTTCTTGTGAGAGCACATCAGTTAGTATTATTTTCAAAAGGGAATTTTTTTCAGTGCTTAACATTCCAAGAAATCACGTCTTTAGGATGTGGTTTTATTCTTACATTTAACTGGGTATAGAATTTTGAGTTTGAAATTATTTTCCCTTAGATTTTGAAGGTAATTAGTTCATTTTCTTCTTGCTTCTAGCATTATGTTGTTTGCAAGTACCCTGGTTTTTGTCTGGAAATATTTATTTTCATTTTTTAATGTAAATTCAAATAAGTTAACATATAGTGTTTGCAAGTACCCTGGTTTTGTCTGGAAATATTTATTTTCATTTTTTAATGTAAATTCAAATAAGTTAACATATAGTGTGATATTGGTTTCAGGAGTAGAATTTTGTGATTCATCACTTATATATAACACCTAGGAGCACCTGGGGGGCTCAGTCATCAGGCATCTGTCTTTGGCTCAGGTTAGGATCCCAGGGTTGTGGGTTCAAGCTCCACATTGGGCTCCCTGCTTAGCAGGAAGCCTGCTTCTCCCTCTCCGCCTCCCCCTGCTTGTATTCCTGCTCTCACCATCTCTCTCTGTCAAATAAATAAATTAAATATTTATAAATAAATAAATAATAACATCCAGTGCTCATCCCAGAAAGTGCCCTCCTTAAGACCCATCACCCATTTAGCCCATCCCCCACTTGTGCCCCCTCCAGTAACCTTCAGTTCGTTCTCTATATTTAAGTCTCTTATGGTTTACCCCTGTTTTCAACTTATTTTATTTTTCCTTCCCTTCCGCTATGTTCATCGTTTTGTTTCTTAAATTCCACATGAGTGAAACCATATATTTGTCTTTCTCTAACCTATTTTTCTTAGCTAGTTCCATCCATGTTATTGCAAATGGCAAGATTTCATTCTTTTTGATTCCTGAGTAATATTCCATTATATCAAATATATATATATATCAAAAAATATATATATAATGGAATATTACTTATATTATATATTATATATAATATATTATATATAATATATATGTATATAATGGAATATTACTCAGGAATCAAAATATATATATAAATATATATAAATATATAAATATATATATATATATTTATATATAAATATATAAATATAAATATATATATTTATATATAAATATATATATATAATGGAATATTACTCAGGAATCAAATATATATATATAATGGAATATTACTCAGGAATCAAAGTATATATATATAAATATATATATAAATATATAAATATAAATATATATTTATATATAAATATATATAAATATATAAATATAAATATATATTTATATATAAATATATATAAATATATATATATATATGCCACTTCTTCTTTATCCATTCATCAGTTGATGGACATTTGGACTTTTCCCATAATTTGGCTATTGTGGACATTGCTGCTATAAACATTGAAGTGCCACTTCGAATCAGCATTTTTGTATCCTTTGGATAAATACCTAGTAGCGCAATTGTTGGATCATAAGGTAGTTCTATTTTTAACTTTTTGAGGAACCTCCATGCTGTTTTCCAGAGTGTGTGCACCATCTTGCATTCCCAGCAACCCAGAGCACGAGGGTATCCCTTTATTTGCATCCTTACCAACATCTCTTGTTTCCTGAGTTAATTTTAGCCATACTGACAGGGGTGAGGTGGTATCTCATCCTGGTTTTGATCTGTATTTCCCTGATGCTGAGGGGTGTTGAGCATCTTTTCATGTGTCTGTTAACCATGTGGATATCTTCTTTGAAAAAAAAGTCTATTTGTGTTTTCTGTCCATTTTTCAACTGGATCATTTGTTCCTTACATGTTGAGTTTGATAATTTCTTTATAGATTTTGGACACTAACTCTTTATCCAATATGTCATTTGCAAATATCTTTTCCATTCCATCGGTTTCCCTTTAGTTTTGTTGATTTTTCCCTTCACTGTGCAGAAGCTTTTTATCTTGATTACATCCCAATGGTTCATTTTTGCTTTTGTTTCTCTTGCCTCCAGAAACATGTCTAGTAAGAAGTTGTTGCAGTTGAGGTCAAAGAGGTTTCTACCTGCTTTCTCCATGAGGATTTTGATGATTTCCTGTTTTACATTTAGGTCTTTCATCCACTTTGAATTTATTTTTGTGTGTGGTGTAAGACAGTGGTCCAATTTCATTCTTCTGCATGTCACAGTCCAGTTTTCCCCAAAACATTTGTTGAAGAGACTGTCTTTTTTTCCAGTGGACATTCCTTCCTGCTTTGTTGAAGATTAGTTGGCCATACAGTTGTGGGCCCATTTCTGGGCTCTCTATTCTTTTCCATTGATCTATGTGTCTGTTTGTGCCAGTACCATACTGTCTTGATGATTACAACTTTATAATACAGCTTGAAGTCCGGAATTGTGATGTCTCCCACTTTGCTTTTTTTTTTTTTTTTTCAACATTACTTTAGCTATGTGGGGCCTTTTCTGGTTCCATACAAATTTTAGAATTTTTTCTTCTAGCACTGTGAAAAATGCTGGTGGTATTTTGATTGGGATTGTGTTGAATGTTTAGATTACTTTGGGTAGTATAGACACTTTAACAATATTTGTTCTTCCAAGAACATGGAATGTTTTTCCATTTCTTTGCATCTTCCTCAATTTCTTTCATGAGTGTCCTATAGCTTTCAGTGTACATACCTTTTACCTCTTTGGTTACGTGTATTCTTAAGTATCTTATGATTTTTGGTGCTGTTGTAAATGGGATCGATTCCTTGATTTCTCTTTCTGTTGCTTCATTATTGGTTATAGAAATGCTACAGATCTCTGTACATTGATTTTATATCCTGCAAGTTTGCTGAATTCATGTAACAGTTTTAGCAATTTTTTGGTGGAGTCTTTCAGGTTTTCTACATGGAGTATCATGTCGTCTGCAAAGAGCAAAAGTTTGACTTCCTCCTTGCCGATTTGGATGCCTTTTTTAAATTTCTTTTTGTTTTCTGATTACTGAGGCTAGGCTTCCAGTACTATGTTGAACAACAGTGGTGACAGCAGACATCCCCGTCATGTTCTTGCAGGCCCTATCAATTCTAAGTTTCATATGACAGATATTGGAATAATCATGAAGACTGAGTTCTTCTTATTTCAATAAATACTAATATTAACTGGTTTCTGTGAATTTTATCTAATAAATATTTTACAGCATAAGTGAATAGACTTCTTATTCAACCTGCCTAATATACACATAAGGGGGAAGAAAGGTTTCTAATAATTTAAGATTTTTTGTTAAAAGTTCCTTTCTCTACACAGAACATCTAGAAATATGCTAATCTCTTTCCAGATATATTTTACATATATATAAATATATATGTATATGTGTATATATATACACATATACACACACATACATACACACACACATATATACATATACATATGAATGAATGACAGGGCATACTAAGCCCCTCTCTAATATATATATATTAGAGAGGGAAGGAAGGGGCAGAAGGAGAGAGAGAGAGAGAGAGAATCTTAAGCAGGCTCACACCCAGCACAGAGCCTGATGCAGAGCTCGAACCCACAAACCTAAGATTGTGACCTGAGCTGAAATCAGGAATTGGACACTTAAATGACTGAGCCACCCAGGTGCCCTGGATATATTTTTTTAAATTTCAGGTTAAGTTCCCTTAATTTCTGCCACAGGACCCACTCATGGGCCTCTTAGAAAGATGTGAAAGCCGCTTCTGTACCAAGATTCAGGTCTGAATTTCAAAGTGATGCGAGACATAACAAAAACCTATAAAGGATTTTTTTTCCAAGGGGATGCATGACAGACTGAGACCAAAGTGCAAAATTATGAATTTTTGATACCCAAGTGCAATATTAAATTGTTCAATATTCAAATATTCAAATTCAAATATTCAAAGAATATCATTTTTCTACCTTCATGACCTGTTTAGGAGTGATGTCTCTGTTGTAAATGAAGGCTTGACTTAAGAACACTTTTTAGTCTTTACTTTGGCTTCTCTCTCCTCCCTTTACAACTTGTGAAAACTTGGAACTGTATTACTTGGTGAAAATTTTCAGAATGTATTATTTAATTCTGTCTGCTCTAAAAGGAACTTTAGAAAACAATTCCCACGGGCACATGAACAAATAGCTTCCATTTGTGAAACAATGCCCTTCTGGTTTTTAACTCTCCTGCTTCCTGAAAGTTATTTCCAAGGAAACAAACTGTAAATGTGGTATTCTATTTGTTCGGATTGAATTGCTACTTCCTAATGAATCAATGTTCAGAAATTTTTACATCTTGCTCAGCAGCCAAAGTTCTGCAAACTGTCCACATAACAGCAGCAGAAAATGAGAAGACAAAGAAGGAAAGAGCCCCACAAATCCTCTGTGGACCACTGTGTAACCTTGGATGATGCATTGGGAAAATCTTGCTTCTAATTGGAAGCATACACACACTTAATGCTTTTGCCAGCTGGGAAATCGAAGCTTTTCAAATCTGGACAGAAAAATGTGCTACATGAATTTTCAGTAGAGGGGTTTCAAAAACTGAGGTTTTCACATGACTTCTCATATATAGCATATAACGTGCTAGTTAAATTAATAGTTTTTAAGAGCTCTAAAATGAGACAAACTAGAAGTAATGTTGCGAAGGTAACTTTTTTTTTGAGAGAAAAGCAGTTTACTTCATTATAAACTTTGTAACATGAGAACAAGGAGTAGAATTTTTTTTCTTTTATTTACTTGGGGTTCCAAATTAAACCGTATCACAGTTTTCAGTGGCACTGAACTGACCCAGTAAGTATATTCTATACTAGTAGTGTATCTTCAAAGAGCTCCTACTTAAGGAACTGTGTTCTCAATGAATGAAAAGCAAAAGGTATTTTAGTCTTAACTATGTATATATAATATATTACACATATATATGCAAATTGCTTTTAAAGCTATCTAATTTGGAAGACAAGGTAAGAGAAAATTTTATATTAATTTTAAAAGCCAGTAAATTTTACTTCAGTTTTCTATAGCAATGTAATGTGAAAATCATGGACTCTATATTTCATGTTACCAGAGGGAAAGGCCAGCTCTTGGAGACATCACAGTATAGGAAAGCACTTTGCATTTTGGCATTGATGTCACATTTAATAAGTAAAGCTAGCTGTGTCAGGGCGCCTGGGTGGCTCAGTGGGTTAAAGCCTCTGCCTTCTGCTCAGGTCATGATCTCAGGGTCCTGGGATCGAGCCCCGCATCAGGGTCTCTGCTCAGCAGGGAGCCTGCTTCCCCCTCTCTCTCTGCCTGCCTCTCTGCCTACTTGTGATCTCTGTCTGTCAAATAAATAAATAAAATCCTTTAAAAAATTTAAAAAAAAAAAAGTAAAGCTAGCTGTGTCAAAGCAGAAATTAAATAGCCATATAAATGTCCATAATAGCCTTTTATAGGTTTTCCAATGAAGAAAAAATAAGAATTGCTACTTTGCTCTTACGAAAGCCATATAAATGTTGGGCTCTAATGTGCCTCAAAATTTGTTTGCACGTGAATGTCCTAGGGATCAAAATACTGATACGAATGGATGGTCCCACATGGAGCCTGAGAATCTCCATTTCTAACAACCTTTCAGGGCATCCTACCTACCATAGTTTAGTAAATGTTCTGCTTTACTGTCTACACCATGTACTTATTTTGACACAGAAGAACCTCACTGTCCACTGTTAAATGAAGCATGCAGATTTCTAACCAATATATATTGTATGGTACCATTGTGGAGCAGGGGGAGAGCATTCCTATGTGCAAAGAAGATTATTAAAAAGCAAAAACAAAAACAACCTTGGTATTTCAAATAACTTGTCAGAGCTGTTTTTGCCCACCAGATGCATGGCGTGATTCTTCTCCAGCCTAAAATACCTGTTGTTTAGGAAAGACATCTTAGTAGGCTTGAGTTTGGAAACTGGGACCCTCCAGAAAAAGATCTGGAAAGAACCATTAAAACAGACAGAAAATTAACTTGCTCCCTCTAGGGAACTCACAAGAGTGGGCACAGTTGGAGGACTAAGTGAGGAGAGGCACGGGTTGAAAGAGAGAGAATGCCCCAGCCCAGCAGAGCAGATAGCGAGGCAGCTTCAGGATGAGGTAGCTGCAGACTTTCCAAAAGATAGAGATGTGTTAAGCATGGACTTTTCTGTAGCATTTTCCAGACTGTTCCTGCCCTGTCCTAGAAAGGAGAAGCACAGAATCAAGGATAAGGGGCTGTGTCCCACATTTGAGTCTACACAAGAAACTAGACACAAGGGAGATGGAAACAGCAGTGGAAGCGGGAAATTGAAGCAAGATGTGACCAAGAGAGATGTTTGCCCAACCCAAGACTCCCTAGAGAAACTGACAAAGATAATGAGTTTTCCAACATAAAGAAGCAGTCCTGGTGTGAATTACATCTTAAATTTATAGGATATAATGATTCCCCCCCAATTATAGGACTTGGAGCCATGTAAACAATGGATACCTAGGCTATGCAGACATATATATATATATATATATATATATATATGTGTGTGTGTGTGTGTGTGTGTGTGTATCTATATATACATACACACACAATATACTCAGCCATCGGAAAGGATGAATACTTACCTTTTACATTGACATGGATGGAACTGGAGGGTACTATGCTGAGTGAAATAAGTCAAATAGAGAAAGGCAATTACCATATAGTTTCACTCATATGTGCAATATAAGCAACAGGGCAGAGGACTGCAGGAGAAGGGAGGGAGAATAGAATGAGAAGTCATTAGAGAGGAATAAGAACCATGAGGGACTCTAAACTACAGGAAACACACTGAGGGTTGCTGGGGGGGAGGTGGGTGGGGAAATGGGTTAATTGGGTGATGGGCGTTAAGTAGGGTATGTGATATCATGAGCACTGGGTGTTATATACAACTGGTAAATTATTAAACACTCCATCTGAAACTAATGATGTACTATAAGTTGGCTCATTGAATTTAAATTTTAAAAAATTGATAGGTCTTAGCAAAAGATGGTCTGAGAAATGGGGAATTATAAAATACAAAAAAAAAACAATAAAGTCTCTAAGTTTAGAGTTTCAGCAATTAAGTGAGTAGAGGTGCCATTTTGTGAGTTGAACACTAGGGAAAAGAAATGGGTTTTGGAAGGAAAAAAACAGTTTTAGAGGGTTTTTTTTAAGATTTATTTATTTATTTTAGAGAGACAGAGAAGGAGAGCATGCATGCGCTCGTGCATGTGAACCTAGGGAGAGGGGCATAGGGAGAGGGAAAGACAGAATCCAAAGCACTCTACCCACTGAGTGGGGAGCACAACACAGGGCTCAGCCTCAGGACTGCGATCATGAACTGAGCTGAAATCAAGAATCAGCCACTTAACCACCTGAGCTACCTGGGAACCCCTACACATGTTAAGTTTAAAGTGCTCACACAATATCCAAAAAAAAAGAGGATTAGTAGAAGGTTTGATAAATAAGAAGTCATGGATGAACCATGAGCCATTAGTATCTAGGTAAGGAGGATATATAACTTGATGTCCAATCTAGGACACTTTTGAGAGTAAAAGGGGATAAATTAATTTTGCTGAAGATGCTAGAGGGGAGAGGGTTGGAGGAATGAGCAAAGAGGGTAAGTGAAGTGAGAGATACAGGCTTCCCTTCATATGAAATGAATAAGTCATGGGAATAAAAGGCACAGCATAGAGAATATAGTCAATGATATTGTAATAGCTTATATAGTGACAGATGGTAGCTACACTTGTGCTGAGCATTGCATACCATATAAACTTGTCAAATCAATATGGTGTACACTTGAAACTAATTTAACATTGTGTATCAACTATACTTCAACTTAAACAATTTTTTAAAAAAGAATTCTGCTACAACAGTAGACATAAATAGGGCCACCCCTGGGAAATAGCAGAGTGAGAAGAGAAAGAAACCTCAAACTGACCTTGAAGAATTCTAATATATATCTTTAAGTAGTAAGCAGGGTGGGGGGGACAACAAAATATAGACAGAAAGAAGAAATCCAAGAGACTGTGGTGTCATGGAAGCCGAAAGAAATAATTTTAACAAGGAGGGAATACTCAATTGGGTCAAATACAGCTAACCACAGTTCTAATAAGACTGCAGGGAAATGTCCATTGGATTTGGCATATGAAAATCATTGATAACCTCAGCAAAATAGTCTGGGTGCAGAAGCCATAAGAGATTGACTTGAAGAGTGACTACACAGAGTAGACTGTATGTATACACTCTTAGAAGAGTCTTGGCTGGAAAGGAGAACACGGAGATCTGCCAGCAGTTGAAAGAGAATGTGGGGTAAGGGTAGGAACAGGTGAATTTAGCATAGGAGGCACTAAAGCATGTTTGAATGACAGTGAAAATAATCCAGGAGAAACTCTTCCTTCTAATGGAATAAATAGAGTGTTCAAAGCTAGAGTGTTCAAAGTAGTATTGTTCATAGCAGTAATAACCTGGAAATAACCCAAATACCATCCACAGGAGAAAAAATGAATAGAGGGTGGTATAGTCACACAAGGGAATGTCACACAGCAGTAAAAATGAATGAAGTACAGTAACGCACAACAGTATAGATAGTCCTGGCAATGTAAGTAGAAAGTAAATCCCAAACAGTTACATCTATTATGATAATTCTTATCAAGTTAAAAATGTATTTTTTAGGATTCTAAACAGATGAAATAAAACTTTGTAAAATAGGGAGAAAAGGAAAAATGATGAACATGGTATTTTGGGTGATGGTCATCTTGGGTCAAGGAGGCAGAGTGATGGGAAGATGGAATGAAACCTGGGGTTAAGAAGAAGATTATATAACACCTTCCCAGCTTCTGTTTCAAGTGGTGGGTTCATCGATGTTTACTACATTGTGAAAAACAAAAATAACTAGATACTAAAAAATCCATGACTAGACCTATGTTGGGAGTATGTCATAAATCTTATTCATGGTTAATCTAGGTCTGTGTACCAGAGGTCCATTGCCCAGGGCGGGCATAGCAGGGAGACTGACCTACAATGATCTTGATATCATCAGAGAATACTTACATGGATCCCACAGTTGTCTCCAATATAATGGTCGAAGCAGAAGAAAGGAGACTGTGGCAAAGACCAAAGCAAAAGCTAAAGAGAAAAGTCTTCTGTCTTTACAAACAAGGCAGTTCAAGGCATTTCTGTAAACAGCAGAGAGATGCTGTGTCATCTTCAATTCTGATATTGCCTCCTACCCCTCTTTCTGGGCATCAGAGAATATTTAGTCCACCAATATGCACGGTTTGGGGACTATTTTCAAAATCTACTATTATTGCATCAATTACAGCAGCCGCTTGACTGTCTTATGTATGGTGAAATGATTTTGCTAAGGTAACTTTATCTCTGATGTTTCTATTGACACTAAACAATATACCTACTGTATTGTATCACACTCCCATGATTTTTGATCGTGTCATTCATAGCAGAATCTTCACAAGCCAAAGTGGCAGTATTATAGAAACTACATCTTGTCCAGTTGAACACTCTACTTTCATTTCTCCCCAGGTGGGCTACTTTACTAATTATTTTTAATGATATCAGGCTATGTCCTTCATTTATCAAGATCGAATTGCACTTTAAGAACATCTCCTGAACTATTTGTAATTCCTCCCCATTTTTTCATCATCTGCAGACTCATTCCATTAGAGTACTTTCCCATTTTGCTTCTGGATGCTTCAGAAACACATGTGGGAGAAACTGAAACAGACACTCAACAGTAAGCAAGTCAGAACGTTGTTAGAGACAAAAGCTAACAGGGTAGGACGGCCTCAGATGACTCATTTCCTACTGCTTGCTCAGCTGCTGCAACACACACTTGTAAGAAAATTCACAGTAGCTTGGTTTTCGTTCTGTCTTCACAACGACACAGAAACACTCTCCAGACCACAGAGGGAGGGAATTGCTGATTTCCTAGGGGTTATATTAGCCAAATGTTTGCCCTGACAACAGATTTGGCCCCTGTCTCTCTTCTGGGAATTGCACTTCTAAACAGAATTCAGGGCTATGTAATGCAGGGCTTAACTCAGCATTAGCAATGCTGTCACTGTTCTGACTACCTCATCGGACCTCACCGTACTCTCCAAGTGAGACGGGACAGCTGTCAGCCAGATTGTCAACTCTTCTTCTGGATTTTGATTAATTCAATGATTTGCTGATGTATGCATCCCTTCATTTACTTAAATGATTATAGAGTCTAGTATGCATTTAGTCCATTATGGGATAAAGGCTAGAAAATCTAAGTTAGCTGACTAATGCGTGCAGATCTCGTGGTCACTCCCTGCCTCCCATATTTCACTGTTGCCTTCCTCCCTTGGAACAGAGAGACAATGATTGTGCCAGCCAAGACTTGTGATTTGAAAGATCCAGTGTTTTGAAACTTAAAGGCTGAGTCTTAAAGGAAATGAGTCTCAGAGTTCCTGCCATAACAAAAGATTGGAAGGAGACTAGAGAAAAGCCAGACCCCCCCCCCGCCTCCACAGAGAAAGTCTGTTCACACTCTGAGCAGGACTTCTAGACAGGAGGAAAGAAAAGTTTAGATGCTGTGGCCTGTCCTACCCCAGCCAAGTCCTCTACAAGGTAAATCCTTTCCCTGTCTCTACCTCAATATCCACAGTAGCAATCAGATATGGTTACTGACTAGCTGTAAAGTTCTTTTACAATGTTAATCACAAAACCAGCAGATGATGACACATTAGAAGCAAATTAATAATGTTTAGAAGCAAATTAATAATCACTTAGTCAAACAGTATTTATTGAGCAGCTACTTTGTGCTACAGCTATGTACACATACTGTACTAAGTACTAGAAACAAAAGAAGAAAGAAAGAAAGAAAGAAAGAAAGAAAGAAAGAAAGAAAGAAAAAAGAAATGCACAAAACTACTACTTTCCTGCTGCCTGAGATCACCCTGCAACCAGGAGACAAGATGCCTAATGATGAAAAATGTGTCCAGCTGAACATGGCCGAAGAAAAGAATAGAAAAACCCAGGCCATGTTGATTCCACTGACTGGATGAAATAGTTCCTCTGTGCTTCCTGCCTCCAGGCTTCTGGTTATGTGAGATATATAAATGTTCTCTGCTTAATCCACGCTTGGTAGGTTTTCTGTTGTGGTAACAGAAAGTATCCTAAGTGATACATTCACCCCCCTCCACCAAAGACCCTGCCCCAAGACCCCTTCTCATTCTTGGCTTATCAGGTATGAACCGTTCCCTGATGGTGTTCATACAAAGGATTATTGTGCCCCTAACATTTCTTATGACTCCAGGAACACCAACCCCTTTCCACTTGCCTCTGCCCCAAATCTGTCCACAGCGGGCTCTGGCAACCAGCTTAGAACTCCCAATGCCAGTGCATCAATGTCCTTCCCTTTGCCACTCCCCAAGCCATTCTTGCCTGATGAAAGAGTCTACTTTCAATAATTCTTCATCTAATTCCCTAAATATATTGGAACTATTTTCTTCACAACATTTTAAACCATAAAGTAGAAGAAGACATAATCAATGTAAAAAAGTTCACTTCACACAAGAACACATCTGTCTCTGCCCATCATTTTCCCTCCCCCAACCAGAGGAGAAGCATGGGGATGAAGAGGAGAGGGAGGGATGTGAGAGCCAACCACCCCTGCCCTCCATTCCTTATGACTAAAGTCACTGCCTGATTTATATCTCTAGTTACATCTCCCTCTGACTCTGGACTTTCTTGTCTCTCTCTTCTACTTTTAAGAACGCTTGTGATTTTTTTGGACCCATCTTGATAATCCAAATTAAGTTCCTCCAATTCTGACACAAATTCCAATGTGTTTCTGCACCACCAAGAAATTCTCTGATACTGGTAGGTGTCCTACAATTCAACTTAATTCTGACACTCTCTACCTGGAGATATCATCATATCCCACAAGTTAAGGGCTCGGTTACCCAAGGCTGTCCCTCCCCTGCCCACAGCTTCAAATGCCAGTCTCAAGTTCAGTATGTCACTGTGCTTTCTGACCCATTGGCTATAAATCTGAGCTTCCAATTGATGTGGGAAACAAAGGCAAATGAAAAATTATATTTCCTTACTACTTACAGCCCATTGACAAATCCTTGAAACAAGCAGTGACATTCCTCTAGGAACTCAGCTGCCTTGATGTTAATACTTTACTAAGGGATAAGCAAATTTATCCCTACCCTCCAGGATCCTGTAAGTCTTCTTTAATATATAAAAATTGCTTCAAAGAGATTATGCTGAGTGAAATAAGTCAAGCAGAGAGAGACAAGTATCATATGGTTTCACTTCTTTGTGGAGCATAACAAACAATATGGAGGACAAGCGTAGATGGAGAGGAGAAGGGAGTTGAGGGAAATTGGAAGGGGAGGTGAACCATGAGAAACTATGGACTCTGAAAAACAACCTGAGGGTTTTGAAGGGGCGGGGTGGGGGTGGGGGGGGTGGGGGTGGGAGGTTGGGGGAACCAGGTGGTGGGTACTAGGGAGGGCACGGATTGCATGGAGCACTGGGTGTGGTGAAAAAACAATGAATACTGTTACACTGAAAAGAAATAAAAAATTAAAAAAAAAATTGCTTCGGCAACTTCCTTTATCTCTACCCCCTAAGATACATGTTAGCAATCATCCTCCCAGCCTATGGCCCACTGTTATACCTCTGAAGGGTCTCATGACTGAGTTTTTACTAAATAGTAATAAATGACCTTTTCCAATAGCTACCCCCCTGAGGATCCCAGAAATCTCGTTTCCAAAATACCTGAGGCTTGTGCTTGTCCCTAACCCCTTCTAACTTGAAAGTATATAATCAGTCACCTGTCACAACCCCAGTGCAGCTCTTTCTGCCCGTGGGTCCTGTCCCCATGCTTTAATAAAATCACCTTTTTGCACCAAAAATGTTTCAAGAATTCTTTCTTGGCCATCAGCTCCAAACCCCAACATTTTTCTACATCACAATGACCCTTTCTTCATGTTCCATTAATTTGCTAAAGTGTCTCACAAAATGCAGAGAAACATTTTGCTTACTAGATCATCCACTTACTCTAAAAAGATATAACTCAGAAACCACCAGATAGCAGAAATGCATAGAGCGAGGTATGTGGGTACCGGTGTGGGATGTCCATGGCCTCTCCTTGTGGGCCACTCCTCTGGGACATCCACGTGTTCACCAACCAGAAGCTCCCCAAACACTGCCCTTTTTGGGTTTTTATGGAGGCTTCACTACTTAGGCATGATTGATGAAATCATTGGCCATGGGCAAGTGATTCAACCTTCAGTTCCTTTCTAGTCCCTGGAGGTCAGAGGGTAGAACTAAAGTTCCAGTGGGGTTGTTTCCCCTAGCAACCAGTTCACATCCTCAGGTACATTCCAAAAGTCACTCATTAACCATAAACCAAGGTGTGGTTGAAAGGGGTTTGTGATGAAAATCAGGACACTTATCACTCTTATGACACTTACCACTCTTAGCACTTAAGGAATTCTAAGAGTTTTAAGTTCTGTGCCAGAAACAGGAACAAAGACCAAATACATAGTTCTTATTATAAATCACAGTATCACAACTTCCTATCTTAAAGTCAGTTAATTAGCAAACTGAATTCTATCTGCAACCTTAATTCTTCTTGCCCTGTACTGTAACATGTTATGGAGATAGGGACTCACCAACCGAAGTATTTGTATTAGCCTTCTCCAGAGAAACAGAACCAATAAGATGTGCATGCATATGTACATGTATGTACATATATACATATATATACACATATATACATATATATATAGAGAGAGAGAAAGAGGAATATGCATACATACAGAGAGAGAAAGACAGAGATGGGGGAGTTATTTTAAGGAATTAACTCACGTGATTGTGGAGGTTTCACACATCCAAAATGTGATAGGGGAAGCAGGCAGCAGGCGGGAGACTCCAAAGACAGTTGCAATTCAAACCCAAAGCAGTCTGCCATAGAACCAGAAAGAGCCAGTTGCTGATGAAGTCCAAAGGCAAATGGTACAGAATGCCCTCTTGGCCTCAGGAGGTCAGTCTTCTGTTCTCGTCAGACCTTCAGTTGATCGGATGAGGCCTACTTGTGCTGTGGAGCGCAACCTGCTTTCCTCAAAGTCTGCTGATTTAAACATAAATACCATCTAAGATCACCTTCACAGAAACATCTAGAATAATGTTTCACCACATATCTGGGCACCGTGGCCCAGCCAAGTTGACATATAAAGTCAGCCATCACAATGTTACTCTACCAAAAGTAGAAATGTTTCAATAATCCATTTATACTTACGTCTAGCTATTCCCATCAAACCTGAGATGGGATAGCCAAAAAGCAGGCACTAACAGCCAGTGTTTTGTCCATACTGTGTCTAACTCACCCTTTAAAACTTTTTTAAGGAGTCCTTTTCCTATGCAGTCCCATAATAACACATAATATTTATTGAGTGCATATTATGTGGTGGATAATATTCTCTTTACACATATTAACTCAATTAACTGCAAGGCCACTAAATCTATTATTTTTCTCACGCTGGAGAGAGAAAGCTGAGACACATGGAGATTAGTGACTTGCTCAAAGTCATTTACTTGAGGAAGAGACCACAGCTAGACAGATAGCAAAGTAGGGATCCAAACACAGTGACCCCCATAGCCCTGCTCCTAATGACTAGGTTAGTGCACCCAAGCAGGGAAGTTACCAGTGAGTACACAAACTGCTGTATTCTGCCATAGTCAATGTAAGGTTGTAAAATAGATGACTAACAAAATCAGCCCATATAGCAAGGGTATCATTAGAATTAGCTACTGTTTCCAAACTTTTTTGAATCTAAATCCCTTTGGATGAGCTGCAGCCTCAGTCCAGCCACAGTCCCCATCTCTCCTGGATCATTTTACTTCCCTCCTCTTTAGGCATCAATGTTCCCTGCCTGACCTGTGACAACAATGGAATTTGCAACCTCAGCATCAATGTTTACAAAGGCCATCATTGCCTTTACCTTGTTCATTGCCATCTTTCAGTGCTTAAGACAGGGATTGGCACATAGTTAATATCTGGCTATCAAAACAGAATCTGGTAAGGAGCAATCTGAGACTCAGAGAAATTACAGTTGCCCAGAGTCACAAACTCCAGAAGGGGACAGATTTAGTCTCTCTGGTCCTCACACCTGAAAGCCTGTGCTTTGCTCACTATAACATGATGTACATAGATGGTGCTTCATTGCACATGCCTACGGATTCCATCAGTTCTTTCAAATAAAGCCATGATGTATAAATAATGATTAAAAAAAAGTTTGAGGGGCTTGGGTGGCTCAGCTGGCTAAACATCTGCCTTCAGCTCAAGTTATGATCCCAGGGTCCTGGGACTGAGCTCTGCATCAGGCTCCCTGCTCTGCTAAGAGCCTGCATCTCCCTCTCCTGCCTGCTTGTTCTCTCTCTCACTATCTCTGCCACTATCTCTGTCTCTCTCTCTCAAATAAATAAAGAAAAAAATCTTTTAAAAAATCTGACTTAGGGGGTGCCTGGGTGGCTCAGTGGGTTAAAGCTTCTGCCTTCGGCTCAGGTCATGATCCTGGGGTCCTGGGATCGAGCCCCGCATCGGGCTCTCTGCTCAGCAGGGAGCCTGCTTCCTCCTCTCTTTCTGCCTGCCTCTCCACCTACTTGTGATCTCTGCCTGTCAAATAAATAAATAAAATCTTAAAAAAAAAAATCTGGCTTAGGAGAATAACTCAGGTTTTGCCATAATAACCCAAATTTCACAAAATACATCACTGTGATATGTGACATTTGGGGACAGGAGAACTCTGCATAGTTCTGTTCCCTAGAAATCTGTTCTTACAGAGGCCCTCTTGGATAACTTAAAATCCTGAGCTATCTCAATCACAAATGGAGTTTTGTAGAGTAAGGCTAAGGAGATTTCACATGAGATTTCAAAGATTGGAAGTCTACCAAGACTGCCCCCCAACCCTCCTCTGTATAGGTACTTTCCTGAGAGAATTGACCCAAGACATAAAGGGATGCAAAATAAATCAAACTGCTAATCAGACCACTGCCAGTTTGCCAGCCACAATTATGATTTCCTAGGCAAGAAAGTATGACAGTGTTACTCAGCTATGAAACAAACTTTGACTTATAAATGTTATTGTTCTGACCTAATAGGTCATACATGGAGGCAGGATGAGAAAGGAACAATAGTGAAGTTAGTGAGGATTCAACACATTTATCAGTAAATCACACAAGAGCTTGTTGCAAAATAATGGACCATGAAGTCCTCAAAATGGGTGTAATATACATATAAAATTATATACACTAACAAGGGCTAGTAGTGCTTCCCAAAAGCATTTAAAATAGTATACACAACAGATTTGTGCTCTCTTTTTTAAAGATTTTATTTATTTATTTGACAGAGAGAGAGAGATCACAGGTAGGCAGAGCAGCAGGCAGGGAGAGAGGGGAAAGCAGGTTCCCTGTGGAGCAGAGAGCCCTATGCCAGGCTCCATCCCAGGACCCTGAGATCGAAGGCAGAGGCTTAATCCACTGAGCCACCCAGGCACCCCAGATTTATAGTCTTTTAATCATGATTGAATCCATTAAGGTCTCTACATAAACTTCTAGGATTCTGGCAGGCAAGTGCAAAGATCTATTCACCTTGCAGCTACCCAAGACAAGCCTCATATGTAAGTTCCCTTGCTTATTAGGACTGCCACTATCAACATGGAATGGTCTGCCTTTTCTTGAGTCTCTCCTTGCCTTTCACGTATGGAGGCCCGTTGCGAATTTCATCCAGGCAACTCCCAAGGTTTCGAACCAACGTGAGACACAAAAGAAGGACACCAGGATGTTGATGACCAGGAGGCGGCTGTACTAGTCCTGAGTGGTCTAACTCCAGAACTCTTATTTCTGAGAGGAAAACAGACCTAATGTGTTTAAACTAATATATTTTCTAAATCACTAAAGCTCAAACATATCCTAATGGATAGACTCCATTGGGCCATGAGCTTTAGTATCAAGATCAAATATTAAGTTTGAATATTTGTTTTAACTATTTTTTTGCCATTTTCAGTCTCTTTATTTCACCAGAAATATTAAGTTAATAAATTGACAAGAGACAAATCTGGTCAAAGGACAGAATAACTAATGCATGCAGGACATGCATCAAATTCCTTCCTTGTCCCAACTGATTTCTGACCCAAAGCCAGGAATCGAACAGCCAGTTTGTGAGCAGAATCTGTTAGCAAATGGATCTGCGTACAAGTTTAAACTCTGCAACTTACTAATTTCCACTTGTAAAACTTGGAATTTACCTTGGTATACCACCATTAACAATTTCTTAAATACACATACCAATAGGAGCAGAGTCAGCTTTCCTAAAGTGAATTTACTCAAAATGTTCATGATATGGAAAAAGTCTATTTAAACCTTGAAATTGGTCAGTTAATGTAGAAAAGATCCCATACCCTGATTTTGGCTACTGGCCTTCACCAGATGTTTCTTAATGGGTCTATCCTCAGTATCTCCTATGAGTTGAAAGTTAGATTCCTAATTCAATAACCTAATTAACATTAATTAGCCTCAGATTTGAATTTTTGACACATGCACTCCACAACTGGTGCCATGCATTTTATCCTGGATCATAACCGGAGTCCCTTCTTACCTGGTGTTTTCACTTTTAGTGATGCTAGAATTGATCAGAATATTCAACACTCCCCATCAACACCTCATCTAATAATTCTTGCAACTGTTTATGACCATTATCTGCATCAGTTATTTCATTAGAGCTTGCAAAATGGTAATTTTTTCCAATTCTATTATTCCTTCCGCATTTATTAGCTGAAATTCTCCTGTACAGAAAATCCTTCCCTCATCCACCAATACCATTTGATTACCCTGAAAAATAGTTTATATGAGAAATCCAACATGAATACTTAATTCTTTTCCTTTAATTATCAATTTTCAGAGTAATGAACTGTGTCTTGGCTCCACTTGGTCTTAGTCAACCTACAAGACTCCAAGTACGCCATATTCATCATTGCATTGACCATGAATATTAATGAGCATGCAGGCACTGAACTCACTGCTCTCTAAAAGACCTGTTTCTTGACTCTGTTAAGCTTCTTTTTACACTTGAGGAGCATGTGGGAGGAAAACAAAACAAAATAATGAAGTCATGACCAGTCTTAGTTAATGTTTTTGAATAGATGTCTCCCTGCCTTTCTGCCTAACACCGCACCTGGTTATCGTCCTTCATTTAGAGCTCCTTTAAAACACCATTTGACGGACAAGACCAAGAATAAATCCTAATGTAAATTACGGACTTGGGGTGATGGGGTGATAATGGTGTGTGAATGTAGGTTCATCCATTATAACAAATGCACCACTCTGGTGAGGGGTGGTGATTATGGGGGAGGCTGCGCATCATGGAAGGGGCAGGGAGTATATGGGAAATCTTGGTACATTCTGCTCAATATTTCCATGAACATAAAACTGCTGTAAAAAATAAATTCTGTTTACATAAATAAAAAGCACCACTTGGCTGCCAGAGCTGTCTGTACCATCACCCCTTCTAAGCCTGCTTCCTTGTATGATGCCTGATGCTCCCAAATTATTCCTCTCCACAAATGGGTACAAATTCTTATAATGTTCACTTCCTTCTTTCAGTTGTCAACTCATATAAATTAGTGCAAAATGGGGTTTTAGAATGGATTACTGAAGAAACATGATGCTTTCACCTTAACGTGTTCTAATAGGAACAGTAGTTTGTGCTGACTGGTAAGAAATGTTTTCAAAGTCCTTTGCTATTACACTTTTCACCTCACATTGTAATTATATCTTATCTATGTTTTGCCCTCAACTAGACTATGAGCTTCTCAAGGGTAGGATTTATCATTTATTTTTGTATCCTCTAACACCTAGCATGATTCCTGATCCATAGTGGGTGCTCAGTAAATGTTCTGAGTTTGAGAAGAATAAATGAAATATTTCCACTTAATAAAAGCAAATGCTGTGTATTATATACATAACAATCTAAACCAGGGTTTGGGATGGGAAATAAGAAGGGAGCATCCACCCTCTGATACCTCAGTCCCAGCAAATGAAGGTATTAGAGAAGAAGAGTGGAAATGGGTTGGTACCTCAGAGGGTCTGCACCTGTTTACTAACTGAGCAGATGAATTAATAACAGTTGTCAAAAGATGATGTTATTTAGTACCATATGGGCATTTATTTAAAGAAAAATGCCTTCACACGAACCAGCACTCTAATCATTGATCACTGGGAAAATCCAAAGTAATGATGTACCATTTCTTTAGATTTGTTATTTCTCTAAATCTTCCAGACTACACAATCCTATAAGAGAGCAACCAAAAGAGGTGTGAGAAAATTAATCATGCTAAGGCTCAGCATTTAATTTCCTTTTATCCTGTAGTACCTTTAGCAATACATTTTGAACCTAATCCATTTTCATATTCTCCCTGAACAGGCAGAAACTTTTTGCAAATTTTTGTTTAAGAGATACATGATGTTTTTTGGCCAAATCCCTTTCATGGAGGTATATTGTGTAATGTTCCTTTAATGACATTTGGAAATATAGCCAACACTGCCTAATCTGAGTTTATTGCAACTTCTAGGTGTTTGAATCAGTATTGAGCTCAATACTGAATTTTTTTTAAGGCTATAACTTTCAAGCATCTTTATTTACCACCTCTCACACCACAAAGATACATAAAGCAAAAATGCTAGTGGAAATTCATAATAGTTGTAGGTGAATTCACATAAATTCCATCGGTTCATGATTGAAAAAGTTGACCAATGTATGTACGAGTACATTATATGATAAATGCTATAAATATGTCTCAAACTCAATAGCCTGACAATAGAGAATACTTTTTTGTGTGTATTCCCATGAAACTCATACAACTGGTTATTTATTAGGCCACCAAAAAAACTCAATAAATTCATGAAAGTAGAAATCATATAGATCACATTGATTTACTTTTAACCTAAATAACCTAAATATTCTTTTTTGTTTTATTGTTTTATTTTTTAAAATTTTTATTTATTTTATATTTTTATTTTATTTATTTTTATTATTTTTATATTATTTATATATTTATTTTTATTTTATTTATTTTTATTTATTTTTTATTATTTTTATTTTTTTAATTTTTTTTCAGTGTTCCAAAATTCATTGTTCATGCACCACATCCAGTGCTCCATGCAGTATGTGCCCTCCACAGTACCCACCACCAGGGTCATCCCTCCAGCCCCCCTCCAAAATACTCGGTTTGTCTCTCAGACTCCATAATCTCTCAGAGTTTGTCTCCCCCTCCAATTTCCCCCAACTCACTTCTCCTCTCCATCTCCCAATGTCCTCTGTGTTATTCCTTATGCTCCACAAATAAGTGTAACCATATGATAATTGACTCTCTCTGCTTGACTTATTTCACTCAGTATAATCTCTTCCAGTCCCGTCCATGTTGATACAAAAGTTGGGTATTCATCCTTTCTGATGGAGGCATAATACTCCATTGTATACATAGACCATATCTTCTTTATCCATTCATCCGTTGAAGGGCATCTTGATTCTTTCCACACTTTGGCAACTGTGGCCATTGCTGCTATGAACATTGGGGTACAGGTGGTCCTTCTATACTACATCTGTATATTTGGGGTAAATTCCCAGTAGTGCAATCGCAGGGTCACAGGGTAGCTCTATTTTTTAATTTCTTAAGGAATCTCCACACTGTTTTCCAAAGTGGCTGCACCAACTTGCACTCCCACCAACAGTATGAGTGTTCCCCTTTCTCCACATCCTCTCCAACACTTGTTGTTTCCTGTCCTGTTGATTTTGGCCATTCTAACTGGTGTAAGGTGGTATCTCAATGTGGTTTTGATTTGGATCTCCCTGATGGCTAATGATGATCAACATTTTTTCATGTGTCTGTTAGCCGTTTGTATGTCTTCTTTGAAGAAGTGTCTGTTCTTGTCTTCTGCCTATTTTTTAAAATGATTATCTGTTTTGTGTGTGTTGAGTTTGAGGAGTTCTTTATAGATCTTGGATATCAGCTCTTTGTCTGTAGTGTCATTTGCAAATATCTTTTCCCAGTCTGTGGGTTGCCTCTTTGTTTTGTTGACTGTTTGCTTTGCTGTGCAGAAGCTTTTGATCTTGATGAAGTCCCAAAAGTTCATTTTCACTTTTATTTCCTTTGCCTTTGGGGACATGTCTTGAAAGAAGTTGCTGTGGCTGATGTCGAAGAGCTTACTGCCTATATTCTCTAGGATTTTGATAGATTCCTGCCTCACATTGAAGTCTCTTATCCATCTCGAGTTTATCTTTGTGTATGGCATAAGAGAATGGTGGAGTTTCATTCTTCTATACATAGTTGTCTAATTTTCTCAGCACCATTTATTGAAGAGTCTGCCTTTTTTTCCACTGTATGTTTTTTCCTGCTTTGTCAAAGATTATTTGACAATAGAGTTGACAGTCCATATCTGGGCTCTCTACTCTGTTCCTCTAGTCTATGTGTCTGTTTTTGTGCCAGTACCATGCTGTCTTGGTGATCACAGCTTTGTAGTAAAGCTTGAAATCAGGTAACGTGATGCCCCAGTTTTGTTTTTCTTTTTCAACATTTCCTTAGTAATTTGGCGTCTTTTCTGGTTCCATACAAATTTTAGGATTGTTTGTTCCAGCTCTTTGAAAAATGCCAGTGGAATTTTGATAGGGATGGCATTGAAAGTATATATGGCTCTAGGAGGTATAGACATTTTGACAATGTTTATTCTTCTGATCCATGAGCATGGAATGCTCTTCCATCTTTTTGTGTCTTCTTCAATTTCTTTCATGAGTGTTCTGTAGTTCGAGTACAGATCCTTGACCTCTTTGGTTAGGTTAACTCCCAGGTATCTTATGATTTTTGGTGCTATAGTAAATGGAATCAATTCTCCAATTTCCCTTTCTACTTTTTTATTGTTAGTGTATAAGAAAGCAACTGATTTTTGTACATTGATTTTGTATCCTGCCACATTACTGAATTGCTGTATGAGTTCTAGTAGTTTGAGGGTGGAGTCTTTTGGGTTTTCCATATAAAGTATCATGTCTTCTGCAAAGAACAAGAGTTTGACTTCTTCTTTGCTGATTTGAATACCTTTTATTTCTTTTTGTTTTCTGATTGCTGTTGCTAGAACTTCTAGTACTATGTTGAACAACAGTGGCAGAAGTGGACATCCTTGTCATTTCCTGATCTCAAAAAGAAGGCTGTCAGCTTTTCCCCATTGAGGATGATATTCGGTGTGGGTTTTTCATAGATAGATTTTATGAAGTTGAGGAATGTTCTCTCTATCCCTATACTTTGAAGAGTTTTAATCAGGAACGGATGCTGTATCTTGTCAAATGCTTTTTCTGCATCAGTTGAGAGGACCATGTGGTTCTTCTCTTTTCTCTTATTGATTTGTTCTGTCACTTTGATTGATTTGCAAATGTTGAACCACCCTTGCCTCCCATGAAAAAATCCCACCTGGTCATGGTGGATAATCTTTTTAATGTACTGTTGGATTCTATTAACTAGGATCTTATTGAGAATCTTGGCATCTCTATTCATCAGGGATATTAGTCTGAAATTCTCCTTTTTGGTGGGGGTCTTTGCCTGGTTTGGGGATCAGGGTAATGCTGGCTTCATAAAAAGAGTCTGGAAGTTTTCCTGCCATTTCTATCTTTTGAAACAGCTTTTGGTGAATAGGCATTATTTTTTCTTTGAATGAATCAATTCTTTGATTCTCCAGGGAATCCATCAGGTCCTGAGCTCTTGTTTTTTGGGAGGTTTTGATTACTTCTTCAATCTTGTTACTAGATATTGGACTATTCAGGTTGTCAGTTTCTTCCTGATTCAGTTTTGGAATTTTATAGGTTTCCAGGAATGCATCCATTTTGTCTAGATTGTTTAACTTATTGGCATATAACTGTTGATAATGATTTCTTTTCTTTTTTTTTTTAGATTTTATTTATTTGACAGAGATAACAAGTAAGCAGAGAGGCAGGCAGAGAGAGAGGGAGGGGGAAGCAGGTTCCTTGCTGAGCAGAGAACCCGATGTGGGGCTCGATCCCAAGACCCTGGGATCATGACCGGAGCCAAAGGCAGAGCCTTTAACCCATTAAGCCACCCAGGCACCCCAATAATTTCTGATCATTATTCCTATTTCCTTGGTGTTAGTCGTGATCTTTCCCTTTTCATTCATAATTTTATTAATTTGGGTCCTCTCTCTTTTCTTTTGGATTAGTTTGGCCAATGGTTTATTGATCTTATTGATTCTTTCCAAAAAAAAAAACAAAAACAGCTTCTAGTTTTGTTGATGTGTTCTACTGTATCACTAGTTTCTATCTCATTGATCTCTGCTTTAATCTTGTTTATTTCCCTTCTTGTGTGGGGGGTTGATTTCACTTGTTGTTGATTCTCCAGCTCTTTAAGGTGTAAAGAGAGCTGCTGTATTCTGGATTTTTCTATTTTTTTTGGGGGGGAGGCTTGGATGGTAATGCATTTCCCCCTTAGGACCGCCTTTGCTGCTGTATCCCAAAGGTTTTAGACTGAAGTGTCTTCATTCTCATTGGTCTCTGTGAATTGTTTAAGTTCTTATTTGATTTCCTGGTTAATCCAAACATTCTTAAGTAGGGTGATCTTTAGCTTCCAAGTGTTTGAATTCCATCCAAACTTTTTCTGGTGGTTGAGTTCCAGTTTCAAAGCATTATATGCAGGGAATAATCTCAATCTTTTGGTATTGGTTGAGCCCTGATTTGTGACTCAATATGTGGTCTATTCTGGAGAACGTTCCATGTGGGCTCAAGAAGAATGAGTATTCTGTTGTTTTAGGGTGGAATGTTCTGTATATACCTGTGAGGTCCATCTGGTCCAATGTGTCATTTAGTGCTCTTGTTTCTTTATCGATTTTCCGCTTGGATGATCTGTATATTGCTGAGAGTGGGTTGTTAAGATCCCCTACTATTAATGTATTCATATCAATAGGACTCTTTATCTTGATTAACAATTGTCTTATGTAGTTGGCTGCTCCCGTATTAGGGGCATAAATATTTACAATTGTTAGATCTTCTTAGTGGGTAGACCCTTTAAGAATGATGTAGTGTCCTTCTTTATCTCTGACTATAGTCTTTAGTTTAAAATCTAGTTTATCTGATATGAGAATTGCTACCCCAGCTTTCTTTGGAGGCCCATTGGCATGAAAGATGCTTCCCATCCTTCACTTTCAGTCTGGATGTATCCTTAGGTTCCAAATGGGTCTCTAGTAGACAGCATATAGATGGGTTCTGTCATTTTATCCAATCTGCAACCCTGTGCCATTTTATGGGAGTGTTTAGGCTGTTCAAATTGAGAGTGATTATCAAAAGGTATGTTTTTATTGACATCATGTTGTCTGTGATGTCCTTGTTTCTGTAGATTGTCTCTATTATTTCTGTTATATGAGACTCTTGGGTTCTTTCTTTTTTTATAGAACTCCCCTTAATATTTTTTGTAATGCTGGCTTGGGGGTCACATACTCTTTTAAACCTTGCCAGTCTTGGAAGCTCTTTATCTCTCCATCCATTTTGAATGTCAGCCTTGCTGGATAAAGATTCTTGTCTGCATGTTCTTCTCATTTAGTGCCCTGAATGTTTTTCTAGCCCTTTCTCTTGCCAGATTTCTGTGGACTGGTCTGACGTTATTCTGATGGACCTTCCTCTGTATGTAAGGAATCTCTTCTCCCTAGCTGCTCTCAAAAGATCTTGTCTAAAATTATGATTCATCAGTCTTGCAATCAAGTGCCTTAAGGTCTTTCTAGATTCATTCATCTTGGGGGTGATCTTTCTACCTCTAGGACATCAACATGGGTTCCCTTCCCCAGACTGGGAAAATTTTCATGGAGAATTTGTTCAACTATATTTTCTAGTCTTCTTCCTTTCTCCACCCCTTCAGGGATCCTAATAATTCTGACATTGGAACATTTCATGACTTTATTTATTTCCCTAATTCTGTTTTCATGGCTTCTCAGTGTTTGTTCCAGGCCTCCTCCTGATCCTTTTTCTCTCTCTGTTTGTCCTCCAGATCATTAATTCTATCTTCTGCCTTAGTTACCCTAGCTGTTAGAGTATTTAGGTTAGATCGGATCTCATTGAGAGCATTTTTAACTTCTGTCTGGGTGGCTTTCACTTCTACCCTAATTGATTTCATGTTGTCACTAATGGTTTTCTCCAACCTAGCCATTGCCTGGATAATTGTTACCCTGAATTCCCTTTCTGACATACTGTTTATGTCCCTATCCAATGGCTCTGATGGAGAGGGCACAGTCTCTGAATTTTTCCCCTGTTGGGTGTTCCTCCTCCGAGTCATTCTGGTGAGAGGTGGTTAAGGGGATGTGTAGCTGAATATATCAACTGTGATCCAGGCAAGGTGCACCCTGGAACACTTCCGAGCAACCAGAAGTCAACACCAAAAAGAAAGAAAAAAGAAAAAAAGAGATAAAGAGAGAGACAGAAAAAAAACAGAACACCCAACTAGAATGGGCCCCAAAGGTAAGATTTATAAGGTATACAAATAAAAACAGACAAACAAAAAGACTGACAAAAGTAAATGACAAGGAAAAAAAAAAAAAAGAACCCAGCGAAGAGGAGCCCCAAGGATGAGATTTGTATAATACCAGAGCAAAAACAAATACACAGAAACACTGACAGAAGAAAAAGATGGGAGGGTGGTTATAAATCCTCAATGAGGGTGAGGAAGGTTATTGTGATTCTTCCTGGGTGTATCTTGATATCTTTGTAAAAGGACTCAACTTTCCAGAGATAAATGGAGATTAAAACTGGTTTATATATAGGGGTAGTATTGATTAGGGAAAGAGGATTACCTTGAAGTTTATATCTATATGTATATTAAAAAAATAAAATAGAAAGGGAAAAGAAAAACACAGGTATATGTATGAAAAAAGTTCAAGTTAAAAGGTTATTATGGAATATGTTGTATTAAACCTCTAGTTGTAATGGTAAGTAGGCTAAAAAAATTAAAAAGAACAAGAATAGTGAGAACGAATTAAAAATTAAAGTTGTATTTATGAAATATACAGGTTTTAGGGCAATACTGGGAGCTTAATATATTATTTTCCCCTGGGGTTTTACAGTTTTATGGGAACCCTGTGGTGGTTGTCCTCTCATTCTTTTGTCTGGCTTTCTGGGGGAGGGACCTGACGCATTGTTTTTCAGTCAGTCTTGCTTGGGTTGAGTCCTCCTGCCCCCTATCAAGGGGCTGGGCTCTGTGGAAACCGGTTTTTTAGGCTTTTGTTCTCCAGAGGTTTTTGTTCTTTGGCAGCTTTTTGCAGCTTTTCAGAGGTTTAGTGGAAAGCAAGCTGCACTCAGACCTCCGTCTCAGAGAGAAGCCTCAGTCCACTCCCCTCTGGGTGGTCCAGAGCACACAGATTTCCCCTCTGCAAGCTCTGCTGAGCCATCAACCTCCCACAGGCAGTGCACATCCCCAGACACCATCTCAGGGGTCGCCTGAAGCGCCTGCCTATCCCTGCACCCCCATTCCAAAACCACAATCGATAATGACCCAGGGAGCCCACTTTCAGTGACTGCCTTTGCCAGGACTGCTGTCTGGGGTAGTTCCTTCAAGTCTGGGCTGAGAGTGTTCAGACTCTCCACTGGTCCTGGAGACCACTGGCTAGCACCCTCACAGAGCATTCTCAGGCATGGGTGGGGAGCGTCATTCAGACCCCACAATGGGTTGATTCTGGTGGCTCCCTCCCCCTTCTGTTTATCCTCCAATATCAGTCCTATGGTTCCCAGTATGCTTTATCCCTCCACTGACCTCTTTTGCCTCCCTAGAGATCCAAAAGTGTATAATCCTACATCTCAGGCTGATTTCATGGGTGTCCAGAGTGTTCTGGTAGATAATTAGCTCACTTTAGGGGACCGGCTGAAACAGGGTCTTCTACATCTCCACCATCTTGCCCCTCCTTCAATACTGCATTTTTAATTGAGGTTGAATTCATGCAAATCTTTGTTGAGTATACTAATTTATACAGACCTAGACATTCAATTTACCACCCAAGAAAGTATGACAAGAATAATGTCATAGTAAAGAGACTGTTATTTTTATGCTTAACTGTGAAGGGATGCTGCTTCTCCTTGTGTGTGTAGACTTAAATCCTTAAAAAATAATCTTTGATGTCACTTAGAGTTGAAAATAAGTATTTTTTTAATCTGACCATGCTCTCATAATACAAATATACAATGTTCCAAATATTATTTAACCCCCTATAGCTCAGATGGTTTTATAAAATAAATCTTTCTGGATCTTAACTTTCAGACCTGTTTAATTTATTTCTTCCCATTCTACTCACTGCAATTCACTAGTGACACCCTAAAGCGACCTTCACTGCAAGCTATAGAAACAACATACAGTCTGCTCCCCTCCGCAGCATTTCTCTTCTCTCTGGGGTACCAGGAGGTACCAGGGCTCTATCTTTGCATCTGCCAGACTGTGATTTGCCTCCTTCCTCCAAACCAGATCTCTTCTATACATTTTTTCTTCATTTCATCAAAGTGAAGCAAAAATTACAAGTAATCATGAAAAAGATCAGTCAAAAGTTTGCACTTCCCCTTTAATCCCTGTTGGACCCAATGCCAAGTAATGTCGGTTTGTTTTTTTAATGTGGTTATTAGAAAACTTGAAATTGCTGTGGCTGACATTGGTGGCTTGCATTATATATCTGTTGGACAACACTGATAAACACTCAATCCTCCTGCCTCTGCCCTGCCTCTACAGATGTATTCTTTCAACCACACAGAGTCCTGAACTTTAGAATGTACTGATTCTTTTTGGGGAACATAGAGCAAAAGAACTGCCCACAACTTGTAGATGAACCTACGTGAACACAAACCTTCCTGAGTGATGTTCCATGTGAGGAGATGGGAATTTTTCTCACCCTTTTTTATTACTTTTCATTGGAAAGAAACTATGGCCCCATTATGACATCCTTTCACTCAGTTACATCAGCTGGGACATAGAAGCATGGGAGAGTCTTCTTTTTTTAGAAGCATAAAAAGCAAAAAAGCATGATCCCTAAAGAAAGAGGAAGGTTTAGGTAGGAATTCTGCCAAAGTCACATGTGTTCCTCCTTGACACAGATCTAATCTGTGGCCAGAGAACCTGGACAGAGAACCTGGCCAGAGAAGGACAGACCAGCTCCAAAGTCAGTCAAAGGCATCCATTTCTGTTAGAAGTAAAAAGAGAGATACTAAAAACATAGGCCTCCGCCAAACAGGATTTTTGAAAGTGTCTTCCATGAAAGACTCCTTGACTTCTCAGACCAAAGAGGCTAACACTATGTCATCTGTACACTGCACTCTAAATATGTTGGTGAAAAGAACACAGTGCATCCTTTTTCAGAAGTTTCCAAAAATAGCTAATTATCAAGATTATCAAGGAGCTTTTCAAAAACCACAAATCCCCTCGGTAAGGATCTCTGGGGGTGAATTAATATGAACCAATGGCCAGAGTCTGAATGGTACCCACCTTTCATTCTGGGCAAAGAGAATTCTTTTTTTTTTTTTTTTAAGATTTTATTTGTTTATTTGACAGAGAGAGATCACAAATAGCAGAAAGGCAGGCAGAGAGAGAGAGAGGGAAGCAGGCTCCCTGCTGAGCAGAGAGCCCGATGTGGGACTTGATCCCAGGACCCTGAGATCATGACCTGAGCTGAAGGCAGTGGCTTAACCCACTGAGCCACCCAGGCGCCCCTGGGCAAAGAGAATTCTTAAGGGAATAAAATTAAAGAGGCCAGCTTCTGTCCCCACCTTCTTTGATAAGTTCTTTGTTTATATGCTGCGGAGGAAAAAAGGGTGGGATGAGACATTGTGCTAAGAACTAAAATTTGGACATATGTTAAGGCACATATACAACACAGAATGATTCATGGATTGTACTCAGCAAGCCTATAGTGTATAATATATCCAAACAGTATTAATTGCCAGATACACTGAGACATACATTCCATGTGTTGTTCTCACAGTGTTTTAAAAACACACTAGTGCACATTACGAGTCTATCCTTAAAATCAATGCCTGGGGATGTAATACCATGTCTGGGAGACATCAGCAGCTTACCAAACAAAGGGAAGAAAGCCGAAATATAAGGTAGACTGAATATGTTATTTTTACCCATTAGCTGCCCTCTTCCCATTGTGAAGATGTTTCTCCCTGATCCATGTAATATGGAAGGAAATGTCATTTACAGGGCCTTTCCTGACCATTATCCACAAGAGTGAGCAAGTGACCCAAGCCTTGCCAACCCTGAGCTTCCAAACTGCGGTTGGTTCAAGATCCAACCTCCAAGTAAAGTCAACTGTTGACTGTTTCTCTTCTCTTTGGCGCTGTAACCTGAGAAAACCTTGAAGCCTAGAGCTCTTCCACATCCTTTTACTCTTTCCTAGTTAAACACCAGCCATGGTTTGGTGTGATTGGCCTGAGCCCCAGCTTCAGATATGGACCCAAAGGGTAATCTGGTAAATGTAATCTGATCATCCTAGACACAGTGACTGGTCCCATCAGCAGGAATGTGCAGGACTTCTGTTTAACAGCTGAGGTCTCCTCTTGTCCTGGACAGTATGGTGGACCTATGTGATACCTGAAGCTGCCACAGCCATTTCATTACCTAAGAGAAATTAGCAAGGGAATGTAGTCAAGATGAAGGAGAACAAAATAGAGACAGGGAGATAAATCCATGATCAAACCTCACTCAAGCCTTATCAACCTCCGGAATGTAATACTTAGTTTTGTAAACAATGTAACCATGTAATTTTGCTATTTAAGTCAGTTTAATTATATTCTCTATTATTTGCAACTCAAAGTACTCAAAACTGGTAGAGTTTGGTATTAAGAATGGGATACCTAAAAGGAAGACTAAAAAGAAGACTAAAAAGAAGAGGGCCAGCAGAGGGCAACGGGGAGCCCAGTGTTCCAGTATGGAGGTTGGCAATCCTCAACTGAAGGCAAAGTGTCAACTGACTTTTATCACCTTAATTGCACTGTAGTTTTCTTCACAGTAAAGAACCTTTCTCCCAAAGCCATATCTCTATCAAAAGCAGAAAAATATAAGATAGCAGACAATACTGCTGGTTTTAAGAAAAAGGAGGGAGGGATCTCTGGGCCTGCTATATTCATTTACATTATGGTCTGATCTCTATAGGCATTTGAATTTACATAGCCTGGAGTAGCTATACACCAGATGGCAAGTGGTGTGTGTGTGTGTGTGTGTGTGTGTGTGTGTGTGTGTAGGGCAGTGGTCAAGGAATGGCAGGGAATTGAACTATGTTATCCCTGAGGTCTTAGAATTCTATAGCTTAAAAATACAGTATATATGATAGATCTCATTGATTTCCTTGGACAACATTTATTCCTTTTCTTTTTACATTTATTCCTTTTAGGTAATGAAGGCATGCATGAAATCAGAAGGATATTATGACCAAGAGAATATCATCATATCACAAAGTTTTGAAATTATTGTTGTTAATAATATTTAACTGTTTCAAATATTCTCATTCTTGAACTTATATGGGCTCTATCAAAAAAGCTCATGCTACTCAGGATTCTAAGACTGCATTTCCAATACTTCTACCTCCTGAGTCAGGACCAGACTGAACCATTTTTTTTTTAAATGATCACAAATCAGGTGTTCACAAAAACATACCAGGCAAAACTCCATGTGATTTTATGTGAAAGACAGTGAAAGATGGAATTGATGGTAAATTGGTGCTTTCTCTTTGGTTGAGAAAAGTAAAGAATGGGTAACAGTGTGATCATAAACAGGAGAGAAAGACCCTTCCAAGGCTGAGCACAGCTCTGTATGATGAGTGAGAAGTAGGAAGCCCAGGGTCAAGGAGTGAGACTCCCTGGCCTGAATCCATCTCCACCACTTACTACCTAGGAAACCCTGTACAAGTTATTTACCCTCACTCAGTCTCCCTTTTTCCTATGTTGAATAGAGCTTCTTTAGCAGTGTCCCATAAAGTTGTGAAGATTACATGGGCTAATCAAGTTAGAACAGCATCTGGCACATAATAGTTCTCAATAAGTATCACTATGTCCCTAACCTCTAAATGTTGACATTTTTCAAGACACCAGGAATATCAAGTTATATTATGGGTTTCCATAACCTGTTGTTTGTAGGGTACTTCCGATCACTTTCTTAGAATTAGTTAACTTCTCCTGCTGACCTGGATTTTTGTTAGAAGATCTATAAAAGTGATTCCCTTGACTATTTCTCTGCACCATTTCTTAAATGTCAGTTTCTGGGAATGTCTGAACAATGCCTGAATTACATAGTTCCATGTATTAAGTTAATTATTTTTGTTAAATGTCTTCATTATCAAACACTTATAAGCCTAAGACACAAGGCAGTGGCTGATGACCACATTGCCCTTTTGCTTTATAACAAAACTCTCCTCAAGATAGTATAAGGAGATACTTCTTCAGGCCTAGGGATTTTCCTGTATAAACAGGATGTATGTCAAGGCTAAAAATTGGGTTACTGTGCAAATAGGGGAAAAGCAATGAGAACATTACTTATAATCCTATTTTTAGTTCCACTGCCTTCCACACTGCTGCCAGAGCGATATCAGAAACACAGATGGAATTGTGTTATTCTACTGCTTAATAGTCTTCAAATGGCTCCTCACTTCCTAGAAAATGTCCAAATTCCTTAAAAGCCCAAGGCTTTAAACAATCTGGTTTCAATCTGCCCCTATAACCTCATCTTTACTCATTCCTTCCTCTACATCCGTATTCTGACTTCTGAATACACCATGTACTTGTTCGTTTCAATTCCTTTTCTTATGTGACTCCCACAACTGCAATACCTTCCTTATCTGGCATACCATCATCTGCCAAGCTAAACTGATATGCGATCTGTGTTATGCTTCATGCTTATTTCATCTCTTGCTGGCCCAAGAAGAATTAATCATTTCTCTCTCTGACTTTGTAGAGGACTCCTTTCAAGTACTATGCCATGGAGAAAATATGAGGTCAAAACAGACATCATCCTTGTCCCTCATGGAGCCTGAAGTCTCATGGCAAGTCAGGTTTTAATGATATCTCACAAATATAAGTTAAACCATGATAAGAGGAAATGGTGTTTTAGGATCATTGAGGCACTAAATTTTTTTTTAAAGACTTTCCTAAAAGATCTGAAGAATAGTGGTAAACTACATGAAGAAAGGCAGGAAGGGTAATAAAATCATATGCAAAGTCCCCATAGGCAGGAAAGTTCATCAAAGTGCAAGAGCTAAAAGGCCAGGGCAGTGGGGATGGAAAGATCATTAAGAAGCCTACAGATGTGGGGCACCTGGGTGGCTCAGTAGGTTAAGCCTCTGCCTTCGGCTCAGGTCATGATCTCAGGGTCTTGGGATCGAGCCCTGCATCGGGCTCTCTGCTCCGCGGGGAGCCTGCTTCCCCCTCTCTCTCTGCCTGCCTCTCTGCCTACTTGTGATCTCTCTCTGTCAAATAAATAAATAAAATCTTGAAGAAGAAAAAAAAAGAAGCCTACAGATGATGGACCCTGGAGAATAACACAAGAGTTTTTCTTCTCAACCCTTTACATTCATCTATTCTAATTAATCCTTTGTCTCTAGAGAAAGATAATATGAAATGCCAAGAGAACTCAATATAGAATTTGTCAGATTTTCAATATTCTATTACTGCTAATTCTTAATGAGAAGGTCGACCAATTACTGAAGACTTCTTACAGCATTCACAAATAAAATTTCTCTATTTGTGGGGTGCCTTTGTGGCTCAGTCGGTTAAGCATCTGACTCTTGATTTCGACTCAGGTCATGATCTCAGCGTCATGAGATTGAGCCCCATTGGGCTCCATGCTCAGCAGGAAGTCTGCTTAAGATTCTCTCTCTCCCTTGCCCTCTGCCCCTCCCCCCCTCTTTAAGATAAAGAATAAATAGATTTTTTTTAAAAATGTTCTGGGGTGCCTGGGTGGCTCAGGTGTTAAATAGCTGCCTTTGGCTCAGGTCATGATCCCAGGGTCCTAGGATTGAGCCCCGTATCGGGTTCCCTGCTCAGTGGGAAGTCTGCTTTTCCCTCTCCCACTCCTCCTGCTTGTGTTCCCTTTCTCCCTGTTTGCTGTGTCTCTCTGTCAAATAAATAAATAAAACCGTTAAAAAAATGTTCTTTGTCTTTTGTAGTCCTTTATATACTGCCCCTAACTGTTTATGAGTTACAAAATCTGTAAGCTCAGCATCCGGGGCTGCCATTGCTCAAAAAATAAAGTAACAACTTGTTTTCACTGACAGGAGTAAGTCAGCCCTTCTGCCAACATCCTCCACCAGTACACCCTGACATACATACCCTGTATAACCTGTAGAAGACAAATAAACTAATTGATAAGAAAATTAATTGCCCCAAGTTTACTCCAGGTTATATTCCTCACAAGATTTCCAGTGTCATTGGTCGTAGAAAATTGAGTATATCGCTCTAAAAGTAAATTCTTTAAAAAATTCCTCAAGAGACTGATTTGCCAGAGACTTTTCACAGTAACAATGAGGGAGACAGCCAACTCTCAGGGTTAATTACAAAAACAAGAGCTTTTCTGGATCATGGATTTGAGGGTACTTTGTGACTATTTCTTTTAGGAAAGACATATCTGAATCCGATGTGCATTACAAATGCATTTAGAAAAAGCAATGATTTGGGGCATCTGGGTGGCTCAGTTGGTTGAGCAGCTGCCTTAGGCTCAGGTCATGATCTCAGGGTCCTGGGATTGAGTCCCACATGGGGCTCCCTGTTCAGTGGGAAGTCTACTTCTCTCTCTGTCCCTTGCCCAGATTGTGCTCTCTCTCTCTCTCAAATAAATAAATAAAATCTAAAAAAGAAAGGAAGAAAGAAAGAAGAAAAGAAAGAAAGAAAGGGCATGATTTGATATTTATTCCACTTACTCATGCAACAGATATTTAAGTATTTACCTTGGCTTCATCTATATGACAACTGTAGTCAGAAATGCTATGCATTTATGATCTATGTATTTTATTTCCTTAACTCGGACAACTGAAGAATCATAGAAAATGAAAGTTATTTTCTATAAGACTTGCATATCTGTTTTATCTACTTGATCTTCAAATGCACACATAGCAGATATGAATTTCCATTTCATGATTGAGAACACTAGCATTCCATAATTAATTTTAGTGATGGTCCCAGCAATGATCGATGGATCAGCAGGAATTGTGAAGATGAGTCCAGAACCAAAGCACTTCATCACTTTTGATAGAATCAGAACAAAACTTTCCATTCCGTTTATGTGAGGTAGGTTACAGAGTAAAGCAAATATGTAACTGGTCCCTCTCAATCCTAAAATTAGGGTGTTTTGTGTTTTTACTTAATGCTTTTGTTGGAGCTTCTCTCTAACCATCCAGGACAAGAAGTTCCAAAGCTTAAACCTTTGGGGCAGGGGGAAGATGGAGTCATAGCAGATAGCACTGTGTTCAATATTTGCTGGTAACCCTTCTTATTACTATAAAGGAGACATCACCTATTTGCTCACAAGCAGACAGTCCTCAACTAGACACACGAATGCATTGTTACAGTGTCTCCTACAAGTTCAACATCATATTCTTTCTGTTCTTTTTAAAGTGAACCTTGTAGGACAGTTGCCTGGATACCAAGACTCCAACTTGTACTGCAGTAGTTCATACTTCTGTCTCCATCTGTCGAGTATTTAAGTCTTTACAATCTCAAACACTAAACCTAGAATTTACAATCATAGGGAAACTAAATTCCCTCCAAAGAGAGATGGTGGTTTCTTTTCTCCCCTCATTAAATCACAGTTTTGCAAATAGCTGTCTTTGTGATTTTGGACAACACAGATTCCTCAGTATTTTATTTTCAACCAAGGGTTACCCTGCTTCTTGTGTTCGTATATGTTTAGATTACCTTTTTGAAAATAGTGCATTTGCAACAAGATGACCTTTTAAAAACCAGATCCTCAAGAATTTTGAAATTCTTATGGGTAGAAGTTGTAAACAAACCAAAAATTGACGTTTAAAACCTGAAAAAATATTTTCTCTTACAGGGTATCATAACTAATTCTCTTTTGAGACTTGCTAATTTCTTTTTTCTTACAAATGAATTGCCACACTTAGCTATACAAATAAAAGCCAAAAATTAATCAGTTCTCTTTGGAGGGAGGACGAGTCTGAAGCCCCATAAACCCTTATGTTGGCATTATGAATGACCAACTAGCAGTCCATTGCTACCATAAGCTGGATGGGGTCTCTGCAGACATTGTTGCTTTTTTGGTGGACAGCCAAAGGAGCTGAGAAAAAATGTTTTCCTTTGAAATTTAGTGTGCACTCTGCCTACAAATTGTTACTGGTTTATGTGAAGAAATTGTATTCTTGTTTGAGCACAAATTCTTAGACAAGATGAGAAGCTGAAATCCAGAAAACTGGGAAGAGATTCTTCAAATCAAGTTGGAAAAAGGACTCAAAAGAAACTTGAAGGAACCTAATGAGTTTCAAGCAGAAACAAGCTGTTAATGTTCTCCTTGTCCTATTTCATATGAGACAACCCAGACTTTGAGAGATACACCTATTTTGGACCATTATGCTCTGAGATGATTAATTTATTGAGACCAGCATATGAAGCCACAACCACATCCTGCAAGTACAGTTGGGCATTTCCTTGAAGGCAGTGGATTTCCCACTGTCAATCACTTGAGAGAAAGTAGTTCCAGAAACAGGAGATGAAAGTCTTGGACTTTGGTGAGGGCAAAAATTTCTTACTCATTCCTTGCCTCATGGCTATTTGTAATAAACCGACAAGTAAAAGACAAATTCCCTTGCTTTCCTGGTAATGAGGATCAAGCCATTACCAGCTACATGGAAACAGCCTGGGGAACAGCCCTATTTATACTAGAACTAAACATGTAAGTCCTGGTAAGATTTCCTGGTAGAAGAAGTCTGAATCTGTGGATTCTGAAAGTCATCCCACCCAGTAGCATTTGTGCATTTTTGTGTGTGTGCTAAACTTCCTTTTGAGTATATCCAAACATAGTAAAATCTAGTTAAAAGTTACTGTCTGATGGATGACCCCCAGAATGGTGCCGTAAGAACATCCTAAAAATCTGCTCTTCTATAAACACAGCAAGAACACTGGCAAAAAAAAATATTAAAATCAAACTATTCAGAACTCTGGAAATTAACTAAAGACTTGCAACAATCCAAGGAGTTTTATTCAAGAAAATGGCTGAATCTCAGAATGAACTGTGAGTTTTGTGACATTTTAACTTGTTCTAATCCTGTCTGCCTCTCCCCAGCTCTATCATATCCTTGAAAAACAAGAGCCTAGGCTGTCGCTTGTTGGCATTTACAACAACTGTAAGTACCAACAGCCAAGCAGTCACTGGAGGGAGAAGAATGTACTTGAAACTCCTCAACAGCCCATCCCCAGAAAACTGTCATGATTTGACTGGTCTGGAAGCTTACTGAAAAGCCTCGTTCTCAAGGCTGGTCTTGTTTGGTCTGTGAGAGCAGCTCTATCCCTAGAGTATTTGATGAAAGCAATCAGCAACAATTATATAACATTACAGTTCCTGCGGCAGCATTTCCAGTTGGGGATAACAAGAGGCTGACCACAAAACTTGAAAAGAAAAACTGGGAAATGAGATATCCACAGAGAGACTCGAAAAACTTCTGTATATTTCTGAGATTCTAGAAGGCCAGACCCACATTCAGGAGCTATATGCACGCCCAGGAAAGACTTGAGAAGACCCTAATCTTTCACATCTAACATATTTTGAGGCTATTCACAAGCAGGAAGTGAAGGCGAAGACAGAGTTGCAAACTGCCTACTGAAGTATTGACATTATGCCCAACACATACAGAGAGTTCCTCAGCAGAGGCTGAGAGACCTTCTGATTCAAGGAACTTTAAGAAATCTGTCTGATCCTTAGCTCACCACTAAGAAAATCCACTAGAGACTCCAGGGCTGCACATGACAAAGAATACAGACCTAAGAAAGTCACTAAACAAATAGCAATAACAAAAGGAAAGGCCAACAATCTGATTTTTAGCATCACAGCATATTAAGTGTCCCATTTTCAACAAAAAAAAAATTATAAAAAGGGCATACACACACACACACACACACACACACACACACACTCTTCAGGAAATTATAGTCAAACACACAGGGGGAAAAAGTCAATGAAAACTATCCCTATAAGACCCAGGCAGTGAACTTACTGGACAAACCCTTTAATTCTGCTATTATAAATATTTTTTTAAAAAAATCTAAAAGAAATCATGTCTAAAATACTGAAGGAAAGTATGAGAATAATATCTTACCAAATATTGAATAAGGAAAAAGAAAAAAATCAAGTAAAAATTCTGGATTTGAAAATCCAGTGTAGGGTCTCAATGAAATGAAAAATCCAGTGTAGGGTCTCAACAGCACATTTGAAGTGACAAAGGAAAGAATCAGAAAATTTTAAGACAGGATAAATAAGATTATTCTGCCTGATGAACAGAAAAGAAAAAGGATAAAGAAAGAAGAATAGCTCTTCAGAGGTCTGGGGGATATTATCAAATGTATCAATGTATGCATAATGGGAGTCCCAGAAAGAGAAAAAGGAAAAAGAGGCAGAAAGAATACTTGGAGAAACAGTAGTCCAAAAATGTCCAAATTTGATGAAAACTATCAATATGCACATCTAAGAATCTCAACAAACTCAAGTAGAATTAAATTCAAAGAGATCCTACCCTACACACATTATACTCAAAGTACCAAAAAGACAAAAAGAGAATCCTGAAAGCAGCAAGAGAAAATTGATTCATTATATACAAGGATTCTCAACAAGATTAAGAGCTGACTTCTAATCAAAAACCATTGAGGCCAGAAAAAGATGAGATGACATATTCAGAGTATTGAAAGGAAAAGAACCTGTCCACCAAGAATTAGTACCTTCACAACTGGTCTTCAAAAATGAAGGAGACATTTTAAGACACCCTCAGATAAACAAAAAATGAGAGAATAATTTCCAGTCAACTCATGACCACCAACAGGCCATCTTACATTACTTATACATCATGGCCTAAAGTTTATGTCCCCATCATTGCTCTTCTTATCTTATACTTGAAACACTTGTATCTGTCCTTTTATTCCAAACTAAAAATTGTGCTATAGCCCAATTACATTAATGGGAATTGATACACACTTATGAAACTTTAATGTAACCAAGCATCAGATTTAAAAGTACACTTTCTCCTATTTTGATTTGAAATGTGGATGTATTTCTGCCTGAGTCTAGAAGTATGTCCATAACATAATTTATTCTTTCCCTAAATGTATTTATGTATCTAGCAAGTAAGAATCAAGAGAAATGGAAAGGGGGACTAACTATAACCACTTTCTAAAATTCACAACAAATTTTCATTAACTCCTAACAGTTGGTAGGCTAGTGCACTTCAAAAAAAAATGTTCATTATTTGAGAACTCTGAGTACAGACTCGGCTTATCTTTAGCAAAGATGCTTTAAAAAAAATAAAAAATCGAGCACCATATTCTACCTGCCCATCTGGATATGCCCAGCCTCAGTTCCAGCAACTTTGACAATTGTTTTCAGACCAACCTCATCTTCCATTCCTTGAACTCCATGCCAGAGAGTTCTTGGGATATGTCGTGCTCTTTTAAACTCAGTGGCTCCATTGACATAGTCAGATTCCTCATCTTTTAAGACCAAAATATCCCCTCTTACATAAATTCTTTTCAGACATTCTGGGAAATTGGTCACTTCCTCCTCTGAAGGTCCACTTCTGCTTTTATTTTCTGTAAGAATTTATCACATTATACAATAATTATCTGCCCCAATGAATGCTACCATTAGACTCTGATCTCCTCCAGAAATGGCACTTCTCATGGATCTCTGTGTCCCTGACCCTCAACACAGTAACCAGAAGGGACTCAGTGAGGGTTGGCTCCATGAATTACTTGAAATAGGTAACTAAATTTTACAATGAATAATAAGTATAAAAGCCTATAACAGAATAATTGTGGGTCCTTACCATAACAGTTTCCAACACCAGCCCCCTGCTAATAATGTACTCTATGATAATCCATCAATGTAAAAATCCTGTGTTCATTCATGACTACTATTCATACAGACGGGATGTGAGAAGTCAATGCTCATATCTAGGGTACTTTACCCTTGTTTTACTTATTTGAACAAACATATGAAGCAGTACCCTTGAGAAAGAATTGATGCTAACCTCAACAACTTGATCGTTCATGTTAATCTGTGCCTGATCAATTCCCTCACAAGTATTGCAAATAGGTCTAGGTATGTCGGACTCTGAGGATGAATGCAGGTCTCCCAGGGAATGTAGTACACATGCTCACGTAAATTTGAGAACCAGAATTAACCATCTCATGATTCTAAACACATGTACCCTATTACATAGCACAACACTTGGCATATGGTAGATAATCGATGTGTGTTATGTCAATTAAACACAGTGGTCTTGATTTAAATAGTATAATTATCTCCTGTATCTTTCTCTACATTTTCCCCCTTTTCTATCGCTAGTCAAAGGCAGGTTCTCTCTTTCAGCACATATTCTCAGCAAGGAACTAAATCCTTTTTCAGAATGATTTTCTATAGTTATTCCTCCTGAGATTAGTTCAGCTTCCATTGCCAGCATTTGATGCCTCAAATAGAAATCCTTTTAGTTTCCCATTTCAGAATTTGCACTGAAATAGTAAGGAGTTTAATCTGCTCACACAGAAATAGTATCTTCTCATTGGGCTCACAGCCATTGCGAGCTTTCTTAAATTCACTCTCAAGACTTTGCTAAATGATTTTTCTGCAACACAGTCATAAAACTGCTTGTCTCCCAATTTTTCTCCAACTTTTTTCTTTTCTAAAACTGTTAGTGTTTATATTTCCACAGTCGACTATCATTTACATTTCTTTCCCTGAGATGTACTCCTCGGGCTAAGGATCTGTCACAAGAATGTTATCTTCTCTTAGCCTACTTTTAAATAGTATGGAGTCACCTTTTTGTCTGTGTCCAAGTAGAAGTCAGTGTAATCAAGAAATTGGAAAAGAGAAGTACGTCTTTACATCCTGTTAGTGATGGGTTGTTTGGAAATAATTATACCTGTTATATGAGAAAAATTCTAAACATTTCTCTATGCAAAATTTTATATGAATTCATGTTGGTAGAACATCAGTTTTATATATATTATTTTGGACTGCTACGACAAAACACTGCAAATTGGGTGGCTTACAAAACAGACATTTCTCAGAGTGCTGGAGGCTGGGAAGTCCAAAATCAAGGTACTAGCAGATTTGGTTACAGATGAGAGCACTTTCCCGGGTACAGACGGCTGCCTTCTCACTGTGTTCTCACATGAGAGAGGGTGAGCAGCCCTCTGGTGTATCTTCTTATAAGAGCACTAATCTCATCATGAAGGCCCTGCCCTTAAGACATATTTAAACCTGATTATCTCTCAAATGTCCCATTTCCAAACTACTACACTGGAGATAAGATCTTCAATATATGAACATTGAGGGGACACAACTCCATCCATAGATAAACATCACCTTATAAAAAGAATAAATTATAGTTCAAACGCAGCCAACTCACTCTTCCTTTATAGTGAATATCTTATCATTCTCATTAAGATTTAATCAAAATTTCTGAAACGGTAAAATTTTTTAAATGACTGCTAATATAACTAATGACATTTCAGGTCTTTTTTTTGCAAGGAATTACTTTTATGAATTTTATAATTCATTGGACTTTGAGATATCACTACTGAAAAAAATTATAAGAGTGACAAAGCAAAATAAAATGAAGATACAGAACAACTGGAATTCCTGTATGTTGTCAGTGATATACTGAAACTGGTGCTCATTTATACTCATTTATAAGAGTGAACAAGGAAATACTAAAAATAAAAGTCTCTCAACAGTAGAATGGATGGAGAAAAAAATTGTGGTGTAGCCATGCAATGGAATACTGCATAGCAAGAAAGAGAGTGAACTGATATCCCATAAATGAATCTCAGACATAATCAATGAGCAAAGGCAGCTAGACAAAGAAGAATGCTTCTTTTTCACTTATATGAATTTCAAAAACTGATAAAATAATCCCTGCTGATAAATATCAGAACAGTTGTCATCCTTGAGTGGGAGGAGGCATGAGGGAGTCTTCTGGGGCTAGAAGTGTTCTATATCTTGATCTGGGTGTTGGATACAGTCATATGTTGTATATTAAAATTCCTCAGGTATACACTAAAGATATATGTACTTCATGGTACACAATCATACCTCAATAAATATTTAAAATAATTTTAAAAATGGATCAAAAATATGATTAACAACCTGATCCACACTGTAACCCAACAGATGCCTAGACAATGGTGAACCCTGTGCTCCTCAAGAGTAACTCACTGCTTTGTCCACTGACTTCTCCAAAAGATGCCCTTATGAAATTCCACACACATGAAAGCCAAATCATGACCTCAAGGCTCTCTGGGAGCCTTCATCTAACTCTGGCAATAATGCACTTTTCTTATAAAATTGGGTTTCCACTTTGTCACTCAGCTCCAAAAATAAGTAAGTCACTGTATAACAATCTATACATATAGTCTGTGTCCATATTTCATTTAGATCATTCAAAATAGGACGTTTGAGAGGAAAAGGAAATACTGTTAATAATTACTCAGGGACACCATTCTTAAACCACAATTGTCTTAGATGAACTGGATGTGTGGTCATATTTTGTACAGCTGGTAAAACTATAAAGAAAAGCAAGGAAAACATTAACACAAATTTCAGGATGGTGGTTTCATTTGGACAAAAATGAGGTTGCCATGAGGAAGGAACACAGGGATCTTCAAAGTTTCTCTCCCAATTAACATCTCATACACACACACACACACACACACACACGTGTGTGTGTGTGTGTGTGTGTGTGTCTGTTCATCTGCTTTTTAAACCACAAATATGCGTTTATATACTCCTTTACACACAAAAAAAAATTCATAATAAATTTTTTAGGTTAGATTTAAAAGCAATCACAAAACCCAAAATTAAGGTAACAGGGATAGGTATAATGTGGCTTATCCTTGCCATTACGGTAAAGAGTTCAACTCACTGATTGGTGTTTGGTTATATCCATATTTTTTACAGGAAATAGGATTTATCAGTGGGCATGAATAAGGAAGGGGCAGTGCCAAGGTTTTCATGAGTGCAGTGCCAGAAATTTGTCCAGGAGGCCATGACTAAGGATGTATTTGATATCCCAGTCATCTGGAATGAGCTACTTTTCAACCACCATGTCTTCAAATTCATCTACATTAAACTTACTAAAGCCCCACTTCTCAACGATGTGATTTTCTGGAGGCCAGAGAGCTTGAACTTGGCCCTATACAGGGCTTCAACCACACATTTCTTGTTCTGCAGCTTGATCAGTATGGACCCTGGACATTGTACTCTAGGGCTTTCTAAAGGCACCTCACATACCTGTCTGAAGCCTCTTGGTTCCAACACAGGACAAAATCTTGTTGATATGGATGACATGGAAGGGGTGAAGCCATACTTGGATGTGAAAGCCATATTTGCCACAGCCTTTCACCGTGTACTTTTTGGAATGTTTCCAGGGCTTCAAAAGAGACTTGTTCATATTCATCTAACACTATGTGGCCAAGGTGTGGGAACTCATCTGCTTTTGCCTTCTTCCATCCTGGGTCAAAGATGTGGATCTGGGCGTCAGGGACATCTCTGCAGATGGGAGACTTTGGATATGGCTTGTTCTTACAATATTGGTAACACCAGCAAGGCAGTGACCCATAGCAACACTATAACCTTCTGTGGGGTCCCAAAGGGAGAGAAGAGGTTGTATTCACATTTTTTTTTGTAATGTCTTTGTTTGGAAAGGAATTCTTTTATGCAAAACCACCAGTTATTTGGGCTACAATTTTATTTAAAAAAAAAAAAACCCAAGTTTTAAATATTAAGTCAGGAGTTGTTCTTTGGGTATAAATATGAAGAAGCTTCAGGTTATATACTACAGATATGTTATAGCCCAAGCAGATTCTCAGCTAACATTGAAAAGTAGGATGTTGATTTTTCTCTTCCTCTTCCATCCCTTTTCCTTGAAGATAGTGTCATGGCCAGGGGCCAAACATGTGATAGGATCAAGGAAGTAGCAATGTGGTTGGTATAGTATTACATATAAGTAGTTGAGCACATAAATACATATATTTATCATAATAGGAGTCAGATTCTCAATGAAATACAAGGCTATATTAGCTGCCAAGATAGGGAAGAGCTATTTTGGAGAATAGGAAAGCAAGCATGCTGAAAGGTACAAATGTCACACAGAGTTCAGTGGCCATTTGAGCTTTGTATTGGTTTCTTATTACTGCTGTAACAAGTTACCAATCACTTGGTGGCTTAAGACAACACAAATTTATTGTCTTAAATTCTAGAGATCGAACTATGAAATGAATTTCACTGGGCTAAAATCAAAGTGTTAGCAAGGCCATATTCCTTCTGGAGCCGCTAGGAGAAAATCATTTTCCTCACATTTTCCCACTTCTAGAGGCTGCCTGCATTCTTTGATCATGATCCATACCCTCCCCCCTTCAAAGCCAGCTGTATAGCATCAAATCTGTCTTTCTCTCTCTGACCTCTGTTTCCATTGCCACACTTCTTACTCTGCTTCTACCTTGGTTATTACATCGCCTTCTGTGAATCTGGTTTGAGACATGGGCATCTTTGTTGGGGAGGATTATTCTTTCTATCACATGCTATGACTCTGAAATGAGAATAGTAAGAAAAAAAAGTTGTACTTTTCTATGGCTGCTGGGGGGCCAAAGAAGCAGGAAGCAGAGGACTTGGCTTTACCAGGACTATAATTCTGCCAACCCTGGAGGGAGAAAGGGAAAGAAGGCAATTCTGGTGATGAATCTTAGAATCTTAAGTTGTACAGGAAAGAAAGAGAAGACCGGGTGGAGGTAGAAGGGAGGGCTGTTAATGAGATAAGACCAATGGGCTAAAGATCTCATAGGGTCAAAGAATTGCTGAATGGGATGGCTACAACAGACTAGTAGATGCGAGGAGTCAAGATTTCAGCAGTGTTCATTCATGATATGGATGACGTCACATCATGAATGTGGTGTGAAAGGGTGCCCACAGGAAAGGATGGCTAAATTGGGACAAAAGAACATTTACTGGATGCAAGGGCATCACTTCCACTTATTTTAGAAAAGCTGTAAAAAGGGAACTCATGGAATCAAGGAGGTGAAGGTGATGTCTGTCAACAAATGCAGCCCATGGCACCAGGGTGAAAAAAAATTTTTTTTTCCTAATGGGCTTACTTTTCTGATCCTGTAGATTTGACTTATTAACAGAGTCAAAAGCAAAATGGGTATTATTAGAAAATTAAAATCACTCTATACTAAACCTTTTCATGGACTTCTATAAATCTGGGTTAGTGTAATGAGCTAAATTGTGTCCCCCAAAATCTATGTGTTAAAGCTCTAACCTCTACTACTTCTAAATTGGACTATATTTGGAGACAGGGCCTTTAAAGAGGTGATAAACTGAGGCAGATAGACTGGGCTCTAATTCCATCTAACTGGTGTCCTCGTAAGAAGAGGAATTTGGACACCCAAAAAAAGAAAGACCAAGGATGCACTTACACAGAGAAAAGACCATGTGAGGGCAAAGTGCGTAGGTAAGCATCCATCTGCAAGTTGAGGAGAGAGGCCTCAGGAAACTGAACATGAAACCTCAATCGTGGACTACACACACAGGTTCCACAACTGTGAGAAAATTCTTGTTGCTAAGCCATTTAGTCTGTGGTATTTTGTTATGGCCGTCCCAGAAAACCAAGGTACCTAGTTTGTTTTAGAGATTATGATTTAGAAATTGTTCCTAATTTTAACACTACTTTAGAAAGTGCTTTCTTTCTGAAAAAGTTCTTTTTTAGGATCTCAAGATTCATTCTATCTTCCTTTATCTTGGATTCTCTGAATCTTAATGAAGAGGGCACTGAGAAGGATTCATGTGAGTGGAGGAGAAGTAGGTGGTGACCCATTCCCCACTGACCACCAGACTTTATTTCAATACACATGGATACAGGCTTGGTACATGGAGACTATTTTGTGAAATGCTCATCAGCAAGAACACACACCAAGTCTTTTCCACAGTCTGTGTCTTGGAAAAGTTTGAGTGCAAGCTGGCAGTAATTTAAGAACAACCTAGGAGTCCAAGTTCTTTTCTGCCTTCCTCTACCACATGTCTTCCTTGTGGCAACTGATTTTCCATTGGCAGGCAGACAAAGGTTTTGTCATATTTGAGTTAAGGTGTTCGTGCTAAAGCATCCAGGAAAACAGCAGAAGAGGAGGTTGTATAGGCCGAAGCAGCAAAAAAGCAAAACAGGTAAATTAAATGTTCTATAAAAGATGGCTTGACAAGATGACCCGTATTATACTACAAAGATATTAAAGAAGCAATTTTGTCTATTTGGAAATATTACAATGGGAACATAATGTGTCACTGTTCAACTTCTGCTTCTTAGCTACCACAACATTAATTTGTAGATAACTTTCTACTCTCTCTGATCTTGAAGTATTTATAGAAACTACCAAGCTTTTGGCCACCAAGCAACTTGTGGATTTCATGTAGGAAAAATAAAAGTGGAAATTGGCCAGTAAACTCAAGTTGAATGAGAATTTTGGTGTTGTTTATTTCCCATGTCACCAATCTGACACATCATTGGTAGCAGAAATCTTTTGTAAGGATCTGCACCTGGTGCACTCAATTGAAGCAGGCCACCTGCATGGTTCACTGTAACAACCTCAAGGACAACATCTTCCGCATCCATCAGATAGCACACTCCATCTTTATGGTGTCCCATGAGGCGTTCCCACTGTTCCACCAGCTAATGCGCCAGATGCAGGGTAAATGCTCTAATCCAGAACATGTCTGGATGCCCATTTGATGCCGAAGAGGCTCTGTATAAATAGTAGTCCTATCACAAATGTCTACCATTGCCAAAAATACATGGCAAGAGAAGTGCGTGTGTTTGAATGCTTACAGCACAAAGGGGTACATGCATTTTTTAAAAAGATTTATTTATTTATGAGAGAGAGAGAGAGAAAGAGAGCGCTAGCAGGGGGAGGGGCAGAAGGAAAGAGAGAGATTCCTGGAGCAGACTCCATGCTAAACATGGAGCCCAACCCAGAGCTTGATCCAGGACCCTGAGATCCTGACCAGAGCTGAAATCAAGAGTTAGCCTCTTAACTGACTGTGCCAGTCAGGTTCCCTGTGTGCATGTGTTTTTAAGCAAATAACAGAGATAAAGGCATAATTATTGCTCTCGTCTCCTTCACATTAGAGTCTCCTGCACTATGAGGAAACAACCAATCTTAAGATATAACACACAATTGTAGAAGCCAAGTCCTTCATTTTGCAAATGAGGCACAAAAACTGTTCAATGTCTCATGGAAGGTCACGATTATTTCTTAGTATTTGATCAAACATACCTGCTAGAAGTTTACAGACCCAAGTTCCCGCATGCTTTCATTCAGTGAGCCTGTGTAATTATATATTTTATGTGTAAAACCTACATTTTAACAAGCTCTCCTGGTAATTCTGCACAGGTGAGACATACTGGGATAATTAAGGCCAAGTTTCAGTCAGTGGTCTCTCCCATGGCATCAAGCTACCTATGGCTTCAATAGCCCAAAGATCTCTTGTTCCATATAGTTTCCTGATAACATTCTTGTTTAAATCATAAATCTTTGGAACTTATGTTGGACCATATCTGCTATAGCATGGCTCACAACTAAAAAATTTGTAATTATTGAAGAGATATTAACAATAAATATTTCATTTATAAAAGTAAGAAACCATAGAGATAAAATAGCAAAATAGGTAGCACTTGGAACACCGGACTAACTACATTAAAGCAAATGCATTTTAAACAGACAAAATTGGAGTTCAAAAATGTTTCCCCTTCTTCCTCCAAAGTCCCAGATTTAACCAGTGTCAGCTGATCGGCATAGGAAGGGACAACATGTCAGGGAGAAGCCACTGGTGTGGAACAATGGAAGGACACCCCCAGGAGTCAGGAGATGTAGCTATTGACTTCAGCTGTCCTACTAGGTAAATCAGGGTTTGATTTATTCTTTCATTGACCATTGATACCAGGATTTGGCAAACATTTTCTATAAAAGGTCAGATGATAAGTATTTTAGGTTTTGCAGTCATGATCTCTGTCACAGCTATTCGACACTACTATGGTAGTGAGAAAGCAGCCACAGACAATAGCAAATAAATGATACAGCTATGTTTCAATAAAACTATTTACAAAAACAGGAGCAGTGAAATTGAGCCCTAAGGCTGTAGTTTATTAACAGGAGGTCTAAACTTAACAATAGGATAGATAAAATATTTACATCAAATTAAAAGGCATATCGTAACAAAATGTAACCATTACACCACAAAGCGCATGCACGCGTGCGCGCGCGCGCACACACACACACACACACACACTGAGGAAATATTCTTCTAGTATTCTACAACCTATCACCCAAGTCAGCAAAAAAGTCTCTCATCTCTTTGATGAACCAATGAAGTTCTAATATACCTCAAAGCTGTTTCACTTTCATCTTATTTATCAACATAAATAAAAATAATAACAGATACTTATGCCAGAACCACACTTCTTAAAAATAGATATATCTATTCTGAATCAATGTGTCTCTAGTCTTTTTTGTCAGATATAAAATTTTTAAAACTAGCTGATATATAATCACTTAGATTTTTTTCTTCATCTTCTTTCTCTTTCTTTCTTATTTTTAAACATTAGAACTCATAACACTTTCCTCTAGTACTTATTTTGCTAATTTACTGTACAAATTAGGATGCTTTGAGCAAAAGATAACAGAAAAGTTCATTCAACCTATCTTCAAATGTAGAAAGTCTCTTGGTTTGCATAACTGGATGTCTAGAAGATGAGGTTTTAGAGTTGACATTATCTATGACTTTGGCTCCCTGTTGTTCTCCCTCTGGTGAATGGGGCTTTCTATTGAGGCTGGATATGAAACGACTGGGCCACCCAACAATGAGAAGAAGACAGAAAAGTCCCAGATTATGAAGGATGCATTTTTCACATAATCTGCAGCAAACCTCTCCTTGATGCTTATTGGCACAGATTGAGTCATATGACAATTTCTAAACCAACCCCTGGGGAAGTGAGGTAGGCTTAACCACAGACCCACCCTGGAGCATGGGAGGGATCAGCTTCCCTTGAGACATGTGGACTGAGTCAGACATGGTTGGACACCTTAACAAAGAGGGGAGGGAGGAGATAAATAATGAAAACATTTCTGAAGATAACCACTACCATTTATATTCCATTTAGTTTTTCTGTCAGTTTTATTTTCTTTGCAGCTTGCATATCACTGAGAAGTCATTTGAAAACTTTAGTGAAGAGTTGCTCAAAAAATTTACAACTTGAATAATTGAAAATATTTTTAGATATTTAACTGTTAAGGAATTAATCACAGCAAGCAAAAAATTTGAAACAAACTAAATGTTTAACAATGTTGAAGAAATTATGGCATTGAAACATAAATACATTTGACAAGTCATAAAATATAGAACATAATAAAAAGCATGTTGTAAAATAGTATTTTAGTGTCAAACAATAAAACAAAGACTACCAGAGCTTTAAAAGGAAAAAAAAAAAAGCCAAGTTTTGTCTATAATCTTACCTTGTGAGGGATCCTAAGGTAGTAAAGAAATCACTGAACAGTGTGCTAGTGGGGGAAAGTGTTTTAAGTGTTATAAAGAAAAATAGGTGTTCACAGTAGAAAACTAATTAAGTATTGAAAACTAGTTCTCTTTAAAAAAAAAAAAAAGAAAGAAAGAAAACTGAGCACCTGGATGGCTCAGTTGTTAAGCATCTGCCTTTGGTTCAGGTCATGATCCCAGTGGGGTCCTGGGATTGAGCCCTGCATCAGGCTCCCTGCTTGGCTGGAAGCCTGCTTTTCCCTCTCCTGCTTCATCTGCTTGTGTTCTCTCTCGCTGTCTCTCTCTCTGTCAAATAAATAAATAAAATCTTTAAAAAAAAAAAAAAGAAAGAAAATTAATCCTCCAGATATGATGGAACAACTCCACTGTCTGTAAACAGTTGGCAACAAGTGCCACAGCTCACTGATCAGTGTCGTCAGTTAGTTCCAGTAAGGGTCAAAATTCATAGTCTTCAATCAACTTCAAACACAACCGGTTGTGATGAAATCAGAATTCAATTTTGATACCTCCTAGATGAGTATAAATTTTCTATTTATATCGCTATCAACCTGCATCCATCAGCAACCACCCAGGTGCACAAGAGCCTCACTAGAATGTAAAACAGGGGAGATTTACATCAGAGAACTGGATGTGCAGGAGATGAAAGAGCTGAGAAATCGCAGGAAGATGAGATGACAGACTCGCAGGAGGGGAAAGCCACTACCCAGACCCCAGGCTAGAAGGACAAAGGGAAAGGTGGTGACAGTAAAACCCAAAGGCCAAGGTCAGTTGACAGAAGCTAGGACATTAACCGCCCTGCTACACAGAAACCGGAAGAGCTATTGCTAAAGGCAGAGAGAAGGGAATGCAACACCCTGTCGTCTCCCTTCTTCTGGCCTCAAACTCATGAAAGCTTCTCATTTGCTAAACCTCAATGAAAGCCAGATGATGCGGTAACAGGAAAACAGGAAACTCTGTTCACACTGGTCATCCCTTTTATAAAGAAAGAAGAAGGATTGTATCTGATTGCAAATCGTCAAGGCCCAGTACAGAGAACCTGTCAATAAATGTGTGTACAAATAGACCTTTACAAAGATGCTTCTAGAAGGCCATTTACATGGAAGAATGTTCTTTTTCTTGATTATAATAGTTTTTCTTTTCTTTTTCTTGATTATAATAGTTGCATTTCTTTTCTATTTAATTTATTTTCTGATTTTCTTTCAATGAATATGTATTACTAAGGTTATTTTTTAAAGGTTACAAGTTATTTTTAAGAATTATGTATTAAAAATGGAAGCAACTGTTGCAAACATTTAGCAATTATTAATCTTATATAATTATATAATTAAGCCATATTAATCTTCAATATTTTTATTCATGCCCATGTTCTCTGGAGGGCATATACCTGTAATCCATCATAAGAAATAAACTCAGAGTCTTCAGAGTGGAATATTCGGGATTTTTTTAAGATTTTATTCATTTATTCGATAGAGAGAGAGAGAGACAACAAGAGAGGGAATACAAGCAGGAGGAGTGGGAGAGGGAGAAGCAGGCTACTCACCAAGCAGGGAGCCAGATGTGGGGCTTGATCCCAGGACCCTGGGATCAGGACCCTGGGATCATGACCTGAGCCCAAGGCAGATGCTTAATGACTGAGCCACCCAGATGCCCCCAGAGTGGAATATTTGTAAGAACAAACAAGTCATTTTCATATTATTAGCTGTCTCTCATAATAAAACATAAATATATTATCATATTAACAACTGACTTCTTACTCTTAGCAAGGCTCCCATCTCCTCCCAGGGTAAGGAATGGAAATAAAGAAGTGGTTAAAGGGAAGAAAATCTCATTATGCCACAGTTGTAATGGTTCAAATATTTTCCCTATCTGTGAGAGAATAGTTGCAGGATTGTCACGAGGTTGGCAGTAAACAAGTGACAGAAACATGCTGGTGTACAAAGGTTCCTTTAAAGTACTTATGCTGAGTGAAATAAATCAAGCAGAGAGAGTCAATTATGGTATGGTTTCACTTAATTTCACTTACCAATACCAGGGCCTCATGCCGAGAAATTGTGAGTGAATGAGTCTCATGTGGACCTAGAGCATCCACCATTCTATGTACTTGTTACACTGAGGGTTACAGTCAGGGTTGAAGATCGCAATCCAGAGAGAACCAGGCCCAGATCTACCAGGAGTTATTTCTGAAAGTGCTTCTTAATATATATACAGAAGGCTTCTGGGGAAGATGGCAGAGTAGGAGGATCCTAAGCTCATCTCATGCCACAGATACAACTAGATAACACCCAAATCAGCGTAAAGAGCCCAGAAAATAACCCAAAGACTGGCAGAACAGCTAAATGTAGAAAAGCTAAATGTAGAAAAGGGGCCATGTGGAAGAGAACAGGAAGGGCAGAGATGTAATTGGGAGACAAATGGACCTGTGGGACTATCTGTAGGAAGGAGGGATGCCACGAACATGAAGAGGGAAAAGAGACACCCCAGGCATCTCAAACATGGAGAGCCTGAAGGGAGGAAAACAAATCCTAATAACATTTGGCTTTGAAAACCTAAAGAGGTGAGTTTCACAAGTTCTTATAATCCATGGAATTTACTACCTGGAACTTTAAAAATCAGCAGGCTCAGCTCTGGGACAGCAGAGAAAGTGAGAGGAAATGTAGTGTCTGCTCTTAAAGAGACAGCAGAACAAATAACCCCATGGAGATACAGCATAGGAACAGCACTTTGAAAAATGCCTGGGGTATACTGGAAGGAAATTTGTTCACTAATCTCAGAATATGTGCTAGGGGGCAAAGGTATTTGGGAGCTTTCTTCAGGAAGAAAGGAACTGGCAGGTGTCATTTCTCTCCACCCCACCCCTCCATCAGCCTAGACACATAGACACTATGGGAACCAGCCAAATAGCAACACCATCTACCTAACTTGTTAACACCATTCACCCTGTCCTGTCTAGCATGCCTTTGTCCCTGTGTCTCCTGTGGACCTGTCCCTCCAATAGGCCACTGGCTGGAGTTGTTCCAAAGTGATGTTGTAAGTCTGGCAGGGTATAAGCAACTCTGAATGGGACCAGCACCACTCCAAAGTAACTCCTACCATGGGGAGAGGGGGAGATAACCATATAAACACACCAGTCTGACTAAGGCCCCACCGGTGGGCTGGGGGAAGACATCTGGTCTGACTGCAGACTGCATCCACTAACAAAATTTCTCCAGGGCACAACATAGGAAAATAACCCTTTAGTTTAGTGCTACTACATCTCAAGCAAATGCCTGGGCTATCTCAACTCAAACCCAAGACTAGCCCACTGAAAACACAGGGACCAAATTCTGCCCACAACAAAGAAAGTCATTGAAGACAACAGGACTGAAGGCAAAAGAAGCTCAGCCACAAGAGTAGGGTGCATGCAATACCACCAGAGACACCCCTGAAACACCAGATTCTAGTGAACAGCAGACACTATGCTGCAGAACACATAGCTGAGTTTCCTATCATATAGAAATTGACAGAGAGTTAGGCATAATGAGGAGACAGAAGAATATGTCCCAAATAAAACAACAGGACAAAAATCACAGCAAGATTTCTAAATAAATGGAGAGGAGTAATATGTCTGATAGAGAATTTAAAGTAAAGGTCATAAAGATACTCACTGGACTTGAGAAGAGAGTGGAGAACCTCAGTGAGACCCTTAACAAAGAGACAGAAAACATAAAAGAACCAATCAGAAATGAAGAACTCAATAACTAAAATTTAAAAATACACTAGATGAGCTGGAGGAAGCAGGAGGAGGACCCTAAGCTCACCTCATTCCACCGGTAGAACTAGATAACACTCACATCGGCATAAATAACCCAGACTGGAAGAACAAACTCTACAGCTAAAGGTAGAGGAGAGGTCTCATTGAAGAAAGAAGGGTAAGTATGTAGTTCGGGAGCAAAAAGACCATGGCCATTCAGAGTGGGGAGGGAGCCAATGGTGCAGAGAAGGGTGAAAAACAGACTATCACACTGGGGAAGACTGCATTGGGAAGATGAATCCCCATAACATTTGGCCTTGAAAATAAGAGGGGCTAAATTTCATGAGTTCTCACAACCAGTGGGACTTAAAGAATAGAAATAAAAATTGGTGGGCTTTGCTCTGGGAAACAGAGATGGCATTAAGAAGTAGAGTCCTCACTCTTAAAAAGACAGCATGACAAAAGCCAGCAGAGATACAGCATGGAAGCAACAGTTTGAAAGATGTCTAGGGCAGACAGGAGGGTTAGTTATTCATCCAAGAACATGGCCCAGAGAGGCAGTGAGCACGGGGAGATCCCTCTAGGAACAAGAGTTGACAGGTGCCATTTTCTTTCCCTGCCACCTGCATGAACCAATGCAGTACCAACATACACTACCTAGCTTGACCACACCAAGGTCTGGATCAGCACTTCAGCAGATCTACCCTCCCCAATCACACCTGCCTCAGTTCTGGTGCTACAAGCCCCCTCCCCCAGAACACCACCAATACCTCATCTCCTGACCCATGTGTTTTATGGGACCTCCACTCTGGTAACAACAATCATTTCCTGGGCAGACTGGTGCACACCTTGTTAAAATGCACTCACCCTGGCTAGGGACCAAACACTGTCCACAACAGGCAAACAGAACCACTGTAGACAACTGAACTGAAGAAAAAAGTGGTAAGGATGCAATACCAGGGCATAGGCGACACACATAGGAGACACACCCTGAAACACCAGGTACTGGGGAAGAGGGGACACTGCACTGCATGGCAGTATAGGACCTCTTCTTCACAAAGCCATTGCCTTCAAGGGCAGGCAAAATAGCTAACTTTCCTAACACATAGAAACAGAGAAATAAACAAAATGAAGACAGTGGAATATGCCCCAGATGAAAGACTAGAATGAAAACACAACAAGAGACCTAAGTGAAACAGACATAAGTAACATGCTAAATAGAGAATTTAAAGTAATGGTCATAAGATACTCACTGGACTTGAGAAAAGATGGAGGACATCAGTGAGACCATTACAAAGAGATCCAAAAAGAACCAATCAGAGATGAAGAACAAAACCACAAAATTAAAAATACACTCAATAAAACCTGAGGGTTTTGAAGGGGCGGGGGGTGGGAGGTTAGGGGAACCAGGTGGTGGGTATTAGGGAGGGCACGTATTGCATGGAGCACTGGGTGTGGTGCAAAAACAATGAATACTGTTACACTGAAAATTTTAAAAAAAAAAGAATACATTTGAAATCATAAATATCTGGGGTTTGTGGAGGGCATGTATTGCATGGAGCACTGGGTATGGTGCATAAACAATGAATTTTGGAACACTGAAAAAAATAAAAATAAAAAAATAAAATAGATATTCTTTTTTAAAAAGTAAATAAATACCTGGGGTTATGAAAATGAAAAAAAAAATAAAAAAAAATAAATTGCATGCTAGAGGAAGCAGAGGAATGAATTAACGACCTGGAAGACAGAATAATGGAAAGCAGTCAAGCTGAGCAAATGAGAATAGACTTACAGAACTCAGAGACTCCATCAAGCATAATAACATTGGCATTATAGGGAGCCCAGAAAAGGGGACCAAAAATTTTTTTGAAGAAATAATACCTGAAAACTTCCTTAATCTGGGTAAGGAAACATAAATCCAGATCCAGGAGGCACAAAAACTCCAACAAAATCAATCCAAGGAGAACCATGCCAAGACACACAATAATTAAAATGGCAAAGAGTAGTGATAAAACAAATTTGTTTTAAAGAAGCAGAAGACAGTTACATACAAGAAAAACCCTGTAAGTCTATCAGTGGATATTTCAGCAGAAGTTTTGGAGGCCAGAAGAAAGTGGCATGAAATATTCAAAGTGCTAAATGGGAAAAATCTGCAGCCAATAAAGTTCTATCCAATAAGGATATCATTCAGAATAGAAGAAGGGATAGGGAGTTTCTCAGAGAAAAACTGAAGGACTTAATGACCACTAAACCAGTCCTATAAGAAATATTAAAAGAGATTCTTTAAGTGGAAAGGAAAGACAGTAAATAAGAGTATAAGGAGTTGGAAGTAATAAAAGTAGTATATCTGTAAAAATCAGTCAAGGAATTCACAAAATAAAAGAATGTGATACATGATACCATATCCCAAAATGGGGAGGGGAGAGGAGTAAACAATATTGACTGCTATATGCAGAAGATGTTATCTATAAATCAAATGGTAACCACAAATCAAAAATCAGTAATAGATATGCAAAGAATAAAGATAAAGGAATATATCACTAAAGAAAGCCACCAAACCATGACAGAGAGCAAGAAAAAAAAATCAGAGAAAAACTATAAAACAAACACAAAACAAGTAACAAAATGGAAATAAACGCATATCTATCAATAATTACTAAATGGAAGGTGGTGGAGGAATAAGAGACCTTAATATCATCAGGTCCCAGGAGTTCAGCTAGATAGTTATCAAACCATTCTGAACACCTACAAACTCAACAGGAAATCAAAGAGAAGAAAAACAGCAATTCTAAGAACAGAAAAGCGACCACTTTCTGGAATTAGGATGAGACGAGAGACTGCAGGGGGAGGGGCCAGCTCCCAGCAAGTGGAAGAGCAGTGTAGCACAAAATCAGAACTTTTAGAAATCTGTTCCATTGAGAGATGTCACTCCAGAGGCTAAGTAGGGGTGGAACACTCACAGGGACAGTGTGGTCTCAGAACTCAGGGTCACAGAAAGACTGAGGGTGTCTGAGTGTGGCAAACCTGCCAGATATCAGAGTGGGGAAGCCAGCTACAGAGCCAGAACCAAGGAGTGAGTTCTCAGCTTGGGTTTACCTTAAACCATGATCCGAGGCACAGTTGGACCACTGCTTTTCAAGCAGAGACCCCATAAGTGACGGACATGGAGAGACCCCCCACCCCTTCTTCCTCCAGGAGGAGCTGCACAGGAGCATGCGGCAGGAATCTTCTGGGTTTGGAGACTCCAAATGGGGCCAAGCACCAGAGATAGAAACACTCGCTCACAGGCTGGGTGAGCACGGAGTGCAGCTGGAGACCAGGGAGATGGGAGGGATTGACTGCTTTTCTCTGAAGGTGCACTGAGGAGTGGGGCCCCTAGCTCTCAACTACTATGGGGCCAGAGATTGGGAGACCACCACCCTTACTCCCGTCCTCCAAAGCTCTGCAGAAAACGTTGAAGAAAAAAGCTCCCAAGAGTGAACCCAAGCAGATTACTTAACCTGTCCCTAGCAAAGGTGATGCAATTTCATCTTAGCCAAAGAAAGAGAATCAATTCAACAGTCCCCTCCCTCAGAAAATCAACAAAAACAATAAGCCAAGACCAAGTTCATTGATCAATGAGAACTGCAAAACTTCAGAGCTATAGGAATATAGCACATAGAATTCATGGCATTTTTCCCAAGATTCTTCTGTACTTCAATGTTAAATTTTTTTTAATTTTATTTTTTTCCTGTTCTATTTTTAAATATTTCCTCTTTCCTATTTTAATGTTTTTTAAAAGATTTTATTTTTATTTATTTGACAGACAGAGATCATAATTAGGCAGAGAGGCAGGCAGAGAGAGGGGAAGGGAAGCAGGCTCCCTGCTGAGCAGAGAGCCCAATGCAGGGCTCAATCCCAGGACCCTGGGATCATGACCCGAGCCGAAGGCAGAGGCTTTAACCCACTGAGCCACCCAGGTACCCCTTAACATTTTTTAACTATTTTATCTTATCAATACCTCTTTTTAAATGTTTTTTTAATGTTTTTATAAGCATATAATGTATTATTAGCCCCAGGGGTACAGGTCTGTGAATTGCCAGGTTTACACACTTCACAGCACTTACCATAGCACATACCCTCCCCAACGTCCATAACCCCACCACCCTCTCCCGACTACCCTCCCCCCAGCAACCCTCAGATTGTTTGGTGAGATTAAGAGTCTCTTATGGTTTGCCCCCCTCCCGATCCCATCTTGTTTTATTTATTCTTTTCCTATCTCCCAAGCCCCCCACATTGCATCTCCACTTCCTCATATCAGGGAGATCATATGATAGTTGTCTTTCTCCGATTGACTTATTTCACTAAGCATAATACCCTGTAGTTCCAACCACGTTGTTGCAAATGGCAAGATTTCATTTCTTTTGATGGCTGCATAGTATTCCATTGTGTGTGTGTGTGTGTGTGTGTGTGTGTGTGTGTGTGTGTGTATACATATACATACAAAATCTTCTTTATCCATTCATCTGTTGATGGACATCTAGGTTCTTTCCATAATTTGGCTATTGTGGACATTGCTGCTATAAACATTCGGGTGCACATGCCCCTTCGGATCACTACATTTGTATCTTTAGGGTAAATACCCAGTAGTGCGATTGCTGGGTCATAGAGTAGCTCTACTTTCAACTTTTTGAGGAACCTCCATTCTGTTTTCCAGAGTGGCTGCACTAGCTTGCATTCACACCAACAGCATAAGAGGGTTCCCCGTTCTCTGCATCCTCGCCAGCATCTGTCATTTCCTGACTTAGTAACTTTAGCTATTCTGACTGGTGTGAGGTGGTATCTCATTGTGGTTTTGATTTGTATTTCCCTGATGCCAAGTGACGTGGAGCATTTTTTCATGTGGCTGTTGGCCATCTGGATGTCTCCTTTGCAGAAATGTCTATTCATGTCCTCTGCCCATTTCTTGATTGGATTATTTTTCTTTGGGTGTTGAGTTTGCTAAGCTTTTTATAGATTTTGGATACTAGCCCTTTATCTGATATGTCGTTTGCAAATATCTTCTCCCACTCTGTCAGGTGTCTTTTGGTTTTGTTAACTGTTTCCTTTGCTGTGCAAAAGCTTTTGATCTTGATGAAATCCCAATAGTTCATTTTTGCCCTTGCTTTCCTTGCCTTTGGTGATGTTCCTAGAAGTTGCTGCGGCTGAGGTCTAAGAGGTTGCTGCCTGTGTTCTCCTCAAGGATTTTGATGGATTTTTTTTTTTCTCACATTGAGCTCCTTCATCCATTTTGAGTCTATTTTCATGTGTGGTGTAAGGAAATGGTCCAATTTCATTTTTCTGCATGTGGTGTCCAATTTTCCCAACACCATTTGTTGAAGAGGCTGTCTTTTTTCCATTGGATATTCTTTCCTGCTTTGTCGAAGATTAGTTGACCATAGAGTTGAGGGTCTATTTCTGGGCTCTCTATTCTGTTCCATTGGTCTATATGTCTGTTTTTGTGCCAGTACCATACTGTCTTGATGATGACAGCTTTGTAATAGAGCTTGAAGTCTGGAATTGTGATGCCACCGACTTTGGCTTTCTTTTTCAATATTCCTTTGGCTATTCGAGGTCTTTTCTGGTTCCATGTAAATTTTAGGATTATTTGTTCCATTTCTTTGAAAAAAATGGATGGGAATTTGATAGGAATTGCATTAAATGTGTAGATTGCTTTAGGAAGCATAGACATTTTCACAATATTTGTTCTTCCAATCCAGGAGCATGGAACATTTTTCTATTTCTTTGTGTCTTCCTCAATTTCCTTTGTGAGTACTTTATAGTTTTCTGAGTGTAGATTCTTTGCCTCTTTGGTTAGGTTTATTCCTAGGTATCTTATGGTTTTGGGTGCAATTGTAAATGGGATTGACTCCTTAATTTCTCTTTCTTCTGTCTTGCTGTTGGTGTATAGAAATTCTACTGATTTCTGTGCATTGATTTTATATCCTGCCAGTATACTGAATTCCTGTACAAGTTCTAGCAGTTTTGGAGTGGAGTCTTTTGGGTTCTCCACATATAGTATCATATCATCTGCAAAGAGTGAGAGTTTTACTTCTTCTTTACCAATTTGGATGCCTTTAATTTCTTTTCGTTGTCCGATTGCTGAGCCTAGGACTTCTAGTACTGTGTTGAACAGCAGTGGTGATAATGGACATCCCTGTCGTGTTCCTGACCTTAGCAGAAAAGCTTTCAGTTTTTCTCCACTGAGAATGATATTTGCAGTGGGTTTTTCATAGATGGCTTTGATAATATTGAGGTGTGTGCTCTCTATCCCTACACTTTGAAGAGTTTTGATCAGGAAGGGATGCTGTACTTTGTCAAATGCTTTCCCCGCATCTATTGAGAGTATCATATGGTTCTTGTTCTTTCTTTTATTAATGTATTGTATCACATTGATTGATTTGTGGATATTGAACCAAATTTGCAGTCCAAGAGTAAATCCCACTTGGTCATGGTGAATAATTCTTTTAATGTATGGTTGGATCCTATTGGCTAGTATTTTGGTGAGAATTTTTGCACCTGTGTTCATTAAGGATATTGGTCTGTAATTCTCTTTTTTGATGGGATCCTTGTCTGGTTTTGGGATCAAGGTGATGCTGGCCTCATAAAATGTGTTTGGAAGTTTTCCTTCCACTTCTATTTTTTGGAACAGTTTCAGGAGAATAGGAATTAATTCTTCTTTAAATGTTTGGTAGAATTCCCCTGGGAAGCTGTCTGGCCCTGGACTTTTGTTTGTTTGGAGATTTTTGATGACTGTTTCAATCTCCTTACTGATTATTGTCTGTTCAGGTTTTCTATTTCTTCCTCGTTCAGTTGTGGTAGTTTATATGTCTCTAGAAATGCATCCATTTCTTCCAGATTGTCAAATTTGTTGTTATAGAGTTACTCATAGTATGTTCTTGTAATGTCTTAACAATAGCTTTTTAAAAGTCTTTTAAAATTTTCATTGTTATAGTCATATTCTATCCCTTCATTGTATTTAACCTTATTTTTTGTATACATATAAGTTTTTCATTCTTTAAAATTTTGGGCTACAGTTTCTTCTAATAGATCAAAATCAAAATACCCTAAATCTAGTGCATGGTTTTGTTCTAGGGTCCAGCCTGATCACATCCTTTCCTCTTTTTTTTTTTTTTCAACCAACTTCTTTCTTTTTTTTAATTTTTTTCCAGGTAATATACTTCCTCAACTCTTTTTTTTTTATTTTATTTTATTTCTTTTCAGTGTTCCAGCATTCTTGTTTATGCACCACACCCATTGCTCCATGCAATACATGCCCTCCCTAATACCCACCACCAGGCTCACCCAACCCCTCCATCCTCTTCCCCTCCAAAACCCTCAGTTTGTTTCTCAGAGTCCGCAGTCTCTCATGGTTTATCTCCCATAAATTTATCAATTTACCCCAATCTACTTTTCCTTTCTTTCTCCTAATGTCCTCCACAAGGACATTTGCTTACTCCACAAGTAAGCAAAACCATATGATAATTGACTTTCCTGTTTCACTTATTTCACTGAGCATAATCTCTTCCAGTCCCATTCATGTTGACACAAAAGTTAGGTATTCATCCTCTCTGATAGCTGAGTAAGATTCCATTATATATATGGACCACATCTTCTTATTCCAATCATCTGTTGAAGGGCTTCTTGGCTCTTCCACACTTTGGCCATTGTGGCCACTGCTGCTATGAACATTGGAGTACAGATGGCCCTTCTTTTCACTACATCTGTATCTTTGGGGGAAATATCCAGTAGTGCAATTGCAGGTTCATAGGGTAGCTCTATTTTTAATTTCTTAAGGAATCGCCACACTATTTTCCAAAGTGGCAGCACCAACTTGCATTCCCACCAACAGTGTAAGAGCATTCCCCTTTCTCCACATCCTCTCCAACATTTGTTGTTTACTGTCTTGTTGATTTTGGCCATTCTAACTGGTGTAAGGTGGTATCTCAATGTGGTTTTGACTTGGATCTCCCTGATGGCTAATGATGATCAACATTTTTTCACATGTCAACCATTTGTATGTCTTCTTTGGAGAAGTGTCTGTTCATGTGTTCTACCGATTTTTTAAAATGATTATCTGTTTTGTGTGTGTTGAGTTTGAGGAGTTCTTTATAGATCTTGGATATCAGCTCTTTGTAGTGTCATTTGCAAATATCTTCTCTCATTCTGTGGGTTGCCTCTTTGTTTTGTTGACTATTTGCTTTGCTGTGCAGAAGCTTTTGATCTTGATGAAGTCCCAGAAGTTCATTTTCACTTTTGTTTCCTTTGCCTTTGGGGACATGTCTTGAAAGAAGTTGCTATGGCTGATGTCGAAGAGCTTACTGCCTATGTTCTCCCCTGGGATTTTGATAGATTCCTGCCTCATGTTGAGGTCTTTTATCCATTTTGAGTTTACCTTTGTGTATGGTGTAAGAGAACAATGGAGTTTCATTCTTCTACCCATTTTTCCAGCACCATTTATTGAAGAGACTGTCTTTTTTCCATTGGATATTTTTTCCTGTTTTGTCAAAGATTATTTGACGATAGAGTTGAGGGTCCATATCTGGACTGTCTACTCTGTTCCACTGGTCTATGTGTTTTTGTGCCAGTAGCATGCTGTCTTGGTGTTCACAGCATTGTACTAAAGTTTGAAATCAGGTAACGTGATGCCCCAGTTTTGTTTTTCTTCTTCAACATTTCTTCAGTGATTTGGCATCTTTTCTGGTTCCATACAAATTTAAAATTGTTTGCTCCAGCACTTTGAAAACTGCTGGTGGAATTTTGATTGGGATGGCATTAAAAGTATAGATTGCTCTGGGCAGTATAGACATTTTGACAGTATTTATTCTTTTGATCCATGAGCATGGGATGCTTGTCCATCTTTTTGTGTCTCCTTCAATTTCTTTCATGAGTGTTCTGTAATTCCTTGAGTACTGATCCTTTACCTCTTTGGTTAGGTTTATTCCCAGGTATCTTGTGGTTCTTGGTGTTATAGTAAATGGAATTCATTCTCTAATATCCCTTTCTGCATATTCATTGTTAGTGTATAAGAGAGCAACTGATTTCTGTACATTGATTTTGTATCCTGCCACATTACTGAATTGCTGTATGAGTTCTAGTAGTTTGCGGTGGAGTCTTTTAGGTTTTCCATATAAAGAATCATGTCATCTGTGAAGAAGGAGAGTTTGACTTCTTCTTTGTCAATTTGAATCCCTTTATTCTTTTTGTTGTCTGATTACTGTTGCTAGGACTGCTAGCACTATGTTGAACAACAGTGGTTACAGTTGGCATCCTTGTCGTGTTCCTGATCTCAATGGGAAGGCTGTCAGCCTTTCAACCAATTTCTTATCTTATCAGCTCCTTTTTTAGAATCTTTTAAAATTTTCATCTTTATAGTCATATTCCATCTGTTCATTGTGTTTCCTCTTATTTTTGTATATATATAAGTTTTTCTTTCTTTTAAAGTTCTGGGAGAGTTTCTTCTAACAGACCAAAATACACTCAAAATCAAGTGTGTGGCTCTGTTCTATTCACCATCATATATATATATATATATATATATATATATATATATATATATATACACACACACACACACACACATATATGTGTGTATACACACATATACATATATATTTTTTTTTCCTTTCTTCTTCCACTGCTTAAGGGTCTCTTAGATTTGGTGAGTGTATATTTTTCTGGGGTCGTTGCTCCCCTTTAGTATTTTATTCTCTCATTCATCTGTTTTTATATGGATAAAATGACAAGGCCAGAACTCAACACAAAAAAAAGAATAAGATGCAGTACCAGTGGCTAGGGACCTAATCAATATGTACTAATACATTAGTAATGTACTAATAGTAATAGTAATAATAATGTACTAATACATTAGTAATCTGTCAGACCTACAGTTCAGAATGACGATTATCAAGGCACTAGCTGGGCTTGAAAAAAGCATGGAATATACTAGGTAATCCCTTTCTGGAGAAATAAAATCCCTTTCTGGAGAAATAAAAGAACTAAATTCTAACCGAGTTGAAATTTAAAAAGCTATTAATGAGGTGCAATAAAAAATGGAGGCTCTTACTTCTAGGATAAATGAGGCAAAAGAGAAAATTAGTGACATAGAAGACTAAATCATGGAGAATAAAGAAGCTGAAAAAAAGAGAGACAAACAACTACTGGACCATGAGGGCAGAATTCGAGAGATGAGTGCTACCATAAGACAAAACAATATTAGAATAATTGGGATCCCAGAAGAAGAAAGAGAGAGAGGGGGGCAGAAGGTACATTGGAGCAAATTATAGCGGAGACTTTCTCTAATTAGCCAATGGGAAAAAGCATCAAAATCTAGGAGGCACAGAGAAATCCCCTCAAAATCAATACAAATGGGCCCACACTTACAAGTCTCAGTGAGAAAGAAAAAATCCTGAAAGCAGCTTGGGACAAGAGGTCTGTAACATACAATGGTATAAATATTAGATTGGCAGCAGGCCTCTCCACAGAGACCTGGCAGGCCAAAAAGGACTGACATAATATATTTAGAGCACTAAAAGAGAAAGATATGCAGCCAAGAATACTATATTTTACTAGACTTTCATTGAAAATAGAAGGCGAAATAAAAAGCTTCCAGGACAAACAAAAACTAAAAGAATTTGCAAATACCAAATCAGCCCTATAGGAAATATTGAAAGGGGTCCTCCAAGCAGAGAGCCTAAAAGTAACATAGATCAGACAGGAACAGAGACAATATACAGTAACAGTTACCTTACATGCAATACAGTGACACTAAATTCATATCTTTCAAGTTACCCTGAATATAAATGGGCTAAATGCCCCCAATAAAATGACACAGGGTATCAGAATGGATAAGAAACAAGACCCATTGGTATGGTGTTTGCAAGAAACTCATTTTAGACCCAAAGACATCTCCATATTTAAAATGAGGGGGTAGGAAACAATTTGCCGTGCTAATGGACATCAAAAGAAAGCTGGGGTGGCAATCCTTATATCAGATAAAATAGATTTTAAGCCAAAGACTACAATAAGAGATGACAAGGAAATTATATCATACTCAAAGGGTCTGTCCAACAAGAAGATCTAACAATTTTAAATATCTATGCCCCTAACAAGGGAGCAACCAATTATATAAACCAGTTAAGAACAAAATGAAAGAAACACATCAACAATAATACAATAATAGTAGGGGACTTTAACATCCCCCTCACTGAAACAGATCATCTAAGCGAAAGATCAACAAGGAAATAAAGGCTTTAAATGACACACTGAAACACATGGACATCACAGATATATTTAGAACATTCCATCCCAAAGCAACAGAATACACTCTTTTCCAGTGCACATGGAACATTCTCCAGAATAGATCACATCCTGGGTCTAAAATCGGGTTTCAACTGGTCCCAAAAGATTGGGATCATTCCCTGCATATTTTCATATGAGAATGCATTGAAACTAGAACTCCACCTCAAGAGGAAAGTTAGAAAGGGCTCAGACTCGTGGAGGCTAAAGAGCATCCTACTAAAGAATGGATGGGTCAACCAGGTTTTAAAGAAGAATTGAAAAATTCATGGAAACAACTGAAAATGAAAACACAACTGTTGAAAATCTTTGGGGCACAGCAAAGGCAGTCCTGAGAAGAAAGTATATAGCAATACAAGTGTAACCCTACACCTAAAGGGGCTAGAGAAAGAACAGCAAAGAAAACCTGAATCCAGCAGTAGAAGAGAAATAATAAAGATCAGAGCAAAAATCAATGATATAGAAACGAAAAGAATAGTAGAACAAATCAACAAAAATAGTAGGTGGTTCTTTGACAGAATAAATAAGATTGATAAACCCCTAGTTGGACTCATCAAAATGAAAAGAGAAAGGACCAAAATTAATAAAATCATGAATGAAAGAGGAGAGATCACAACCAACACTGAAGAAATACAAAAAATTGTAAGAACATATTATGAGTAACTGTACACCAGCAAATTTGAAAATCTGGAAGAAATGGATGCTTGCTAGAGACATATAAACTACCAAAACTGAAGCAGGAAGAAATAGAAAACCTGAATAGACCCATAACTAGTAAGGAGATTGAAGCAGTCATCAAAAATCTCCCAACAAACAAGAGCCCAGGGCTAAATGACTTCCCATGGGAATTCTACCAAATATTTAAAGGAGAATTAATACCTATTCACCTGAAATGGTTTCAAAAAATAGAAATGGAAGGAAAACTTCCAAACTCATTTTATGAGGCTAGCATTACCTTGATCCCAAAACCAGACAAAGACCCTATCAGAAAGGAAAATTACAGACCAATATCCTTGATGAACATAGATGCAAAAATTCCCACCAAAATACTAGCCAATAGGATCCAACTGTACATTAAAAGGATTATTCACTAAAACCAAGTGGGATTTATTCCTGGACTGCAAATTTGGTTCAATATCTGCAAATCAACCAATGTGATACAATACATTAATAAGATAAAGAACAAGAACCATATGATACTCTCAATAGATGCTGGAAAAGCATTTGACAAGGTACAGCATCTTTCTTGATCAAAACTATTCACAGTGTAGGGATACCTCAATATCATCAAAGCCATCTATGAAAAACCCACCGCAAATATCATTCTCAATGGGGAAAAACTGAGAGCTTTTCCCCCATGGCCAGGAACACAGCAGAGCTGTCCACTATCACCACCATATTCAACATAGTACTAGAAGTCCTAACTCAGCAATCAGACAATAAAAAGAAATAAAAGTCATCTAAATTGGCATCAAAAACATCAAACTCACTCTTTGCAGATGATATGATATTTTATGTGGAAAACCCAAAAGATGCCACTCCAAATCTGCTAGAACTCATATAGGAATTCAGTAGTGTCAGGATATAAAATCAATGCACAGAAATCAGTTGCATTTGTATACACCAACAGTAAGACAGAAGAAAGTGAAATTAAGGAGCCAATCCCATTTACAATTGCACCTAAAACCATGATACCTAGGAGTAAACCTAACCAAAGAGGCAAAGAATCTGTACTCAGAAAACTATAAAGTACTCATAAAAGAAATTGAGGAACACACAAAGAAATAGAAAAACATTCCAGGTTCATGGATTGGACGAACAAATATTGTAAAAATGTCTATGCTACCTAAAGGAATCTACACATTTAATGCAATACCTATCAAAATACCATCAATTTTTTTTCAAAGAAATGGAACAAATAATCCTAAAATTTATATGGAGCCAGAAAAGAGTCCAGATAGCCAGGAGAATGTTGAATAAGAACACCAAAGTTGGCGGCATTACAATTCCAGACTTCAAGCTCTATTACAAGGCTGTCATCATCAAGACAGTATGGTACTGGCACAAAAACAGACACATAGATCAATGGGACAGAATAGAGAGCCCAGAAATGGACCCTTAACTCTATGGTCAACTAATCTTTGACAAAGCAGGAAATTATATCCAAAGGAAAAAAGACAGTCTCTTCAACAAATGGTGTTTGGAAAATTGAACAGCCGCATGCAGAAGAATGAAACTGGACCATTTCCTTACACCACACACACAGGAGACTCAAAATGGATGAAAGACCTCAATGTGAGGCATGAATCCATCAAAATCCTTGAGGAGCACACAGGCAGCAACCTCTTCAACCTCAGCCACAGCAACTTCTTCCTAGAAACATCGCCAAAGGCAAAGAAAGCAAGGGCAAATATGAACTATTGGGACTTCATCAAGATCAAAAGCTTTGACCATATAGTTGAGGGTCCATATCTGGGCTCTCTACTCTGTGTCTCTGGTCTATCTGTCTGTTTTTGTGCCAATATCATGCTGTCTTGGTGATCACAGCATTGTACTAAAGCTTGAAATCAGGCAACATGATGCCCCCAGTTTTCTTTTTCTTTTTCAACATTTCCTTAACAATTTGGGCCCTCTTCTAGTTCCATACAAATTTTAGAGTTGTTTGTTCCAGCTCTTTGAAAAATGCCTGTGGAATTTTGATCAGGATGGCAATGAAAACATAGATGGCTCTAGGGAGTATAGACATTTTGACAATGTTTATTCTTCCGATCCATGAACATGGAATGCTCTTCCATCTTTTTGTGTCTTCTTCAATTTCTTTCATGAGTGTTCTGTAGTTCTTCAAGTACAGAGCCTTCACCTCTTTGGTTAGGTTAATTCCCAGGTATCTTTTGGTTCTTGATGCTATAGTAAATGGAATCGATTCTCTAATTTCCCCTCTCTATATTTTCATTGTTAGTGTATAAGAAAGGAACTGATTTCTGTACATTGATTTTGTATCCTGCCACATTACTGGAGTGACATGTTAAGATCCCCTACTATTAATGTATTCATATCAGTATGACTCTTTATCTTGATTAACAGTTGTCTTATATAGTTGGCTGCTCCCATATTGGGGGCATAAATATTTACAATTGTTAGATCTTCTTGGTGGATGGACCCTTTAAGAATAATGTAGGGTCCTTCTTTATCTCTGACTATACTCTTTAGTTTAAAATCTAATTTATCTGATATGAGAATCGCTACCCCAGCTTTCTTTGGAGGCCCAATGGCATGAAAGGTGCTTCCGATCCTTCACTTTCAGTCTGGATGTATCCTCAGGTCCCAAATGGGTCTTTTGTAGGCAACATATGAACGGGTCATGTCATTTTATCCAATCTGTAACCCTGTGCCATTTTATGGGAGCATTTAGGCCGTTCACATTGAGAGTAATTATTGAAAGATACGTTTTTATTGACATCATGTTGCCTGTGAAGTCCTTGTTTCTATAGATTGTCTCTGTAAATTTCTGTTCTATGACACTCTTGGGTTCTTTCTTCTTTTATAGAACTCCCCTTAATATTTCGTGTAGTGCCAGTTTGGTGGTCACATACTCTTTTAAACCTTGCCAATCTTGGAAGCTCTTTATCTCTCCATCCATTTTGAATGTCAGTCTTGCTGGATAAGATATTCTTGGGTGCATGTTCTTCTCATTTAGTGCCCTGAATATGTCTTTCCAGCCCTTTCTAGTTTGCAGGTTTCTGCGGACTGGTCTGACATTATTCTGATGGACCTTCCTCTGTACATAAGGAATCTCTTCCCCCTAGCTGCTCTCAAAAGATCTTTTCTAAAATTATGATTCATAAGTCTTGCAACCAAGTGCCTCGAGGTCTTTCTAGATTCATTCATCTTGGGGGGGGGGTGCTCTTTCTACCTCTAGGACACAAATGCTGACTCCATTCCCCAGACTAGGAAAATTTTCATGGAGAATTAGTTCTACTATATCTTCTAGTCTTCTTCCTTTCTCCTCCCCCTCAGGGATCCCAATAATTCTGACATTGGAACATTTCATGGCATCATTTATTTCCCTAATTCTGTTTTCATGGTTTCTCAGCTGTTTGTTCCAGGCCTCCTCCCGGTCCTTTTTCTCTTTCAGTTTATCCTCTAGATCACTAATTCTATCTTCTGCTTCAGTTACCCTAGCTGTTAGAGTGTTATATTAGATTGGATCTCATTGATAGCATTTTTTTTTTACTTTTTTTTAACTTCATTTTTATTTTATTTTCAGCATAACAGCACTCATTGTTTTTGCACCACACCCAGTGCTCCATGCAATACATGCCCTCCCTAATATCCACTACCTGGTTCCCCCAACCTCCCACCCCCCACCCCTTCAAATCCCTCAGGTTGTTTTTCAGAGTCCATAGTCTCTCATGGTTCACCTCCCCTTCCAATTTCCCACAACTCCCTTCTCCTCTCCATCTCCCCATGTCCTCCATGTTATTTGCTATGCTCCACAAATAAGTGAAACCATGTGATAATTGACTCTCTCTGCTTGACTTATTTCACTCAGCATAATCTCTTCCAGTCCCATCCATGTTGCTACAAAAGTTGGGTATTCATCCTTTCTCATGGAGGCATAATACTCCATAGTGTATATGGACCACATCTTCCTTATCCATTCGTCCGTTGAAGGGCATCTTGGTTCTTTCCACAGTTTGGCGACCGTGGCCATTGCTGCTATAAATATTGGGGTACTGATGGTCCTTCTTTTCACTACATCTGTATCTTTGGGGTAAATACCCAGTAGTGCAATTGCAGGGTCATAGGTAAGCTCTAACTTCTTCCCCAGTGGCTTTCACTTCTGCCCTAATCAATTCTATGTTGCCACTAATGGTTTTCTCCAACCTAGCCATTGGCTGGATAATTGTTACCCTGAATTCCCTTTCTGACATACTGTTTATGTCCATATCCAAATATGGTCAAATAATCTTTGAGAAAGCAGGAAAAAATATCCAATGGAAAAAAGACAGTCTCTTCATAAATGGTGCTGGGAAAATGGTACAACTATGTGTAGAAGAATGAAACTCCACTATTCTCTTAACACCATACACAAAGATAAACTCAAAATGGATAAAAGACCTCAACATGGGCAGGAATCTATCAAAATCCCAGGGGAGAACATAGGCAGTAAGCTCTTCGACATCAGCCACAGCAACTTCTTTCAAGACATGTCCCCAAAGGCAAAGGAAACAAAAGTGAAAATGAACTTCTGGGACTTCATCAAGATCAAAAGCTTCTACACAGCAAAGCAAACAGTCAACAAAACAAAGAGGCAATCCACAGAATGGGAGAAGATATTCACAAATGACACTACAGACAAAGAGCTGATATCCAAGATCTATAAAGAACTCCTCAAACTCAACACACACAAAACAGATAATCATTTTAAAAAATCGGTAGAACACATGAACAGACACTTCTCCAAAGACGACATACAAATGGCTAACAGACACATGAAAAAATGTTGATCATCATTAGCCATCAGGGAGATCCAAATCAAAACCACATTTAGATACCACCTTACACTAGTTAGAATGGTGGAAATCAACAGAACACAGATATTGGAGAGGATGTGGAGAAAGGGGAACCCTCTTATACTGTTGGTGGGAATGCAAGTTGGTGCTGCCACTTTGGAAAACAGTGTGGAGTTTTCTCAAAGAATTAAAAATAGAGCTACCCTGTGACCCTCCAATTGCACTACTGGGTATTTCCCCCCACAGAGGTAATGAAAATAGGGCCACCTGTACCCCAATGTTCATAGCAGCAATGGCCACAGTCGTCAATCTATGGAAAGAACCAATATGCCCTTCAAGGGATGAATGGATAAAGAAGATATGGTCCATATATACAATGGAGTATTATGCCTCCATGAGAAAGGATGAATACCCAACTTTTGTATCAACATGGATGGGACTGGAAGAGATTATGTTGAGTGAAATAAGCCAAGCAGAGAGAGTCAATCATCATATGGTTTCACTTACTGTGGAGCATAAGGAATAACACGGAGGACATTAGGATATGTAGAGAAGTGAGTTTGGGGAAATCAGAGGGGGAGACAAAATATGAGAGACTGTGGACTCTGAGTAACAAACAGGGTTTTGGAGAGGGTGGGTGGGGGGTGGGGTAAGCCTGGTGATGGGTATTGTGGAAGGCATGTATTGCATGGAGCACTGGGTGTGGTGCACAAACAATGAATTTTCGAACACTGAAAAAAATAAAATTAAGTTAAATTTTAAAAAAAAGCTTTTGCATAGCAAAGGAAATAGAAAAACCAAAAGACAACAGACAGAATGGGAGAAGATATTTTCAAGTGACATATCAGATAAAGGGCTCATATCTAAAAATCTATAAAGAACTTATCAAACTCAATACCCAAAGAACAAATCATCCAGTCAAGAAATGGACAGAAGACATGAATAGACATTTCTGCAAAGAAGACATCCAAATGGCCAACAGACACATAAACTGTTCAACATCACTCAGCATCAGGGAAATACACATCAAAACCACAGTGAGATACCAGCTCACACCAGTCAGAATGGCTAAAATTAACAAGTCAGGAAATGACAGATGTTTGGCAAGGATGTCGAGAAAGGGGAGCCCTCCTACACTGTTGGTGTGAATGGAAGGTGGTGTAGCCACTCTGGAAAATAGTAATGGAGGGTTCCTCAAAAAGTTTGAAAATAGAACCACCCTATGACCCAGCATTTGCACTATTGGGTATTTTACCCTAAAAATACAAATATAGTGATCCGAAAGGGCATGTGCACCCAAATGTTTATAGTAGCAATGTCTATAATAGTCAAACTATGGAAAGAACCTAGATGTTAGATGTCCAATAAACAGGTAAATGGATAAAGAAGATGTTGTTTAGGGGCACCTGGGTGGCTCAATGGGTTAAGCCTCTGCCTTCGGTCATGGTCTCAGTGTCGTGAAATTGTGCTCTGCATGGGGCTCTCTGCTCGGCAGGGAGCCTGCTTCCCCCTCTCTCTGCCTGCCTCTCTGCCTACTTGTGATCTCTCTCTCTTTGTCAAATATAAATAAGTAAAATCTTTAAAAAAATAAGATGTGGTACACACACACACACACACACACACACACACACACAATGGAATACTGTCTGTCAGCCATCAAAAAAAAAAAAAAAAAACCTGAAACTTTGCCATTTGCCATGACATGGATGAACTAGTGGGTATTATGCTAAGCAAAATAAGTCAATCAGAGAAAGGTAATTATACTATCTGTCTGATATGAGGAATTTGAAAGGCAGGGTAGTTGTTCATAGAGGGTAAGGAGGGAAAAAAATTAAATAAGATGGGACTGGGAGGGGAGACAAACCATAAGAGATTCTTAATCTCAGGATCCAAACTGAGGGTTGTGGGGGGGGATAGGTTGTATGGGTTATGGACATTGGGAAGGGTATGTGCTATGGTGAGTGCTGCGAACTGTGTAAGACGATGATTCACAGACCTGTACCCCTGCAGCAAATAATACATATATGTTAATAAAAAATAACAATTACTAAATGGAATAACTGCTCCAATAAAAAGATATGGAGTGAGGGAATGGATAGCAAAGCAAAACCCATCAATATGTTGCCTACAAGAGACTCATTTGAGACCTCTTTAGACACATGCAGATTGAAAGTAAAGGGATGGAAAAGCATTTATCATGCAAATGGATGTGAAAGAAACCTGGGTTTGCAATACTTATACCAGACAAAATAGACTTTAAAACAAAGACTTTAAAACAAAATAGACTTTAAAACAAACTAAGTGAAGTGTCTGACTCTTGATTTCAGCTCGGGTCTTGATCTCAGGGTTGTGCATTAAAACCCCATGTTGGACTCCACACTGGGCATGGAGCCTACTTAAAACAACAACAAAAACACACTGTAACAAGGGACAAAGAAGTACACTGTATAATCATAAAGGGAACAATCCAACAATAAGATATAACAATTGTAAATATTTATGCACCCAGCATGGGAGCACCCAAATACATAAAGTAGTTAATAACAAACATAAAGGAATTAATCAATAGTAATAAAATAATAATAGGGGGCTTTAACACCCCACTTACATCATTGGACAGATGATCCAAACAGGAAATCATCAAGGAAACAGGGGCTTTGAATGACACATTGGACCAGATGGATTTAACAGATATATTCAGAATATTCCATCTTAAAACAGCAGAGTACACATTCTTTAAAGTGCACATGGAATATTCTCCAGAATAGATCACATATTAGACCACAAAACAAGTCTCAACAAATTCAAAAAGACTGAAGTAATCACCATGCATTTTTTCTGAACACACAAAATGAAACTTGAAATTATCCACAAGAAAAATCTGGAATGAGCACAAATACATGGAGGTTAAATAATATGTTACTAAACAGTTAATGGGCCAAACAAGAAATCAAAGAGGAAATCAAAAAAATACATGAAAAAAATGAAAATGAAAACACAACATTCCACAGTCTTTGGGATGTAGCAGAAGTAGTTGTCAGAGGGAAGTTCATAGCAATACAGGTCTACCTAAGAAGCAAGAAAAATCTCAAATAAACAATTTAACCCTACAGCTCAAGAAGCTAGAAAAAGAAGCACAAACCAAATCCAAAACCAGTGAAGGAAGGAAATAATAAAGATTAGGGCAAAAACAAACAAAACAGAAATTAAAACAAAACAAAACAACAATAGAACAGATCAATGAAACCAGGAGCTGGTTTTTTGAAAAGATCAACAAACTTGATAAACATTTAGCCAGACTCATCAAAAAGATAGAAAGAGAGATAGGACTCTAATAATTCAGAAATGAAAGAGGAGAAAAAACGGCAAATACCACAGAAATACAAAGAATTATAAGAGAATATTACAAAAAATTGCATGCCAACAAACTGGACAGCCTAGAAGAAATAGATAAATTTCAGAAACACATATAACCTCTCAAAACTGAATTAGAAAGAAATGGAAAATTTGACCAGACATCTTACCAACAATGAGATTGAAGCCATAATCAAAAAACTCCCAACTCAAGTCCAGGACTAGATGTCTTCACATGTGAATTTTACCAAACATTTAAAAAGAGTTAATACCTACTCTTTTCTTAAAAATAGAACAAGAAAGAAAGCTTCCAAATTCATTCTATGAGGCCAGCATCACCCTGATATCAAAACCAAGTAAAGATTAAAGTATAAAAAGAAAAGTACAAAATATCCCCCATGAACATAGATACAAAAATCCTCAGCAAAATATTAGCAAACTGAATCCAACAATACTTTAAAAATAATCATTTTTCTGTAATCAAGTGAGATTTATTCCTGGAGTGCAAGGGTGTTTCAATATTTGCAAATCAATCAACACGATACATCACATCAATAACAGAAAGGATAAAATCATATGATCATTTCACTGAATACAGAAAAAGCATTTTTTTTCAGAAAAAGCATTTTTTAAAAAGATTTTATTTATTAATTTGAGAGAGAGCATGAGAGGGGAGAAGGTCAGAGGGAGAAGTAGACTTCCCTTGGAGCTGGGAGCCTGATGCAGGACTCAATCCCAGGACTCCAGGATCATGACCTGAGCATAAGGCAGTTATTTAACCAACTGAAGCCACCCAGGTGCTCCAGAAAAAGCATTTGACAAAGTACAACATCCATTCATGTAAAAACAAAACAAAACAAACAAACAAACAAAAAAACCTCAACAAAGAAGGTTTAGAGAAAACATACCTCAAGATAATTAAGGCCATATCTGAAAAACCCATAGCTAACATCATACTCAATGGTAAAAAACAGAGCTTTTCCTCTCAGATCAGGAGCAAGACAAGGATGTCCACTTTCACCACTTTTATTCAACATAGTACTAGACATCCTAACCATAGCAATCAGACAAGAAAAAGAAATAAAAGGCATCCAAAATGGTAAGAAATAAAACTTACACTTTTTGCAAATGATACAATACTACATCCAGAAAACCCTAAAGACTCTATCAAAAACTACCAGAACTGATAGAGTTCAGTAATGTCACGGGATACAAAGTTAATATACAGAAATCTGTTGCATTTCTATAAACTAATAATGAAGTACCAGAAAGAGAAATTGGGGCACCCAGGTGGCTTAGTCAGTTAAGTGTCCAACTTTTGGTTTGGGCTCAGGTAATGATATAAGGGTCATGCTCAGGGGAAAGTCTGCTTGTCTTCCTCTCTCTCTGCCCCTGCCCCCTCCCCCAATAAATAAATAAAGCTTTTTTTTTTTAAGGAGAAATTAAGAAAACCATCCTATTTATATTTGCACCAAAAAGAATTAAATCCCTAAGCATAAATTTAATCAAGGAGGTAAAAGACCAGTGCTTTGAAAACATTGATGAAGGAATAATTGAATATGACACTAACAAATAGATATTCCATGCTAATAGATTAGAAGAACAAATATTGATAAAATGTCCATACAGCCCAAAGCAATCTATAGATTTAATGCAATCTCTGTCAAAATATCACCAGTATTTTTCACAGAACTAAAACACACAATCCTAAAATTTGTATACAATCACAAAAGACCCAGAAAAGCCAAACCAATTTTAAAAAGAGACAAAACTGGAGATATCACAAACCTAGACTTCAAGATATATTATAAAGCTATAATTAATCAAAACAGCATGGCAGTGGCACAAAAACAGATGAATAGAACAGATTAGAGAGCTCAGAAATAAAACCACAATTATATGCCCAGTTAATATTCAACAAAGAAGCAAGAATATACAATGAGAAAAAGACAGTCTCTTCAACAAATGATATTGGGAAAATTGGACAAAATATGCAAAAGGATGAAACTGTACCACTTTCTCATATGATACCCAAAAATAAGCTCAAAGTGGATTAAAGACCTAAATATGAAACCTGAAACCATAAAAGTCCTACAGGGGAGCACAGGCAATAATTTCTCTGACATTGGCCATAACAACACTTTTCTAGATAGGTCTCCTGAGGCAAGAGAAACAAAAGCAAAAATAAGCTAGTAGAATTATTAGGAAGCATCTGCACAGCAAAGGAAACAATCAACTAAACTAAAAAGCAACCTGCTAAATGGGAGGAGATATTTACACATGACATATCTGAGGAAGGATTAGTATCCAAATATATATAAAGAACTTAAACAACTCAACACCAAAAACCCCAAATATAATGAGCAGAAGACATGAACACAGTTCTTCAAAGAAGACACACATATGGCCAACAAACGCATGAAAAGATGGTCACCATCACTCATCATCAGGGAAATGCAAATCAAAACTACAGCGAGATACTACCTCACATTTGTCAGAATAGCTAAAATCAAAAACACAGGAATCAACAAGTGTTGGCAAGGATAAGGAGAAAAAGGAACCATCATGCACCGTTGGTAGGAATGCAAACTACAGCCACTGTGGAAAACGGTATAAAGTTTCCTCAAAAAATTAAAAATAGAATTACCACATGATCCAGTAATTCCACTACTTGTATTTGCCCAAAGAAAATGAGAACACTAATTTGAAAAGATAAATGCACACATAAATTTATGATAGAGGCACCATTATTTACAATAGCCAAGATATGGAAGCAACCCAAGCATCCATGGATAGATGAATGGTTAAAAAAGAAGTGGTATATATAGACATTGGAATATTCCTCAGATGTATTAAAGGATGAAATCTTGCTGTTTGCAACAACATTGATGCATCTAGAGGATATCATGCTAAGTGAAATAAGTCACACAGAAAAAGATAAATACCATATGAATTCACTCATGTGTGGAATTTAAGAAAGAAAACAAAAGAAAGAGACCAAAAAACACCAGTCTTTTAACTATAGAGAATTGATGGCTACCAGAGGGGAGGTGGGTGGGGGATGGGTGAAATAGGTGAAGGGGATTAAGAGTACATGTAACTTGATGAGCACCGACTAATGTATAGAGTTACTGAATCATTATATTGTACACCTGAAACTAATATAACATTGTATGTTAATTATACTGAAATTTACATTTAAACACATACAGAGACATACACAAATCCAAAGTGGGAATGTTATCACAGGTTCTCTGCCTCTTTTCAATGCAAAGACTAATAGGAATTTTCTAGCTGTTAACTTCAGACACCTTAGAAAAGCCATTTTGTTTAATAATAATTCCCACTTAAAAGGGGGAATGAAGAAAGCCAGGTCTACTTGGTCTGCTGCTGGGCAGCAGTGAAAGACTTTTTGTACCATAAAAGAATGGAGTGGGTTTCAAGAAGGGTAAGTCGTTTACCTACTTCTCCACAGGGGTTTTGCATTCTAGTTTTGTTCATTTTTAGTTCCCATATAAGACACGTCCATATTAAAATTTAGGCACACACACATACACACAACCTAGATAAATCACCTGGTCTTAGACCAAGTCCTGCTTTACACAATGGCTCTTAGCTACACTACTTTCCTCATTTTAGTGATGGAGAAACTGAAAGGGTGGTCACTTTTGTGTTCAGCATAGAGGACTCTTCTCTCAAAAAGAGTCCCAGATTCCACCATAAGTAATTTAAAGTCCTCTACTTCCTCTTTCAAATACACTTCACACAATTATAATATCCTGGAGTTATCTATTAAGTGCAACTCTTTTGTTCACCTTTGTCTCCTCAGCGCCAGATACTAGAAACACATTTTAGGAGGGAAGAATGGCCTTTCATTTTCCTCACGTAGTTGCTGTTTTTTGCATGAATGGAGTCAGATAGCCTAATCTCTCTCTTATAAAAACATCATTCACGTTAAGAAACATGATAGGAACATGAACTCCTTCAAATCCATGCTGCTGCTGCTGTATCATTCATGGTAACACCTTCACAAATGAGTTGGAAGTTTGGACTGGAACTAGTTAAAAAGAAAAAAATGCTAACAAATAAGTAAGACTTATTAGCCCAAATTATTGTGTCAGAAAGAATTACCAAGATTTTTTTTCCTAAGAGAAATGAAAGAAAGAAAGAAAGAAAGAAAGAAAGAAAGAAAGAAAGGAAGGAAGGAAGAAAGAAAGAAGAAAGCAAAGCAATGTGAAGAGAAGTGTGTTGAGAAGTGAGCAGAGGCATCAGAGGCAAATTGAAGGGGAGCCCACTGGCTAGGACAAAGGAGAATTTTTAGATGATTACAGGCAGTTTTGGCTGGAATTTATGCACTTACTGGTTGGAAAGTGCTTGGAAGAAAACCAGCAGCCTGTTATTACTAAAAAAAAATAATAATAATAAAACTACAAGGTGTGAGCCAACAGCACAAAGTACTAATTGTGAATACCTAGAAATGTGCCTAATTTTTCAGTTGAGAGTAATGTGGAAGAGGTCTAGTGGAATGTATATTTTCAGAATCTCATACTTTTTTTCAGTGTCCTCACTTTTCCTCAAGTGAAAGTACATTTTAAGCCATTGTTTTAAAGGAAAGCATTTTCTTGTTAAAATATATTTTTCCCCAGCTTCCATATAGCATAGTGTATGCTTGAATATATGAATATTTGGCTTTTGTTTTCTCTTTTTTTTTCATAAAACAACTATATTGGTTTTATTTTTTTTATTTTTTTATTGTGTTATGTGAGTCACTATATAGTACATCATAAGTTTTTGATGTAGTGTTCCATGATTCATTGTTTGCTTATAATGCCCAGTGCTCCATGCAATCGTACCTTCCTTAATACCCAGTACCAGGCTCACCCATCCCACCACCACCCCTTCTAAAACCTTGTTTGTTTCCCAGAGTCCATAATCTCCTGGTTTTTCCACCACTCTGCTTTCTCCCCCTTCATTTTACCCTTCTCCTAATGTTCTCCATGCTATTCCTTATGTTCCGCAAATAAGCGAAACCATATGATAATTGACTTTCTCTGTTTGACTAATTTCACTCAGCATAATCTCCTCCAATCCCATCCATGCTGATGTAAAAGTTGGGTATTCATCCTTTCTGATGGCTGAGTAATATTCCATTGTGTATATGGACCACATGTTGAAGTACATCTCAGCTCCTTCCACATTTTGGCCATTGTGGACATTATTACTATGAACATTGGGATGCATGTGCCCCTTCTTTTCACCACATCTACATCTTAAGGGTAAATATCCAGTAGTGCAATTGCAGGGTCATAGGGGAGCTCCATTTCTAACTTTTTGAGGAACATCCACACTATTTTCCAAAGTGGCTGCACCAACTTGCATTCCCACCAACAGTGAAGGAGGGTTCCCTTTCTCCACAACCTCTCCAACATTTGTTGTTTCTTGGCTTGTCAATTTTTGCCATTCTAACTGGTGTAAGGTGGTATCTTAATGTAGTTTTGATTTGAATTTCCCTGATGGCTAATGATGATGAACACTTTTTCATGTGTCTGTGAGCCACTTGTATGTCTTTTTTGGAGAAGTGTCTGCTCAGCTCATGCCTTCTCCCCATTTTCTCACTTGATCTGTTTTTTGGATGTTGAGTTTGAGAAGTTCTTTATAGATCTTGGGTATCAGCCCTTTGTCCATAGTGTTATTTGCAAATATCTTTTCCCATTCCATGGGTTACCTCTTTAATTTGTTGACTATTTCCTTTGCTATGCAGAAGCTTTTGATCTTGATGAAGTCCCAAAAGTACATTTTCGCTTTTGTTTCCCTTACTTTTGGAGACATGTATCTTTCAATACACGTCTTGAAGTTGCTGTGGCTGATGTCAAAGATGTTACTGCCTATGGTCTCCTCTAGGATTTTGATGGATTCCTACCTCACATTGAGGTCTTTCATCCATTTAGAGTTTACTTTTGTGTATGGTATAAAAGAATGGTCCAGTTTTATTCTTCTGTATATAGCTGTCGAGTTTTCCCAGCACCATTTATTGAAAAGACTGTCTTTTTTCCATTGGATATTTTTTCCTGTTTTGTCAAAGATTAGTTGACCATAGATTTGAGAGTCTATATCTCGGCTGTCTATTCTATTCCATTGGTCTATGTGAAGATATATTTGACCAAATTGTAGCTAAAAACTTCCCTAATCTGGGTAATGAAATAAGTAATTGTGTCCTAGAGGCAGAGAGGATACCCTCCAAGATCAATGAGGGCAGATCAACCCCCAGGCATGTAATAGTAAGACTCATAAATCTTAGAACCAAGGAAACCATTTTAAGGGCAGTTTAAGGGGAAGAGATTCTTTATGTACAGAGGGAGAAACATTAGAATAATGTCAGACCTGTCCACAGAGACCAGGCAAGCCAGAAAGGACTGGCAAGGCATATATAGGGTACTAAATGAGAAGAACATGCAGCCAAGAATTCTTTATCCAGCAAGACTGTCATTCAGAACAGATGGAGAAATAAGAAGCATCCAGGACCAGCAGAGACTATAAGGGGGGTTCTATAAAAGAAGAAAGACCCCAAGAGTGATACAGAACAGAGATATACAGAGACAATCCATAGAAACAAGGACCTCACAGACAACATGATGACAATAAAATCTTATCTGTCAATAATCACTCTCAATGTGAATGGCCTAAATGCTCCTATAAAATGGCACAGGGTTGCAGATTGGATAAAAAGACAGGACCCATATGCTGTCTACAAGAGACTCATTTTGAACCTAAAGATATAGACTGAAAGTGAAGGGATGGAGAACTATCATTCCAACAGACCTCAAAAGAAAGCTGGGGTAGCAATTCTCATATCAGACAAACTAGATTTTAAGCTAAAGACTGTAGTTAGAGATACAGATGGTTTTCTTTAGCTACAGGGTCTCTGGTAGATGAACTGTGTCTTTAAAAAACATTCTCTCTTTCACATAAAAATATAGATTAAAAAAGATCCTACAAAATCTCTTTCAAACAACTGTAGAGTTTTATTTTTCTGTTTGCCTTCTTCCTCTTCTGAACCCAGGTGTTACTACCATACCTCCATCTGCCTTGCAAAACTGAAGATCTGGTACACTCACTCCTCTCACAGGTATTTGGCAAAACTCAGAGAAAAAGCTGTGCTTTTTCACAAGCCATTTTGTGCATTCTCTGCATCCCCACAGGCAAGATGGGCATGTACTTGGGTTTTCCCACTCCCCCACTCCCTATCTCACCAGCTGACCTTCCTGGTAGTGGAAGAGGCAAAGAAGACTCTTTTCTATAAGCACAAAGTTCGGTCAGAAAGAAAGGCTGTATCCACAGAGCAGTGTCTCCTTGGTGACAGAAAAGACAGGCAATGGAGAGATGCTGTTGAAAATAAATGCTTGAGAACAAAAAATAAATTCAAGCACCCAGGCAACCAGGAGGCAAGTCAGTGGGGTAAGCTGAATTAGGAAATCAAGAATTAGGATAGCAAAAGAAGAAGAAGGAGAAGAAGAAGAAGAAGAAGAAGAAGAAGAAGAAGAAGAAGAAGAAGAAGAAGAAGAAGAAGAAGAAGGGGAGGAGGAGGGGGGGAGGAGGGGGAGGAGGGCAAGGAGGAAAAAGAAAGGGAATTAGAAGATAGTAGTGAACACACTGCTGGGCTTAGTCTCAAGAGTCAACATCTGCACAGAAAATCCGGTCCAGTTTATTATCAGTTTTGACCCCAGAAGTCTCTGTTTAAAGCAAAAGACTGAGCTTTCCTGCCTGGCCTGGGAACTATGTACCTATGAACCCCAGATCACATCTCAGCTGCCTGACACTGATACCTAGTGTCAGGGAATCATATTTTTAGGAACTAACTGAGGTCCCTCCCACTTTGTTTAAAAATTACACAGAAATTTTTAAACAAATTAGTCATGAGAATATATAAGATTTTACTCAATCTTGTTTCAAGAGGAAAGTCCTAGAACAGACCAACTCATTAGAAAATAGAAGGGCTAGATCAGTGTTTCTCAAGCTTAACACTACTGACATTGTCGACCTGATGATTCTTCACCTGGCAGGGGAGGGCTGCCCTGCATATTATAGGACGTTTGGCAGTATCCCTGGGCTCTACACACTACATGTTAGTAGCAACCCCCACTCTCCTCACCTGGTTGTGACAACAAAAATGTTTCCAGACATTGCCATCTGTTCCCCAGGAGGCAAAATTGCCTCTGGCCAAAAAGCAGAGGGTTACATTATCATTGGTTGGCTAAAATCAAAAAGAAAGAATGGGTGGTAAAACTTATTAAATTCTTAACAACTATCAGCTGGGTATGTAGGTGACTAGGTTTCCAGAATGAGTTTTTTAATCCCATTAAAATTCCTTAGAAAATGGCTTAAACATTTTATCAGGAATGTTATTTTTTTCTCTCTGTGAACTACATCACAGAGAAGCTCTGTCCCAGATCAGATCAGATTTGGGACAACATCCATGACACACTTTTTTATATTCATTATTCTCTCCCCAAGCACTTAGGCAAACACAATGACAGTTTTTCATATGTGCTGCTCCTAAAGGGAGAGAGATACAGCATGGAAAAAAATCAAGCAGACTAATTTCTAAATATTATTATTAAATGCCTAGCAGGAGCAATCATGGGAAAGTTAAAGTAGAAAAGCCAGACTTTCTATTATAAGAAGCAGGCCTTTTAAAAGACCAAAAAGATGTTGAGCGCAGAGTGGGGGGAAAATGCAAAATACAGTGTTTATACACAGGAAAATATAATGGTCAGAAGACAGAGAAAGAATCAGACACAGGTAGTTATCTAAAAAGACTCTATTCCTGACCCCAACCAGAGTCAAAACACAGATACTGGAGAGGAGGAAGTGCATCAAAAGAAGCATCTAGATTCCCAAGAGCAATGAGGGCAGGTATAAACAGATAGAGGAACTAAGTGACCCATGCCACTCCCAGCCCAACTGGTCTCCATCAGCCCCCCAGGAGCATGGGGTCAGCAGGCACTGAGAAGAGAGCTGAGTGCCAGCAGCCAATTTATGGAGAGGAAGATGGTACTGAACAGGGGCAAAGTGACCCTCTAGCAGAGGACTAGAGGATCGACCACTCAAATCAAGGTTTAAATGAGAGTCACGGCTGAATTTGGGGCAATCTACAGCCCCACCAAAAGCCTGGATAGGCTCTGTCTTTGGGCCATCTAGAGCAAGGAGTGGGTTACAACAGCAGTGGGCACACCTGTGGTAGATGTAGCACGAGCAGAGGTGTCAGAGGGAAGAAAAGGGGAAAACAACAGGTCTCAAAAAGTACTACTTCATGACAAGAACAAAAGAGAGCCCTGAACTCTTCTGGCAGAGTATACTGACTCTTTGTCCTTCCTTCCTAAGAAACTCAGGAAATTGCATCTCACTTAAACATTAGCAAAAAAAAAGAAAAAAGAAAAAAGAAAAAAAAATTGCAATTCAATTTCCTATAAAGTTATTATAAACTAAAGTGAGGTAAGAGCAGAACAATACCACACCAACAAAAGCATTTGGAAATACATGTACAATACAAATGTATTTATAACATTTTAAAGCATTAGAAGAATTTAAGACAATTATAGAAGCTATAAAAGAACAGCATAAATCAGAGTTTTTCAAATCTTAAAAATGAGATGGTTGGGAAAAAAGAGAGCAAACAGAAGAAAAATTAGAACTACTAATAATAAAGCATGTCGGGAATTAAGACATAAGCACAAATAATAATACCATACAAGAAATAGCAGAGTAGAAGAAGAAAATTTTAAGAACCAAAAGGAAGGGGCACCTGGGTGGCTCTGTTGGTTAAGCGGCCGACTCTTGATTCTGGCTGAGGTCCTATCTCAGATTATTGGGATCAAGCCCCAGGTCATGCTCCCCCCTCAGCAGGGAGTCTGCTTCTGGATTCTTCCTCTCCTCTGCCCCCCGCCCCCCCGGCTCATTCTTGTGTGTGCATTCACTCTCTCTCTCTCTCAAATAAATCTTTAAAAAGGAAAAGGAGAAAAAAAGTTTTTTTAAAAGAGAAAGTGATAGATATAGAGGAAAGGCAAAGAAACTTCAGCATATATGCAATAGGAGTCACCAAGTGATCTGCAATTAAATGAATGTTCCCTGAAATAGAAGAAAAAGTGAATCTACATATGTAAAGGGTATTTTGCATACCTGCAAAAAGATCAAACCAGGCAGTTGATATCAAAACGTTGTCTAGTAAAACTACTGAGCATTTGAAACAGAAAAGGGAGGATATTTAGGCAAACAGACTAAGTGACTTAAAAGGGAAGAAAAAATAAGATTGACATTATATTTTACAACAGCAATAGTTTATGCCAGGAAGACAATGGAGTAAAATAACTAAATTGCTCAAGAACATGTGAGCCATTAGGTCATGATCTCAGGGTCATGGAATCAAGCCCTGTGTGAGGCTCTGCACTCAAAAGACTGGCCATCGGGGAGATTTAAATCAAAACCACATTGAGATACTACCATATACCAGTTAGAATGGCCAAAATTAACAAGACAGTAAACAATGTGTGTTGGAGAGGATGTGGAGAAAGGAGAACCTTCTTACACTGTTGGTGGGAATACAAGTTGGTGCAGACACTTTGGAAAACTGTGGAGATTCCTCAAAAAATTAAAAATAGATCTTTCCTATGACCCTGCCATTGCACTACTGGGTGTTTCCCCCAAAGATACAGACATAGTGAAAAAAAGAGCCATCTGTACCCCAATGTTCATAGCAGCAATGGCCACAGTCGCCAAACTGTGGAAAGAACCAAGATGCACTTCAACGGATGAATGGATAAGGAAGATGTGGTCCATATATACCATGGAGCATTATGTCTCCATCAGGAAAGATGAATACCGAACTTTTGTATCAACATGGACGGGACTGGAAGGGATTATGCTGAGTGAAATAAGTCAGGCAGAGAGAGTCAATTATCATATGGTTTCACTTACTTGTGGAGCATAAAGAATAACACGGAGGACACTGGGAGATGAAGAGGAGAAGGGAGTTGAGGGAAACTGGAGGGGGAGATGAACCATGAGAGACTGTGGACTCTGAGAAACAATCTGAGGGTTTTGGAGGGTTTGGGGGTAGGAGGTTGGTTGAGCCTGGTGGTGGATATTATGGAGGGCACGTATTGCATGGAGCACTGGGTGTGATGCATAAACAATGAATTCGGGAACACTGAAAAGAAACTTAAAAATTAATAAATTAATTAATTAATTTTTTAAAAAAGGAGTCCACTTGAGTTTTCTACTTCTTCCACTCCTTTTCTCCCTCCCCAAGCTCGGGTACACACTCTCTGTCTCTCTAAAATAAATAAATAAATAAATCATAAAAAAAAAAGAAAGAAAATGTGAGCCATGTCATTTATACCCAAACTGACCTTGAAGTATGAAGTCCATAGAAAATCTATTGTGAACATGTAATGACAGAATGAATTTTGTTCCCATCATTACTTCCTAAGAACTCTCCCAGAAAATGAGGTTTTCTAGAATCTGGAGAGGTATTAGCAAAATGAATGTTGTTGAACATTAATATGTACTCTCCTGTAGAACTGATTTTAGTTTAATTGTTATATGATGATAACATAAATTGTTATTTCATTAAGTTCTTTTTGTTTACATAAGTAGCTTTCCCATTGATTCTTTTGGGCTCTCTAGATATATAATCATATCCTCTGTAAATAGAGATAATTTTATTTCTTCATTTCAATTCTTATACCTCTAATTACTTTGTCATGTCTAAATTCATTGCCTACCACCTCCAGCATAGTGTAGAGATGTTTGCTTTGTCATTTTAGCAATAAATCCTCTAATGCCTGCCCATTGAGTAACCCTGGCTTTAGGTGGAGATATATATTTTACCTTGTTCAGAAAGTATCCACCATTTTCTCTTTATTGAACTATGGTTGAATTTTTTTTTTTTTAAGATTTTGTTTATTCATTTGACAGACAGAGATCACAAGTAGGCAGAGTGGCAGGCTGAGAGAGAGGAAGGGAAGCAGGCTTCCTGCTGAGCAGAGAGCCCGACATGGGGCTCGATCCCAGGACCCTGAGATCATGACCTGAGCTGAAGGCAGAGGCTTTAACCCACTGAGCCACCCAGGTGCCCCACTATGGTTGAATTTTATGAATTTTCTGCATCTATGGAAATGATCATATGATTTCTCTCTTTATTAAAATGATGATATATTAGCTGATTTTCTTATGTTGAGCTTTTACATTGCAGGAAAACTACTTCATTTGGTCATACTGTTTTTATTAATGGGCTAATAAATTCCTAAAATTTTATTTAGAACAATTTAATTTGATCATCATAATGAGACTGGCCAGTTTTATTTTGGGGTGCAAATTCTGTCAGTTGATTTTTTTCTTGAGTATAGTTCACACACAATGTTACATTAATTTCAAGTATACAAAACTTTGTTGGGTTTTGAGACCAATTTACTTCATAGAAAGAATTTGAAAGACTCATTTTTAAACCATGCTCTGAAATAGTTTAAATACTATTAGGATAACTGATCTTTAAAGTTTTAGTAAATTCCCATGTTAAACCATCTGAGCTTTATAATGGAGTGCCCTTTGATTTTTTCCATTTCATCTCTGTTAATTGGTCTATTTAGGCTTTCCACATCTACTAGAAAATTGCATTACACCAGAAAATTATGCATTCTAAATTTCTTTGTAGAGAGTTGTGCAAAGTAGTCTTTTAGAGTTTTTAAAGCTTTCTTTCTTCCTAACCTCTACCTTAGGACTTCCAATTTTGTGTGTATTTAAGTTTCTTCTTTAATTTCTTTGTTAGTTTGGCCAGTGGTTTGTCAATTTTGCCGATTTTTTCCCCCCAAAGAACCAGCTTTTGGACTGATTAATTCTCCCTTTTTGTTTTACTTTGTATTCTAATTCATTATTTTCCATTTCTATCCTTAATACTTTCTTCCTTTGCTTTTTTCTTTCTTTGTTGTTCTTTTTCTAGATTTCTGTGTATATTTTACTTTCATGTTGTCCTATTTTCAACTCCTATTGTCCTGTTTTGATATATTAATGGCTATAGAACCTTCTGTTGTCCCTTTCTGGTATATTAATGACTATGGAACCACATTCTGGAGACCTAACCTGATACAGCAACTAAAGAATATGACAGACACAACTTCGGAGAGGAGAAATGGAATTACAGCCATGCCATTATACAGCCATGAAAATAAATGAGTTAAATCTATATAGTTGCCTGGTGAGAACTTCCATAAAGATTTGTTTAGTGAGAAAAGCAAGATATGTAAACGACTATATCGTTTGCTCTAAAACAAACAGTGATAAACCTTTAAATACATACTCAAATATGATTACATGTCAATGAAAAAGGAGTGGAGGGATAAAACATTAGTTATTTGAGGGAGAAAGGAGAGCATAGGAAGTTAAGAATGCATACAGAAAAATGCCTTTAAAATGCGATGAAGAAAAGTAACATGATTGTCTTTATGATAAATTATAAATATGTGAAAATATAAAGAGAAACAAAAAAGATGGTCACTACTACGTTAACTCTTGATAGCTCAAAATGGTGTGATTTTAGGTGTTTTTAACTTTTTCTTTACATTTATTATATTTAAAGAAAAATAGCAAAAAATCTTTATGATATAAGGAAAGCCTCTCACACTTACACTCATCCTAACTGATCTTCACTTCTACTAATATATATATTTCCGTATTTTTTATAATCTCTTATTTTCCATATAGATTAAAAATCTCCCAAAAAGAAGCTGATTTTCCACCTGACATGATGAGAGCTAATAGCTTTGCAGCAAATGGTGTGAGTGATATTTTTCCTTTTTGTCAGGGAAACCACGAAGATTTGGGAAGTGATTTAATAATGACATTTATTTTTAAAGTAAATATTGTATAGGGATGAGTAATCCTTCCACTAATCTCAAAAATGCTTAGAAATGTATTAGAGTTCCATGAAAACTGGAATTCCACAATTTTAGAACAGTATGGTAAATTACAAAAGATTCAGAGAAGCCTCAGAGAGATCCCCGAAAGATCTGAAAAATAAAATTTATGAGGCAAAATTAGAAGACAGAATTGTTCAGCAGAGTAGTGTAAGGGAAACTGCATAATCATTTTCGTGTCTATAAAAGCTCCTTATGCAGAAGAAGGAGGCCAGCTGCTTCCAATATCCATTAATGATGTAACCAGAAGTTTGGGAGGGGGGTGATGGGGGAGTATTGCAGCAGATGAAACTCTGGCTAACTACAAAGACCCCGGTGGCAAGATTTGTCAAACAGGGGATGAGTTCCTAAGAGGGATTGTGGATTGCTTTCTCCTTCTCCTAAGGGGCACTTCCCTCATCTGTCTGGAATGGTTTAAATGCAATCCAGCCTGGAGAGAGGTGAACGCCCTCATGACTCACAGGCTGCTCTTGTGCTGTATATCAAAGACAAATTTGAACAAGGGTAAATTTAAAGCTAAAACAATTACATTCCCTTCCATCATTCTCCACCCCGGTGTCCAATAATGGAATATTTACTGTAAAAGTTTATGAGGCAGCATGGCAAAGATTGGCTCCAGCAGGCAATTTGACAGAGAATGGGCCAGGGAAGAGCATAAAACTGGCTCCACCACACAGGATTTCAACAAAGAAATTTCACTGTGGCCTGTAAACCTAACTAAAATGTTTTTGCTGCTTTCCTAAACAATTCATTTTACTTTGGACCATTCTACTGATAGAGGATCTTGCAAGCAGCTGTAGAGCAGTCTTTTTTGCAAGACAATGATCTTATTTTGCAATCGTATTTCATAAATAGTTGCTTGCTTTTATCATGTGTATCCTGAATATTATTCAGGTAATAATGAAAAAAACTTTGAAGATTACTACATTAATATGGGATAAGGATCAAGGATTCTCCACCAAGTAATGTAGAAAAACATTAAAATCAGGCTGAGAAATTTGTGGAGAGACATAAAATGTTGGAAAGAGGCAGTGGTTTTTTTGGGGTTTTTTTGGGGCAGTTTTTAATGGACCTGAATTTTTTGGTAAAAAATAGAAAATTTTTTTATTTTTATTTTATTTTTAATCATTTTTTAAAAGATTTTATTTATTTTTATTATTTATTTTATTTATTTTTATTTTTATTATTATTTATTTTTATTTTTGGAAGAGAGAGAGGGATAGAGCATGCACACGAACAGGGAGGAGGGACTGAGGGAGAAGCAGACTCCCCACGGAGCTGGCAGCCCCATGAGGGACTAGATCCCAGGACCCTGGGATCAAGACCTGAGCTGAAGGCAGATGCTTAACCTGCTGAGCCACCCAGGCATCACCCATTTTTAAGTGTATGGTTCAGCAATATTAAGTTTACTCACATTGTTGTGTAACAGATCTCTAGAACTTTCTCAACTTTGCAAAACAAACTCTATTTCCATTAAACAAAAACTCCCAATTTTTCCCTTCCCCCAATCCGTGGCGATCACCGTTCTTTGTTTCTGTGTGTTTGACTCTTTAGATACTTCATATAAGTAGAATCATATAATATTTGTCCTTTTGTGACTGGCTTATTTCACTCAGCATAATGCCCCCAAGGTTCATTCGTGGCATAGGGTATGGCAGGATTTCCATCTTTTAAGGCTGAACAGTGTTCCACTAAATGTGTATACCACCTTGTGTAAACACATTTATCTGTGGATGGACGTATGGATATGGGTCCTGGTTTTTTTTTAAATGTAACACAAAGTATTTTAAGAAACAGGTCAGTTATTATGCTATTATCCTCTAGCTCCAAACCCACCCTTAAACTGTTTGAGGCAGATGGGGCTCTGACTATAAATCCAATTTCTGCTGTACCCCTGACCCCGTGTTAGGCTCTGTCAATAGGGGGCGCTGGATGGAGCATGCTGGGCTGGAGAAGGAGGGAAGGACTGGTGCCTTCCTGGCCCTTATGGCTCTGTACCCTTGCAGTCCCGGTGTCACCCCAGCAGCATTCTTCACCTGAGCAGGCAATTCCTTCCAGTGCCATCTCGGCAACGGAAGGCAACGTGCAGGTTTTCTAACACCTGGCAGCCAGCCTCATCGCACCTTCCTCAGGACAGCAACAGCAGCCGTGGCTGAACAACCCCCTTCCGGCTGCCTGAGTCGCACCTCTATTCACCCCTTCTCTGAGTTTGTGCCTTTTGGTCATTTCACCCTGAGCACCCGAGGCCCTGGCTTTGGTTAAGGGTGGCAGCTGCTTCCTGCTGTTGCTCTGAGAGACGTCAGTATTCTCTTCTCACCTGGCCAGCTACACAGTTTACACCTTTAGACCTACTTACTGACTCTCTGTATTAAACCCACCGTGTTCAAATAGCTGGTCGGGTTTCTACCTGCTGCTGTACCTGAACGGACACAGAAATCATGCAACAAAAAAATGCCACCTGAAATCCAAGCGTGGCCATGGTGAAACGACGGAGCCCATCTACTCAGTCATTCCCACAATCACGATGTAGACTACAGGACAGTAGGGCAAGCTGTGTGAAAAGGAAATGCAGTTTGGTGTGGGTGGGTAAAAGCAGGACCACTTAACCCTGAGAGGAATCCTCGGGAAAGCTGAGGCAGGAAACAACATGCCTGTGTGTGAACAAACACTGGGGAAGGGCTGGTTCTGGCCTCAAGCCTCTCCTCTCAGATGAGCAGCCTGCACCCTGCTCTCCACTCTGGGTGCTTCTCTACGGTCATCCACAGAATTGAACAAGAAGTGCATGTGTGTCCTCTCTCCTTTACCTTCTGAGGTCCTCAAAGGAGCAACTAGGGCGCTAGGTGTCTCGATCCGTTAAGTGTTGGGCTCTTGTTTCGGCTCAGGTCATGATCTCAGTGTCCTGGGATTGAGCCCCGCTTCAGGCTCCCCACTCAGCGGGGAGTCTGCTTGGGATTCTCTCTCTCTTCCTCTCCCTCTGCCCCTCTTCCTGCTCACACACGCTCTCCCTGTAAAATAAATCTTAAAAAAAAAAAAAAAAAAAGGAGCAACAAGGAAAATTGTGTCTTACCTTTCACTCTGCAACCCTTCCAGCACTGATGAGGGCCTAGCCAGCGGGGATTTAGTTATTGGTCATCTACAATCTTGGCCTCTGTTTGCCACAAAATTCATTCACATGGGAGTTATATGTGAGCAGCAGTGGGGATAAGTCTATGGGTGCTCAATGAAAAATTAACACGGCCGCACAAGGACTATGTGCCAGCCATTGTCCTGATGGCTTCGTGTCCCTTAACTCCAATTCTTCAACAACATCCTTATTATCATGGCCACCATTTGGGGAATGCTCACAGAAATGAGGCTCACACAGAGTTAAGGAGCTTGCCCAGTGTCCTATACACAGGATCTAAGTTTCGTCCAACACAGGGCCTATGGAGCTCTCTACGGCCCCACACTAGTGCCCATTTTTACGAAAGCAAATAAAATTCTACCTGAGTATTCCTACCAACTTATCTTCTATTATACTATTTCAGACATAATATTTAAGAAATAAAAATCTATTGGGCGCCTGGGTGGCTCAGTGGGTTAAGCCTCTGCCTTCAGCTCAGGTCATGATCCCAGGGTCCTGGGATCGAGCCCCGCATCGGGCTCTCTGCTTGGCAGGGAGCCTGCTTCCCTTCCGCTCTCTCTGCCTGCCTCTCTGCCTACTTGTGATCTCTCTCTGTCAAATAAAATAAATAAAGTGTTAAAAAAAAAAAAAGAAAAAGAAATAAAAATTTATTGTTTGCCTTTATATATCAAGAGGCTCTTCCTTGGAAGTAAAAGCCATTCATATTTGATAATAGTATGTATAAATGTAAAGTGATTTATACACTAAACTTTTGTAAGACTACCGGCACCATTCTGGCAGTAATATTCTGGCAGGACTCAGTTTTTTAAAAAGTGTGCATGTATACCATAACCATGTGATCCCACCTCTAGGGATATATCCCAGAGAAAACATCACATCACCTAGTCCAGAAGAATTTTCTCTGCAGTTTTGTAGCTGAAGATAGCAAGCAATCCCGGCGCTCATACTAGGGGAGTAGACTGGTAAAATGTGATGCATGCATGTTATTTTTATGCTGGAAAGCTTTAAAAAAAAAATCTTTTTCCCCAGACTCCCTTGCAGCTAGTACTCTGGATCCGACTGAGGCTACTGTCAGACGTACTTTCACGGCATTTGGACGGCAGCAAGGAGGCAGAGCCTGGGATTCTGCTGCTTCCTCTGGCTCTGGTAGCAAGCAGTGTCCTGAAGGTGCTGGTTTCTGCTGCCAGAACTTCCTGACCCTAGCAGCCTCCTGGTTGTGGGGGGACCCCTTGATTTTTGGCACCAGCTGCTTTTACAACTCTGTAGTTTCTGGTTGGCCTTTGGGCCATTAAAGCAATTCTTTGAGTTCAACTTTAACCTTCTCAGCAATTCTATAAAGGGTTTATTAACCTGTAACAAACCATTTACTCTTAAACTAAATAGAAAAATTCTGTTCCCTGCCATGATCAAAAATGCCACATCATTGTCTGTCTTGAAAAGGATGCATTGGTTATACCTTGTCAGGACCCGTGAACAGCCATCTGAATTTCCCTAGTGTAATAAACAGGCTGGGCAGTTTTTGGCTTCCCCTCCCCTTTCTCTTATTTAGAATAAAACTTGAAAGTCTAACATGTTTCATGGTCAGTGGAATTTGTGTTAAAAATACAGCTTCTTAAAAAGAAACATGCAAGGATATCTCCTATTAGCTATATTCACAAAATGTTTAGAAGTACGCCCTATCTACATCACCGGGCACGAATAGGACTTTATTTATACCAATATACTTTGTGCAAGACTTGCAGGCACCTCAGGGAAAACCTTGAATCATGTCTGTTTATTTCTGTGTTACTTTATAGTCCAAGCTAAAACTGAATACGCTTTGTCTAGTTTTATTTAGCTTATGTGAAACTAACAGTGGAATTTTAGGAATCTTACCGAAGTTTCTCAGATTCCTCTCCAGCAAAACCAATAGCCATACTGCTATCTGGGATCTATGCTGGATTACAAGGCATTTTCTTACAAGGCATTTTCTGCATTCCCTTTCCAGATAGAAACAGCAATTTTCAACAGCTAAGGAAGGAGGCAGCAGCATTTAAAGCTAGTTTTACAAAAAAGAGCACATCGTTTTATAGAAACAGCACATTCCATTCTCCAGGACTGGAGAAGCGGGGACTAGAGAAGAGAACCAAGAAGCCAGTGGAAGAAAGGCCCCACAGGATGGCTACGGTTAGTTCCCTAAGCACTGTACCTACTGCCCAGTTAGCCCCAACATAGATAATGGACCTGAACTTGGGGCTAGGTTTCTCTCACTTCTATTCTTTTTTTTTTTTTAAGATTTTATTCATTTATTTGACGGGGAGAGATCACAAGTAGGCAGAGAGGCAGGCAGAGAAAGGGAGGAAGCAGGCTCCCCGCTGAGCAGAGAGTCTGATGCAGAGCTCGATCCCAGGACCCTGGGATCATAACCCGAGCCGAAGGCAGAATCTTTAACCCACTGAGCCACCCAGGTGCCCCTCACTTCTAATTCTTAATGTGGCAGCTAATTGTACTTTTGGAAAGGGTTTGGGGAAAAAAAATTTTTTTGTTCTCATTTGCCAAAAAGAAAAGGGAAAACTCAAGATTCCAGAAAGAAAAAGTGACAATGCCAAACCCTAACAGCATTGATTTTATTTGTTTTAAATCTTAAATGTTGAACTTGAGAATGAAAAACCTGCATATGCGTCCCCACCCCACTACTCATTAGCACTGAGACCTTAGTCAAGTCACTCAAAACAGGTTTCTGCTCTTTTACTGTGGAGATCATTGCTTTCTGTTCTAACCCCAGGACTGGAGCTAGGGTGGTATAAAATATTATATGTGAAACATCTTTAAGAACTGGAGAAGAATCACAACTGTCAGGTGTTAGCATAGAAATGTTCCATTCTTGTCATCCATGTGATGACTGCCACGCTCCGAAAACAGCATCTGCTCCAAAAACTGTTGCTAACAGACACCGATCATACTTTCTTTGGTAAATATTTATAAGTCATAAGCATTTGTTGAGTGACCATATGTATGAAGCATGGCATGCTCTGTGGGAGGGGGGCTGATTGAAGTCACAAGACAAATGCATGACACGGTATTGCACCGAGCCAGAAGGAAAAAGAACAGATGCTTCATGGCTTCATCATCTGTATTTTTCATTCAAAATATAGCAACTGAACTGTAATCACTTTTGAAATCCCTTGCAGGTGTTTTACTTGGCTCCTCTGCTCTGGCTCCAATGACTTTCCATATCCTGGAATCTGTGGTAATGGCTGATAATAATATGTGGTGACAGTAATTAAATTATGAAAGGGAGGAAAATGTGTGTCATGGCTGTTCTCAATGACTACAGAACATAAATCTTGTATCTGCTATGATATTAGAGCCACCTAGGAATAGCTGCTCTGGTAATACCCAATGTCCTAATGGATTCATTGATGTTTTTCCATAGTTATTGCACTGCCTTGGTACATCTGTGTTAGTACCTACACAGCCCTCTAATGCATACAGATAGCAATTTCTGGGCCTAGGAACGGTTTTAAAACATGAAAAAATGGGGAAGCAATTTCATAAGATATATCAAGCATTTTCTCTTTTCCTTCTTTTTCTAGGACACTAACAGAAGATTCTCAAATGACACTGAAATATGAACTTGGTTCTTTATTTTTATGCTCATTAAGAATCGCTTTTCAAATTCGGTTAATTAGAATACTACTTACATGTGTAATACACGGGGTCTTATTTGTCTTTTCTTCTAAATTTGAAACAAATGCTCTGAACTCCTGAAGCCATTTCTGGGTTGCTATTTTATAAAATATTTCTTAAGACTTCACTATCCCAAAGCAAATAACATTAGAAAGGAGAAATCTTGCCAAATTAAGAATCTTTGCATTTTGATGTAGACAGTCCGACTGTCTAGGAAGTGTCCTCCTAAGGATTATATGAAACACATGCTGTTTCACTAGTCCAAAAAAGTTTTTCTTATATATTTACCAATCTTAGGGTGGAAGCTATTTTTCCAGAAAACTTTCCCTTCAATCATGGTGTACTCCTGAGCCCCAATCCAGACCTGCTAAATCAGCAAGGGTTTTGGGGGGCGATGCAGAGACAAGAAACAAGCTGGGTTTTAACAAATCCATCAGTGATTCTGATGTAGTGTGATTCTCAAACTCTTACCAGCCACAAATACGCATTTTTTTAAAGATTTATTTATTTATTTGAGGCAGAGAAACACAGGTGCATGAATGGGGGGAGGGGCAAAGGGAGAGACTCCCTAGCAGACTCTCCTGGAGGAGGGCCAGAAGCAGGGCTCCACCAGGGGACTCAACTGGGGGTCTCAACCAAGGAGGTCCATGTGGAGGTTAATCCCATGACTCTGAAACCAGACCTGAACCAAAATCAAGACTCTAAGACTTAACTTACTGAGCCACCCAGGTGCCCCAGAAATTTGCATGTTTAGGTTCCCAAGTGATGTTGATACTATTGGTCTGGGATCACATATTAAAAACCTGCTCTAGGGTATTTTTAAAATCCTATTATCACTGTAAGAGTCTGACAAGCCAAACAGACGTTCCCACATAATTTGACTAAAACGATTAGTCACCAAAAAATCTCTTTGTGGATTTTCTCTTTCATACAGGTAATAGGTAGCAAATAGCTAAGAGTATAATAGCATTTCATCCCACCACAGGAAAGCTCTCAATTGGTATTTCAATAGTATTGTGCTTTCCTCAAATAGCTGGGTCTTGAAACCTCTCGTATATGTTCTGCTGCCTTTTGGTGTTTCTTTATGCATGTTCCCCCTTATCAAGCTACTTCAGGCTGTTTGGCTCCACCATAATTCCATGGGTTGTAGACATGGGGAGAGATAAAACTTGGTTCCAGGATGGCTCCAGCCTTGTAACACATAATTTATAGAATGCCACACAAGTAATTTTGTAGTAGAATAATTCCTTAAACAAAGTTGAGAGAAAGATATCCACTTTGCAAAATTCCAGGGGATTTCCCGTAACATTATTGCAGGACGGTGGTGTCTGAAGGTGCACTGTGTACTGCCTGCATGACCTTAATAACCCTGGTTGAGAATTAGCCGACGATATTGCCACTACTTCCACATATACATTTAGTACTTTCCTTTATTCCTGACCTTTAATTGTGGTGCCTAAAATTAATCATCTTCCCCTCTGCCCTAAGAAGAGAGCTCTGATAGCATAGTAATGACTTCATGTAATATACAACAACCACTCCTATATTCGAGTAGCTGATAATTTTGGGGTGCCTCTCCAGTCATGGTCTTCTAAAACTGCCTTCTTACCCAAGGGATTGGACCACTACTGCCATATTCAGACCATAAGATGTAAGTTCCTGGGCACAGTTAGTTAGATCATGGGTAGCACTTGACAAGAAAGAGACTAGACTGGCTGATTCATGGCCAATAAAAATCTTTGTCAAGAATTTGAACTAAGAGATACGGAGACTAAGAGTATTGAGAAATGAATCCGATCGATAAAAAGCATTAGCAGTAAAGTTCAATGAAGCTCTAAAAATTTCCTGAAACTGGCTGGGTTCCCACTCTTTCTGAAATATACCAGCTTTCATTGATTCTATAAGGTACTCTATTGTCCTTTGGTACTGGATATTCTCCACTTTCTCCAGATTTTCCGTGCCTTCTTTGACCTGACCTGGGTTCCAGGAGCTCATGAAGATGCAGTGCATCACTCTAGTTGCTCTGATGCCTGGCTTCCATTGGAGTTGGCCAGTGGAGGCACTTAAAGGCACTTAAGGGTAGAGAGAGGAGAAGCCAGAGTGTTTCTTCCCTACACTCTTCCTCTGTGCTTTGGTGCCTTCTGCTAGTAGCTATGTCCCTCCCCAACTATAATTCCTACCAGGCAAACCCTCCCTTAAGGTTTCAATTCTCAGCTCTAGTAACACTCTTTTCTCCCTTTTCCCTTTAGCACTAGAAGTTGTACTGTTTTCCCGCTGTTAACTGGTTTCTAGGTTTCTCACCATCCCCTGCTGATTTCTCTAACTCTGCCCGTACCTTTGTATGCATTCTTTTCACTTGAGCCATCTGGCTGAATTCTATTTCCTGCTAGAATCCTGAGACTTTCCAATAAATTTTCCTATTATTAGCAATAATAGTATTTGCTTCAATAAGTTATGATTAGACCATGGCACTTGGAAACAAACATGACTAAAATATGCTACCCTGTACAGAGGGATTCAAAATTCCAAAAGATGTTACCACTTTCAGGTAAACATGGTAAATGTATCTCTCTTCTTTCTAAAATTCCATTGAGGGATGCTTGGGTGGTTCAGTTGGTTAAGCAGCTGCCTTTGACTCGGGTCATAATCCCAGCGTCCTAAGATCAAGTCCCACATCGGGCTCCTTGCTCGGCAGGGAGCCTGCTTCTCCCTCTGCCTCTGCCTGCCTCTCTGCCTGCCTGTGCTCGCGCTCTCTCTCTCTCTCTCTCTCTCTCTGACAAATAAATAAATAAAATCTTTAAAATAATTAAATAAATAAAATAAAATTCCATTGAATAGCAGAATAAAAACATTCAAAGTGGACCAATCCACAAAATAGGAGAGAAGGCAATAGTGAACTAGAGATGGCAATGGGGTTTACTAAATAAATGGAGTGATGACCAAATTACACAACACAGGAAACCATCCTAGCTGGTTTCTAGGGGGATACTAAGAGGCAACCTGATTCCCCCATTCACAACCCTGAAAAGCTACAGGCTTAGAGTACCAGGAAAGGGGTAGGAGAAGAGACTTGACTCTAACTACAGGGATAGATTGACTGTGGATATGAAGTTACTGAAACTCCAGTTCCCATTCCCCACTCACCAGGAGGTTTTTGCTCTTAAGACATGTAACCAGAACTTGTGAGAGGTGGGTATGTAAAGTATGGAAGTCAGGAGGTCTGTGAGAGAGTCTGCAAAAGAGGCCCCTCCCATATACACACACCCTAGGTCTTTCACCTACTCTACTTGCAGAATTCTAGCAGGCAGAAGAGACTGGATAATTCTCCTCTGAGAAAATGACCCAACCTGAAAGATGTGCAAATACTGACAATGGAGAATCCGAACAAAAGGTCAGATTTATCCTTGTTCACTACAAAGAGTAACCTACAGGTTGAAAAGCCCCACTATTACATGCAGAAAAATGTCTTCTCAGTGCCTTGCTCACGTATGAATGGGAAACCAGAGCAGACCCACCCTGTGACATCTTGCCTAGCCTTCTTTAAAGATCCCCACACGGGGGCCTGAGTGACTCAGCTGGTTAAGCATCCAATTCTTGATTTTGGCTCAGGTCAAGCACAGAGTCTGCTTGTCCCTCTCCCTCTTTTCCACTCTCTCACTCTCAAATAAATAAATAAAATCTTTAAAGATCCCATATATCATAAGCACAAAAAACTCAAAGTATCAAAGAACACATGATGCCTCTCACTTTAGACTTATTACAGCCAGTGCAGGAAACTATAACCATTTGCATCATCCATATTTTGAGTAAAAGTGAATTTGACAATATATCTGAGAAATTAAATTTTTACTTTCTTATATTAACTTATATTTTCTGATGGAAAATGTGTTCAAATTATATACACTTTGAATATAATTATGACTATTTTTAACTCTTTAGATTACTGGCAATAACATAAATTGTGCATAAATTTTCCCTATAACACCATAAATAGTATGTTTGCTGAAATAAAAGCGAAAAAATAATCTGGGGGATATATAATAATTCATAAATTATGTCTTCATTTCATTGCTTGACCAGACATCTATAGAGCTATAGAACACGTAGACATGAACTATAATAATTAAATTCAATCATCTTTGATGTTTTAATGACTTCCAGTCATATGAAAACCAGCTTTACATACTTATAAAATTATTATTACAACAATTTTGAAAGTAACTTATCAAATTGGGAGAATTGAACAGTTTGTTCGCTGGAATTATAATTTCTAAATGTTTAAATATATGGCCTATAGGCTTCCATATATATCCTATGTTGAGCCCCACAATATTAGGAACAGGCCTGAACCAAATCACTTGATATTTGAAGAAAGCCTCAAAAAGTAAGTGAAGAATATAAAACAAAAGAAAAGAGTAGCAAGGATAAAAAAAAAATGCAGATGTCAAAAGTCCTTAAAAATTCTAGATGATTAATATTCTCAGAAAACTAAGAGAAGCCACTGTATCCATTAAAAAAAAATCAAGATCTTCTTTATTATTTGAATTCAGATGAAAAGGGTATATTCAAAACAGAGGAAGCCAAAATAAGTTTCAGTATAAATACTGGCCAAAACTCAAGAGTAAAAATCAAACAATTCAACTGGAGAATGGGCAAAAGATAGGGACTAACATTTCACCAAAGAGGATATACAGATGGCAAAGAAGAAAATGAAGAGATATTCAACATCATTCAACATCAGGTAAATATAAGTTAAAGCCATCTATATATCTATCAGAATGGATGAAATAAAAAATAATGACAATATCAAATGCTGGTAAGGACACAGAAAAGATTGATCACTCATTCAGTGCTCGTGTAAAGTAAAATGGTACATCATTCTGGAAAACAGTTTAATAGTTTGTTATAAAACTAAACACATAACTACCATACAATCTCGCAATAGCACTCCTGTGCATTTATCCCCAAAATATGAAAAAGTTATTTCACACAAAAATCTGTGTATGAATTTTCATAGCAGCTTTATTCTTAAGAGCCTAACACTGGACACAACCCAGATGCCCTTAAACAGTTGAATAATTAAACAAACATGCTACGGAATATTATTCAGGTCTAATATGGAACAAACAACTGATAATGAATCTTGTGAGAATTATACTAAGTGAAAAGAGACAACTCCAAAAGGTTTTATACTGTATGATTCTATTCAGAACGTTCTTGAAATGACAAAATTATACAAGTAGAGAACAGATTAGTGGTCATCAAGGATTAGAGTTGAGGTGGGTAAGGAAAGTGGGTGTGGCTATAAAAAGCCTCAACAAGGGATGCTTGTAGTGATGGAAAAGTTCTCTACTTCACTGTTTAATATCCTGGTTATAATATTGTATTACAGTTTTGCCGAATATTATCATTAAGGAAAACTGTGTAACAGGTACACAGGATCTCTCTGTATTGATTGTTATAATTAATCAGGACACAAATGTCAATTGTTTCAATATAAAAGGCTTACTTTAGAAGATAAAGAAGTACTGACGATAAATTCAAGGAAATCTAGAAAATGGAACATAAAGACATGTAAGTAGGATACAGTGGATCAAAAAGAAAAATTGGAGGGTCCATCAGCCCGATCGAGCCCTGAAGACAAAAGTGACATGAAGAAATGGCCCAAATGTCCACAGTCCACACTTCTGCTACACTGCCTCTCTCTCTCACAGCCTGCACCTGTGGCTTCATGTGGAGTTCCCTGTGATCAGTTGACAGAGGAAGAGAAAATTCAGGCTGGGCTTACAGGTATACAGGTGTGCAGGTGTGTATGATATGCAGGCACCACTTGAAAGTGGACAGTTACAGCACGATGGCCCCTCCCACAGACATCCCAGAAGGACACTGATAAGGAAAAGTCCTCTCAGTGGGCAGAAATTAGAGCAGTGCACCTCATTGTTTACTTTGCTTGGAAGGAGAAATGACCACAGGTGTGATTATATACCAGTTCATGGGCTTTGGCCAATGGTTTGGCTACATAGTCAGGGACTTAGAAGGAATGGGGTTGGAAAAGTAATGACTAGGAAATCTGGTAAAGACAGACATCTCAAAATGGGCAAAAATATGAAGGTATGTGTATCCTGTGTGAATGCTCACAAATGGATAACTCAGCAGAGGATGATTTTAGTAATCAAGAGGTCAGAATGAGCTGTTGTGTAGATAATGGTCAGCCTCTGTCCCCAGTCACTCCAGTCACCTCCCAATGGGTTCAAAGTGCTTTTGGTTCTGCATTTCTACCCTAATACAAAAGGCCTGAGTGTCCTTGAAATAAATGAAAAGGCTCACAGGTAATCATCACCGTCAATAACCATGAAAGGTCTGACATTTTACCAAAGTTGCAAGCAAACAAGATAGCCTGCCACAGTTTCATAGATTCTGGCAGAGCACATGACACTCCTGGGTCGGAGACAAAGAACTCCCTTACAACACAGCAAACAACATGAGCTTCGTAGTCACCTGGCTCTCCTTGCTCCCCAAGTCACACAGGGGAAACACAGAGCAACCCGGGTGGATGCCGCACAGGCTGTGGGTTCATGTCACAGCTAAGAAAACCCGAGCTTGGGAAAACCCGTACTTTTATAGCACGCTTCAAACAAACCTGCGCAGACTTTGCACCAAAGTCTGACACTGTCTGTATTTTGCTAGATAAAAAACAGAAGAGGCCCTTTGTTCAGGAAAGATACACTGTATCTTCCAAGGCTGTTGTCTATACAGACATCTTTGAAAAGATAGTTAGAATGAAAGGCTATCAGTGCCTCAGTTCACAAGACACGTAGAAATGCTAGAGACCCATGGAGAATTATCTCCCAGCAACAAGAAATAAAGGGAAGACTCTAAATGTTTCCACTAGGGAAGGCCAAGTCTATTCAAACTTTTAACTACCAACCCTAGAAGCTAGAAGACAAGGAAACAATGCCAAAACTCTAAGGGAAATTATTTTCAACTTAAAATGCTATAGTTAGTCAAAATGTCAATTAAATAACAGAATAAAAATATCCTTAGGCATGAAACAATTTTTGTATATTTCTATGTACTTCTTACAGAAAACTACCAGGAATCTGCAGCAATCCGAATGACTATAGAAGGGGAAGAATAGGAGACTAGTATATAAAAGATTCAACACAGGTGATCAGAAGAGATAAATTCCAAAATGGTGGTGAGAAGGGCGCCTGGGTACCTCAGCTGGTTAAGTGTCTGCTCAGGTCATGATGCTAGGGTCCTGGGATTGAGTCTCATGCCAGGCTCCCTGCAGGGCAGGGAGTCTGTTCCTGACTTCTCCCTCTACCCATGCCCACTTCTTGTACTCTTTCTCTCTTTCTTTCTCTTTTTCTTCCATTCTCTCTCTCTCCCTCTCTCTCTCTCTCAAAATAAGTAAATAAAAATCTTGAAATGATGGTGAGAGAAATTCCAAGATAACTGTGCAGCAGGTCATAAGACCATCCACTATAGATGAAAGAGTAGAGAGGACTCTGTGGGAGAGATCAGGTGGTAGTAGGGTGGGAGGAGGGAGAATTGAAAGCTTTTAATTTAATTGACCATTTGGAAAATTGTATTGACGGGCTGACAGATCTGCTTGAATTTGGAGGCTAAGTACTAATAAGTATCTTTTGAAAACCAAGCAAATGAAAAAATTTGAGGCAGTTAAGTCCAGGAAAAGTAAAGTGTTATGAAAACCATAACAGTGCAGAGAATAATATTAAATAGCAGAGAATAATATTAAATAGACAAAATAATTCAAATAAATGCCAGCTATTGAATAATTGTGCTGTAACTACATTGGGAAGATGCATAAAGAAGAATTGGGAGTGATACATAAAAGCTAAATTCTTGTCTACTACAATTCAACAAATGGTATCTAGATTAACAACTAAAAGAAGTGGCAATGTCAGCATTTCATTTAAAAATGTGGAAGTAATAGTAGCAATAGCTAAAAACATTGAGAGTGGTTTCTTCATCAGGGAGTGGGACCAGGAGTGTGCCTGAGTGAGGTTGGAAAAGTCTTCTGGGGAAGGGAGAAATAGTAAGTAAATTTCTCATGGATTTCAAACTTATTTTCAGCTTTAATTTATTCATCTTTACTTCAAACTTCCCATTAAATTCCATGACTTTTAAAAGCATATGTTTATCTGACTCAGATGAAGGGAGGGGAAGGAAAGATAGAAAGGAAAGGAAGCAAACTAGAAGATCTCAGAGCCTTAAACCAGTATCTTTCAAACTATGTCTTATGGAGCTCCAGGTGAGACAGAGGTGTTTTAGGTCCACCATTCTCTCCGTCACCCAAGTACCTCTCTTCTCCTTTGTTTTACACTCTAGAGTCTCATTCAGGTTCATCTTAAGATACTTCACCTGTTAAAACATAACTAACATATGAATAAAATGGAAACCCAAAGTAATAATTTAACCTAACAAAATATGATAGTGAGATAAAATAAAAATATAATAAAATACACTCAGAAAGTACAACCTTAAAACAAATAACAAATAACAGTAGTAAATTCCTAATCACAGGATATCATATATCCAAAACAGGGATCCCTAGTACAGGGATCATTTGCAGATAAATGGTGATTTTTATTGTTCTTTTATTTTTTTAATTAAATTCAATTAGCCAACACATAGTACATAATTAGTTCCAGATATAGGGTTTGGTAATTCATCAGTTGCATATAACACCCAGTGATCATTACATCAGGCACCCTTCCTAATACCTGTCACCAGTTACCTGATCCCCCCCTACACCTGTCCTCTAGCGATCCGCAGTTTGTCTCCTGTAGTTCCGAGTCTCTCCTGTTGTTCTTCTAAATCAACCTGCCCTGGCAACACACAGAACAAGCTGTCCAGCAGACAAGTTGTAATTCTTCTCAGAAAGGAAAACCTTCCCTTCCGCCTTTGTCCTTCATTTATGTCCACCAAATCTTATTGACGCATTTGTAAGTGAAGATCTTTTGACTGCAGGTGGCATAAGTTCAATTCAAATTAGCTTCAGGGGAACGAAAATGGAACAGATTGACTTGTGTAACTAAACAACTCAAGAGCAGATTTGTAGCGAGAGACGGATTTAAGAGCTCAAATATCAGGTTTCGGCTAACAAGTCTTATTCTCTCTCTGTCCCTCAGGTCTGCTTCTTCTATACTCATTTTGTTCCAAGGCAAGTCCTCCACTCATGGCATGGAATTCCAAGCTTATGTTCAATAGTCTTCGTTACCTCCAAAAAGGAGCCACTCTTTTCTAAAAATTCTATAAAATTTACAGATTTGGTCCTGATTGAGCCAACTTAAGTTGTGTACCCTTCTAGGAATCAAAATTCTCTAGAGCCACATAAAATACTGCAAATGGAAACTAAAAATAGAGGACCAAGTAAATTCTGATTTATTACTAAGTATTTAATACCATTATAAATCGTATCAGGATTCTGGTTACCAATTACAACATGCTGGTTTTGCCTCCCACACCAAGCAATTCTCAAGCAATTCAACTCAATTCTGATCCTATCTACCTGTTGATAGCATTAGATCCCACAGGTTAAGGGCTCGATCCTATAAGACGTCAGCACTTCAGATGCCAATCACAAGTCCAGGTTGTCACCTGTGCTTCTGACCAACCTGCTATAGATTGGAGGTCAATGACCCTCCTCTTTGGGTTCAATGAATTCTCAAAGCAGCTCATGGAAAACAGAGAAATATTTTTTCTTACTAGATCCTCAGTTTATTATAAAAAGACGGGACTCAGGAGCAACCAGATGGAAGAGATGCATAGGGCAAGGTATGTGGGAAGGGGCACAGAGCTTCCAGGCTGTCTCCACGTGTGCCACTCTCCCCAAATCTCCACATGTACACAGCCTGGAAAATCTCTCCAAACCCTCTCCTCTGTGGTTTCTCTGGAGACTTTATTACATAGACACAATTGGTTAAATCATTGACAGTTGGTGATTGATACAACTTCCAATTCCTCTCTCTTCCCTAACAGTGGGAACTGCTTCTTACTGAAATACAGTTTCCATTCCTAATACCTCTTGCCAAGGGCAGGAATATGCTCCTTAATCTGTATCTTATACTTCAGATAATCCTTTAACACTGATGACTATTTCCTAGAAATTTTTATACATCTAAAAATTTTAGAGGTATAAACTAAAGGCTTTTTTTTAGAAATAATCTTTTCACTTAAATTTCATAAGACTATACACTCCAACCTCTCTAGCTCTCTCTAGCTCTCCTTTTCAGTTTCCTGTGTGAGCTCTGTTTGTCATTTTCTAGGTTAGTATTTTTTAACATTTTTATCCTAAGCTCTCCTCCTGTTCTACACATTTTACATTGGCAATCTCTTCTGCATCCATTATTTTAAATGCTAAATTATAGTTAAATGACTAACTGTGTATCTTCCACCCCAATCTTTCTGAAATTCAGAAACTTTGCCAGAGACTGTAGATGTTCAACAGTATCTATATTCTCCTGTTCTTTATGAACACAGATCTAGGATGTATTTTTTTAGCCACATTTGCAGTTCAGACTGATTATGTGGTGGGTTCCAGACAGTAGAAGTTAGAAGGATTATTTTCCACTTCCAGGGCTAGCCTATAACCTCCCCCGCCACAACACACCTACCTGCCTGTGCAGTACTCATTCTGTCAGGTGAATAAAGGAATGTCAGGCACCTGGAAGAAAGTCTAGATGGAAAGTCTAAGTTATTTTATGGAGCAGACTCCATTGTACCACTCTAACCCACACTGTATTTTTAAATGAGAGAGAAATAAACTTTATTGTGCTAAACTACTAAGCAGTGGTCTGTTTGAATAGCTAATATTATTTACCTTTACTAAACAGATGCACACACCTAACTGGTTCGGTAGATTTGTCAAACTCAACCAGGTACAAAGCAAACTCATCATCTTCTTTCCCTCTCCCTCACCACTTAAACTCCTCCAGCTCTGATCTCTCTGTGACTATCTCACCCAATTAATTAAAAGAGATTAAATATTCACTTCAAAGGGAAATCTGCCAATGTTGAGCCCTTCCTATCCTGTATTGAGCAGAGCCAATCATCAAGTGATCTCTGGAATCAAACCAACTTTTCTCTATACCAGCTGCCACCACTTTCATTCCAGGTATCATCAGCAGGCTAGATTGCCTCTTAATTGCTTTTCTTGCTTGTATTCTTGCTTTTCTCCACTCTCCACAGTACAACCAGATTGATCTTTGACAAATGAAAATATAACCATTACTCTTTCCTTATTCCGAAGATAAAGCCCAAATGCCTTACAATGGCTTAAAGGGCCGTATATGATTTGTTCTTCATATCTCTCTCTAAGCCCATTCTGTGTTCACATTCCAACCTCTACCATGCTGAGTATCTTTCTGTTCCTTGAACAAATTATTGACTCTGCATTCCTCCATTACCGTCTTCTACCAGTAAGCACAGTGATGGCACTCTCACCATCTAATTTTTTTTTCTGATTAGGAGTTCTTTATTAAATGTATTTCAAATATTATCTCCAATTACCTACATCACCTTTTAATTTTTTTAAGTAGCTCATAGCTTTAATTCAGTTAATTTAAGCTAGAAGAAATAAAAACAGTTACAGGAGGGATGATGTAATATTTGTCATATATATATATATATATATATATATATATATGAAAGGTCTTATAGTATTTGTCTTTCTCTAACATTTTCACTTAGCATAATGTCTGGAGGCCTGTTGAGGTTATTGCAAATGGCAAGATTCCACTCTTTTTTATGGCTGAATAGTATTTCATTATATATATATACACACATATATATATGTGTGTGTGTATATATATATATGTGTGTGTGTATATGTGTGTGTATATATATATTTATATATATTATATATATATTTATATATATATATAAATATATGTGTGTGTGTGTGTATATATATATATATATATCACAGTTTATGTCTTATGCTCTTGTATTTCCAGACCATTTGGTATAAGTTAGCATTCAGTGTTTGTTGAATGTCTGACAGACTAAGTTTTTTTGACTATCGACAATACCTATGTGAATATACCAAATAAAGACTGATATCCGAGTTCTCAGTCACAATAATATTCATAAATAAGAACTCCAAAAACAACAGTACTTTTGAAATAGTCATCAGCTGGGGTAAAATGTAGGTATAATGAAGAGATTCATAAAGGGAATGGCTTAAAGAACAAAAACAATTATTTCCCTCATATAACAGTCCTGATGTGGGTTGTCAAAGCGGGTCTCCATGTGGACCCTCAGGAACTCAAGTCCCTCCACTCACTCTGCTCCTCCATTCTTGGGGATAGTGTCACTATCAACATGGTGCAAACTGGATCACCGTGGGTTCAAGCCAGTGGAAAAGGACAAGAGAACATGAAATAGAAGGGAATATACAGGAGAAAATAATATACAGGATGTATCAGTCGGGATTCCAACAGAAAAATAGAACCAAGAGAATAAATATGTATTAGAGAGTTATGGCAAGGAATGTGATTATGGCTCGGCAGGTTCAAAATCCACAGGGCAGGCTCTCTGGAAGGGCAGGCTGGAAATTCTCAGGCAGAAACTGAAGCTTCAGTTCCCAGGGAGAATTTCTTCTTACTCAAGACAATATGAAATCTCTCTTAAAGCCTTTCAACTGATTGGATTAGTCCAATCTCAAGGATAGTCTCTTTTACTTAAAGCCAATTTGGATATTAATCACATATACAAAATATCTTTACAGCAACACCTAGATTTGTATTTTATTGACTAACTGGAGATGACAGCTTAGCTCAGCTGACCAACAGAACTGACCACTACAGAGGAGAGGAGAAGATGGAAGAGACAGAGAAGAACACCTAGAGGAGTATTGCCCACTGCCTTGAGTTCTGGGTGAAATGGACACGTTTACTCCCAGTCACATTCCATTATAACACATGGGTACACCTAACTACAACAAAGTCTGAGACGTGTAGTCCAGCCATGTGCTCAATATATAATATATATATAAAGAAAAACAGTTTTAGTGGATAACTAGTGAGCTCCACCTCAACAACGGACAATTTTGAGAAAATAGATCTCAACTATTTGGCTGTACATGTTTGTTCATTGTGCTGCAGAACAGAGGATGCACTTTGCTCTTTCCGAAAGAATTCTTACTAACACATAGGCACCTGAAGGCACTATTAGTTCAGACTGTCTTACGTACACAAGAGATGACTCAAGGTTATCTCTTTGGCATTGGTCACCCAGCCAGAGTTTATACCATAATGATAAGAACTTTGTGATCCAACTTCGGTAATTACTCCTGCAAATTTCCTTCATCTACAGCCCTGCTAAATTCACTGTATCAATAAAACATCATTGACATTCTACACCTACTTAGAGTGAATTATTGAGAACCTGTGATTCTAGCAATGAACTAAGAGGGAATAATATGCTGAAATATTTTGGCTATTTAAACCAGAGAGATCTGATCATGGAAGAGCAAGCTTCCTGCCTTTAGTATGTGTCCCAGAGTGTGGAGCTCTGGGACTGGAGATGGGACAAACAGGCCTCAGCCCTCTTGGCAGCTTTATTCCATTTCACTCATTCCCTCCTTTTCCTATCTATAGAAATGATCCTAGAACAACCTGTCTCCTGCCATCTTTCCATTTGTTTCCTCTCATTCTCCCTCTTCCTAACATCTAACTAGTAAGCAAGGAAGGAAGAAATAGGAGACAGCCTCGAGTGGCACTTCTTTGCCCTCCTTCCAGTTGTGATTTCTCCACATGCAGCACTCCCACCAACGAAAACCCTGAAATAATACCACATCCATGAGATACCCATCAGTACACTTGTACCACTGCAGGGACCGTACAACATTATGTGTGGCCAGGGACTATGGTTGCTATTCTGATACAAGTATCGCTGCAAAGATGAGCTGAAGGTATCGAGGAATCCAAATAAGATATGGTGTCTGTTCTTCAAAAATTCAAAATAGTGGCGCCTGGGTGGCTCAGTTGGTTCAGCACCTGCCTTTGGCTCAGGTCATGATCCCAGGGTCCTGAGATCGAGTCCCACATCATGCTCCCTGCTCAGTGGGGAGCCTGCTTCCCCCTCTGCCTGCTGTTCCCCCTGCTTGTGCTCTCTCTCTCTCTCTCTGACAAACAAATAAATAAAATCTTTAAAAAATTAAAAATAAACAACATCGTAGATGAAGGCACAACAAAATTGGGCCCATTCCTTACTGAAAGATCCTTTGGGCTTTTATGAACATGCTCTCCTCCTCCTCTCCAGGTCTGTCTAGATTTTTCTGACAATATTACTAAAGCCAGTTGGGAAGAAGGTAGGTTGGAATGAAGCTAGATTAGAAAGAGTTAATAAAACTAAGTCATCTATTCTGTAAGAAGAATTAACAGCTGCCACCACCTTTCTGAGGTATAACATCAAGTTCTCCATAGTCACTGAGAGTTTAAGTTTTTATGAATTGATTGCCTTCTGAGTCAGGTACTGTGTTAAACACTTAATGTTTATAAGGAGATTTACTTCTCCAGAAAACTAATTCTGTGAGGTCAGTATGAGTGGCCCCCAATTTTCAAATAAGTAAATCAATGTTCAGAGTGGTCAATGTATTTGCCCATGATCAAACTACAAATAAGTGGCAGAGACATTACTGTCCGATACTGAGTTATACAGAAGAATTCACACTAGGTTTAAAAATTATGTGCAAAATATTTTTGTGAAATTAATGTGAAAAATAAAATATGAATCATTAAATAAATAAATGCACTTACATTAAATAAAAATATGAATTATTAAAGATTTTAATAAATAAGGAGACTGACTGCAGGACAGATTTTCTAAGGATGACAAAACTACTGGATAAACGAAGTTGAGGGCTAGACTGGGAAATAAGCACGGGAATAAGGGCAAAGAAAAGGTGAGGAAGAAAGAGAACCAGAAGCTCCTGTTCATCCTTTGGCTGCTCAAAAGTTTGTTTGAAGTTAGGCGTAAGTAGAATCAAAAATAAATTTGAACACCTAACTCAGAATCAGTAGGACTTAAGTTACAATATTAGATTCTTTAGAGACCCAACATATTAAAAATGAAATTTTATTTGCCTATGGTATTTTTGCTCCCTCATGCTAAATATGCCCTGTAAACTGTTATTACAAAATAATGTGGTTATCACTTTCTAAATGATATCAGTCTGTATTCCAGTTGTGCTTCAAGACAGCTCATGTGGTAGCCCATCCACAGACAGTTCCCAAAGCACCAAACTTTGGTCCTACCTCTATCAATATACGTTTTGCACTATAATAGAATTCCTTTTATACATATGTGAATAGCATCCAACCACAATATAGACTAAGTAACAGTTAGTGCTAAGAAGAAAAAGGGGGAGGGGAAAGGAAGGAGAAGGAGATAAAGAAAAAGAGAGAGAAACAAACAATACTGATGAGTTTCCTTGAAGGCAGAGGCTTTGCTAAACACCAAGAGGAAAATTTTTTTGCCCACAACGCACTCACAGTCACAGAGAATAACACCATCATTATCAGTGATACCATTAATTGAGTTCTTAATATGTACCATGCCCTTCTGTCTATACAGCTACCACTATTTTTATTTTAATAGATGAACACACATAGAATCAGAAATTAAGCAACAAGCCGAAAATTACAGTAAATTATGAAGCCAAATCTTAGCAATGCAAGTCCAGATCCCATACTTACAATCAGAACTCTCTGCTGCCTTTTAAATAAACAGATAGCTGCAGTGTCCCAGCTCAAAGGAGAACTCTTCTCCAAGTGCCAAAGGATGAGAGAAATGGGTATTAGAGAAAGGTGCCTTCGGCCCTGGTGAGAGAAGTGAGGGTATTTGGACGGGACTGTGGAGCAGGCCAAGGGAAGCGTTTACTGACAAGGTAATGTTTGGGCTTCATCTTGAATGATGGGAAGGGATTCCAAATTTGTTTGATCGGGGATGTAGAAGGAGGCAAGACAAGCCTAAGCAAAAAGGAAGATTTGCCCCACACTATAGATATCCAAAAGGGCATAGCTTATTCTGTATGCAGAAGGTGGTACATATGAGGGGGGTGGTGCATGCTAGAGGACAGCAGGGCTAGAGACTCTCAATGTGACTGGCAAATGGATTGTGAAAAATATTTTTATCTTATTTTCACTCTACATTTAACAATCAACTGCCATTTACTGAACACCTAACTACATGCCAACACACAGCAATAAATAGAGAAACCCTTCATGGAGCCTACATCCTAGTGGAGGTTGACAACAAACATACATAATATGGGATAGAGTGATAAGAAGGAAAATAAGCCAGGATAAGAAGTCACAAAGTGAGGGGTGGGTGCTATCTGAAACAGGGAAGTAAGGAAAGACCTTTCTGTTTAGGACATTTGAACAGAGACTTACATGAAGGAAGCCTTTATCTTATAAACAGGGAAAGTTGATGAAGGATTTCAAGCAAGAATATGGCGTGATCAGAATTCCTTTTCTAAAAGCCAAATTCAGTCATTCATGTCCGTTTCCATTGATGCTACAGTCTGAGCAATAAATAACTCTTGGCTTTTCTCTCTGTCAGCTTTCCCAATATCCTCTGCCTTTTAGCACATCTACAGTTGCCTTTGGTCCAAGTTACTAGAAAGAGAATTCCTTAGCATTCTAGGTCCCCTTCCAGAGCTTATTTTTATTTTAAAATCACACACCCAGTGTTGCTGTTATAGTTCAGTGTGTTTGGATTATTGCGGTAGTTTTCTATGTGGTCCTCTCCCTCTCATTAGCCTTAACTTTCTCTTCCTGCACCAATGGATGTGTCACAAGGTATTTATGGTTTTATGTTTTTTAGAATGGTGACAAATTTAAATGATTTTAAAACACAAATTTATAACATTTTTATAAATTATATTGTATGGTTTATTTCATAAGCAGATGTAATATATGAAAACAATATACCAAGGATAGGGGATAAATGGAATTTCACTATTGTGCTAACATTTTACTTGCAAATGTACAATACTTAATCTAAGTGCACTTGGTAAGTTAATGTGCACATTATCATCCCTAGGAAAACTTAAAAAATAATATAGGGAGACACAACTAAAAAGTTTATGAAGACTGGATAATAAAACACATATGGTTGACTCCAAGGAAGTTAAGGAAAGAAGAGAAAATCAAAACCAGGTTGTACCACTATACAACACATTGTAAATAGATGAATCAAACCATACTATATAAATAGTGACATTAAATGTACATGGACTAAACATTCTATGTAAAAAGCAGAGATTGTCAGACTGAATAAAAAGGCAAGATGCAATTACTTTGTGGTCTCAAGATTCTGCATTTTATGAAGACATGGCTGGGTTGAATATAAAAGGATGGAACTGCAAAATAAGCAAACACTAAGCAGAAGAAATATGGTATGTTACCTTAATAGCAGACAAAGGTAACTTAAAAAGTATAACACAAGATAAATAGGAACCTATCAGAATCATAAAATGGTTACTTCTTCAATATATAAATCCTAAAGGCTGTGAATCTAATAATAGAACCATAAGATACATTTTTTAAAAAATGGACAGATGAGATGGAAAAATAGACCAATGCACATTCGTAGTTGGAAATATTAATACCCTGTTCGCTAATGAATAGAGAACCTAGAAAAAATATGAATAGTGATATTTAAACATAGAATATATAGTGATATATAGTGGTAGAGAATTGAACATGCAATCATATAACTTGTTTATAATATATTTATACAACATTAATCTTAGTTATTATAAAAATGCATGCTCTTTTCAAGTGTATATTGTATAGACTATATAGTGGACCATAATGTGAGTCAAAATATAATCTGAAGGTATCTGGTCTGCCTAGATATATCCATGAACTTCACATTAGTCCTCTATATAAATATATCACATTAGTGATATATAATATATCACATTAGTCCTCTATATAAATATATCAAATTGAGCCAAAAGCGGCAAGTGTTCCAGACATCTAGGTGAAACATGTACAATCCTTAGGATTGTAGATAAAATAGGATAAGAGATAAAACTCTAGGAAAAGATAAAAACTCTTTAACCTTAGGATAAAAGATAAACTCTAAGATGACTTAAGACCTTATCAAATCAGTGAATTTTTCTAGGGACCCAGTGGGTATGGGGCACACTAGAACATCTCCTCCACAGTAAAGAGGACCTTTCGCTGGCCAACAGAGTAGAGGCTAAATCCGTAAGTAAGCAAAATGACCTGGCCAGTTGAGCCTGGTCATGTCATTGGTCACGTCAGTGCTGCCACATGGGTATGTGAAAGAAGTAGTACCAATGGCAGGAATGGATGTGATACACAGGCCCAAAAGCATGGCCTCTAAGGCTGTGTTAGCTACTGTTGCTGCCATGCAGCTGGTTGCCATCAATAGAAAATTACACTAAGTTTCCGTGCCTCACCTGGGGGGCTCTGTGGAACTCTTGTGGAGCCGGGCCCCCTACCTATAGCAGGAGCACGCACAAAACCAAAGAGGCAGAAGGGGGCAGGGAGGCCCAACCAGGTGGTGATCCCTCACACTGCTGCCCCGACTCCTCATGCCACCACTGCCACTCCTCATGTCACCACTTCATCTCATGTAACCCCAAATTTATGTAACATTTGAAACTATGCTTGATGAGTATTTTTGTCATGGTCCTTCTGCATGTTCCCTAACTTCATGAATTCTTATCTTACTGATAACTTTATATGAAAGCAATCTATAGGGAGCTACCACATAGCACAGCTTCAAGCATGTGAGACAGACATGAGTTTCTATGTGTGTAATAATGTCCAAAGACTGGTGACAAGGGCTCAACTCTTGGTTTTTAGTTGAGATGTGGTTTGCAACTCAGTCATTTTCCACAGTGTCCCTGCCACACAGCATATAGCCTGGCACCACAAAGAATTCAGTAAGTTCTTATCAACTGGGAAGCAGCTTCAGGATCTCTAGTGGTCACTTTGGTAGCTGGAGGCCCATTTGGGGCCTAGAGATACCTTCAGTTTGCCAGTCATTGTTGGTTCTAAAGAGGAACTGGAACGGGGTAGGAAGGAAGGGAAGCTGACTGCATGCCAGACTCAAGAGGCGGTGAGATGAGGAGTCTCCCAAAATTTTCCTCAAGGTATTCAGCTCAGTCTCTCCAAACAGGAAAGATGGTCCTGCCACCAGGAGGTGGACAATAATATACCTTCTTAACATCCACAAATCACTTATTTCTTCTCCATAACAAGGAGCAAGTGGGGTGTTAGAGGAAATGAGAGCAAGAGAGAGAACAATAATGAGAAATAGCTCCACAGCTTTCCACCTACTGAGCTTCCCCAAGTGCAAATGTGAATCCATTATTCCCTTGGCCACTTGGTGCCCACATGTCTCTCATGATATGAGCAACTTGCTGAGCTATTCTATTCAAACATTTAGGGGAGTTTTGTAGAGTAAGTCATCTAAACACCAACACTTTACCTGGTTTTCAATTATAAAACTTCTTTGTTGGACCTGTGAGAAATGGTATGTTGATCTCCACCATGACACTTTCCTAAGGGATTTTTCAAAGGTTATTTAACACTTCATGAGTTTTACCTCTTGTGCTGGGCTTAGTACCTAACCCTAGGTCTCTAATAACAAGTGACATTGTTATATTACTCAATGGCCTGTTCCTGAAAAATTGAGAAAAAGCAACTTTTTCCAGGCCAGGAATAGTTGTTGCCATTTTGAATAATAAGTAAATTTGTCAACTCAGTAATATGATAAAAGGCACATGTATGAAGACATGCTTTGCAGTCAGGTGTGTTGCTCTGAACAAGTCATATTTAGCCAGGACTTCCACATTGTGTCTTTCTCCAATGAGTAATTCTCATAAAATTTCACAAACTATCTCCCTCTTACAGTCTCCAGGTATGCCTTATTCTAGTTCCTAGACCATTTTTCCCTTACTATAAACTCATGGTCTGGAATTTTTGCCCATGCAGTTCCCTCAGAGTGGAGAGTCCTTCCTCCTATTTTTATAATTACAGAAATCATGTTCTTCCTTCAGTAATAGCCTCTCTCCTATAAATGTCTTTCTTAGTGTTGCCACCACCTATACTTGCCTAGTTGTCTAATTAAAAGTCAGAATATAGTTAATGCATTGCTGTAAGAGATAACAGATTTAGAAAGATCTTTAAACTACATATAAAGTGCTATGGAATTGTTACTTTTTTTCATTTTGTATTATCATTACTTATTTGTCTTCTTTCTTGTGTTAGCGTTTCCTGTTGCTTAGTCATCAAGCATTAGATGACTCCAGCCAAAGTGGTCATCTCACTCTAACCACATGAAAGATCTTAAGCAAGAACCACCCAGCTAAATCCCATCAACTAGAATCATGAGAGGTAATACATTCTAAAACATTAAGTTTTCTAGAGTTTTTTGTTAAGTAACAATAGAAAACCAGAACACAGCCAAAAGCATTCCAAATGACACAAAGATCTAGAAATAAATTTCTGTGCATACCACTGTCTGCTAGAAAAAAAAGGGGGGGGGGTGTTGCTAAAGTTTGAGACACAATAGGAAGCACAGCGTGTCAAGAAATTGGAACTGGGGAGGTGGGGGCAGGGGGAGAAAAAAGAAAAGAAATTGGAACCAGACACAATTTGGAGTCCCTTTGACATCGTTTAGGAATCTGGGTGATTTAATAATAGCTCCCAGAAAAAGTCATTGAACCATTCATTAACACACAACAAATAATGAGAAATTAACCAGAGGACAACAAATGAGTGAATGAATAGGATATAACAGAACTGGAACTTGGCAGTTTGTGGTGGTTTTCATTATTGCTGTCATTCCCTCTGCTACCCAACCCTGCTCTGCTGTGCCTGACCTGTTGCTATCCCTCAAGTCCTCAACCTGAGTACTCTGAGGCACTGCTTCCCACAGCTCTCTCCTCAGCAGCCGGCTTAGCCATAGCGACCCTCACTGCTGTCCTCAGGGCCTCAGCACTTAGTGTCCAGGGACACGGCCATTGTCCAACCATCCCTTATGAGACAACTGCATGCAAGTTGGGCATAGTGCTACTTCTCAAGGAAATCCCCAGGCCACGTTATCTCCCTTTTCTCTGAAAGTGGCTATCTCTTGGGTCTCTCCACTTCTACCTTATCCAACCATCAAACTCCTCTATCTCTAGAAAAATCCAGGCTAATCCACCTCAATGATCTAGAAACTCTTAAACTGGCCTGTTACATTTTTAAAAGAGTGTATTTTTAAGTAATCTCTACACCCAAGGGACAAGGAAGAGGCTCAACCTCCATGAGCCCCCACAAGGTTGGTCTCTCCTTCCAGTATGGATGATGAGAAGTGAAAGGAGATAGTCTACAGGAAGGAGAAAAAGTTTTTTTTTTTCTTTTTCTAGTAGTTCTCCCTATTGCACATGCTATTTGAGAAAGCAAAATTTGGTATTCTAGTCCATGGGGGAAAAAATCATTGTGAATTCTTGCAGTACATATAAATTGTTTCCTAACTAAAATGATGAAAGGATATATCAGAGGAAAGAATGAAGGTAAAAAGTTCACAGCAAAGATTTTCCTAATTTATAGCCTAGCCTCCTCTTGAAATGAACTGTATTTCTGTTCATATCAAGATAATTAATAGACATGAAAAAGCAGTATTCCTAAAAAAGGTGATACTTAAAAGTGCCTATTGGATTAAAAAGCAAAATATACTACACAGCATAAAATTGTCCTGTGTGTCCACATCATAAATTTAATCATTCCAAAAGGGTAAAACCATCTTAAGGCTCAGCACTTCAGGTATTAAACACAATCAGCAAAACAGGAAAGTAGGTTTTGATATTGATCGATTAACATGACAATTTGAAGTAGCAACATTTAACAAAAACTGGCAGCAGTTTTAAAAGGGTCATTTCCAGAGGTATCGTCATTCAACCACAGTTTCTTGCAATAGAGAGAACAAAATAACATGGAAGTTATATCTCCTTGTTCTCTCACAAAGGAAACACCCCCGTGGGGGAAGTTACTGTGGCTCGAACCAGAAGAGCTGGTGCTTGATCTGTCACTGTAAGTCACTGACCCAGACACTCCTTTCCTCATCCGTACCTTGGGGTTAAACTCACTCACACTGCCTACCTCCCAGGGGCTCAAATGAAAGTATGTGAGAAATGTGTGCAATCCTTTCTAAAACTCTATACAAATGCTGATTACCATTTTTATTACGTTGTCAAAGAGAGTCTTGTAGCAGTTGAGAAGTTGAGACATTGTCCTCGAGAGGATAGAAGGGACTGTCCTCCAAGAATTCAGGGCCCTTAAGGTTACAATGTGTGTGTGTCTATATGTGTGTTAACCATGTCACAAAGGGACAAAAAATGGAAAAACAATGTTTTCATGAAGAATTATAAAAATATTTGTTTGAGCACAATCTTCCCCCAGGTTAGCTCTAGCTAATTTCTTTAACTTCTTTGGTATTTTAACTTTTCACTATGAAAAAATTTTAATATAATGCAAAAGTAAGAATACATAATGAACTCCTACATACCCATCAGGCAGAATTACAGAGATCAACACTCTGCTTTCTACGGACTGAGCTGTGTCTCCCCTGAATTCATATGTTGAAGCCCTAACCTCCTGTACCCCAGCGACTGCGTTTGAAGGCAGAACCTTCAAAGAGGTAGTTAAGTTAAATTAGGGTCATTAAGATGAGCCCTAACCCAATCTAAAAGTGTCCTTATAAGAAGAGATTAAGACACAGGAGAGACCAGGGATATCCTCACACAAAGAAAAGCCATGTGAGGACATAGAGAACAGGTGTCCACCTGCAAACCAAGAAGAGAAGTCTCAGGAGAAACCAAACTTGCCAGCACTTTGATCTTGGATTTCTAGCCTCCACAGCTGTGAGAAAATATATTTCTATTGTATAATCCATCTAGTCTGTGGTACTTTGTTATGGTAGCCCTAGCAGAATACCCTGTTATTCTTGTTTCTTTGACCCCCCTCTATTATTCTATTTTTTTTTTTTTTTTTTGGCTAGAGTTCCTGAGTAATTTGTCACTAATTAAAATATTGCTGTTTAGCTAATGGGCACCCTGTGCAATCCTGAAACAGTACTTAAGGACATGTTCCAGGACACTAACTGCCATCCAGGAATGTAAGAAGAGCCAGTGTCTACTACAGAAGGACCTGAGGTTGGTACCCAAAGAAGGAAAGAAGCACGGTGACTTGTGTTCCTATAAGGGGACAAGGTCCAGACTACCTTCCTCAGACCAAAGAGAGCACCACCATATTTCCTACTTTAAATTCTGCTTCTTTAGGTTATAAACCAATTTTTTGCAAAATTTATTGCTGCAAATTTGGAGACCTATTATAATTAAGTCAGGGCATCTGTGAGCTACTCTATGTGGAAATTATTAAAATATTAACCCAAAAATAGAAGGTAGAGTCTTACATCCCAATAAAAAATGGAATCCACTCAACAGTAAGACTACACTCCCCTTTCAGGCTTATCGGCAACAAGAATACACCAATGTCCATCCTGGATAGGAATAAAGCCCAGTAGGCATGCCACAGGGATAAAAGTCAACATCACAGCTACAGCATCAGGCCAAATGAGAAAGTTATGAACTGCAGGAGGGCTGGCACTTGCCACACTCAACTAGACATGTATTTCCAGAGAATATGGGTCAGAGGCTGCTTCCATAAGTTCTTTCAATTCCACATATAAGGGTATGGAAGATTTCAAGACTTGGGAGATGAGCAAAGAAGTGGGCTCTATTCCTCTGTTTCTTCATCTCCAACGTGCACTTCTGACCAGTACGAAATAACAGAGATCAGGTTTCTCTTCCTGCATGAAAAACTAAAAAACAAAAACAAAATACGTGATACAAAGCCTCCCATTACATTACACATCAGGCAACAAAGAACAATGACCCCTGAGACACGGGAAATAAATGACATGGCCCTATGAATACCCGACTTTATTGCCTAGAGAAAATTTCTAGACTGTGATGGGAGGGGAAGCCCAAGCAGAGCCTAGTGGTCTCCCTGAGTTGAGGTTACAGAATTGAGAATCTAAGGACTCCGTATTTTTTAAGTTTATAGGACAGAGTACAGGAAAGGTGATAGCTACACAGAGAGAGAAACCCTGGATCTGCAGAGGAACCCCTCAAGTGTTCAGTTGATTACTAGTGAGTGCACACATTTGCGGAAACTACCTAAAGCCTGGCAAGGGTCAGATGAGGGGCTTGGGGAGTGGCAGAGATATGCAAGGATTGGTGGGGACAGTGTCCAGAGATCACACAGAATCAAGAATAGTGTTTGCTCCCAATAGACAAGTAGAAAACCTCATAATTCATGGAGCATTTCTTAGAGAACTTAGTCTCTTGCTTGAAATAGTAGGGAAAATATAATCCTTGACTAAATTCTCTAACAAAGCTTAAAGGCAAGGCCCAAAAGATCAAAGCATTTCTAAGTAACTCTTTTGCAAAATATTGCAGAATATTTAAGGGAATACAAAGTGTCTGGCACCCACTAAGATGTAATATACAGTATCTGGCATCCAATCAAAACTTGTTAGTCATGTAAAGAAGTAAAAACTACAACCATGTAAGAAAATCACAACTAATTCAGAAATTATATTGATGATAAATAGCAGATAAGGACAGCAAAACAGTATCATTGTATTGTCTTATTGTTTTAACTGTACAATAACTATTACTTTAACCATATTCCATATATCCAGTGAATTAGAGGGAAGGTGAAACATGTTAAGTAGAGACATAGAAGATGTAAATATGACTGAGTTTAAATGTTTAAGAGATGTCTGTGATGAAAAAGACATTGATGGCAATAACATCAGCTTAGACACGGTAGGACACAAATCAGTGAACTTGAAAACAAAGCAATATAAACTATCCAAAATGAAATATCAAAAGAAAAAAGTGTGGAAAAAAATAAGCAGAGCATGCATGAACCATGGGGACACTTCAAGGAGCTAAAAATATGGATAATTAGTGTCCTAAAAGGGCAGAAAGAGACAAAATATTTTAAGACATAAAGGTTAAAATTTTCCCACATTTCATTAAAAAAGCTATTACCCCATAGATCAAGAAGCTCAACAAATCTCAAACAAAAGAAAGATGAAGGGGCACTTGGGTGGCTCAGTCTGTTAAGCATCCAATTCTTGATTTCAGCTTGAATCATGATCTCAGGGTTGTGAGATGGAGCATTGGGCTCTGCACTGGTCATGGAACCTGCTTAAGATTCTCCCTCTGCCCCTCCCTTATCTTTCCTCTCTCTTAAGAAAAAGAAAGAAAAGAGAAGAGAAGAAGAGAAGAAAAGAAAAGAAAAGAAAATTATAACAAGGCACATCGTAATCAAATTCTCAAAACCAGTGGTAAAGAGGAATTTTAAAAGTACACATATTAACAAAGATATGTAAGGAAAAACAAAGGTAAGAGTCACAGTACATTTCTTGTGGGAAACAATGTAAGCTAGAAAACAGTAAAGCAACATTCTCAAAGTACTAAAAGAAAAAAGAAAAAAGAAAGACAAGCCAGAATTCTTTACCCAGTGAAAATAGCTTTCAAAAATGAAGGTGAATGACACCAATTCTATATGAATTTGTCCAGAAAATACTTCATATTATGAAGCAGCACTACAAAACTAGATGAAGATAGTACCCAAAAAGACAACTATAGAGCATTCTGCCCCATGAATGTCTTCATAGATTCAGAGACTCAGCATAGTTGTCAAGTCTCCCCAGGCTGATCTAAACATTTAATGCAATTCCAACCAAAATCCCACAAGTTTTTTCAGATGCAGGCAAACCAATTCTCAAATGCATGTTGGGAGGCAAAGCCATTATCACAGCCAAAGTCATTTCGATAAGCAACAAAGTTGGAGGACTCACACTACCCAATTTTTAACACTGAAGATTAGGAACAATTAGAATTTTCATGTTCTTAATGAGATTCCGAAATAGGTGAGCTATTCTTGGAAACTGTTTGGCAGTTTCTTAAAAAGTTAAACATATACTTTCCATATGATCAGTCCCACTTATAAGTATTTAGCCTAGAGCAGAATGAGTCCTATGTTTTCGTAAATGAAGTTTTATTCGAACGCAGCCATTAGTTCATGTATGTAATGGCTTTTCTCATACATCAGTGGCAGAACTGAGGAGTTGCCACAGAGATTAAATGTCCAGCAAGGCCTAAGTTATCATCTGTCCTTTTATAGAAAAAGTTTGCTGATCTCTTCCTGGAGAAATAAACACAAATGAGCTACAAAATCCTGCACACGAATGTACATAGCTGATTTATACTTGCAAAACAACACACACAAACCTGGAAACTCAAACGTCCATCAGTGTGAGTGGATAAACAAGCTATGGTAAATCCACACAATAAAATTTTACTCTGCAATACAAAGGAATGCATGACTGACACAGGCAACAACATAAATGCCTTAGAAAATAATTTTGCTGAAAAAAGCCAGGCCAAAAAAAGAATATATGCTGAATGATTCCAGTTATACAAAACTTCTGGAAAAATGGCAGATCGATAATAAAGTATAAATCAGTTGTTGCTTGGAGATGGGGATAGGGCAGGAAGGGGCAGGTGAGAAGGATCATAAATGGATAAAAAAAATTTTAGGGATGATAAATATCATTTTCTTGATTATGCTGGTAGTTTCATGGGTGACTATCTATCTAGTCAAACACCTTATTTTTTTTTAAGATTTTATTTATTTATTTGGCAGAGAGAGAGATCACAAGTAGGCAGAGCAACAGGCAGAGGGAGAGGGAGAAACATGCTTCTCGCTGCGCAGAGAGCCCGATGTGGGGCCCAATCCCAGGACCCTGGGATCATGACCTGAGCCAAAGGCAGAGGCTTAACCCCCTGAGCCACCCAGGTGCCCCTAGTCAAACACTTAAAATGTGTAGTTTATTGTATGTCTACTATACATCAGTAAAGCTATTAAATACCCATACCTGCCTGAGTACAATGCCCATACATTTAACTGCTACTCTAGCTTCCCTCCCCAGACAGGAAGGAGCTACACAGTGAAAAGCCCCAACCACCAACACCAGGCTGTAAGCAGCCTGCAGTCCTTGAATCTCCAAGGCTCTAATCTGCAGGATGGAGCTAGTTAGGAAGACAAAAGCCGCTTCTTCACAGCACTCCTCTGACTAAGCGGAGAGGCAGAGCCACAGGCCACCCAGTGAATGGGTCTACAGTGTTTGCCCCCACCCGGCTTCAGCGGACCCTGACTGCCTCACTTAACCCACGTGGAGCTTCTCAGAAGCAGAGAGAGGCCTGAACACCTCTATTTCTGAAACCAAAACGCCAGAGGACTGTAGACTGATTTAAAATAAATAGTGTCCATCATAAGTTGGAGTCTTGGTAAGCAGGTACTGTGAAAGGAAAGGGGCAGAGGCAAGACTGGGAAGGGAGATGATCAAATGTGACACAGGCCCCAGCAAAACCTCGGCCAACTTGGAAGGGTGCTCTGGCGTCCATGTCCTTTCATCAGAGATGTCCTGAGTCAGGTCCAGACGGTGGGTGATTTATCCTCACGCCTGGCTCACTCTTCAGCCGCAGGCTGATCAGGAAAGAGTGTGACAGTGGCCAGCACTCTCGGAAACTGAAGCTAACGCTGGATGACCTCATGGCTCGAGGCTGCTGTCCTGTCCACATGCTGATCCTTGTAGGGTGAGCAAGACTGAATTTAGTTATAGATGCTTCTTATTAAAAAAAAAAAAAATTCTATGAAAAAAAAAATCAGGATGCAAAATGTAAGTGTTGTCTCTTCTGCCACTTTGCTAGGCAGGAAACCCAAGACGGGAAAGAAATCGGGTCCTGTAATTACGAACAGATGAACTTCAATAATTTTGTCTTTTTTGCTTTTCACATGCTGGCCTAAGCTTCAGAGCTTTGTCACATGTGTAAGAAGATATTGGGTGGCAGACTTAGGAGCTCGCTAAAAATTAAAGCGAAAAGTAAAGCCACCTACTTGACCTATTAGGAAGAAACTGCACGTTGTATTCAGAAAGAGAAAGTCGAGAACTATACGTTAATTACGGGTGCGCTTGACCAGTGATGGGTGTAACGTGGTGAGAAACTGGAAGAAGATAATGAGGCGCCAACAGGGGCTGAGAATCCTATTTATGGTGCTGCGAGCTTAAAATGAGTGTCTGCAGAAGCAGCAGGAGTGTGGGCTGCCAGCTCCGTGATTAACAATAGCAGAATTTCGGGAAACAGTTGCAGCAGTAGTACGGTTCTGCCAAATACCAATAGCAAAATGTTAGTATGCTACAGAAGCAAGAAAAGAAACAACTATGAGTTGGTATTTCTTAAACGTGAACTGTCAGGAGCATACTTTTATTAACCAAGTGATAATGTTTTGCTGCTGAGTGATCCTGTTTATGGAGTGTAGAGAAATAATGAATCAGAATTCACAGAATGTTTGAAATTCTGGTCTATGAAAATAAAATGCATTGCTTTTTAACGATGAAGGAAAACTTCTAGAATTTCCATGGAAATTATGTGAGGGGACAAGTGTAAGTAGGACTGGCAGCACAATAAATACTGGAATAGGTAAAAACAGGCCTCTGAGACCTCTTCTTTCCTTTGTTGTCTCCTCCACAACCTCACACAGGGCTGTGGGGCCCCAGCAGCTAATGGCCCCTCTTCCTCTTGTCGGACTAGGATCAGCTCCTACACACCAACCCCTTTCCAACACACTGGCTGTGTGGTTTTTATCCTCGACGACCCTAACGGAGAGCTCATGGCAGAGAGCCACAATGCCCCTTTCCTCACCTGTCGTTAAGCAAATTAACCCTAATGTAGATTATCCTTCCAGAAGCATATGGATTTTTATAAAGGATTCCAAGTCACAGTCTGCAGCATTCTTAAGTCACAGCGTGTATACAGTGATCCTTCCAGCCAGGAGTCAGGCCAGCCCAGGGTCTAACTTTTGCTAAGGCTCATATACCCATGAAGACCTTATCGTCTCTGGTCATCTCGAGGATGGTATTTTTCCCCATGACTTGTTTCCTTTATCTCTTTATTGTCCAGGTCCCTCTAGAGACATGGAAGAGGCAACGGTGATGTGATGGAAAGAACAAGAAGAGCCGGACCTCAGTTCTGACTCTTCTACTCCCCAGATGAGGCCTGGGCCAAGTTGCTTAAACCTGTTTCAATCTATAATTCATCTGTAAAAACAGACTATCTACTTCATAAGGCAGCTGTGGAGAACTGTTTGATGCGTGGCATATGGTAGGCTCTCAAAGTTAGGTGTTTTTTCTTTATAGTTAATCTACAGTGTAATATTAGTTCAGGTGTACAATATAGCGATCCAACACCTCCCTATTTCACGCAGGGCCCATCACCATGGGTGCACTCCCTTACCCCCATCACCTATTTCACCCATCTCTGCCCCCTCCCATGTGCCACCCCCAACCATCAATTTGTTTTCTTTAACTAAGAGTCTGTTTCTTGGTTGGTTTCTCTCCTTTTTCTCCTTTGCTCATTTGTTTTGTGTCTTAAATTTACATGTGCGTGAAAGCATACAGTATTGGTCTTTCTCTGACTTATGCACTTAGCATTATACTCTCTAGCTCTATACATGTTGTTGCAAATGGCAGGATTTCGTTTTTTATGGCTGAATAACATTCTCTCTCTATGTATGCATATATATATATATATACACACACACATATGTATATATACACACATACACATACATACATATATAACACATCTTTATGTATATGTGTGTGTGTGTCTGTGTGTGTGTGTGTGCCACATCTTTATTAATCAATTGACTGAGAGTTGGGCTGCTTCCATATCTTGGCTATTGTAAATAATACTGCAATAAACATAGAGGTGCATGTATCCCTTTGGATTAGTGTTTTTGTATGTTTGGGGAAAATACCTAGTAGTGTGATTATTGATCGCAGACGAGTTCTATTTTTAACTTTGAGGAACCTCCCTACTGCTTTTCACCATGGCTGCACCAGTTTGCATTCCCACCAACGGTGCAGGAGGAGTTCTTCCCCCCCCCCCAAATCCTCACCAACCCTTAAGGTTTCTGTGTGTGTGTGTGTCTGTGTGTGTCTGTGTGTGTCTGTGTGTGTCTGTGTGTGTCTGTGTGTGTCTGTGTGTTTTATTCTGGCCATTCTGACTAGTATAAGGTGATGTAGCATTGTAGTTTTGATTTTCATCTCCCGGATGATGTTGAATATCTTCTCATGTGTCTCAAAGATAGCTTCTTCTCTTCAAGTCAGAGAGTCATGAATAGATACTAAGATTGTTATATGCTACCCTTTGCATGGCAGCCTATCAAGAGCAACCAAATCTTGCTATTTTTATACGAATAATACCCAAATATTGAGTACAAAGAAAAAGGGACACTTGTTCCTACCCACTAAAGGCCACCTAAGGAAAAGTGTCAGGTTTGGAGCCAGGAGATCTGGATGCAAAACCTGACTTCCCCTCAGGCAAGCTGCATGATCTTGGACATTCAAGTGCCTTCCTACACATCTGGGTCTTCAAATACAAAAGAAGGCTAATACTCATGGCTGTCTCTCTTCCAGAGGAACATAAGATCAAATATAAATAAAATGACTTTGTAACAAGAAAATTTACAATGTAACATCACAGTTCTGGAAATCCCTTTAGTAGCATAAAGAAAAACTATTGACCAGACTGCAGGAGAAGAACTAAGAAATACTGGTACAAGAATCAACAGTTGGATCTTTAGCGGTTCTATCCTCCAGATATAAAATTCAACCTGGCTGCAGATGCCACCAAAATTTAAAAGGTTGAAGTTATTCTTTTTATTTGAAAGAAGGCAAATTCGTTTTTCTTTAATAATATTTTGAAAATATCAAATATCTAATGAATTATTGAGCTTAGGAAATTCATACAAACACATAGCACCTTACAGCGTATAACACTTCTTCAACTAGCCAAAATAAGAAACCTAAACTTATACTATAGTCATACCACTCTAAATTTGCTCCAGAACGAAATCCACACCAAATTACTACAACCACTATATCCACTACTATGACAGTGCTGTCATTGCAATAACTTTGTCCCATGGGGCTCCCCAAGAACAAATTCTTGGAGAAGGGTCAAAATAGGAGACTATGTGAAAAAAGATGTCTGTGGACCTGTGTGAAGCTCCCTGAGGCTCCCAGAAATATGTGAATGAGGTTTTCAAAGTGGGGTTATAGATTCCATGTCAACTGAGAGGGCAAGAGGCAGGAATGGTATGATTTGTTTTGCTTATAGTGACCTCTGTTTGTATCCACAAGCTGAGGCAGCCTGCAGAAACATCTTGACATCTATAGACTTTCCAACAGACTAGAACACAAAGACACAAAGTATCCCCACCAAGTCTATTCAATTCAAAGTGCCCCCACCTTGCATATTGAATAGTTAGAAAGTCTTCTGAGGTTATTCAACAGAAAACTTCCAAAATGAGTTGGGCCAAATCCTTTCAATATACTTTCCCTGAGCTTATTTTAATTAGGAAGAAAATATAATCACTACCAACTCCGAATCCAGATATGGTAATTAAGTACATTAATAGAAAATCCTATACTGTCTGAACTAACATCATTATCTTAAGCCATTTCATTTGTTTTAGTGTCCTCTCTAACAAGGAGGCCATTTAGGCAAATGGAAACGCATGTACACATGAATAGGCTCAACAAAAGCTGTAAGGCATAGTCCAAGCACAAAAATATAGCTATAGGAGGGTGGAGAGAAATACCCTGAAACCATGGTCCACATGGATATGGTAGGTTAGTTTCTTAACTGCAAGTGACATGAAATTGATGAGAAAGTTACAAGGACATAGAAGCATTTATATACGCTTGATTTCCAAATAACCAAATAAATGAACAACACTTCTAAAAGAAATACTGCATTATTAAGTTATTTTTTTCTTTCTAAAATTTTCAAAGAAAAATTTTAGAGCATAGGACTCAGACACAATTGATATATTCCTGAGATTTACCAGACCATCAATAAGCTGCTGGAACTCCCTCTGAAACACTGTTTCAGTTAGTTATCTAACCTTAGTGGCCACTTGTGAAGTTATGCCTTGTTGAGTTTGTCTCTGTACTATCATCACTGTGGCAGACTCTGTACTTCTAATTGGACCCAGCAAGTTCACCCTCTCTGCCTCAATTACCTTCCAGCAAACACTTTTGTGTGCGGAGCAGCTCTTCTTCCTGGGGATAGTAACAGATTCCTTCCCGCCGACAAGCACCTGTGAGTCTTCCCTACCTTCTACGGAGCAAGGGAGATCATGTCTCCATGGGGTCCATTCTTTGCCGAAGGAAACTTCTGCAACTGTCAAGCTCAAATCCTTGGGATGGTTCTCTTTGCCTGGGCAAAATCTTTGCCTATTTCCTTCGTGTATTATTTCTTTTTTGCTTAAAACCCTTGTCATTAGCTGACAAGTAAACTGGTATTCCTGTATGCCTTTCTAGTTCCTCTGGCAGGAGACAAGCTCCTTTATACTAAGGGTGATCAACTTCTCCAGTTCGAGCCCCCAGCTTTTTCTTGGTGCCCCCAAAGCCTGTAGGCATGATGCCTACAAAAAACAAATATACAGTAAACTCTTATTGAACCAACTGGCACAAAAGGAGGATAAGCCTTCTTATACTATCACATGTAAATGACTAATGGTCCTGAGAAGAAAAAAAAAAAAGAAGAAGAATTTCCATAACTTCTGTTTCTCACTTAGAATCCCCCAGAAGTTCTCCTAGAAACCTTCCTCAGGACCTGCTTGTGTTTTGTCAGAGCTCCCAGAAAAGCTCTCAGCTGCTTGTTCTCACCTGTCCCTACCTTTCTTTGCCAATCTTCTCACAAGATACATGGGCATAGTTTTCTCATTGAGAAATGACTACTGTCTCCAAATGTCAGTTATAGAGTATGACAAATGAATAGTGTCTCCCAATATTCATGTCCACCTGTAACCTCAGAATATGAGCTTATTTGAGAAATAAGGTCTTCACACCTTATTTAAGGATTATGAGATGTTAAGGATCATGAGATGACATCATCCTAGATTTATGGTGGGCCCTAAATCCAGTGACTGGTGTCTTTAAAAGAGAAATACAAAAATTTGGAATGGAGACACAGAGGAGATACAAAGAGGCCACATAAAGACAGACGCAAAGTTATGCAGCTACAAGCCAAAGAATGCCAGAGCTTGCTAGAATCCTTCATCCCAACCTCCAGCCTCCAGAACTACAAGCTCTGTTGTTTTAAACCACCCAATTTGTCGTATTTTGTTCAGCAGCCTTGGGCAACTAATATATGGAAAGACAGTCAGCCTTAACAGGCCCAAACCCGCCCTTCACATTTGCCACCTTTATGAAATGAAATGTTTCTTTTTTTTTTTTTAAGAGTTTATTTACTTATTTGACAGACAGAGATCACAAGTAGGCAGAGAAGCAGGCAGAGAGAGAGGAGGAAGCAGACTCCCCGCTGAGCAGAGAGCCCGAAGCGGGGCTCAATCCCAGAACCCTGAGACCATGACCTGAGCCGAAGGCAGAGGCTTTAACCCACTGAGCCACCCAGGCGCCCCATGAAATGTTTCTTTATCGAATAAAATGCTAATGATCTCTAAGGTGATTAAGCCAACCAGTCTTGGTCACACACTAAAATCATGTAGAAATCTTTTCACAAGTGAGTCCTAAGCTAGACTAGCTTCTGGGGTCAGAGAGGCATTGATTTTCCTTTTTTTTGTTTGTTTTTCTTTTTTTAAGCTCTTCTCTGTGCAACTTTCATATTTGTTTCCATTTCACAAGCTATGGAATAGAATCTTTTAATAGATTATATTTAGTGATGTCCCCAATAATTTTCTTCCCTCATGTCACATCATAGAAAATGTGATAAAATAATGGGGATCCACAGAAAAAGTCATACCCCAATGACACTTGCCAGTATCCCTTATAGCACAGGCACTCAGTGGAAAAGATACCGCTCATGATGGCTTTCATCTCCAACACAAATTTCACAGTCAAGATCGATGAAAATAAACCCTTCCATTTCAAAACTTACATATGCAGAGTAGCTCTTTATTATACTATGGTGTCTATTTTGTTGTTGTTGTATGTGAGCATATGTGTGTAGGTTTGTATATGTGTGTGTATTCTATTTAGCAGTGCCTAATTTGTTTTCTTTCTTCCTTCCTTTTGTGTCTCTTCTGCCTCGCTATACAAAAACCTACAATCACATATGCTGCCTTAGTGAAGAGGCATTGATTGCCTTCCCACCTCAAGTACGTGCAACAAAGTCATCTCAGTAGTCATAATGCATTACAATGCTTCCAAAAATAAATATTAATAAAGGAGATGGTTTTCAATCTCAAACATAAAGCAAACCTTCCTAAAGAAAAAAGCTAGTAGAGTCCTTGGTGATGGAGTTGCTCGTTGCCATGGAAATGAATACAAATATTCTATGACATTTTCTGGGACCACCTGAGCTAAGTGGAAAGCATGCCTTTTAGACACCAACCTTGTTTTCATATATTTTACCTGATAAAACTCTGGGTAAAGAAAAACTCAAGATGAAAAGAATATATGGGAACTCTATTATGTGGCTCAGACATTCTAGGATCTTGATTTGAAAACTGTTATTTTTAGCTGCTACACAAACTGCAGAAAAGCAAAATGAGAGAAAATAATGGATCACCTAAATTCTAATACCGATAAGTCCAAAGTGTAACGCAACAGAACTCTCACTTAAGATGCCAGGACACTTCTCATTTGCATGTCACTAATTCTGCCGCAAGAGAAGTAGCATTAAGCTTTGTGGTTCACGTGATCACAGGACCTGTAGGTACCAGCATAGGGACACCACTGCCTACCTGCATACACGTTTTGTACTCATTTGGGTTTCAAATAAGCTCCCTAGCACTTAGATAACTGGTTCTGCTGCAACAGAAACCAAAGCCATTCGGACTCACTTTGTCTCTGTTCTTTACCAGGGAACCATGTTCCTAAGTCAAATGAAAGCTGGCCTGCTCCATAGTGCACGGTGGTGGTACAAGAGATCATCATCAAGGGATAGCTTTGTTTGTAGGATTGGGTTATCACTGGCTAAATCCCCCCACCCCACCACCAGCCTGTACCTCTTAGGGACGTTCCTCCTTTCCAGATACTATATGGAAACAACCCAAACTCCCAATCTTCAACCATTTTTTTTAAGATTTTATGTATTTATTCATCAGAGAAGAGAGAGATCACAAGTAGGCAGAGAGGCAGGCAGAGAGAGAGGGGAAGCAGGCTCCCTGCTGAGCAGAGAGCCCAATGTGGGGCTTGATCCCAGGACCCTGGGATCATGACCTGAGCCGAAGGCAGAGGCTTAACCCACTGAGCCACCCAGGCGTCCCTCTTCAACCATTTTTGACCTATGAAAATGACAAGTTCTTATGGATAACCTAATGCATTATTACCCGACAAGGCTCTACTTAGAATGCTGATATTAAATACTTTGATATAAAAAATATTCCATGGTTTAAAATTTATTTAAATATGTATAGTTAGAGGGGTGCCTGGGTGGCTCAGTCAGCTAAGCATCTGACTTTGACTCAGGTCATGATCTCAGGGTCCTGGAAATGGAGCCTGCATCAGTCTCGCCACTCAGCAGGGAGTCTGTTTGCCCTTCTGCCCTTTTTCCCCCCGCTCGTGCACTCTCTTGCTTTCTGTCTCTCTCAAACAAATAATATGACATTTAAGTAAAAAAAATAAATAAGTAAGTAAATAAAGATGGAACTTAATCACCTAGCTATGCTGGATCTAATTTGACTTAAAGGAATTATTTTTTAGACATTCCCATATTTCCAAAAATACTGAGCATTTACTACATGCTAGTACTATGCTAAATATCATGCTTTTGTTCTCATTTAAAACAATAACTCTATTAGATAGATACATTATTACCACCAGTTTACAGATCAATTTAAAGCCAAAGCAGGTAAAGTATCTTGCTCTCAGTCTTACAGACCAAAAAAGGTAGAGCCATGAGTTGGACCTTGGGCAGTCAGATGCCAGAGCTCAACTGACAAGGACCCTACGGCATGTTAGAGTGGAAAAGGCATCTAATATAGTGCTTTTCCAATTTTTTTTTTTTTTTTTTTTTTTTTTTTTACAGCAGTAGGAAGTCCTTATCAAGTGAAATTTTCTGTCGAAGTCCCACTCATACAGCACTTGGAGCAGAGCTGCTTTGGTCGAACTAAGAGAGAGCCGGGGACTCCCTGGCACTTCTGACCCCACCAGGCGTGTCTGCCTGGTTCAATTGTAGGCCGTCGACGTATCCATGCTTCAAGGAGCCACCCAGCAGCATTTCCTTTCCAGGAAACCTGTGTTATGGGAGAAGCCTGCCACAGGAATCTGTACCCTCCCACGAAGCCTTACATTTTGTTTTCCCTGGTACAAATTTTAAGATCCAATCCCACGTGAGTTCTCCTGGTTTCACCGCTGGATGTGAGTCTTTTTTTTTTTTTTTTTTTTTTTTTTTTTGATGGGAGTAAATTATGTTGTCCCAGAGAACTCCCCCCTCTCAGGCTACAAAAAGACCTTCCCCTACTTACCAGGCTAGAGAAATGAGGCCAGGAAAGGATGGCTCTGAGGAGGGTGGCAAGTGTCTTCTTTCAAGGCATCATCCTCAGGTCCGGGCTTTGAGTAGACTCCTGGGAAGGAGGGCTGCTTTCCTCCACCCTGTACCGAGGGGAAAAAGCTGCTGCTACTGGTCCAGAGTTCAGACGGGTCTGGAGTTACAGGCTCTTTGGAACTCACCCATCCAAATGTTCCCACACCAAGTGGTCCTTATCAGGGTCCTCATCTTTGCATGGGAAACCTGTCACACCTGCGTACTCAGGCATGATTTTCAGTTCAGTCTTCTCTGCGGCCTCATGAGAAGAGAATCTCTCTAAGTGTTGCCATGAAGGACCTTGGGCTTTGATGGTTCGCTCTGAGTCGACAGTGGCTGAACTGAGCCTGCTGTTTTTGTTCTTGAAGATTTCCACAGCCAGAGCCATAATCCATTGAATTACCAATATCCCACACCATTCAGGTGCTAACCATTATATGAATAATTACTCTGCCTCCCACCTGTACCCCATCCTAATCAATAGCAGACGACTCTTTTTGGCTGTGATCCTTCAGCATGCCACAGGCTACCGTGAGGAATCTGCCAGCAATAGGTACTTGTTGCTATTTGACTAGTACTGATCATTCCAGAATCACATCCCAAAGGTCCACTCTGTAGAGCTAATCCTGATACCAACTAGCTTATTTTGGGTCCCTGCAAATCACTGCCTGAGACAAGACTTGTGTGTAGGTAGTTTATTTAGAAATGATTTCAAGGAAGAGAAGTGAACCACCAGGACGAAAAAGTTCTTTGAATATATTTTTACTGTTGCTTTATCAAACTCATCAAGTAAGTATATGAGCTTATTTACTCAATCTCTGCTTTCCCTATTTGACCGTAAACTCTTCGAGGATATCTTTACCCATAATATTTACTTCTTTTTATTTTTTTATTTAAGGATTTTTACTTATTTGTCAGAGATAGAGTGGGACAGAGAGAGAGCGCGCACAAGCAGGGGGAGCAGCAGGCAGATGGGGAAGCAGGACCCCACTGAGCAGGGAGCCTGATTCAGGGCTTGATCCCAGAATCCTGGGATCATGACCTGAGCTGAAGGCAGACGCTTTACTGATTGAGCCACCCAGGCATCCCTATTTACTCCTTTTCAATCAGGATGTGCCTTTTAATTGATGTTATTCTATTGTTAAATGGACAAGATTCTTTTATTGCTAAGTGGTACATGAAATTACAGTCCATCTTATAATTTATGGTGCCTTAGATCAGTGAAATGTGGTTCCTAGTAGTACAATATAGGTGTTCAATAATGCGCTCAATGAATGTTCCTAATACATAATAGATGTTCAAAATAGTATGGAATTAAGACTTTTGTTTGGTTCAGAGCTGTGAATTTTTTTCTACTAATGAATTATCTTCCTCTGCCTTATATGAGAGTTTTCTTATTCACTCTGTCACACTTTTTGCCCAAGTTATCTGGACGCCCAGAGCTAACTCTTATAGCCAATTAAAGTAAATAGCTTGCTAACATTCAACATTATCTGAATGTACCAAGTCTGAAAACAAAAGAAAGGAGATTATATTCTTGTGATTAAAAAACATGAAAAACAGCAGCTACTCTTACTATAGAAGGGACAGCCGACTGTACTGAACTCAGGTCATAAGAGACCAGCATCTTTTCACAGAGACAGGCTATATAGAAACAGTAAATGTGTTTGAGAAGAGGTTCAGTTTTTAAAACGCCGAATTATTGGGCCTAAAAAGAGATCTCAGGGAAGATAAAAGAATTCCAGCATGAATACTTCAGAAGCATTCAAAGATTTTCCTGAAGGTCTGGGTATGGAACCTGCTTAAGATTCTCTCTCTCTCCCTCTCTCTCCACCCCTCCCCTTCCATTTGCACACTCTCTCTCTCAAAAAAAAAAATAAATAAATAAAAATAAATAAATATATATGTACATTCATTATTTATTTATTTATTTACTTTTATATGTATGTATGTATACATATGTGTGTGTGTGTGTGTGTGTGTGTGTGTGTGTATGCATACATTTGCAGTGATGGGCCAGAGAATATTTAGGGATGCTGCTACTTCAGATTGTGTGTTCAGGGAAGGTCTTTCTGAAAAAATGACATTTGAGACCAGAATGACGTGAAAAGCACCAGCCACTGGAAGAAAGATCCAGTGTTAATAAGCTTGGTGGCTTGGAGGTAGAAATATAGTTGCACAGGGGTCGGGGGAGGACAAGGCAGGGTCTTAGCTAATAGAACAAATACCATATAGTGGGCGGCTTAGACAATAGACAATTATTTCTCCCAGTTCTGGAGGCTGGGAAGTCCGAGACCAAGGTACCAGCCAATTTGACTCCTGGCGAAGGCCCTCTTCCTAGTCCACAGGTGTCTTCCTGTTGTGTCCTCGCATGATGAAAGAGAGTGAGTTCTAGTCTATTTCTCCTATAAAAACACAATCCCATCATGATCTTATCTAAACCTCAGTACCCCCCCAAGGACCCACCTCCTAATACCATCGCATTGGGCATTAGGGTTTCAACACATGAATTTTGAAGGGACACAAACACACAATCCATAACAGGCAGCGGGTAGGCAGGGGTCAGACCTTACAAATCATGAGGATCATGGCTGTGGATTTGGATTCTAAGTGCAATCAGAATCTGTTTCTGGGGGGCGCCTGGGTGGCTCAGTGGGTTAAGCCTCTGCCTTCAGCTCAGGTCATGATCCCAGGGTCCTGGGATGGAGCCCCGCATTGGGCTCTCTGTTCAGCGGGGAGCCTGCTTCCCTCTCTCTCTCTGCTCGCCTCTCTGCCTGCTTGTGATCTCTCTGTCTGTCAAATAAATAAATAAAATATTTTTAAAAAAAGAATCTGTTTGAGGGTTTTAAATAGACACATGGCACGTGATACGATGAGCACTAGGTGTTATATGCAACTGATGAATTGTTGAACACTACATCTGAAAATAATGATGTACTGTATGTTGACTAATTGAATTTAAACTTAAAACATAACAAAATAAATAAATAATATTCACCTCTTGAAAAAATAAAATAGACACGTGGCACAGTTCTATCAATTATATATAATATCTACATATTATATATGTGTATCATATATATGTATACACAATCATACACACACATACACACATGCATACACACAACATGTGTTTTTTTCTTTTTTCATTCATTCTGACCACTGTGGAGAAAAGCATACTAAAGTGTCTAGTTGGAGGCTATTTCAATAATCCTGGCAAGACAATGGTGGATGGTAGGCGATAGAGGCAAAAGGAAAGCAGGTCCAAATAGAGTGGAGCTGCTAAGAGCATTGGTTATAGACAGGGCAGAAGAGTGTGAGAGAAAGAACAGAAGGGAGCTGGCTTCTGGGATTTGGGAGGAGGCAATGATGTTCAGTACGAACCAAAAGACTGAGGGGAGAACAGGTAGTAAGGGGGATGGGGGCTGAGAAATCAAAATTTTCTTACATGATAATTTTACTTGACACCTCTCCTAGTTGTAATGGCAGAAAATAACTGCAGGCATATTTATAACTATAGAAGGAAATAAAGCATTATTTTGTACATTGCAACAGAGTTATATTGCCGTCTTATAATTCCTTGCACATACCTTGAGGAAAGAACATAATCTACTTGTCACTGACTGAAGAAAAAGCTCATGATCCCCAAAGCTTTGTTCTATCCGTGGAATAGATTTTTCACGATTATTTAGAAAATGTTCAAAAAAGAAAAAATTAATGAACAATATTTTCTTACTCAGAAATGTATTCTAAATTGTAGAGGTGTCAAAACGTTCTCCACTAAAAAATCAGGGTAAAATCTGACACTGTTAACAAATGAACAAACATAGAAACCAACTTAAGAAAGCATATTCTTGGGGCGCCTGGGTGGCTCAGTGGGTTAAGCCTCTGCCTTCGGCTCAGGTCATGATCCCAGGGTCCTGGGATCGAGCCCCACATCGGGCTCTCTGCGCTGCAGGGAGCCTGCTTCCCCCTCTCTCTCTTCCTGCCTCTCTGCCTACTTGTGATTTCTCTCTGTCAAATAAATAAATAAAATCTTTAAAAAAAAAAAAGAAAGCATATTCTTTTACAATTTGATTTTTAAATAGGACTTACAATGCCTTAAATTGTCATGTTGAATTTCTCCTCATGACTAAACTGAATTGCTAGAAAAGAGAAATTAATTGAGAGTAAAGAAATCCATTTTGATACTTCAACCAAAAATAAAAAAGGAAAAGAAAATCTTCCTAATTTAGGGGCTGTGAAAACACACAGCTTCAATGTGTGAAAGCCCTTGGTTTCCACAGTGGACGGTGGTCTGCTGTCTGGCCCACGGAACAGGCTCCAAAACACAGGTTCTCTGAAAAATAGAAGAATTAACCAGTTAGCAGTGTGAATGGTGAAAGGAGTAGCAAACCCAGAGTATTCGATGACTTTTCTTTGCGTGACACCTACAAGTGAGATTTTAAAAATGTTTCCGAAAAGCTTAGTACTTCTCTTGCGTGAGAGGCTAACTGAAAATTTGAGCACAGGAGGGAATCAATGAACAAATCATGGAAACACAAGGCAACATCCGGGGGTGGTGGGAAAGCGTAAGACCGCCACGGAGAGAGAACTCTCTCCTGTGCCCCCCACTGCTCCGCCAAAAGGGATAAAGGCCCTCCTGGTACTGTACACTGCAACTTGACCCAAATACGGTGACAAGGAGGCTAGAACATTGCAAATCCAATGCATTATTCAGGCCTTCTCGCCAAAGTGCTTGGATTTCTATACTCTCCTGGCAGCACTGGGTTGTATAAAGGAAAATCAGAACATGTGGTGTCCCGGATATGGATACACTGAGGAAGGACCCTGTACAGAAAATCTAAAATCTGGCCTGTCCGGCTTGCAACGTCCAATTTTTTACACTATATGGGCTGAATAGCAGCCGCTCCATTGAAATAAAACAGATAAGGGAACTTTAAGAATATAGGACATTAATATTAGATACCGAGCAAAATTTCTAACCATCGAACAGCTACAATGCCCTTGAGATTTTATTTGAACAGCATTCTTTTCCATTCGGCTGTGTCACATTGCTTTCCTTAGAGATATGAAGGACTGTACAATATTCGCATAAAAGCTACTCTTATCCTTTCCTATGTCAATGCTTTGTTTTACCCAACAAGTAATTATGGATTCCTTGTTGAGAATGCTGAAATCTGTAGCTGCATAAATAAAAGACAGATAAAAAAAAGGCTATTAAGCTTTTTGCCAGCAGCTGTTAGATGCTTGTTTTAGAGACCCTAACATCTAAACATTCATGTATTATATTTTTTAAAGAGACTATATGGAAGAGATGACAATATTTATATGGCATATCTGTAAATAGACAAATGCAGACACCAAACCTCAATACAACAGCATCAAATCTACCAATCTCCAAACAAAATATACATTCAGGTAATATATTCACAAATATATATTCCAACATATCCAAATATATGTTCTGATTAGGTCCTGGGGAAATTAAAAGAATTTAGAAAACATGTAGAGCCTGTAAGTCCACTTGTGCCTCATGCCACCAGGAAGCCAAAAACATGTTCACCCTGATGAAAACACGTGAAAAAAGAAATCCCCACCATTGCATCCTTTGGGCTCCCCTGGCTTTAAGCCGAAACTGACTGGGCACTAAACATATTTTGGGTAAGTTGTTATTCCAGTTTCTTTTATCTTATTGACAAGGTACTGCTAAATGCTATGGAGAAATGAAAAGTCACCATATCGAGAGCCAGTAAGTATAACTTCTAGGGTCCCCTAGACAAAGAAAGACATCTTGATTTCCCCAAATGCCAAATGAAGATTATAAAATCTATCACAAAATGGAACACTGTTGCAAAAGAAAACATTGTACCATTTAGGAGTGAAATCAATAAACCATGTAAAACCATTCACTTTTATTACCACGAAGTTGTCCTCTCATTGGGAATTGGAACACTTGAGATTTTACTAGGTCTCAAGTCCTTACTCCTAAGGTAGCCAGATTACCAAGTAAGTAACATTAGGTCCTGCTGCTTAAGATAAAATATTTAGTTCTGCACTTAAATTTTAAGTAAGCATTTTAATAACATCCAAGCTAACAGTGAAGAATTCTAGCAAGAATAAACTCAAGCCATTTCTTAAGACAAAACAAAAAGTTTGAGTAAAATATTACAAGAGCAATCAGAAAAGAATAGCAAATCAATATGAATGTACAAAGTAACATAAAAGACTATAGTACTAAATGCTAAGCTATAACGTAAGAGTCATAGAAGGTCATACACATAAATTTTTAAGAACATTGGAGATAGCATCAGGGCATCTGGGTGGCTCAGTCAGTTGAGTGGCCAACTCTTGATTCGGGCTCAGGTCATGATCTCAAGGTTGTGATATAGAACCCTGCATCAGGCTCCCCGCTCAGCGGGGGTCTGCTTGAGTTTCTTTCCCTGCCCCTCCCCAACACTCACACACGCGCGCTCTCTCTCTCTCTCTCTCCCCCTAAAATAAGTAAATAAATCTTTAAAAAAATTTGAGATAGCATCAAGTTTTACTCCAGGAAATTTACTATCATTTTTATGAAATAAGATTTCTGTGAAGTAATCTTCCTCCATTACTATCATATGACCTTGGAAAAAATACTTAACTTCTCTGTGGAAGATTAAAATTTCCAGAATTGGCAACAGCAACATGGCTGGTTTGACATACTCTTTCCAGAACCTTCCCAAACCTCATCAATAGTTAACTTCATCACACCTCTCCTCCTTGACACTGGGCACGCCTTAACGGTCACCTTCAGTGAATACAATGTGGTAGAAATGGTGCTGTGTGATTTACCTGGCGAAGTCATAAAGGTGACCTGGCATTATCCTGGCTGGCTATCTCAAGGAACGCTGATGCGGTGGGAAAGCCCAGACCACAAGCAGAACTATCTGTAGATCTTGCAGTTAAGTTCTCAGCCAGCGCTGACTCCTGGCCCTGGGCGAGAACAAATCTAGTGATTCCAGCCCCTGGCCTTCAAATCATCCCAAGTGATACCGAGGAGAACACAGATGGGTACCCCCGTTGAACCCTATCTCAATTGCAGATAGCGGAACAAAATGAATGGGCTCCATTCATTAAACGGGGAGGCTTGGGGGCAATTTGTTATGCAGCAATAGAAACGGAGCAGTCTCTCAGTCCTGGTTTCCCTTCGACTGGAGAGAATATCAATCTCTAAGACAGTTTTGAGAACTAAATGAGTGGATACAGGTAGGCATCTAGCACAGCATGTGGCACCCAGAAGACAGGCTAAGAGCTAACTATTAAAGATGGGATCAGAAAACAGATCATAAGGGGAAAATCTGTCTGAGAGGCAAGCAGGAATTTAAATAAAGAGCCAGACGAGGTTAAGAAGAAATTCTTTGAAATGAAAAATGTGATCAAACATTAAGCAGCAATACACTCAATATAGAATATGGAATTTTTGTTGTAAAGGAAAGTCACAAGAAAACCTCCCAGTATTCAAAGTGCAGAAAAATCGCATGATTACAGAAAAGATGAGAGAAAGATATGACGATGAGGGGGCCAAATGCTGTTCCTAAAGAGACTAAAACAGTGACACAAAGCAAATATGTCCCTACACGCACATGTGCATGCACACACACACGCTGGAAAATGCAAAAAGAAAACTTTTATAAGCTAAAAAAGATACCTAACTCTTCAAACTCACATTTTTCCAGCTAAAAATAAAATTGAATTATCTGAAAATATACAGAAGTGAAGTCTCGAACATCAAGGGAAAAAAGAAACAGCAAACAGACAGGCAGGGGTAAGGTTGACTTACAAATGAAAATATATACATAAAACTGCCTCAAAATTATTATTAACTTAGAGATACTGTTGTGTATTTTTAAGGGCTTTATTGAGGTATAATGTCATACAGTAAATTCCACATATTTAAAGCATACAATTAATTACACTTTGATGTATGTATAACATGGGAAGCCATCACCACAGTAAGGATAATGAACACAGACACCCTCCCGAAAGTCTCCTTCTGCCACTTGGAGCCCCCACACCCCCCACTTTCCCCAGGCAAACACTGATCTGTCATGATTCATTAGTTTGCATTTCCAAACATTTATATTATTAGAAACGCGGTATGTACTTTTTGTCGGACCTCTTTTACTCATTATAATTGTTTTGAGATTTGGCAGTTTGTATCTTCCAAGGAAGTTGTAGAATTTATGGACCTAAAGTTTTCGTATTCCCATCTTTTCTAATACACAGATTAACTGCTATAAATTTCCTCCTATGAACGACACTAGCGTTGTTCTAAGAATTTTGATGATTTGTCACTTACGTTCAAACTACCTTCTGAGTTCCTTTTTGATTTCTTCTTTGCCTAATGAATTATTTAGAAGTGCTTCATTTAGTTTTTGAATATTTGGAGATTTTTCAAACGTCATTCTATTATTGATTGCTAATGTAATTCCTTCGTAGTCAGAGAACACATTTTGTATAATGTTAATCCTTTTAAACTTATTGAGATTGGCTTTATGACCCAGAACATGGTTTCTCTTGATAAATGTTCCTGTACACTTGAAAAAAGCATGTATGCTACTCTTGTTGAGGGCAGTATTGTAGAAATACCAGTTATGTCAGGGTGGTTGATGATATTATTTAAATCTCTTAGATCCATATTTATTTTCTATTTGATCAATCAACTGTTTAGGAAGGTGTATTGAAGACTCGGACTATAATCATATGATTGTGTATTTCTTCTGACAATTCTATCAGTTTTTGCCTCATGCATTTTGAAGCACTGATTTTAGATGCATGAGCAATTACAATTATAACATCTTCTTGATGAAGTGATTCCTTAATCACTACGAAAGGACCCTCTTGATCCCTGGCGTCATTCATTGCTCTGAAATCTACTTCATCTGATATGAATACAGCCATTTCAGTTTTCTTTTGATCCATGTTAGCATGATGTATCTTTCCCGTCTGTTTACTTTTAACCTATTTGTGTCCTTCTGTTTGAGGTGTACTTTCCATAGACAGCGTACTGTTTAGTTTTTTATTCAATCTGACAATTTTAGTTATACAATTACATTTAATGTGATTACTGACATGGTTAGCCTTTAAGACAAACATCTTGCTAGCTGTTTTTTTTCCCCCATCTCTTCTTTCTTCCTTTTTTTCCCCCTATTTCTGCCTTCTTTGGGATTAATTGAATATATTCTGCTGCTTCAATTTTAGTGGTTGATTTAGGATTGTGATAAGTTACTCTTTAACTTATCACAATCAGCCTTCAAGTGGTATCAGACTATTTCACACATAATACTGGAGTCTTTCTCTTCTACCGATTTGGTGCTATTCTTATCATACATTTTCCTTTTATATCTTTTCCGATTTCCTTATTACCTTGTTCTTTGTGTTTAGACAGGCATTTAACTCTTTGAGATTTAAGTAATATACTTTTTAATCTATTTACCTCTATAGTTGCTATTCCTAGTGTTCTTTATTCCTTTGTGTAGATCCGTATCTTTGTCTGACATCATTTCCTCCAGTCTAGAGGAATTCTGTTGAGAATTTAGTCACACTACTCCATAATATCGCTGCCTCAGCATCCACTTTGTGTGGCCAGGAGGCCTGTGGAGGCCTTGAACCAACACTAGCCCCCTTCTTGAATGCATGCTCTAGATAACAGAGCACAGAGTCGTAAGTAAATAAAATTTCCCAATATAAATTCCCCAAACCACCCTTGTGATAAACAGTCTCTCCCCATCTCAGAGCCTTCTCCTTGAGTGCCCTATAGATAAGACCCCCACAAAGTTTACCAAAACCCCACTTTTGAACTGGCCAATCCAGCCTTAGCAAGAACACCAAAGCTCTCCACCTCAGACCCAAAATAAATATATGTGCCCTCAGTCCCCCACTTTCCTTCTGCCTGTATCCTGCCCCTAACACCCCATGGTCCCTTACTGAAGTGTGCCACATACATTTTCTGGCAGTTACGAGTAACAAACTTCTCTATTTCAATTCCCTTGTGGCCTTTTGTGGAACCATCCAGCACCTTGGGACTCGACTTAATAAATGATCATTTAACAAAGTCATAACTTCCTTTAACATTTCTTCTACTGCACGTGTGCTGGTGATGAATTCTTTCATCTTTTGAAATTCTTTATATCACATTTAGTTTTAAATGGCACTTTCACTGGGCATAGAATTCTAGAATTAAGTTTTTGCCTTTCTTTCAGTTAAATTTGCTCCATTGTCCATTTAGTTTACACTAAATAATGTGCTTTCTAGTTTTCTATGTATACACATACATGTCTTATCTCACTATCTACTTTTAAGATTTTCTCAGTACCACTACTTTTGAATAATTTTATTATAATATGTCTTGGTTGTTTACTTCATGTTTCTCGTCCTTGGGAGTTTTTGAAGGTTCTTAGATCTGTGGATTTATGGTTTTCATTCAAAGTAAAAGTTTTCTCAGTCATTATTTCTTCAAATATCTTTTTCCCCACCCCCATCAATTTCGTATGTATCAGATTTCTTGGAGTTATTTCACTATTCACTGGTGTTCGGCTCATTATGTAAACTCTCTTTTCTATGTTTCTTCTTGTTTCTTTTTTTAAAGTAATTCTTTCACTGATAGTTTACGTAACATAGGATTCACCCTCTTAAACTACACAGTAGTTTTTAGTACAGTCACAAAGCTGTGCAACCATCATCAGTATCTAATTCCAGAACATCTCATCTCCCCAAAAGAAAACACATATCCATCAGCAGTCCCTCCCCATCCCACCTGCCCCCAGCCCCTGAAAATCAATAGTGTACTTTCTGTCTCCACAGATTTGCATCTTAGGAACATTTCATAGAAATGGAATCACACAATATGTGGCTTCCCTGCCTGGTTTCCTTAACTTAGCAAGATGTTTTCAAGGTTCATTCATGTTGTAACATGTCTCAGCACTTCATTTTTTTTTTATTGTTGAATAACCCGTTTTGTGGATATACTATCTTATCATTTCATCTGTTGATGGACACTTTGGTTGTTTCCACTTTTTGTCTACCCTGAATAATGCTGCTATGAGCATTTGTGGACATGTATTTTCATTTTTCTTGGGGATATGCCTAGAAGTGGAATTGCTGGTCACATAGTGACTCTATGTTTAATCTTTCGATGAAGTGTCAGGTTCTTTTCCAAAGCAGTTGGACCATTTTACATTACACTAATACTATATGATGGTTCTAATTTCTCTACTTCCTCACTAGCACTTGTTGCTACCTGTCTTTTTTTATTATAGCTATCCTGGTGGGTGAGAAGTGGTATCTCATTGTGGTTTCAATTTTAATTTTTCTGATGATCAATGATGTTGAGTATCCTTCCATTTGTTTATTTCCCACTTGTATATCTTCTCTGAAGACATGTCTATTCAGATCCTTTGTCCATTTTTAAAATTGGGTTGTCTTTTTATGATGTTGTAGTGATTCTTTATGTATCCTGGATGCCAGTCCTTTATCATACATAGAAGTTGTGAACTCAGCCTATAGATTGTCTTTTCACTTTCTTGATGGTGTCATTTGAAGTACAAAAGTTTTTAATTTTGATGAAATTCAGTCTTATTCTTCCTTTGTTACTTGTGTTTTGGTGTCATATCTAAAATTCATAGCCTTAACCCAGGATCAAAATTTTTTTCTCCTATATTTTCTTCTAAGGGTTTTATAGTTATATATATACACACATATACACACACACACATATATATATCTCACTATTATATATATCTCACTAAATATATATATGTGTGTATATATATATACACATATATATATATATAAAATTTTTTTCATTCCCCAATGAATCTACCAGAATACCAGAATCAGAGTAAACATCATACATAATGTTGAAATACTGCAAAATTCCTCTGAGATTGGGAAGGAGAAAGGATGTTTACTAACACCATTTCTATTGAATATTATACTGAAGGTTTTAACCAGTTCTACAAATCAAGAAAAGCAGATAAAAAACATAAGTAAAATGCATACAGATTGGAAGGGAAAAGATAAAACTGCCATTATTTGTATATGACATAATCTGTACCTATAAAGTCCAAAATAATAAATAGACAATTAAAATCAACAAGTAGTTTACCAAGTTCACTTGATAGTTCACATGATCATTACAAAACAATCTATTATATTTTTATATACAATTTGGAAACTTAAGTTTGAAAGCGTTGCTCTTTCTAATAGCATGAAAAATGTCAAAATACCTAGGAATAGATCTACTGAAAGATTTGCAAGAACTTTTTAGAGAAATCTATAAAACTGTATTAAGAGAAATTGAAGAAGACCTGGATAAATGGAGTAATACGCCACGCAGATGGATTGGAATACTCAATAATGTGAATTATGTCCAAACTCCCCAAAATGATATATCCATTCAATGTAATACCAATAAAAGTTCCAGAAGGTACCTAATAGAAATGGACATATGGGAATGCAAAGAGGAAATGTTGAAGAAGAAAAGTGGGGAGGCCTACTCTCTCTGATACAAAAACATTACAAAGCTATCATAATTAGAACAGCACAGTAATGTTGCCAGGACAGACACAGACCAACTGAACCAAACAGAGATTCCAGAAATAGACACACATACATGGGTGCTTCATTTTTTACAAGGATGGCATTACAGAAGAATGGATAAAGGACAGTCTACAGTAAATAAGCTGGGTCAACTGATTATCCACGTTTAGAACAAATGAAATTAGACCTCTAACTTATTCTGTACACAAAAAAAAAGCAAAGCTAAGAGGATTATAGATTTAAATGTGAAAAGTAATGTAGGAGAATATTTTCATAAGCATAGATGGACAAAGTTCTCTTAACACTAATCATAAAGGAAAAAAATCATAACTTGGATTAAATTAGGGATCTGCATGTCAAAAGACATTAGTAATATATATGAAAAACATAGGGTTAAGATTCTTATTAAGTAAATGCCTCTTAAAAATGAAAATAAAAAGATTAAAAGTTACCACCCCACTCAAAAATGATCAGGAAACTCATAACTATCTATATGAGATTATCCATAGTCAATGAACATACTAATATGTGTTCACTCTCACTAGAAAGTAGACATAAAGAGAAATAAAATTTTTTAATCTAGCAGATTGGCAAACATATAAGTAACAATAATTAAATTTAGTATTAGCCAAGATTTGAGCACTCTCACAAATTCTTGGTGGGAATTGAAATTGGATACATTTTTTGGAAGCTATTTTGTAATGCATCTCAAAATCCTTAAAATATCTACACATCTTTTGACCCAACAATTCTACTTCTAGAAATTTATCCTAAAGAAATAATTGAACCACTTTGAACAAATGGATTTCATCACTGCAATGCTTACATAACAAGAAATTGGGAGAGAAAACAGGGGATTGGCTAAATATGTTATGATAATCCACACAATAAGATACTAACACTAATTTGAATCAAGAATCTCCACCTAAGACATCTACAGAGTCAGGAGGTGACATAAATGAGAGAAAAAGCTCTTTGGCAAACTGGGCAGCACATGCCCCTCTTGGAGAAGGTGGCTTCAATTAATCGATGACAAATAAGATGTGGAGAGGTATGGAAGGGTATCTAGTGTCATCAGAATACCCAATCGTTTAGAAGGGGAAATTAAACTTTTATGTGAAATTTCCAGATTTTTGAAAATTGCCTATTATTTAAAATTTTTTGAAAAAGATTCAGTGACCAAATAAAACACATTATTAGCATACTAGATTCAATTCAAAGGCTGAGTGCCCCAATGTACATATATATTTATTGACAGAAAGTGATTCATGATGTATTGTCTTTATTGTGTAAAAAGATTATTACAAAAACACTTAATGTGATCTTAGTTTTCTTAAAAATCAAAGCATATTTAGATGTTTGTATAATCAAAGCATGTTCAGTGTCTGAAGGGGTATAAATCTAAATGTTAATAGGGGGTGATTGTTTTACAGATCTGCTTTTGCATGTTTAATATTGATCATTAGCATTTTACTATCAAAGAATACAATAACATTCTTTTCATTTTTGGTTATAAGGGAAAGAGTTAGTACTTTAGTTTAAAATTATGAGAATTAAACTGAAAATCAAAACCACTGAACCAATACTCTTGCACATAAAATCAGACAAACCAGAATCCAAAGTCGATTCTTCCATTTACTCTATCAGTGGCTCTGTCAGCAATGATGTCTACCATCTGTGCTCCAAAACTAATGTAAATTAATTGGCAATGTAAAAATTAATAAACAAAAACAGAAATAATATCTACCATTATCTTCCCAGTACTGTTGAAAGCTAAGTGGACAGAAGGAGGATTTTTCTACTGCAGTACAAGTCTGGAAAGAAGACAGACACTGGCAGGATGTAATAATGTAAAAACTTTTGTTTGTTTTTATTATTCTATCCAGAGGCAAGACCATTCTCGAAATCTAACACTCATCCTGCCCCACCTGCTTAAACTCTATTTAAGCTAAAAACAAAAACAGTTCAAGAGCATTTGGGCAAGTTCCTAAGTGTGAGTGGAACTTCAAGACAAGGAGAATAAACCAGGGAAGCCACTTTTAAGGATTGGCTTTGACCCTCAAGTAAAGAAATTAATAGTATTCTTGGAGTGTTTTCACTCTTCATCTTCTCTTCCCACCTCTCTGTACCACCAGTAAAGGCAAGGACTTCTCTGAATAGAATTCAGGGAGTTGAAGAGGTCCACAGGTGAAACCAACCAATTGATTGATGTAAAATGGGTTTTGTTTCTGTCTCTATCATCCGCCTTTCATCATAAGGAGTTTAGACACTTGCGTTCTACTATTCCTTTTACTGAGCAGGTTAAGTGTAATGGAGGGTAAAGAAATTTTTTCAGGCAATTGTAGTACCGTTGGAAACCGACCTTAAAATGAGCTCATGAACCTCCCCCAAGTGCCCAGTTTGAAACCCAAGGAGAAATTTCACCATATTTGGTCCATGGAAATATCATACCCTTTGAGATATTTTTAATATAATATCATTATATTTCATTTTTTTCATTTTTTTCTCTTTTCAATGAACTCACAATAAAGGAAAACAATAAAAGTGTTGTTTCATATCTTTACTTTCAGTAATGTGCAACATGAACACAATAGTGTTAAGAAGTCAGAAATAACTTAACACGGTAGCTACAGAAGATGCTTATATTTGCAAAATGTCAACAATTATCTTCCCTAGGTTCCCCCAAAACTGGTGTATTTGTTAATCAAATTAATTAAGAAGCTTTTCAAAATAAAAGCAATGTTTTAAATAAATATATTTTCATAACCATAGAACATTTAGTTCTTCTGGAGGTAACAAACATATTACACTCAAGTACTTTATGAAGATATTAGGGTAAAAATTATCTGGATGCGATTATAAATGTACCCTAATTAGTTTGCTTCTTTTGTGTGTATGTTTTTGTCCATGTATTAAAATTGTATCATATTTATAATCAGTTAGTTCTTAAATCATCACAAAGATGTTATCTGGCCCACAGAATTTATATGAGTTCAACATGATAATGTGGTATTGTTTGAACAGTGTCTTTCCATTTAATTTTGGTACAATAAATTATATTTAATCAAAGACAAGACCTCCTAGCTGCTTATGTCCATTATAGAAAATGAATGCTAGATTCCCAGTTTGGAAGAATGAGAGCTTCCAACAAATCTCAACCTTGAAATTTTATAACTGAAAATAATGTCACATTAAAATCCCAATTACAACAGAGCTCTCACTGTGTTTCAGAGTTCCACATAGGTGGATATAAATTCATTAATGATCAGCTTTTCCACTGAAATCATACAGTTATTAAACAACTACCAAAAAAATTTCTAAAAATTGATTTGATTTAATGAATACTTTAAAGAGTTTCTAACTGAAGAAATGATTTTGCTGACCTCAGAAATTCTGATCACTTGTTTATCTTTCACTCACTTTTATATCTACTGCAATTCTTGGGAATTTTTCTAATCTATATTTAATCTACCAAAACATCTATGCATTGGTAAATTTGGCTTCCTTTGATAATAACCTATGTTAAGATCTCTAAATTAAATGACAAAGTAAAATAAACACAGTAACCATTTATAGTAAGTGCTCTTTAGAATTTTAGATTAACAAATTTGTCCCAAAATGATAAGGTAACGACCTACTAAATGAATAATGCAACAGACTAGATTTTCATAGGATCTCGATCTCTCTCAATCTCTTTTCCTCTCTCTGTCACTTTCTGGTTCTTCCTTTCTTTCTTTCTTTTGTTCTCTCTCTCTCTCTCTCTGTTTCTCTCTCTCACACACACACACACATACACACACGCTCCCACCCACATCCATACATGGGTATGTACACATCTCAGAATTTTAAACACCGCTACTAAAGGTTTTAACTTAGATAAATTAACTACATTAAAATACTGACATTGTGAAAATATCTATGTCCAACACCCCACAGAGGGCATCTTTTTGTGAACTTCTAAAAAGCTTAAAGAAAGAAAACCAGAAAGAAAAACCAGAGTCCTCGGGGCGAAGGCTGGGTGAGCGTGTCGGCACTGCTCACGGTCACAGCTTCCCATTCTCCTCGCTGCTCTCCTTCTCCTCTATGGCTTCCAGGCTGCGTTTGCTCTTGGCTTCTGCACCAGTGCTGGGTGCTTTACTAAGTCCACAGGACAGGCACGCCAGCTGGATCTGCTTCATGTTTTCTACAGCTTCATTCTTGGCGGTCTTCAACAGATCTCCTTGGCCCTACAAACAAGGACACATATGTACCAAAGAAGAACGTTATGGACCAGGCGTATCCTGAGTGACATTACTCTATATATTAGTGCTACTCCTCAGTGAGGAAATGGACCCAGAACCTCAGAGCCTGAGAATATCCCCGGGCTTTTTTCTAGCACTGTTCAGGGTCTTGCTCTTTAAGCCAGGGACCTCAACCTGGGCCTTCCTTCGCAATCAGGTCTGTGGTTGCCAGTAGCCTCTTGAGATTCCCGCAGTAAGGAATAACCTGGGGCGGGGGGGCACTACTCTGCATTATGAGGATGGTGCACCGTCCCTTTCCATGGTCTGAGACTTTGAAACTGCAGCAACTCCTGTCCCCCCCAGGCCAAGCATTCCTAGGCTTGGGAGAAAACAAGGAAAGAAGCTCCTCTTTAAAGAACTGAAAATCAAATCAGCGCCTCAATGTACAACAGCTTACAAAGCAAAACATCTTCTGTAGAGTAAATCACACACCATTATGCTTGGTAATCTGGGTTTTTATATATTGGGTTATCCTTGCAACCTGCCTTTTAGTAAATTATTAGTTACCCACACTCCTTCTGTCTTTTCCATCACCCTAAAGACAATGTTTCCATCTGGTTGATTGGGGGGCGGGAGGGGGAGAGGGCTCCGGAGGCTCAGCATGTCAATCAAAACAAAAAGCAAATGAGGATCACAGGAAACCATCAGCTCTCAGGAACATCAGCACTTGAGAAAGATTTTCTCTCCTTTTTTTTTAATTTCCTATTTTATTTCTTCATTAATAATGATCAAGTGTATAAGCTGATGCTGACCCAGGCACCCGACGGACCAAGGGTGGGGAAGCCAGAACCTACTCCCATGGGGCACAGACAAAAGAGGAAATGGTCCTTCCTCTCTTCCCTCTCCATTCTCACTGCAGTGGTGAGGTGACCCCAAACGGCAGGGGACAGTGTGGGAGGATGTGGAGTTGACACTGATGGCTGGAGAGTTGTTCCACGAAGCACAGACTCGGCAAAAGGATAAGTCACCTATTTTATCCAATGTGTTCCATGAGACATTGTTTAATTTGAGGAGTGGTTTTTCCTCAGGATGTCTGATGAAACATGTTAAAAAATTCCACAGCATATTCCATTCCTCAAAATCTACACAACCACTTGCCAATCTTACCTATGTAATAACAGCAAAATCCTTCTAATAATAGGATTTAACTGAATGGGATGCACAAGGATGGCTTTGCCTTATATTTTTGTTAACTGAATGGGATGCACAAGGATGGCTTTGCCTTATATTTTTGTTAAAGTGGACTTACCCCAATCACTTCAGTCACGGAACGGGATTTTATAAACAGACGTGGACGTTTTATAGTCTAGCCTTCTCGTGAGGAGGAAAGAGGCAGAGCCTGAGGAGGTTTAGTGACTGACCCAAGGTTACAGCTGGGCAATGACTGAGCTGGACCAACACCTCCATCCAGTGTCCTATTTCCCTCACCACTACAGACTAGAAAATGAACACCGTCACATGGAGATGGGCTTTCTAAGGGAAAAATATTCACTATGCCAGCAGAACTTGGGGAGTCAGTTCTGAACAGTGATGAGTACCCTCAGGGTACTCAGGGCAGTGAAAAACAAAGTCACATCCACTCTGAAAAATGCAATTCTTAAATAGTAATAATAATACATATAAAGTGCTTACTCTGTACAGGCACTCTTTTTTGTGCTTTACACATGTTCATTCATTCAATTGTCAGAGAAACCCTACAAAGATAGACACTTTTCTCATTCTCAGTTTCTTGATGATAAAACAACAACAAAAAAAAAAACCCAAAAAACAAAAAAAAAAACAACTGAGGCCCAGAGCGGTGCCCTTTCCCAGAGTCATGCAACAGCTATGTGGTCGAGAAGGGGTTTCAATAAAGTCCAGCAGCTGGCTCTAGATATAGTGTCTCTTTAAGGAAAATCGTGCAATCTCTCTAAAGCACATTAGAGCCTCCCATTCATTGTTTCATGTATTCACCCATGAAAACAACACAGAAGTAAAGAAAATCATTGCTCTTGTGGCAAGTCTGACAGATCAGGTGCACCAAGGACATGCTGGCAAGGACAAAAGTCAAGCTATCGTAGTTTTGCTCTTAGCTCCAACAATTTCTCCCTGAGCCACGGCTCTTCTGTAAACATGAAAACAGTCTTCCGCCTTCTTCACAGTGCTAAAGATTAAAGAAAATATGTCGAAGAGTTGTCTGTAATTTAGATAATCACAAGTAAACTATGCTATAAGGTGATGTGAAAAGCGGGTATCACAGTCTGCTACTATAATGAATTACCTTGGTACTGTACAAATCTTCATATATAAATTTTACTAACCTGTTTAAAATGAACCTGCAAGAGTCTGTTTTACAGGGATAGGCATATTGCGGCTGGTTTTACAAAGCGAAAGATTCCTTTAAAAACCAAACTCTATTAATAAAAAGATCAGATCCACACTCATTTTCAGTGTTACTTTTAAGAGATCGTTTTCCTTTTAGTTTCTAAAGTTTCATTAAGCATTTTAAAATCGCAACTAAAGCAAAATTGGCATCTTCCCTAATTGCAAGAGAAGAGTGAAAGATGCAAAAATATCAGCTTTATGCTGCTAATGCCTAGTGCTCTCCCTTCCCTTGTTCCGAGGCAGGTTATGAAACCTATCGAATTAATCAGCCAGAAGGCTGTCTCATCAGTTCCAAGAGGTGGCATCCAGGCCTGCATGCCAGACTGTGCTAGTTCTGGTACACAGAAGTCCCTCTCTCCAGAAAACAATGGCCAATTGGAGAAAACAGTTTGTGCCAGTGCACGAAAACACAACTACATCATCTCCTGATAACCAGGAGACAACGCGTCCTGGCTGAGTCACACAGGCGGAAAAGAAATAGAACGAGAAACTCAATCGTTAACTAATAGAAGAAGACAAAATGAGAGACCACTTCTACATTTAAATTTTTACTTTTTACATTGAAACATTTATGTAAAAATTTTTTCTGTTCTTTAAAGAAGGAAGAATTAAGGTCATCTTCCTGTTCTGTGGCTCAAGGAATCTACTCTGTGAGTCCTCCCTATTAGGATATCAGAACAAGGAAAGACACATACCAGGCAAAACTGTAAAAAGAGTGAAGTTTATTGTTAACAACCTCCACCCTGACATGGCTTTTTAGTGCTTTTTCCCATTTTATGCACAGCAATTACTCCTGGCCAATGAGCATCCAACTCTCTACTCTGTTACGCTCCCTCTCAAATTCTTAAACAAGCCAGACTATACGGAATCTCCTCTTTCAAACAACTTTGTCCTATGTAATATTTCCTATAAGATGTATTGGGTATTCAGATCCTCTGATCAATTTAAAGAGATTAGTGTGTTGTGTGTATTTAACGAGTACTGTAACAGGCGTTTCCAAAGAAATATGCTCAAAAAATTTCTTCAAGTAGAGGTCTTGGGAGAGAAGAAGGAGATAAGAGAATTTTACTTGGTGTTACATAAATCAAAACACTTCTCAGATACGAAAGTATCTCTGGGATTGTTATGGCCTGGAATGTAAAATTGGTGTACAATGTGATCATTGAATGTTCAACTTGAAAGAAATGTCAAGCTGCTGCCAATGTTTTGATATTCTAGCAATCTCATGGCATTTTGTAGTTTCCCTCCTCTGATGTTAGGGATGCTTCAGGGAGAAAAAATGAGGACTGCTTTAACCTAAAGAAAAGCAGAATGAGTAGAGAGCATCTCGGGCAGACTGATGCTGATGGGACAGCAGAACTATCAAAAGTCTCAAGGGCAATGGCCACCAATTCAGCCTCCACAATTACTCGGTTTCCAAAATTAAGAGTTCATGGAAATCCCTGCATATTTAAGGAGTAACTCTTGGCATGACAGAAAACCATAGAGAGATCACTATAGGGATTTTGAATCTAAGAATTAGTGATGATTAATGAGTTTTTAAAGAGGTTAAGCAGTCATAACCAAATCCTTACAACTATATTAAACTGAGATTAAAACACATTATCTAGAAATCAAGAAGTATCTGATGCAATTTAGATTATAAATGGGCTTGCTGTACAATGCTACAAGTTTTATTACTACTAATAAACTTATTACTGACAGTAAAATATTATCATAACCCTAAATAGAAGCTAACATTTATTGAACACTTAAATATACTAAGTATAAGCAAATTTGCACAGCTTATCTCATTATATCATAACTATTAAAAACCGGAATTCTAAATGTAAGGAATTTATTAGTTATATATTTGGAAGTTATCTATGAAGAATATATTTTGTTATCTGTCAAAAGACATTCAGGATTTTTATTATTCCTTTCCTACTAAGAAAGGCAACTCCCACCCTTCCCAACACAGTGCAAAAATAATTTTGACTATAATCTGGCAAAATAAGTTACGGAAGACATCCATTATTCCTTCACACCCATTTTTCCCATGAACTGCACTATCTCTTGTGTTATTAGTGCATAAAAGAACAGGAGAACATCATGACTAGTGTCCTTGTCACATGCGAAGGAAATGCGTGGGTCGTCTCAAAGCACACCACAAATATTTAAAGAAGCTAATGAGACTCTGGGAATGGATACACGCTCACATATACACATCTACACACATCAACAAATGAAGCTCTGTCTCCAGACTTGTGTGGGTATTTTTCAGCACATATTCAATGGCAGATTGATTCCCTGATACTCTTTCAAGTGAGGGTCCATGCTTGCAGCTAGTGTCGATAGCTATGAACAAACAATACTGTAGGAAAAGTCAGCCACAGACAGCATGGTGGAATTAGCACCTCTTTATTTGTGCCGGCTACCATGTTCTGGACAAAACCATGCAATGGTGAGTTGTGCCCTACCACCATTTTACTAGTTCAAAAACCATGCTTTTGGGGAATCTCTGTATTATCTGAAGAGGCTAAATGTTTTGTTCCAAAGGGGTAGAAGTAACTTCCACAATGTTCTTCATTTGAGGAATTAAAACAGCAGATCAAAAATGTGGTGATATCATAACAGATGTACTTCTCTTGATGTGACATTTCTAGAATATTGGGTAAATCTCTGCAAAGATGGCCTGGAATTCTTGATCTCCTGAACAAAAGCCTATCCATGTAGGGAATGGAAACAAGTTGTTAACAAGAGTTACAGGGCACGAAATTATGACTATTAGAAGATTATGGATACAATAACTTAACTGCAAAAAATTAGAGGTTTCCATTGCATTTAATTATCAACAGTCAGATATATTATTTCCCAATACCTTGGCAACCAAATGTTCCAACTATGTTCTACTTGTCAGTTAAAGAGTTGAATTTTAACTCTATGAATTCTCAAGAAATATAGATGAATAATTGTAGCTCATTTGGGTCTAAGAGCACTGGATTAATGGAGCCAATACTATGGAGCCATATAGAGCTATATGTTACTCTTTGTCTAAAACTCTGAATTCAAACCAAGTTAACACTGTTTTCAAATCTTTATTACATAATGCAATCAAATTATTTTATTCTTAAAGGAACAGAAAGGGGACTACACTGGACATGTTCACCTGACCCACTGTATTTTATAATTTTCTATAAAGGTCAGGTTTTTAAATTGGTTTTGTGGTTGATTTATTTTAGTATTGTTCACAAATTTCAATTAATCAAATGTTTCTGAAGACTATGGAAACAGAACATAAACAAGTCTTTTTAATACATAACAATCTAATTCTGAAGGAAGACTAGTTTATAAAATGTAGAAGATATTTCGAAGAAATTTTGAGAATAATTTAATACCAAAGAGAAGACAACATTGCAAAATACAGCAGAATGACATGTTTAATAAGTACAACTATATAAAAGGCTATAAAAAATTTGAAGCTAGAATCTGTTGAAATTCAACAATGAAAATTATATTTGAAAATTAAATATGAAAACATATATTTTAAGACCTGGCAAAATAAAATCTTTTTTCACGTTTCTTTTTCAAATAACATCCTGAATTGTTACAATATCTTTCTCATCAGGAAATCTTGACTAACTTGAATGTCCAAAGGAATAAAGAACCCTATGTACTTAAAAATGGTAACTGTGTCTTAAGCAAAAAGTGTCTTCATTGACCATGTTTTTAAAAAATAGTTTTTAATATATAGAAAAGTATCTTTGTGTTACTGAATATATATATAAATGAACTCATTTAACATTATTTAAACACTACTCATTAGTAATTGTAATTATGTTATAGAAATAGAATGAAAGATAAAAATCATGATTATTTCAATGGATGCATAAAAAAATCATTTGAGAAAATTCAACATCCTTTCATGATAAAAACTCTCAACAAACTGAGTATAGAAGGAAGGTACTTCAACGTAATTCAGGCCACAAATGAAAAGACCACAAGTAACATCATAGTCAATAGTGAAAGTCTGAAAGCTTTTCCTTTAAGATAGGGAACAAGACAATGGTGCCAACTGCCATTATTTCAACACAGTACTTGCAAATCCTAGCCAGAGAGTTAGGTGAAAGAAAGGAAGAAGAAGGGAAAGGAAGGGAAAAAGGGGGAGGAAGGGAGGAAGGGAAAGAAAAGAAAGAGAGAGAGACAGAGGGAGGGAGCAAAGAAGGAAGGGAGGAAAGGGGGGAGAAAGGCAGAGAGAAAGAATGAGAGAGAGAGAGGGAGAGAGGGAGGAAGAAGGAGAGAGAGAAAGAAAGAGAGAGAGAGAGAGAGAGAGAGAGAAAGGAAGAGAGAAAGAAAGAAATCAGAAAGGGAGTAGTAAAATTGTCTCTGATTACAGATGACCTAATCTTATATTTGGAAAGCTCTAAAGACTACACCAAACAATTGTTAGAGCTAATACATGAATTCACTAAAGTTGCAGGATACAAAATTAACAAGCAAAAATCAGCTGTGTTAATCAGTTAACAATAAACAATCAGAAAAAGAAATTTAAAAATCCAATTTACAATATCATTAAAAACAACAAAATACTCAAATTTAACCAAGAAGGTGAAAGATCTGCATACTGAAAACTACAAGATACTGATAAAAGAAATTGAAGAAGACACAAATGAATGGAAAGATATCTCATGGTTTTGGATCAGAATAATTAATATTATAATACCCATGCTACCCAATATCATCTATAGATTCAGTGCAATCCCTATCAAATTTCATCTGGAACCACAAGTTGGCACTGAAAATAGCCAAAACAATCTGAAAAAGAACACAGCTGGAGGCATCACCCTTCCTGATTTTATATTTTATTTTATTTTATTTTATTTTATTTTTACCCTTCCTGATTTTAAACTATACTAAAAAACTGTAGTAACTGAAAAACTATAGCATCAAAAGCACAAACAACAAAAGCCAAAACAAACAAGTGAGACTACATCAAACTAAAAAGCTTCTTCACAGCAAAAGAAACGATCAACAAGATAAAGACAACTTACTGAATGGGAGAAAATATTTACAAACCATATATCTGATAAGATGTTAATACCCAAAATACATAAGAAACTCAATATATATACATAGGTATAACAATTCAAAATATTTAACAACTCAATAACAAAAAATAAAATAATCCAATGAAAAATGGGCAAAGGACTTGAAGAAACAATTTTCCAAACAAGACATACCAATGGACAACAGGTATATGAAAAGGTGCTCAACAACATTAATCATCAGGGAAATGCAAAGCCGAACCACAGTGAGATATGGAAACCACCTTACACCTGTTAGAATGACTATTATCAAAAAGATAAGAGGTAACCGGCACTGGCAAGGATATGGAGGAAAGGGCCCTTTGTGCACTGCTGGAAATGTAAATTGGTACAGTCATATGGAAAACAGTATGGAGATTCCTCAAAATACTAAAAATAGAACTACTATACAATCCAGAAATTCCACCAAAGGAAATGAAATCAGGACCTGAAGAGATATTCATACCAACATTTGCATTACAGCATTATTTACAATAGCCAAGACATGGAAATAATTTACATGTGCACGAAACAAATGAATAGAAACAAAAGTAGTTTGATGGTTCCCAGGGGCAAGGGATAGGGAAAATAGGAGGAGGTGGTCAAGAGGTACAAACTTCCACTTACAATATGAGTAAGTTCTGGAAATTTAATGTACAGCATGGTGACTGTAGTCAATAATACCATATTACATACTTGAAAGTTGCTAAGAAAGTAGATCTTAAAAGTTCTCACTACAATAGTAAGTTATTTAACACACTCATCACCTCATAGAATTATCTTTTTCTTGTATATATATAATCCTTAAGTTACACAATGTTATATATTAATTATATCTAGATAAAGCTGAAAAATATAATAATAATATTAATAACAATCCAGTAGCAACAGTGCTGGCAACAGATACCATTAGTGATAGGTAATAGCAAATTCATCAACAAAACCTGTTACACTGAGATACACTTATTGACCAGAGCTTAAAAAGAAGTATTGGGGCACCCAGCTGTCTCAGTCAGTGCAGCATCCAACTCTTGATGTCAGGGTTGTGAGTTTGAGCCCCCTGTTGGGTGTAAGGATTACTTAAAAATAAAATCTTAAAGGGGTGCCTGGGTGGCTCAGTCAGTTAACCATCTGAGTTCAGCTCAGGTCATGATCCCAAAGTCCTGGGATCGACCCCCATGTCTATGTCAGGATCCCTGCTCAGTAGGAAGTCTGCTTCTCCCTCTGTCCCCCCCGCCCCCACTCCCGATTCATCCTTTCTCTCTCTCCCCTTCTCTCAAATAAATAAATAAAATCTTTTTTTTAAAAGTATAGAATTTAATATCTCTAAATCCCATTTGTTGTCCCCGTTATATGTTGTTCTGAGCTACCTATGTGTGAACCGAGATACACCCACAACCTTCCTTTGATTTAGGAACAATGGAGCTCTCCTTCAGTTATCAACAAGGACTTAGGTCTTCATTTTTCCTTTATTTCTATCTGTTCATCAAGCCGCATATATTTACTAAACATATTCCATATACCAGATGTTATCTATGACTTTTGATTTTCAATCCTATCAAAACCAATACACTTTATTTTTTTCTTTTTAAATACTTTCTTTATTTGAGAGAGAGAGAGAGAGAGCGAGCAAGCGCAGGGGGCAGAGATATGGAGAAGCAGGCTCCCCACTGATCAGGGAGCCCAATGCAGGGCTCCATCCCAGGACCCTGGGATCATGACCTGAGCCAAAGGCAGATGCTCAGGTGCCTCAAAACCAAAGCCCATTCAAGCAAATATTTTGTAAGCCTCCCTTTATTATCCTAAAATGAAATAATATAAGCTGGTTAAATATATTAAAAATTAAGTAAATACAGTATCCTAACTGTACTCTTACCGAGAAATAAAAGAATGGTCATTTAAAACAAAATAATATGTACTACAATATGTAAATGCCCAGGGAGGCACACAAGAAACCATAATGAAGCAGGCAGAGGCCTGTACTTATTTAAAATGAATTCATTTAAATTCAAAACAGAAATAAAGAGATCAGATGCCAACCACATTCACAAAGAATATAGGAAAACGACAATGCAGATGTACCAGGTAGACACTCACATAAAAACAAAGAACAGCAACCGTCCAGACTTATTTGCATATAATAAATGAAGAAAGGAAATAACCTTAATTAAAGGAGGGACAGCATGCCAAGACAAGTACAGACTCTTACCAGGGAGAGAAAGTGTGATAATCCCACAAATGAGAAAATAAATACTACCCGTACACCCCACCAAAGCTGCCAAGTCTTCAAAGGTATCTCAAAGGATATTTTTCTTGTGATTGATAATATCAGCTTCAACTTCACAGGACACTGTGGGATGCCCACCATCGATTGTGAAAAACAATAAAGTATCAAGCTAAAACCAGTATCTTACTTCCCAGTTTGTTCCAATACCACTTACTATGTAGCAATCCTACAATCAAGTAGACAGAATGCCCAGAGTGAATAAATTATTCAATAATTTAAAAACAGTATCTTTATTCATTTAGACATGCTTCTCAGTAACTGTTTTCCTCATGTACTGGGCCTTTCACATAACTTCTCATAAAAACAATTAATTAATACCATCTATTAAAATACTCCAGGTCTTTGCTTATTAACATATAATGTATTATTTGTTTCAGGGGTACAGGTCTGTGAATCATCATTCATACACATTTCACAGCAATCGCCACAGCACATACCCTCCCCAGTGTCCATCACCAAGCCACCTTATCCCTCCCATCTCCCTCCCCTCTAGCAACCCTCAGATCGTTTCCTGATATTAAGAGTCTCTTACGGTTTGTCTCCCTCTCTGGTTTCATCTTGATTCATTTTTCCCTCCCTTCCCCTATGACCTCTATCTTGTTTCTCAAATCCCTCATATCAGTGAGATCATATGAGAATTGTCTTTCTCCAATTGACTTACTTTGCTCAGCATAATACCCTCTAGTTCCACCCACATCATTGCAAATGGCAAGATTTCCTTTCATGGCTTCATAGTATTCCATTGTATGTATATACCACATCTTCATTGTCCATTCACCTGCTGGTGGACATCTAGGCTCTTTCCATAGTTTGGCTATTGTGAACATTGCTGCTATAAACATTCAGGTGCACGTGCCCCTTTGGATCACTACATTTGTATCTTTGGGGTAAATATCCAGTAGTAGGGTAGCTCTATTTTCAAGTTTTTGAAATACTGTTTTCCAGAGTGACTGCTCCAGCTTGCACTCCCACCAACAGTGTAGGAGTGTTCCCCTTTCTCTGCATCCTCGCAAACACCTGTCATTTCCTAACTGGTTAATTTTATCCATTTTGACTGGTATGACGTGGTATCTCACTGAGGTCTTGATTTGTATTTTGTATTTCCCTGACGCCAAGTGATGTTGAGCACTTTTTCATGTGTCTGTTGGCCATCTGGATGTCTTCTCTGCAGAAATGTCTGTTCATGTCTTCTGCCCATTTCTTGATTGCATTATTTGTTCTTTGGGTGTTGAGTTTGATAAGTTCTTTATAGATTTTGGATACTAGCCCTTTATCTGATATGCATTTGCAAATATCTTCTCCAATTCTTTTGTTGTCTTTGGTTTTGCTGACTGTTTCCTTTGCTGTGCAAAAGCTTTTTATCTTGATGAAGTCCCAATAGTTCATTTTTGCCCTTGCTTCCCTTGCCTTTGGCAATGTTTCTAGTAAGAAATTGCTGCAGCTAAGGTCAAAGAGGTTGTTGCTTGTGTTCTCCTCAAAGATTTTGATGGATCCCTGTCTCACATTGAGGTATTTCATCCATTTTGAGTCTGTTTTTGTGTGTGGTATAAGGAAATGGTCCGGTTTCATTCTTCTGCATGTGGCTGTCCAATTTGCCCAACACCACTTGCTGAAGAGACTGTCTTTTCTCCATTGGACTTTCGTTTCCGCTTTATCAAAGATTAGTTGACCATAGAGTTAAGGGTCCATTTCTAGGCTCTCTATTCTGTTCCATTGATCTATGTGTCTGTTTTTGTGCCAATACCATACTGTCTTGATGATGACAGCTTTGTAATAGAGCTTGAAGTCTGGAATTAGGAGACCGCCAACTTCGGTTTTCTTTTTCAACACTCTTCTGGCTATTCAGGATCTTCTCTGCATCCATATAAATTTTAGGATTATTTGTTCCATTTCTTTGAAAAAAAATTGGTGGTATTTTGATAGGGATCGCATTAAATGTGCAGATTGCTCTAGGTATCATAGATTTTTTCACAATATTTATTCTTCCAATCCATAAGTATGGAACATTTTTCCATTTCTTTGTGTCTTCCTCAATCTCTTTCATGAGTACATTATAGTTTTCTGAGTGTAGATTCTTTTCCTCTTTGGTTAGGTTTATTTCTAGGTATCTTATGGTTTTGGGTGCAATTGTAAATGGGATTGACTCCTTAATTTCTCTTTCTTCTGTCTTATTGTTGGTGTATAGAAATGCAACTGATTTCTGTGCATTGATTTTATATCCTGCCACTTTATTGAATTCCTGTATGAGTTCTAGCACTTTTGGAGTGGAGTCTTCTGGGTTTTCCATATAAAGTATCATATGATCTGCAAAGAGTGAGAGTTTGACTTCTTTTTGCTGATTTGTATGCCTTTTATTTCTTTTTGTTGTCTGATTGCTGAGGCTAGGACTTCTAGTACTATGTTGAATAGCAGTGGTGATAGTGGACATCCCTGCCATGTTCCTGACCTTAGGGGGAAAGCTCTCAGTTTTTCCCCATTGAGAATGATATTCACTGTGGGTTTTTCATAGATGGCTTTGATGATATTGAGGTATGTACCTTCTATCCTTACACTGTGAAGAGTTTTGATCAAGAAAGGATGCTGTATTCTGTCAAAGGCTTTTTCAACATCTATTGGGAGTATCATATGGTTCTTGTTCTTTCTTTAATTAATGTATTTTATCACATTGATTGATTTGCAGATGTTGAACCAAACTTGCAGCCCAGGAATAAATCCCACTTGGTCATGGTGAATAATCCTTTTAATGTACTGTTGGAGCCTGTTGGCTAGTATTTTGGTGAGGATTTTTGCATCCATGTTCATCAAGGATATTGGTCTGTAATTCTCCTTTTTGATGGGGTCTTTGTCTGGTTTTGGGATCAAGGTAATGCTGGCCTCATAAAATGAGTTTGGAAGTTTTCCTTCCATTTCTATTTTTTCGAACAGTTTCAAGGGAATAGGTATTAATTCTTCTTTAAATGTTTGGTAGAATTCCCCTGGGAAGCAATCTCGCCCTGGGCTCTTGTTTGTTGGGAGATTTTTGATGGCTGCTTCAATTTCCTTACTGATTGTGGGTCCTTCAGGTTTTCTATTTCTTCCTGGTTCAGTTTCGATAGTTTATATGTCTCTAGCAATGCACGCATGTCTTCCAGATCATCAAATTTGCTGGCATATAGTGGCTCATAATATGTTCTTACAATTGTTTGTATTTCTTTGGTGTTGGTTGTGAGCTCTCCTCTTTCATTCATAATTTTATTAATTTGTGTCCTTTCTCTTTTCTTTTGGATAAGTCTGGCCAGGGGTTTGTCAATGTTATTAATTCTTTCAAAGAACTAGCTCCTAGTTTCATTGATCTGTTGTACTGCTCCTTTGGTTTCTATTTCATTGATTTCTGCTCAGGTCTTTATTATTTCTCTTCTCCTGCTGGGTTTAGGCTTTCTTTGCTGTTCCTTCTCCAGCTCCTTTAGGTGTAGGATTAGGCTTGCATTGCTATATACTTTCCTCTCAGGACTGCCTTTGTTGTGTCCCAAAGATTTTGAACTGTTTGTTTTCATTTTCATTTGTTTCTATGAATTTTTTTTAAAATTCTTCTTTAATTTCATGGTTGACCCCTTCATTCTTTAGTAGGATGCTCTTGAGCCTCCATGTATTTGAGTTCTTTCCAACTTTCCTCTTGTGATTGAGTTCTAGTTTCAAAGCATTGTGGTCTGAAAATATGCAGGGAATGATTCCAATCTTTTGGTATCAGTTGAGATCTGATTTGTGACCCAGGATGTAATCTATTCTGGATAATGTTCCATGTGCACTAGAGATGAATGTGTATTCTGTTGCTTTGGGATGGAATGTTCTGAATATGTCTGTGATGTCCATCTGGTCCAGTGTGTCATTTAAAGCCCTTATTTCCTTGCTGATCTTTTGCTTAAATGACCTGTCCATATCAGTGAGGGGGGTGTTAAAGTCCCCTACTATTATTGTATTATTATTGATGTGTTTCTTTGCTTTTGTTATTAACCAGTTTATATAATTGGCTGCTCCCATGTTAGGGGTATAGATAATTAAAACTGTTAGATCTACTTGTTGGACAGACCCTTTAGTTATTATATAGTGTCCTTCCTCAACTCTTATTATAGTCTTTGGCTTAAAATCTACTTTGTCTGATACAAGGATTGCCACCCAGCTTTCTTTTGATGTCCATTAGCATAGTAAATTGTTTTCAACCTCCTCACTTTAAATCTGGAGATGTCTTTGGGCCTAAAATGAGTCTCTTGCAGACAGCATATCGAAGGGTCTTTTTTTTTTTTTAAATGCATTCTGATACCCTGTGTCTTTTTATTGGGGGCATTTAGCCCATTTACATTCAGGATAACTATTGAAAGATATGAATTTAGTGCCACTGTATTGCCTGTAAGGTGACTGTTACTGTATACTGTCTCTATTCCTTTCCGGTCTATGTTACTTTTAGGCTCTCTCTTTGCTTTGAGGACCCATTTCAATATTTCCTATAGGGCTGGTTTGTGTTTGCAAATCCTTTTAGTTTTTGTTTGTCCTGGAAGCTTATTTCTCCTTCTATTTTCAGTTGAGAGCCTAGTGGAATATAATATTCTTGGCTGCATATATTTCTAGCTTAGTGCTCTGAATATATCATGCCAATCCTTTCTGGCCACCAAGTCTCTGTGGATAGGTCTGCTGCCAGTCTAATATTTCTACTGTTGTAGGTTACAGACCTCTTGTCCCAAGCAATGTTCTCTTTGTCTCTCAGACTTGTAAGCTTTACTATCAGATGTCAGGGTGTTGACCTATTTTTATTGATTTTGAAGGGGTTTCTCTGTGCCTCCTGGATTTTGATGCATGTTTCCTTCCCCAAATTAGGGAAGTTCTCTGCTAATTTGCTCCACTCTACCTTCTGCCCCTCTCTCTCTCTCTCTCTCTCTATCTCTACCTCTTTCTTCTTCTTCTGGGATCCCAATTATTCTAATATTGTTTTGCCTTATAATATCACTTATCTCTCCAATTCTCCCCTTATGATCCAGTAGTTGTTTGTCTCTCTCTTGCTCTGCTTCTTTATTCTCCATCACTTGGTCTTCTATATCACTAATTCTCTCTTCTGCCTCATTTATCCTAGCAGTAAGAGCCTCCATTTTTTATTGCACCTCATTAATATATTTTTAAATTTCAACTTGGTTTGATTTTAGTTCTTTTATTTCTCCAGAAAGGGATTCTCTAGTATTTTCTATGCTTTTTTCAAACCCAGCTAGTATCTTTATAATCATGACTCTGAACTCTATTTCCAACATCTTATTAATGTCTGTATTGATTCAGTCCCTAGTAGTCAGTACTGCCTTTTTTTCTTTTTTTTTTTTTAAGGTGAGTTTTCCCACTTTGTCATTTTGTCCAGAGAAGAATAGATGAATGAGAAACAAAATGCTAAAAGAGTAATAATGACTCCATAAAAATATACACTAAAATATACACTAAACAAATCAGAAGAGACCCAAAACCAGGAGAAAAGAAAGGGAAAAAAAAATATATATATACATATATATGTATATAAATATAAATAATCAGGCTGGTGAGTAGAACAGAGCAACACACTTAATTTTGGGTGTATTTTGGTCTGTTAGGAGAAACTGCCTCCCAAAATTTTAAAGAAAGAAAAACACATACACAAACATAAGGGTAAATACGATGAAGGGATGGACTATGACTATAAAGATGAAAATTTTAAAACATATTTAAAAAGGAATTGATAAGATAAGAAGTTGGGTAAAAAAAGAAAAAATAAAAAAGAGAGAGAGAGAGAGAGAATGTGATCAGGCAGGAGATTAGAACAAAGCCATCCACTAGACTTAGGGTATATTTTGGTCTACTAAAGGAAACTGTATCCCAAAATTTTAAAAAAAGAAAAACTTATATATATACAAAAAGTAAGGTTAAATACAACGAAGGGATAGAATGTGACTATAAAAATGAAAATTTAAAAAGATTTTTAAAAAGGTACTGATGAGTAGCACCTGGGTGGTTCAGTCATTAAGCATCTGCCTTTGGTTGAGGTCATGATTCCAGGGTCCTGGGATCGAGCCCCACATCAGGCTCTGAGGAGGGAGCCTACTTCTCCCTCTCCCACTCCTCCTGCTTCTGTTCCCTCTCTTGCTCTGTCTCTCTCTGTCAAATAAGTAAATAAAATCTTTTTTTAAAAAAAGTTATTGATAAGATAAGATGTTGGTTAAAATAGGAAAGAGGAAAAATTGAAAAAATATAGAAAATTTTAAAAACTTAACTTTGAAAGACTAAAGAATCATGGTGGTGGTGGCGGGGGGAAGCCATGAATTCTATGTGCTGTATTCCCCCAGCACTGGCATGCAGTTCTCATTGATCAGTACACTTGATCTTCACTGGATGTTCCTGCTGATCTTCTGTGGTAGGGGCCTGTTGCAGTGATTCTTAACTGTCTTTGCCGGAGGCAGAATTGTGCCGCCCTTGACAGGGGTGAGGCTAAGTAATCTGCTCTGGTTCACTGTTGGGAGCTTTTGTTCCCAGAAAGACTTCTGCACAGTTTTGCAGGACAAGAATGAAAATGGCAGCCTGCAAGGTGCCGAGAGCTCGGGGCCCCCACTCCTCAGTGCCCTCAGAAAAAAGCAGTCAGTCACTCCTGTCTCTCTCATCTCCATCTGCACTTTGTGCTCACCTGGCCTGTGACCGAGCATTTCTATCTCTGGCACATGGCCCTTTTTAGAGTCTCCAAACCCAGGAGATTCCTGTAGCACACTCATGCACCACTCCTCCTGGTGGAGGAGGAAGGGGGATCTTCCCAGATCTGCCACTTGTGGGGTCTCTGCTCAAAAAGTAGTGGTCCAACTGTGCCTCAGATCATGTTTTATGGCAACTCCAAGCTGAGAGCCCACTCCTTGGCTCTGTTTATGCAGCTGGCTTCCTGCTCCTATACCTGGGAGCTCTGCCATACTCAGGCACCCCCAGTCTTTCTGTGACCCCAAAGGTTCTGAGACCACTGAGACCACACTGTCCCAGGGAGGATTTCACCCCTCAACACACACCGCACTCCCCACCCCCACTTAGCCCTGGAGTGGCGTCCCTCTGTGGAGCAGACTTCTAAAAGTTATGATTTCATGCTCTGCCACTCTATCACTTGCTGGTAGCCGGCTGATGGAGGCTATCTTCCCCCACAGTCTATCTTCCCAAATATCACTTCGGATTCACTTCTCCACATGTCTTACCTTCCAGAAAGTGGTCACTTTTCTGTTCATAGAATTGCTGCTATTCTTTTCTTCAATCTCCTGTTGAGTTTGTAAGTGTTCGGAATGGTTTGATAACTATCTAGCTGAATTCCTGGGACCCAACAAAATTAGGTCTCCTATTCCTCTTCCATCTTGCCCTCCCCCCCAAACTTTTTTTCTTTTTTTTTTTTTTTATGATTTTACTTATTTGAAAGAGCCCACACCCGAGAGAGCAATGGGAGAGGAGCAGATGGACTAAAGTACTCCAGTTTTTATTTTAGATGGTTTAGTAAGGCAGGACTTAAAGTCTTGAAGGAGGCAGGCAACTTTCCATTATGTTGCTCTGTCCTGCACCGTGCCCAATACCCAGCATTCCTGGCTGCATCCACTAAATGTCCCCAGAGAATTCTTCCATCACCTTCACAATTTTGCAAACTGCCCTCTAGAGGGCAGTACTGTACTCATTAAGAACTACAGGGCTAGACTCAGGGTAAGATGGTGAGCACAGATGCTCTTCCTATCCACACAGAATGGAGGTCTAGTTAGGGATACAAGCATTAATCAAAAAACCACAAAAATAAATCTATGTCTGATCACAAGTTGTGCCGTGTGCTTAAAGGAAAGGAATGTAATGTGGTGAGAACATGTAGTCTAGGGGATCAGGCAAGTCTCCCATTTAAGTGACAAATGAGCGATTATCTGGAAGACAGAGAAGCATCTTCATCTCTTTTTTGGTATCTTATAATCAGTGAAATACAATATAAGGATTCCATAGTGCTTGCCTTGAGTCCTCAATCCTCCCACAGTCTTACTGATAGAGAAATAGATGGTATAGGCGAGTGCTGGAAGAATACTGCCTTTGTGGCATAGCACAAAATGGCCAAATGCATCCCATTTTCCCCTGTATTTTACCTATTTAGAATTTTTTTTAAGATTTTATTTATTTATTTGAGAGAAAAAGAGAAAACATGGACGGGGGAAAGGCAGAGGGAGAGGCAGACTCCCAGGACCTTGAGATCCCAGGACCTTTAGATCATGACCTGAGCAGAAGGCATATGCTTAACCGAGCCACCCACGCATGCCTATTTTGTTTCTTTTAAATTTATACTGAAGAAAAAACAATGAGAGTGAAAAATACTCAGTAAAGTATCACTTGGTGACAGTATCTTTTTGTTCTGCTGAGAAAGAGTTCTTAGCAATTATTTCACATTTTTGAGATATTTGAAGATCAGCTATAATTTTTTTTCAGCTTTACAGGTAAAGAAATGGACTCAAGAAAGCTAAGTAAATATATTGCTTAGGTTCACACAGGAAATAAATGTTTAGGAAATAACTAATATTGCCTGCTCCCTAGACCAACAGATGCTTTTTCTTCACTGTGTTTTTTTTTTTTTTCTTCACATTTAGGTGCATTACATGATATGCTGCACATGTCATCTAATAGATCTTAGAAATGGAGAAAAGGAAAAAATTGCTTAAGCCCTATTTGGTTTAAAGAAGAAAAATTCTTTTGATAAAACTCCATGAATGTCCCATACATAAATACTTCCCTTGTGCTGATACTTTGATGTCCGATTTTTGCCTTGAATGTGCGTATGGGGTTTGAAATAATTTAATAATTTTGGTCTGAGCCCAATTTTCAGAAAAGTGAAATACAAAAACAATGGCAGAACATTCATGAGTGAGAGAAGTATGGAGAAGATGACTGATTTTCATTTTAAAGATATCATAAGCCTTGGGGCATCTGGGTGGCTCTGTTGGTTAATCATCTACCTTCTGCTCAGGTCATGATCCCAGGGTCCTGGGACGGAGCCCACCTTGGGCTCTCTGCTCGGCAGGGAGTCTGCTTCTCCCTCTCCCTCTTCCACTTTCCCTGCTTGTGCTCTCTCCTATTCTCTCTCTCTCTCTCTCTCTCAAATAAATAAATTCTTTTTTAAAAAAAGATATCATAAGCCAAAATAGATCAGATCCAAAAAAGATTACAGAAGAATTGAATTCATTTCAGGGACGCGGAACCATTTTCAAGGATGCCATTAATGTGTGAGGACTTGTTAGTACTCAGATCCCTGGGATACTGATTCTCCTTGTCGTGTCCGTAAGCTCCTAAAAACTTCCACCCAAGTTGGCTGCCCAAGATGGCACACACACAAACTGGGCAGCAGAGCCAGAACTCCAGGAGTGGTGAAAGAACACATCTGACTCTATGGACTCCACATTGCACTCATGTAATAATAACTTGCCCCATAGGCTTTGAAATGTAACCATATTGCTATTCTGTAGGTCACTGTATAACGTGACCTCTGCTGTCAGACTACCTAGATTCAAATACTGGGCTCCAACACTTACTAGCTTTTTGACCTTGAACAAGGTCAATTGGTGCCTCACAGTTTCCTCATCCATAAAATAGCTCTAATAATTGTACTCATCTCTGGGCTTATTGTAAGATTAAGAGAGGTAATACTTGTGAATTATTTAGAATAATATATGGCAAACTCTAATGATTGTTAGCTATTATAATTATTCTATAAACAGAACAATTTTAAAGTTTCAGTAAATGTAATATTTTGCAATCAGTAATGACAATGTTATACATATCTACTGTACTCTACCTTACAAAATGAGAGGAAACAAAAACCACTTGGACAGTTTAAAAAGACAAATGGCAATACAGAGGGAATAAACAGTTACTGAGAATAAAATTCAAGACTGACAACCTGTGAAAAACCCCATAATGATTAAAATTACAAGAGAGAGTAACAATTCCATTAATGGGGGAATTGTCCTTGGGAAACACCAGGACATGTCATCTTCTCCCCTATGAATGCTTAATTTCTTGTTTGTAAATTAGAGGTTACAACATTGCTCAGTATAAAAACACCACAGCATTCATTGCTCACTATTGGAATAAAAAATGTTAAACAGCCATTTTATTTAAGGCAGATGAGAAAATAAAAATGAACTGAAATCATCTGTCACCAGAAGAAATTAATGACAAACATTATCTTTTGTGACAGACCCATTATATTTCTGAAGATACCCTAAGATAGGTTCCTGCAAGGATGCTCTGGTTAAGAAGCCATCTGTCTGCTTTGGGCAAATGACTGTGAGCCTAATCCACTTACAGAAAATGTCAGCAAAATTGCTTCAACACCAGTGAGCTGAATAATAGAAACCCCTGAGCTAAACTTTTAAAAATATGACTCAAATGCAGAAAACTTCATGAATGTAGGTTTGTGTAATGATACTGGTATCCTGAGAATTCTCTTGCAGTCATTTTGACAAAAGAACCATTCAATAAAACAGTAAGAACCCACTGCCTGTTGATTCCCCTGCTCTCGGCCCTTTCCCTCCCATTACTGTGATCATCTGCTTCCGTGTCAACAAATCCAGTAAGAGGGGACAGAAGATTAGTATCCACCTTTAGCAAGGTGACAAAGATAATTAATTGCATTTCAAATGAAATTTCAGTAATGGATGGTCATCAGCACAAAAAACAAATACTGTTTAAAAGTTCTGATATCTCAAATTGACTTTCATTGGATAATAAATGACCCTGAGTTCTGAATTCCTACTGCCATGAATGCTGTAGACCAAACACAGAAGGAGCTTCTATAGAAACATTTCCTCAGCTCCTATTTCCATTTCAAAAAGATCATTTACAGCATCTTGAAAGATGTAGGATGCTCCAAACCATGGAACAGACACAGACTATAGAGGCCTTTCTAGCACTGGAAGGATACTTTCAAATGCATTCTGTTTGCCTGGTATTTGCCTGGTATGGTTTCACTGTAAGAAATTACTGATTACAGTTGCTTAAATTACTGACTACTTCATCTATCCAAAAGATAAACCTGCAAAAATGCCGGAATAAGAGGGTAGAAAACCGTGAATGATCACAAAGTGGCATCAGCTCCACAGTGCGGAGAATTTCAGCAGGCAAGCGGTATTTTGTGACATCTGGTCTGGGGCTGCACAACCCTAGGGGCACCACTGACAGGCCCTTCTATGTGCCTGGCATCCCCTACAGCCCGATGACAGCCATACTGCATCTGGTCCAGACGTGTCCTTTTACCAAGGACATCTTTATTCTCTGCAAAATTACAACAGTTTTAAATAAGCTGGCACCGTCCCCTTTAGCAGTGTTTCGTCGTGTGCAGGGTAGCCCGTCCCGCAGCCCAGCAGGCACCCACGATGCTGGCATGAGTTCTAAGTTATGTCAGTTGCAGTGGCCAAATAGCTATTAGCAAGAAATTGTTCAAGGGGCAACTTTCCTGCGCTCTCCACGCAATGGGTCATTTTTTAATTAATGAAGGTAAGGCAGCTATCAGATGAAATGGCCATTTCTTATTACTAGTTAAACCCAGGAGTGGTCAGCTTGGCTTCTTCCACAGTGACTTAGAGATTTGGTCAGTAGTGAGGTGTTCATTGTCAGTGCCTCATATCCAGCAGGGCATTTGGTTAAACTTAACAGATTACCCTTACCCCAAGGAAATCTCAAAACCTATCTACCCTAATCTGAGACTCAGTCAAGTTTCAGATCTTAAACTCAAGCCATCCACAAAAGCAAACTACTAGCAACATATTTTGCTCCAACATGTTGTTTATTTTAAGAATTATGGTACAACAAATGTTGAAATAATAGTCTCTATACTGGGGCTCCTGGGTGGCTCAGTTCATTAAGCATCGGCCTTTGGCTCATGGCCTTAATCCCAGGGTCCTGGGATTGAGTCCCACATTGGGCTCCCTGCTCAGCCTCTTTTAACTTCTTCCTTGGCCATTCCCTCTGCTTGTGTTCTCTGGCTCTTTCTACCTCTTTGTCAAATAAATAAACAAAATCTTAAAAAAAAAAAAAAACAGTATCTATATTTACCAACTGTTCATATTATATCATTTTGGCTTAATCAATTTATCTATTCCAACTATCTACATATATTTCACCCTAAATATCTCAGTAAGTATATCGTGAAAATGAGGTTATAACCACACACTATTATTACCCCAATGAAATTAGCACTCATTCAGCAATTTCATCTGATATGAAGTGCATATTAAATTTTCCCAAATGTCCCAAAATATCTTTAATAGCTTTTCAAAATCCAGAATGCAATCAAGGTTCACACATTATTAGCACCTCTGAAAATAATGATCCAGCTATGAGACGTTACAGGAAGAGCCTGGGTGGCAGAGCACACAGAGACACTCAACGGCAAGTTCACAGCCACGGTACCATTTCCCTAAAAGACACACGTTTCCACAGCGTCACCCCATCCACCTTCTAGAAAAATGCACCATTAAGTCATTACATACACCTGACAAAACATTTCTTCTGAATGGCAGATACCACCACTCTTACATTCTTGTTTTTAAATCTATATTATAAGTATACATGCCTGGAAAAACTCATCACACATTCACCAAACCCATTCAGTGTTATGAGTGCTATGCTGACACCTCCCTAAATGCTCTCGTCCTGTCCAGGCCTCACATTTCTTCCCACATAACTGTGAAACTCAAACTATCCGAAACTAGTGGGAGAGAACATTCAGAGGCAATTCTAATATTTCAGTAGCTGATATTTTTTAGGTCTTTGCTATGCAGACCAAAAAAAAACCACACACATACACACACTTTTGGATGAACTTTAAATTATGACCATGTAGAAAATCTGGAGCAAGCCTTGTGTGATCCTGTCCATGTGCACAGACCCTTGCTAAAGAAGCTAGCCCAGGGGCACCTGGTGGCTCAGTGGGTTCAGCCTCTGCCTTCGGCTCAGGTCATGGTCTCAGGGTCCTGGGATAGAGCCCCACATCGGGCTCTCTGCTCAGCAGGGAGCCTGCTTCCCCCTCTCTCTCTGCCTGCCTCTCTGCCTACTTGTGATCTCTCTCTCTGTCAAATAATAAATCAAATCTTAAAAAAAAAAAAAAAAAGCTAGCTGCAGGCTGACCTTGAGGTGGGATGGCTTGAGTCTACTATTGGAGTCCGTCTCTCTGGCCACAGCTGGTTGGACTGAGCATTCACACAGAGCCCAAGAGTGGCCAATTATAGCTGGCCAGTGACCTGTCAGCTAGCCTGACTCCAGGCGGCAATGATGGCAATTAGTGAAAGCAATCAGATTAACTCTCTCAGAAGGTGACCTGGGAAATTCAGAGAGCCTTAGTCAGAAAGAGGTGCTAGAAAATATTCAGAGGAAAACAAGAAAGGGGAGAGAGCTGAGCCTTTCCAAGGCCATCAAACTAGAGTGAAAATTCACAATTCTTGCTCCTGAGAGAGGAAAAAAAGCCTAGTTCCCTAAAGCCTCTTGGATTGCAATGGTCTTCCAGCCTAAATTTCTGTGAGGCTGCCCATTCTGTGGCTTCTCTTCTTCTCGGGAGATGTGTTTCCTGCCTTGTCACATACATGCTTCTCAACTGATAAAGCCTGAATGAATCCCCATTCCCTGTAACTCAGGTTAAAAAAAAAAAAAAATACTTTAAATGAGAAATGACGGGCCTGTTACAATTTTAACCACACCATTTGATTGGTTGATAATCAAGACAAAATAGAGTTTAAACGATGCCTTTGCCCCTGCTAAAGCTTTCTAAGCTTCTCACAGAGAAAGCCAGAATCAGTTACAAGGGTAGAAAGGACAGGGATTGTGGCTGATGTCTGCAGTGGAAAGAATGATGAACAAATTAGGAATTGACTGGGTGACCTTGGAAATATCACCGCAAACTCCTGCGAGCTACCGTTTCGTTTTCCATTATAGAAGGGGGCTTGGATGAAATGTTCTTTGAGCTCACCTTATATAATGAAAGTCTGTCACTTACTAATTAGGGCTCAGGTTAAAACTGCTGTGTTAAAATTCATCATTTAATTATTTTAAGTAAGAGACCGTCTAGTGGGGAAGAGATAAGGAGAGAATTAAAGTGTTATGATAGCGGAAGGACAGGGTAGTGGAAAACACACGGCCGAGATGCCTAACCCTGTGGAGGATGGAAGGGCCAGAGAAGGGGCCTCCTCGGAAAAGGTGTCCTGAAGACTGGGCACCCGAGCTAATCCGCTGAAGCACAGATAAACTGCCCCACCCCCGCAGTGTGTAAACAGAAGGGGACTGGCACTCCAAAGACACTCCTTTGAAGCAGAAGGGACATTTCCTATGTGCATGAGAGCACAGCTGGTACCAGTGAGAAACTGGAGAAAGTTCGGTGTGACTGGAGGATCCCACGGAAGAGGAAGGCAATGAGAGATGAAGCTGGAGAGAAAAGAGATCACAAGAGCTCCGTAGGGATAGTTGGGAAGTTTGCAGGCGGCACCATGTGAAACCTTGGAAGAGCTTTAAGCAGACAGAGGGGCCAGGACCAGACTTATGTTTAGAAAGGTCCCCTCAGCCACTGTGCTGCAGAGGGTGGCAGGGTTTGAGGGAAAGGAAAGACTTTTCACTAACTCGGTTGATAAAGGAGGAGGACTAAGCTATGGGAGTGGAGATCACTCAGGGACATATTTCAAAGGCTGACCCAACAACACTTGGTGATTGCTTAGAGGGGGAGGCTTAGGGAGAAGTTCAAGAATAACTCCCAGGATGCTTGCATGGATAACTCCAAGCCATCATTCATTCTTTCATGCATTCATTCATTTACTCAAGTAGAGATAACAGGGGAGATGCGCATGGAGATGAACATAGTCTGAGATGCGCTGGCCTCCCTGTGGTGGAGAGAACTCCCCGGTGTGATGCCTGGAGAGTAACTGGGAGGGAACGGCGGCAAAGGGAGGTCACCCAGAGATAAGGAGAGACCCATGGACCAAAGATACACATTTGGGATTTGACAACAGAGTGAGGATAATGAAAACCATCTGCACGGACCCTGTGACTCAGGGGGAGAGGATGGAGTGAGAAGAGAGCCTGGGCTGGAACTGTAAGACACACCAGCATTTAGCAGAGGAGCAGAGGAATTGCGAAGAAAGAGCCAGAGATGTGAGAGGAAGACGAGGAGGCTGCGGCCCAGAATTCAAGGGAAGCAGTGGTGCCAGGAGGAGGAGTGACCAGCCAGGCAGAATGCTCCCAAGCGATCGAGGAAAATAAAAGCTAAAAACTGTCCACAAGATTCCGTGACAAGAAGGTGACTGGTGACCTTGGTGAGGACGATTTAATGGAGTGTCGGAGGAGAAGACAGATTAAAGTTGGCTAAGGACTGCGTGGGAGGTAAGGAAGTGGATTTGGCAAGTGTACACAACCTTGTTAAGAAGTTTGGCCGTGTAGGCGAAGAGAGATAGGAAGTAGAGGCGCTGGCGGGGAGCTGAAAGTCTTTCATAAAAGCCGTCTTATATGTATAAACACAGATAGGCTGAGCAGTGAATGTGAAGGGAAAAAGGCAAAATATGAAGTGGAATTACTAAATGCCTCTACTGCTTGGATTGCTTGCTCTTCTAACGTGATGGTCATAGTATCCTAATATTCTTTCTCCTTACTTTAGAGCCCTTTTATTGGTATGAACTGGAAAGGTTACTCATAAATGAAAAATGGAAAGCATATTATCTTAAACACATAAGTAAACCTATCTAAGTTTAAAAGTAAAAAAGCAAGGATTTCGTAGCGTTTGTATTTATGGCTACCTCTAGAAAATGAAGAATTCTCACATTGTCCACCAGGTGGCTCCCCTGTTTTGGGCTTAGGGAGGGAGTTCCTGTCTGTCCACAAAAAACTTGTGCTCCACTGGTTAGAAATGGCCTTCTAAAACCATTTGGTTAATTCCTCTGCCTCCATGTCAATTTGCGCCTCAGTCGCTTTAAGTGTCCTCAAAGACATTCTGAAAACTTACAAAGTCATCAAAAAACATTAATGTATCACCAACCTGTATAAGTAAACATTTAAATTAGAAGCAAGCGCTACGTTCACATAGTGGAAAACGATTTTCACGGAAGGAAAATATCGTAATGAAATCTGAACTGATCACGTTTCCTCAAAGGCAAAAAAGAGGGAAAAAAATCTAGCCACTTGCTTTTACAATTTGATGAAAGGAGAAAAATGATAATTCTAAAATGTCCAATAAAGTTTATTTTATTTAATAAAAAAATAAATGGGCTAACATACCAATGCCCCTTACATGTATAAGGCAGAATCCTTATACTTGCTGTTTGGAAACTGTTAATTTATCCAACTCAATTTCATATGACCTAAAGCTCTCAGGTTCAAGTTATCTGTTGATGGTTATAAGACTTAAAGATCTTTCCTCTGCTTGATAGGGGTTATTAGCATGAATCAGCATGAGAACAATGTTACCATTATGTCTTTACGAATAGTCAAAGTAAGGAAGAACTGTGAGTTGAAGGCAGCTGAAAGAGTCTACCCCATGGATACCTCCCTTAGCCCTTTTCCCATCCTGCTCTGCCTGAAACCCACCAGAAATAAAAGAGGGAAGGGCAAAAGTCAGTTTTACAGCTAAGGAGTGCACAAAAGCACTAAAAATACACATATATATACACACTCACCGTAATAGCAGTTAAAACCAGCTTCCTTCATCTGCCAACGCTCTCAGGAAACAGTTCTATTGTTCTTAACTTGCTAACAGTGCAGAATGAGTGTTAACACCTCAGGTCTGGGACACAATTGGAAATGAGAGAGGGGCCGAGGAAGAGATGGCTCCCTCCACCCAGTCCCTTGGGAAATCCTCATGGCTAGGGGAGCAGATCATTTTACAACACCCGTTTCCATCTTTCCTCATTTTCTGAGAAATTTACGGGGGGGATATATATATATATATGTATGTATATATGTATATATATATGTATATATGTGTGTGTATATATATATATATATGTAATCATTCTCCAAACAAATAACCACTAAATAAAATCACCTCAGAAGGGAGGAAAGACCACAGGATATTTGAAGAATCGCAGAGGAATCACCATGGCTAGAGCAAGGGGTGAGTGAAAACTAATATAAGGTGAAAGCACCTCATTCAGGGAAAAGACCTACTTAACAAGATAGCAACCTCACTAGAGACAAATTAAAGGAACTGTATACACCTAGGCAGGATTTTATAACTTTGTTAACCTAAAGACTTGAGAAGATATATTCCTCAGAGGAAAATATTGGTTTGTCAATATTTATTTCATACGGTTCTATTTGTTACGCTGCTTAAGTAAAAATTCACATAATGTCTATTCAGAACAAACACTGAAGCCTTCCAACCATCCTCTAGCAGGATCCCATGGGCTACAACTCCCTACTCTGGAACTTTCCATATTTATGTGTTGGAGCAGCCAGGCTGACACCTGCCAGGAGATGTTTCGGTACTAGAGAGGAATCAATGGCTCCTGGCAGCCAGCTCAGCTGCCTTCAAAGGGTGACCTTTAGGTGTGGCGGCAAAAGCACATCCCCCACCATGATATATTATTTGTTCTAATCCTCAGCTTCAGGTCGCATATTTTAATAAAGTCTTCCACTGACGTCAACTCCAAGTGTATTAAACCAGCACAGCTGATTTTCTTCTTCTCTGCCCTCATAGGATTCTGTCCCCTTTCCTCTTGAACTTGAAGAAATGGAGACTCGCCGTACTGAAGCTGAGATGAGCTCCCCCAGCTGTGGAGAGCCCAGGGCTGCTGTCCTGTTTTAAAGTAACAGTCCCCAGTGCTCTTCACATCTATACCCCACAGGATGTTTATTTTCTATAGTCAGGGTTTTGGGGTTTTTTTTAGTAAAAAGAAAAATATAAAAACCCCCTAGTTATTATAGACAAATTGTTCATACATACAAAGATGAACACTCAAGGAAGGCAAAACCTCAATATTCATAATACGAAGGGAAGAGGAAATCTGCCTGTAGTCTGAAATGGAGTCCCAGTCCTCATTTTGAAAGCCAGACTAAGAGGAGATTTGTACTGTGGCCTACAGCCAAAAGTGGACTATTTTGGTAGATGTATATATCTTCTAGTCTCTAGGGAAATAACAGTTAAGAATTCTCTCTTTTACTTCATAATTCTGGTAAACCTCTATAGCCCAGACAGTGGTTGCCAACAAAACTTCCTGCGGGGATGGGATTATTCTATATCTCTGCTGTTCAGTATGGTTGTCACCAACCACATGTGGCTACTGAGCACTTGAAATGTGACTTGTGCCACTGGAGGACTAAATATGTAATTTTATTTAATTTTAGTTATTTTTATTTTAATAGACACCCATAGCTAGGTTTTTCCACATTGGACAGCACAGGCTACAAATCATGCCAACCTTCCTCAATGGAATGCATCAAGTAAAATTATTTTTCACTCTTTCCAACCTCTTTCCTGACATAGCACTTGCCACAGTTGCAATTTAATAACGAATGATGGCTTGCACTTTTTAACATCTGCATCTCCCACAAGAACACGCACGCCCTGAGTACGATGGTGCTTCCATCATGTCCACAGCTATATTCCCAGCAGCTTAGCACAGGGTCTTGCCCAAAGCAGGGATCCAAAGAATTTGTTCAATGAAAGAATAAGTTGGGTGCCACAGAATATACATTCATTCAGCCTAGAATTCCTAGGATCACGGACATCCACTCTCAGCAAAATTTTAATGCGCAAATTTTAACTCTTCAAGCAATACCAATTCACCCAAAAACTAGCCCATCCTTCTATAACCAATAAATTGCCTGCTACCTTTTATTCAGGCCCCCCCCCTTTTTTTTAATTTAACTTTTTTTTTTTCAGTGTTCCAAAATTCATTGTTGATGCACCACACCCAGTGCTCCATGCTCAGGTCCTCTTATAACAAGAATTTTCTGGAGAAAATAACCAAAGGACTGGCCATGATGCTATTAGCCATTTCGAGGTCAGGTGGAGTGACAACAGGTACAGCTGGGGGAGGCAGGAGCCAGTGGAGTAACAACGGGTATATTTGGTAAGAGGTGTGGGCTGGTAAATTCTTCTAACCACACCACTAAGGACACGGTCCTATCTGCCCACATGGAGAACTAGTCATGTGACCATGAGTGCCCCACTTCACATAAAAGTGCATTCTATTCAAATTGTATTTTTCAGCCAACAATCATTAGAAAATGGGATCCCCCCCAATTGGTTTTATATTAGAAAACTCCTTAAACTTTAGCTTTCAATCCTTTTTGTCTTGGGTCACTGCTATGAACTGAATGTGTCCCTCCAAAATTCATATGTTGAAACCTTAATCCCCAGAGTGATGGTATTCAGAAGTGAAGACTTGGGAGGTCATTAGGTATGGATGAGGTCACAGGGGTTGGGATTGGTGTCATTCCAAAGGAAAGAAGAACTCAAGCTCGCTCTCTCTCCACCATGTGAGGAAATCAGGAAGAGGGTTGTCACCAGAATCTGACCTGCGGACAGGCTGCCTCAGACTTCCCAGCCTCTAGTACTGTGAGAAATGAATGCTTGTTGATTAGGCCATTCATTCTACGGTATCCATGTTATAGCAGCGCAAACTAAGACAATCACTATATAAGTTTGCTAGGGCTGCTATAACAAAGGCCGTAGGAATAATCAAGCAGATTAAACAACAGAAATTTATTTTCCTCACAATTTTGGAAGCTAGAAGTCTGTTATCAAGGTGTGGGCAAGGCTGCTTTCTTCTGGAGCCTCTGTCCTTGACTTGTAGCTAGGCGTCTCCCTGTGTCTTCACCTGGTCTTTCTTCTGTGTGTGTCTGTTTAATAGCCCCTTCTTATAAGGACCCTCGTCATGTTGGATTATGGCTCATACTAATAACCTCATTGTAATTTAACAGTTCTTTAAGGACACTATCTCCAAAAACAGTCACATTGAAGTACTGGGCGTTAGGACTTTAACACATGAATTTTGGGTGAACATAATCCGGCCCATAACAGTCACTTCTCTCCCAATGTTCCAATCTGTGTCTCAAATTAACGTATTATCTACATCCAACCACCCGAGAAACCACTGTTTAAAATTTTGGGATGGTTTGCCTATTGTACTATGAGTGACAAAAACTTCTCTGCTTCTCTGTAGACCACCACTGTTTGCATGTATTTGTAGGCTTAGGACTTTAGCATCATAAAGTATGGCTTTACCATCATCAATAAGCTTTTTCATGCATTATATATGAAATAGCCATGTGACAGGCAGGGTGGTCTTGTCATTCCATGGATGAGGACTCCAGTACACACAGCCTGGGTTTCCATTCTAGCTCTTCCACTCATTCGCTAATTGACCTTCTTAAAGGTTAACTATTACCTAACCTTTCTGTCCCTCAGTTTTTCTCATGTACAAGTGAGAAATGTTAATAGTACACCTACATCCTGTGGTCGTTATTACAATTAAGTGGTTTAATAAGTGTGAAGAACTTGGAACACTGTCCTATAAAGAATAACATTCTATGTTATATCTGTTAGCTATTACTATGTGTTGCTATTGCTAAAGTGCACTCTGTATTTAAAGCATTTGAAAGAGAATCAAATTCATCAATTCTAATCAGCCATATGCTGGATTCCGGTTTTACAGTGAATATTCTCATTTTTCCTAAAATGCCCACATTTTTGGTGCACACAAGTTGTTTTTCAATAATTTTCTAAGTTATTGAATACAAATAATGATGATCTTAAGATGAGAGGATTTTTCCAGAAGTGTAACCAAGACTGAGGGGAGAAGGCTTGCCTATTTGGCAATTCTAGGAAGGAGAGGGAACACTCAAGGCATTTTCATACATTTATAGCACTAAGTATATGATGAGCTCTTGATAAATATTTAAAAAGTGACATTGATGAAGATGGTGATGATTCACAAAGGGAGGAAGGAACTCAAGGATGAAAGTTACCCAGATTTTAAAAAAAGATCATATAAAAATGTCTAAAGTTCAGTCACTTAGAATGTTAATGATATCTGAACCATCCTGGAAAAAGACAAGAAACCTGAAGAGAACTGAAGTATCTTTTCTCGCTCCTTTTATGAGAAACTAAAATCAATAATGTCTAAAGAGTTAGTGCACCAGAGCAATTTTTAGCATTCTTTTCTAGGCTTATATTCAAAGAATTCAATTAAACAAACACATCTTGAGCACATCCCATGTGCTGTTTCTACTGTAACAATAAAGAAACTGAGTGTGGGCACTAGAATGGCAAAATGTACAAGAAAGCCACCAAAAATTGTACACAACATAGACTCAGAATATTTGTGTACTTGTATGCACACCACACGCACACTGTGTAAACTGAGGGAAATGGCTGAAGAGAGCTGGGGTTGTGTTCTGGAAAACTGTGCAACTCTATAAATGCCCCTGAGAGTAGTCACTAACTGCCTGAAAGATAAAGGATGTGTACCAGGTGGTACCCATTAAAGGTGGGCACTGGGCCTACTGAGAGGAAAAGCTAAAACCAAAGTACCAGTTTAGTACATGTAGGTGCCTGCCAATTTTCTGTGAAGACAGAATACCAAGGTAGGAAAAGATGAACCTGAGTAAGTGTAGGACAGGGACAATGAAACTCCCCAGAGGTAGAAGGAAGAAGGAAGAGGCAAACACATGAGAAAATGCAGCTGCCAAGAACCGCAGAAGCACTCACCTTCCCACGTGGCACACAGACGTCAAGGGGTGGCAATGGACGCCATGACTCTGGATGTGAAGAACAGGCTTTGGAGTCACACAGATCAAGGTTTGCATCTAGCTCCACTTCTTACTAGTGAGTTATGTTAGACTGAACACATTGCTTCACTTCTGTAATCCTTTCCCAGTTTAAGCTGAAGACTGTGCTTGGCACAGTCCCCATCCTGAAGGAGCACAATGTCATAAGAAAAAAAGATTATATTATGATATAGTGAGTCAGGGTGGGGAACACAGGGATGACATTGTATATAGGCTACAGATACAGCACTGAAAAGGAGATTATCTGGTTTTGACAAGATTTGGGGTTGGAGCACATGAAGAGAAAAGAGCAGGGAAAGTTTCCCTAGAAAGGAAAAAGATCACGTGTGCTGGATTTGAGCGATGAGGAGGGGATGGTTAGGTGACTGAGGAGGGGAAGAACATTATATCGGCAGGAACAGCACTTGTGAAGGTTGGGAATTCTGAAACTGCCCAGTGTGTTCCAAGAACCACAGAACTGTGGGAGTGTGAAATGGAAAGTACAGAGCTAAGCAAAGGGCCCATCACAAAGGATCATATTATTCAGGCCAAAAACTTGGAATTGTGTTAGATCTCACAGAAAAACAATAAAACATTTATCTCACCTCACCTAGGCTATTAAAAAGTTTTGTTTTTTCATTCATTTTTCAATCCTCTTAAATTTTTTTCCCAAAGTATTTTTTTCTGAAGATTAAAAAATCTTAATTAAATTATCTTTCACAAGAAGCTTTATTAAAGTTGAAAAGTAAACTGGATGTTATTTTCCGAATGCCTTCTGTTTCTGTCATCTGGAGTCACAAACTGAATCAACTAAGTCTGATTGTTAAAACCAGTCAAAGTTTAAATCTAACTAAGATCTACCTGGGCTACAAATGAAATTTTCCTCCTCTGATTTCTAGAACACTCTGGATTGTTGAGCTTCTCTATCATGCTCTACTATGCCAATAAACAACAGGTTCACAAGAAGACAAACCACTGCACATGATCCTTTTGAAATTACTAAAGACCCCTCTTAAGAGTAAACCTTAGCAGGAGCACCTGGGTGGCTCAGTTGGTTAAACGTCTGGTCTGCCTTCTGCTCAGGTCATGATCTCAGGGTCCTGGCATCAAGCCCCACATAGGGCTCTCTGCTCAGCGGGGAGTCTGCTGTTCCTGTCACTCTCCCTCTGTACTCTCTCTCTCTCTCCCTCAAATAAATAAATAAAATCTTAAAAAAAAAAAATTCAACCTTAGCAGAGAAAATCACTGTGGTAGACAAAAATTATAATTAATATAAGTAATAAATACTTAAAGACACTCCCAAAAACTTCATGGAAAATAGGAGGCTAGAGATAGAAAAAGACTGACAGTTATTCCATAGAGGTGCTATGAGAAATCCAGGGGGCACCATTCACACAGACGTAAAGGAAATGGCATCCCCTAGAGCTGTGTAGGGCACAACTCACACGGTGGCATGTGGCAGCTCTGGCCAATTCAAGGATCAGATCCTTAAACTTTGTGTTGCAAAAAAGAAATGGCATTGGTGTAGAAATGTCTAATCAAGAGCTCCAGTAAGATAATTTTGGTGTATTGATGTTCAACTTCAATGAAATTCATAAAGTCTCAAGTAATGAATTATCAAGGTCAGCTGTAGTTCAAGGTCTCCTGTGAAAACTCTTCCTGGGTATCCTTGACAAAGGAGCCAAAGGAAATGACCTTCCCAGGAGCAGTTATTTAAAGAATAAGGACAGTGGTAATCACTCCACCATTTGCTCCCTCTCCCTCTGACCAGAAAGGAAGTTCTAGGACAAAAATTATACTTTCTGAGACAAACCCAATAATCTGTAAGTTGGTGGTTATTAAGCAAAGGATAATAAGAGAAATGATATAGTCTGAATGATTAACTGCAATTTCATAGCTGAGACAGTACTTTCCAGAATTTAGAAATGGAAAGTCTACCCTGGTGGTGCTTACCATTATATTGTTATACATTTTTATGATTTTCATAAGAACCGAGAATAGTTTTAAACAACAAAAAATTCAGAGAAAGACATCACTTCTTCAGTGTTATTATTATATCTTCCTTCATACATTATTTACAAAGCTTAGAATAAGTAGGGTTAATAAATGAGGTGTTTAATATAAGAATCAGAGCTATGTTATAACATCGCGCACACAAGCACACACTATATATACATATAATTGTTCCTTTTAATGACATTCTTCCTCTCTCAGGCAAAAATGTATTACAGATAAAAGAGAAGAGGAAGGAAGTTGCTGGGTTTTTTCCCTCTCTGGTTTCAGCTTACATGAAAAGACTCCATGGGCTGACTCAGAGGATACACAATATACATTGTTAAGAATCTTTAGTCTCATTTATTCAGATTTAATATTAGGACATAGGTACTATTAAAATACACTTTTCATACACAAGCATTTACATGCCAGCTTCATTTTTTGCAGCCTTGGATATTAGTTTCTTGGTTAATATCAAATCCGCAATAAACAAGAGCCACTTCTGTAATATGTATAATAAGTGTAAAGAACCATCTGGAAGGTAAGGGAATGGAGGAAGCGGTGTGCAACCAGCCATGATTTCACCAGCAAATAAACTGTCTATAGCTCTCAAGTGTCAAGATGACTATTCAATCAGATGTTCAAAATGTGCTCATCCATGCAGTGTGAAAGAAAAAACTACTTCAGTAATAATGCACCGCCAGAGAACACAAGTGACTCTAAAACATTCAACCTTTCCTCTCTATATTTTTGCCTTAAAAAAAAAAAAAAAAAAAAAAAAGGCGAAGCTCAACTAAATCTGGAGAAACAGAAAATTACAGTGAGATAAACCCACATTTCTGACCCAAGGCTATCAGAATTAAGTACTGAAACCCAGCCCAGAATTTAAGGGTATCTAGTATATTCTGAATGTATGTGAGAAATACATCTCTTCATGCATGTTTAAGGAAAAAAAGTTCAACTTTCTGAAACTAGATTTGTTAGTAACTGATCAGGAACTTCTTTTTAGCCCAAGAGATTAATATCTCTCAGGCAACAAGGTCCACAAGCCAATTTTATTGTCATTGTTCCATAATGCCAGTTGCTTGGTAGCAGTCAGCTGGGAAATCTAGAATATTCTAGATGATTAAGGGATACCTCTGAGATATTTGAATTGCAACCTTTTTTATTCTGCAATACATTGCAAAGCAATTTAAGAACTTTCCATCCCTGAGTCCATTGACTCAAAAGTTCATTGAGAATAGTATCTTTTAAACAAATACTCAAAGAGTTTGGCTATTTTTAGAACACATAGCTTTGTCCTGACAGATTTACAAACCAAATCATGAAGAGTTCACATATCTTGCTGCATACCAAAGGATTCTCTTCAGTGAGAAAGAAATCTATAGTCTTGGTTGTCTCTGAAAGCAAGCAACTTCTACCTAATGACTTTATAAGCTATCCATAAAACCATCTGATAATCAAAAGTTTAAGACTCAATCCTAAATCATAGTTTTGTGATAGTCTTTTCCTTCCAGAAGTTTCTTTCTTTCAGAGCATTAATATAATGATACTGATACTGATAATGATAAACATTGCTTGCCCTATTCAAATAGTTTCCTCAACAGTTACGTGTAAATTTTTATAAATCTAAAGTTACTTTCGGGGGGGACCTGGGTGGCTCAGTGGGTTAAAGCCTCTGCCTTCGGCTCTGGTCATGATCCCAGGGTCCTGGGATCGAGCCCCTCATCAGGCTCTCTGCTCAACGGGGAGCCTGCCTTCTCTTCTCTCTCTGTCTGCATCTCTGCCTACTTGATCTCTGTCTGTCAAATAAATAAATAAAATCTTTAAAAAATAAAAAAATCCAAAGGGATTTCTTTTTCAAAAAATCTATAACTAATTTTTTCATAAAGCCATAGATCTTTCCTTAAAAGGAAATTGTTCCTAACTATCCTTTCTCGATGAATAGGTGCTTTCATCTATTACAAATGCTTAAGGTATCACAAATGTATGGGGAGTGATTAACAACACAAAATTGTTTTACAAGGAGTGAGAAATAAGGGGGAAAAAAAAGGTTCCCCTTTTCACCTACTCCCTCCCTCCTGGTCTGTATCTTTGGGTATATAATCTCATACATGATGTGTATTTCAGCACACTGGATCTACCCAAAGTAAGAGAAGTCTAATTAAATATAGAAGATTAAATTAAATAATAATTTAATAATAATAATTTAAATTAATTTAAATTAAATATAGAAGATAACCACCTCTGGACTGAGAAAAATATTCTTTTTTTTTTTTTTAAGATTTTATTTATTTATTTATTTGACAGAGAGAGAGATCACAAGTAGGCAGAGAGGCAGGTGGGGGCGGGGGGGAGGGGTGGGGAAGCAGGCTCCCCAGTGAGCAGAAAGCCTGACGCAGGGCTTGATCCCAGGACCCTGAGATCATGACACAAGCCAAAGGCAGAGGCTTAACCCCCTGAGCCACCCAGGCACCTCCTAAGAGAAATATTCTTACTACCCATCATGACCTTTTCAATATGGTTTTAAAAGAGTAACATCTAATTTCATTATTCTTAACCTAAATTGTCCTTTATATGTTTACATTTACACATATATGTATATATGTATATATATAATCCAAATACATATTACATTTTTACATACATACTTATATATGTGGGTATGTATGTTGACATTGTTAAACTCAACCTGAGCCCTGTGCTGCTGGAAAACAGAGACTTTAAGAAATCCCCCACCCTTTTGTGTTCCAGGAAGTAGGTGCCCCCCTTGTTTACATATCCTGAGGCCAGACACAGACTTTCCAGAGTCTCTTTCAGAAATTAGTTGAACTGTCTGAACCTCTTAACCAATCTGGACAAAATACCTGCCTTCCTGATTTGGCCCAACTTTAGTTAGGCTTCTCAGCTTCCTTCAAGTCCCTAAACTTTACCCCTCCCCCAGTCTGAGCTGGCAGATAGCACCTTAAAAGTCTCTTAGGATCACACACCTGGTCGGTCACTCCCCATACCCGGTTCTTCCTAGCCTTGTTTACCCCTCTCAGGGGATGACAACAACAACAAAAATCCCTTTTGCCTGAACTTTGAGAAGCTCACAGATTTTATGAAAGGGACATTCTCCCTATTTCTTTGCAATGGTCTCCTTCCTCATATTGCAATGAATCTTTCCAATAAAATCTCTCTTCACCTAAATCTGGATTTGCTTTTACATGACAATTTATACATCACACTTGCACATACATTCAGAGAAGTGAACTCATGTTGCTCTGATTTGAGTTAAGAATAAGGAAATGGGTGGCTCAGTGGGTTAAGCCTCTGCTTTCAGCTCAGGTCATGATCTCAGAGTCCTGGGATTGAGGCCCGACTAGGGCTCTCTGCTCAGCAGGGGCCTGCTTCCCCCTGCCTCTCTGTCTACTTGTGATCTCTTTCTCTCTGTCAAATAAATAAATAAAATCTTAAAAAAAAAAAAAAAGAATAAGGAAATGAGACAGATGTATCCCATCTTCCCCCTAGAGTAATGTGGAAAGAAGACCCTGAGTCTGAGAAACCAACAGGGATATAAGAAACTAGAATGAAACACTTTTGTTATCAATTTTTCCCACTTCCATCATTGTAGACATTAAACTCACCTCAGCTAAAACCAGCTTAGACAAAGACTGTGTAAAAAACAACTGTTCTCTAAAGAAAGTTTTCCTGTGAGAAAAGTAAGACCTTCCATAACCTCACAAGTTGGAACCAAGGCCTCTGGTCTATGATGCATCTATTCATTAGGATTCTGCCACTTTTGAATTATTCAAAATCATTATAAAATGCAGCTTTCATCTGGAAAAAAAAAATGTACCTCTGAGAGACACTAAATTTAGTTCCATTGGAGATAAAGTGGTCTGTGCTTCCATAATCATGTCAACAGCCTAGCTTTTATCTCTACTAAACTCCTGGGCAGCACAGCTGGGATGCAGCCCCCCAAGGCAGAAATCTGGACACCATGTAACCAGTCTGCTTATTGCTAAGAAGCATTAACATTCATTCTGAACTGTCCTATGCTTTTGAGCAAGAGCTGTTTGAAATAATGTTTTACATTTGCAACTTTTTTTATTACAGATGCATTGATTAGACTCCTTTTTTAAAAAATTTACTGCTTTTTCTAACACTAATACAGTAGTATTGTACATTGTATAATTCTCTTTCTTCATCTTTTCAGCTTTAAATCTCAGAAAACTCTCAAAAAACAACCTTTCAACATCCTCCTCTGCAAATACAAGCTGTCAAATAAATTTTGTGGATACACATAAACATAGAACGTTGCTGCAGATTATTATTTTAGAAAATGGGTGATTAAAGTCACTTATAATTGACAATATGACTCGTGACCAGATTTGATATAATAACAAATTAGCTATGATGCTAATGAGAGGTAATTAAATGAAAGAGGCAGACATCTTAGAACTCCCAAGAGCAAGTTGAAGAAATGCATCACATCTTAATTTTGATTTGTTTTAGTTTCATCATTATTTTCAGATTGTTTTCACAACCATACTCAAGTATCAAGATACAAGGCAGAATTTTGGAACCGATGAAAAGCTAAAGATATTTACTTTCTGCTCAAATGGACTTTCTCATGGAAGACTTCCCCAACCCCTACTGTTGGGTCAAATCCCATCACACAGTCTCATAACGTCATGCAACTTCTCCTTCACAATGACCACTGTGAAAAATTTAATATGCACTGTGTGGTTATTAATGACTGTCTCACTCACTAGACTGTCAGCTCCATTAGACTAGGGGACCATCTTTTTCTTCACTAGTACATTCTCAGGTACAAAGCCGAGCAGCCAGTAAGGGCTTATAGATACCGACTAAATGGATGAATGTGGTTTTACTGAAACACAACAAACAAAAAAATTACACTTTGCTAATTCATGGACTAGAACAATCTTTTATGCTTTGCACTTTCTTATTTATAAATGGTAAAGTGGAAATAAATTCAACCAGCTTCTTGAGATGGAATAAGAAGGTCTTTTCCTGCCCTAATAAACCAAAGAATAACAAGGTTCTAAAAAAATGTGTCTGAAACACATTTGCCTGTCCTAATCTGTGTATAAATTTATCAAACTCAGCCTATAAAATCGCAGGAATAGATGTTGTGCCTTCTAAATGTATACTCTTCCCTTCATAGGACCTCATAATATATTCTTTTATGTATAAAAATGGTATTAACACATGATTAGAGTTGTTTTTCTAGGACTAATCCATTCATTCTTTCTCACCTGCCACCTTCTTCCTGGTGATAAATGGCATGCATTGTAAGGCACCTGGTTGAGATTATAGGTGAGTCTGAGGCTTGCTACGTTGAGTAGCAAGTTGAGTGAGACTAAACCAGTTACCACTAGAATCAGACATTCAATATTAGCATCGTCACTATTTTGCCCTTCCCCACTGCAGTCACCAAATATTTCCAGGTTGACAAATATCATAACTACTTGCCAACATTCATACATTATTTTTAAAACATTTAATTGGCAAATAAATTTAAATAAATTAAAAAATAAAATGAGGGTCACCTGTGTGGCTCAGTTGGTTGAGTGACTGCCTTCAGCTCCGGTTGCAATCCTAGAGTCCCAGGATCGAGTCCTGCATCAGGCTCCCTGCTCAGCAGGGAGTCTGCTTCTCCATCTGACCCTCTCCACTCTCATGCTCTCTCTCACTCTGTCTCTCAAGTAAATATATAAAATCTTTAAAGAAGAACTTTAAAAAATAAAATGAAAGTCTGAAAAATTAATATAGCCTAAAGAAGATATAGACTGGGCCAATACACAACATTCCTTTCATTAGCTATTAGGCACACGTGACCTAATAATACAAGAAGTTCTTTAGGTCCTTAGGTATGTTTCTGACCAGAGGGATACACATCTAGCTGGCTACACAGATGAACAGACAGACAGGTATGTCTTGACGTAGTAATTACTTATGTGGTCCTTGCAAAACAATTTACTTTTTACTATAGAGAACTAAACTTACAGAGTTTAACAGATATACTATGTATTCTCAGAGCAGGAGAACTCTCAATTTAAACTTAATTTAATTATCAGACCGTCTATAATGTTTTTTGAGTATTTTCACTACAGGGCAGCCTTGCAAAATGCAAGAAAGGATAAGAGATCATTCTGATTGCAGAAGTTCCTAACAGGAAAACAATGTTGTTAAGATGTCAATATTACCAAAAGCAATCTACATATTCAAAGCAATCCCTGGCAAAATACCAATGATGCTTTTACAAAAATAGAAAAACCCAACCAAAAATTCATGTGGAATCTCAAGAGACTCTGAATAGCCAAAACAATCTTGAAGAACAAAGCTGGAAAACTCATACTTCCTGATTTTATTTTTCTAAGGTTTTTATTTATTTATTTATTTATTTAAACAGTCTCTACATCCACTGTGGGGCTCGAATCCACAACCCTGAGATCAAGAGTCACATTCTCTTCCAACTGAGCCAGGCAGGTGCCCCTCATACTTCCTAATTTTAAAACCAACTACAAATCTACAGTAATCAAAATAGCGTGGTACTAGCATAAACTCAGACATATAGACCAATAGAAGAGACAGCCCAGAAAAAGAACCCTCACATATATGATCAAATGATTTTTGACAAGGATACCAAGAACATTCTGTAGTAAAAGGGTAGTTTTTGCTGGAAATGCTTTTGGGAAAACTGGATATCCACATGCAAAAGAATTAAGTTGGACATTTACTTAGCAACATATATAAAAATTAACTCAAAATGGAAAATACCTAAAACTATAAAACTCTTAGGAAAAAAACAGAGGGCAAAGTTTCACAACACTGGATTTAGAAATGATTTCTTGGATATGACACCAAAGAAACAGACAACAAAAGAAAAAGTAGACAAATTAGACTTCATGAAAAATTTTCAACTTTGTGAATCAAAAAGATAATATCATTAAAGTAAAAAGAAATCCACAGAATGAGATAAATATTTGTGAGTCATATATGTGATAAAGGATTGATATCTTGAATATATAGAGATTTTCTAAAACTCAACAATGAAAAAAAAAGCAACAATCCAATTCAAAAATGGGCAAAGGACTTGAATAGATATTTCTTCAAAGAAGATACACAGAATAACCAATAAGCACATGAAAAAATATTCAACATCATTAATCATTAGAAAAACGCAAACCAAAAAAACTACAATGAGATATGACCTCACACCTGTTGGGAAGGCTACTATGAGAAAGAAGGAAGGAAGGAAAATAAGCATCAGCAAAGATGTGTAGAGAAATTCTTATGTACTTTTGGTAGGAATGCAAAATGGTATAGCCAATGTAGAAAACAGTCTGATGGTTTCTCAAAAATATTAAATGTAGACTTACCATATGATCCAATAATGCCACTTCTGGGTCCCAAAGAATTGAAAGAAGTGAAATCAGGGTCTCAAAGAAATATTTGTACATCCATGTTTATAGCAGCATTATTCACAAAAGCTAAACATCAAAGTTTTCAAGTGTCCATCAACGGATGAATGGATAAGCAAAATGTGGTATTTATAGGACTTCCAGGGAAAATGGCAAGGTAGGAAGACCTTAAGCTCATGTTCTCCTATGAATACAACTAGATAATATTAACATCAGTGTAAATAACCCAGAAAAAAAAAAAAACCTGAAAACTGGCAGAACAAAGTCTCCACAGTTAAATATAGAGAAAGGGCTTCACTGAAGAGGGTAGGAAGGGCAGAGATGTGATCAGGAGCTAAATGGAGCCCCAAGACTATCTACAGGAGGGAGGGAAGACATGGGCATGGGTAGAGGAGTGAAACAGACTCACACTGGGGAGCCCACAAAGGATAATGCTCATAACATTTGCCTTTGAAAACTAGAGAAGCCAAATTTCATGAGTTCTTACAATCAGTGAGACTTAAAACCTGTAACTTTAAAGATTAGCAGGCTCACAGGAAAGCCGGGAGGGCAATGGGAAACTGAGTCCCTGCCCTTAAAAAGACAGCACCACAAACAGCCCCCCAGAGATACAGCAGAGAGCAGCTCTTTGAAAAATGTCTGGGGTAAATGAGAGGGAGATCTGTTTACCAACCTCAGAACATGTGGTGGAGAGGCAGGGATGTTGGGAGAGCTCCCCAGGAACAAGCCCTTTCCTTCATCCACTACGCAACCTAAACACGAAGCCAGGTGCAGAAATCAGCATGGAGCAAACACTTGCTAACTTACTTACTAACAGTGCACCCCATCCCTGCATTCCCCTGCAGACACACCAACTTCAGCCAGGCTTCTGCTTCAGGTCTACTCCCACAACACACCAGCACAAACCTTGCTAACACTGCCACCCTGCCCCTGTGTGCTTCGGCAGTTCCACTCCCTCCAATTTGCTTTTGGCTTGAGCCCATCCAAAGCAGTGCCACAAGCCTGGCAGTATGAAAACAACCCCAACAGGGGTCAGTACCACTCCAAGTAATGCTTCCCTGGAGAAAGGGAAAGATAACCACATACACCAGTCAGACTGTGGCTCATGTAGTGGGCTGGTGGTAGATATCTGGTCTAACTCCAGACCCCACCTACCAACAAAAGATTCTAAGGGCACAACATAGGGGAAGCACTACTGCATCTCTCACAAATGCTTGGTATTATTCAGTTCAAACCCAGAGCAGCCCCAGACTGGCCCACTGACAACACAAGGACAAAGCCCTACCCATAGTGGGCAAAGAGAAGAATCGCAGGCAACTGCACTGAAGGAAATTCGCTCAGCCACAACAGCATACAACACACATAGAAGATAGCCCTGAAGTGCCAGATTCTGGTGAACAGGAGACACTGCAGAGAACTAAAGGGCTTCTCCATAAGGCCAACTACTCTCAAGAACTGGAGACACAACTGACTTTCCTAACACAGAGATGCAGACAGAGAGAGTTAGACAAAACAAGGAGACAGAGGAATATGTCCCAGGTGAAAAAAGAGGACAGTCATAGCAAGAGGCTGAAATGGAGATAAGTAATACGTCTAATAGAAAATTTGAAGTAATGCCATAAAGATACCCACTGGACTTGAGAAAAGAGTGGAGGATCTCTGTGAGACCCTCAACAAAGGGATAGAAAACATAAAAAAGAACCAGTCAGAGATGAAGAACTCAATAACTAAAATTAAAAGTGCACCAGATGGAATAAACCACAGACAAGAGGAGGCAGAACCAGCAACCAGAGGTCAGAGAAGTGAAAAACAATCAAGAGGAAAATGTGAGAGAGAAAAAATAGTACAAAATGAAAATAGACTTAGGGAACTCAGTGATACCATCCAACATAATAATATTCACATTATATGGCTGTCAGAAGAAGAGAGAGAAAAGGAGCATAAAATTATTCAAAGAAATGATAGCTGAAAACTTCCCAAATCTAGGAAACAGAAATCCAGATCCGGGGGGACAATGACCCCCAACAAAATCAACCCAAGGAGGTCCACACCAAGACATATAGTAATTAAAAATAGGAAAAGGTGGTGATAAAGACAGAATTTAAAAAAAAAAAAAAACAGCAAGAGAAATGAAAACAGTTATATGCAAGGGAAACCTCATAAGACTATAACCTGATTTCTCACCAGAAACTTGGGAGGCCAGAAGAAAGTGACATGATATATTCAAAGCGCTAAAGGAAAAAGACCTGCAGCCCATAACACCCTATCCAGCAAGGCTACCATTCAGAATAAAAGTAGAGATAAAGAGTTTCCCAGACAGACCAAAAAAAAAAAAAAAATGTTAAACAAGTTCATGAAAACTAAACCAGACCTACAAGAAATGATAAAAGGTACTCTTTGAGGGGAAAGGAAAGACCATGAATAGGAGTAAGAAAAGTAACAAGCACAAAAGCAGTAAAATTAAGTATATCTATAAAAATCAGTTAAGGGATTCACAAAATAAAAGGATGTAAAGTATGAGAGCACATTACAAAAACCAATGGAGAGAAGAGTAAAGAATTAGTTCAAACTTAAGCGACCCTCAACTTAATATAGACTGCTATATGCATAAGATGTTACATACAAGCCAAATGGTAACTACAAATCTAAAACCATTAACATTTAAAAAATAAAGAAAGGATAACTAAAAAAGTCAACTGATTGTGATAGAAGAGAGCAAGAGAAGGAGGGAACAGAGAAGAACTATAAAAACAACCATAAAAGTAACAAAATGGCAATAGGTACATATCTATCAATGATTGCTTTGAATGTAAATGGACAACATTCCAATCAAAAGACATAGGGTGAGAAAATGAGTAAAATGGCAAAACCCATCCATATGCTGTTTACAAGAGACTCATATGAGATCTTTTTAGACACAAGCAGATTGAAAGCAAAGGGATGAAAAAGCATTTATCATGCAAATGGAAATGAAAGAAACCTTATAGTGGACAAAATAGATTTAAAACAAAGACTATAACAAGAGAGAAAGAAGAATACTATAAAATTATAAAAGGAACAATTCAACAACAAGATATAACAATTCTAAGTATTTATGCACCCAATATGGGAGCACCCAAACACATAAAGCAGTTAACAACAAACATAGAGGAACTAATTGATAGTAATACAATAATAGTAGGAAATTTTAACACCCCACTTATATCAATGCATATACCATCCAAACAGAAAATCAACAAGGAAACAGGGGCCTTGAATGACCCATCGTGGGGTGTCTGGGTGGCTCACTCATTTAAGCATCTGCCTTCAGCTCAGCTCATGATTCCAGGGTCCTGAGATCAAGCCCCACATCAGGACCCCTGCTCAGAGAGCAGTCTGCTTCTCCCTCTGCCCCTCCCCTATGCTCTCTCAAGCTTTCTCTCTCTCTCACTCTGTATCAAGTAAATAAATAATATCTTAAAAAAAAAATAAATGACCCATTGGACCAAGTGGATCTAGCAGACATCCTAAAACAGCAGAATACACATTCTTTTCAAGTACACATGGAACATTCTCCAAAATAGATCACATACTGGGTCACAAGTCTCAACACATTCAAAAAGACTAAAGTCATACCATGCATCTTTCCTGACTACACACAATGAAACTAGAAATCACCCACAATGATGAAATCTGGAAGAGCACAAATACACATAGGTCAAATAACATGCTACTAAACAGTAAATGGATCAACCAAGATCAAAGAGGAAATCAAAAAATATATGGATACAAATGAAAATGAAAACACTGTGGTCCAGAATCTTTGGGATGCAGCATAGCAGTGCTAAGAGGGAAGTTTATAGCAATACAGGAAAACCTAAGAAGCAATAAAAATCTCAAATAAATAACTTACTCTTACACTTCAAGAAACTAAAAATAAAGAAGAACAAATGAAAACCAAAACCAGTAGAAAGAAGGAAAAAATAAAGATTAGAGCAGAAATGAATGAAATAGAAGTAAAAACAACAATAGATCAGATTGATGAAACCAGGGGCTGGTTCTTCAAAGAGATCAACAAAACTGATAAACATTTAGCCAGATTCATTAAAAGGAGAAGAAACAAAAGAAAAAAGAAAAAGAGAGAGAGGACTCAGATTTAAAAAATCAGAAATGGAAGAGAAGAAATAACAATTGGCACCACAGAAATGCAAAAGATTATAAAAGAACATTATGAAATTATATGCCAACAAATTGGACAACCTAGAAAAAAATGAATAAATTCCTAGAATATATAGTCTCCCAAAACTGAATCAGGAAGAAATGGAAAATTTGAACAGACTGACTATCAGCAATGAAATTGAAGCAGTAATCAAAAAACTCCCAACTAACAAAAGTCCTGGACTTTTGTCCAGGTGAAAGGTGAATTCTATGAAATATTTAAAGAGAATCCAAACTGATTCTTTTCAAACTATTCTAAAAAACAGAAGAGGATGGAAATCTTCCAAATTCATTCAAGAGGCCAGCATTACCCCGATACCAAAACCAGGTAAAGACCCTACAAAAAAAGAAAAGTGCAGGCCAATATCTCTCATGAACATAGATTAAAAAAAAAAAAAATCCTCAGCAAAATATTAGCACACCAAATCCCACAATACCTTAAAAATAATCATTCACCACAATCAAGTGGGATTTATTCCTGGGATGCAAGTGTGGTTCAATATTTGCAAAACAATCAATGTGATACATCAGATCAATAAGAGAAAGGATAAAAGCTACATGATCATTTCAGTAAATGCAGAAAAAGCATTTGACAAAGTACAATATCCATTCATGATTAAAAAAAAAAAAAACTCAACAAGTAGGTTTAGAGGGAACATACCTCAACATAATAAAGGCCGTATATGAAAAACCCACAGCTAACATCACACCCAATAGTGAAAAACTGAGAGCTTTTCCCCTAAGATTAGGAACATGAAAAAGACGTCCACTCTCACCACTTTTGGTTAACATAGTATTGGACATACTAGCCATAACAATCAGACAACAAAAAGAAATAAAAGGCATCCAAATTCATAAGGAAGAAGTAAAACTTTCACTATTTGCTGATGGCAGGATTCTATATATAGAAAACCCTAGAGACTCCATCAAAAAACTATGAGAACTGATAGAATTCAGTAAGGTCACAGGATACAAAGTCAATATACAGAAATCTATTGCTTGTCTATAAACTAAAATGAAAGAGCAAAAAGAAAAATTAAGAATACAATGCCATTTACAATTACACCTAAAAGAATTAAATACCTAGGAATAAACTAAAGTAGAAGAAAGATCTATACTCTGAAAACTATAAAACATTGATGAAAGAAATTGAGGACAACATAAATAAATGGAAATATACTCCATGATCACAGACTGGAAGAACAAATATTGTCAAAATGCCCACACTACCCAAAGCAGTCTACAAATTTAATGCAACCCCTGTGAAAATACCAACAGCAATTTGGTAATTTGGTAATAGTTTTAGCAGAACTAAAACACATAATCCTAAAATTTGTACAGAACCAAAAAAGACACAGAATAGCAAAGCAATTTTGAAAAAGAACAACAAAACTAGACCTATCACAATCCCAGATCTCAAGATTTACTACAAATCTATAGTAATCAAAACAGTATGGTACCACCACAAAAACAGATCAATGGAACAGAATAGAGAGCTCAGAAATAAATCCACAATTAACCTTTGACAAAGGAGGTAAGAATATGCAGTGGGAAAAAGTCTCTTCAACAAATAGTATTGGGAAAACTGGACAGCTACATGCAAAAGAATGAAACTGTACCACTTTCTTATATCATACACAAAAATAAACTTAAGGATTAAGAACCTAAATGTGAGACCTGAAACCATAAAAATCCTAGAAGACAGCACAGGCAGTCATCTCTCTGAGGTTGGCCATAACAGCATTTTTCTAGATATGTCTCCTGAGGCAAGGGAAACAAAAGCAAAAATAAAAATAAAAAGCTTCTGCACAGCAAAAGAAATAGTCAACAAAACTAAAAGACAACCTAATAAAAGAGAGAAGATATTTGCAAATGATGTATTCAATAAAGGGTTAGTACCCAAAATATATAAAGAACTTATACAACTCAACACACAAAAAAACAAATAATCCAATTAAAAAATGGGCAGAAGGTATAAACAGACTTTTCTCCAAAGAAGTTTACAAATGGCCAACAAACACATGAAAAGACACACAACATCACTCACCATCAGGGAAATACAACTCAAAACCACATTGAGATGCCACCTCACACCTGTCAGAATGGCTAAAATCAAAAATATCAGAAACAAGTATTGACAGGATGCAGAGAAAAAGAAACCCTTGTGCAGTGTTGGTGGGAATGTGAACAGGTGCAGCCACTGTGAAAAAGAGCATGGAGTTTTCTCAAAAATTAAAAATAAAACTACCCTGTGATCCAGTAATTCCACTCCTGGGCATTTACCCAAAGAAAATGAAAACATTAATTTGAAAAGATATGTGGACTCCTATGTTTATTGCAGCATTGCTTACAATAGCCAAATTATGGAAGTAGCCCAAGTGCCCATTAATAGATAAATGGATAAAGAAGATATCACACACACACACACACACACACACACACACACACACACACTCGCAGTGGAATATTATTCAGCCATAAATTAGAAAAGAATCTTGCCATTTGCCACAACATTGATGGCTCTAGAAAGTATAAGGCTAAGCAAGTCAGTCAAAGACAAATACCATATGATTTCACTCATATGTGGAATTTAAGAAACAAAACAAACAGAAAAAAAAAGAAAAAAATTCAAAAAACAGACTCTTTAACAATAGAGAGCAAATTGATGGTTACCAGAGGGATAGTGGTGGGAGGATGGGTGAAATGGGTAAAGGGGATTAACGAGTCCACTTATCTCAAAGAGCACTGAGGATAGAATTGTTGAATCACTATATTGTACACCTGAAACTCATATAACACTATGTTAACTATGCTGGAATTAAACTTAAAAGTAAATAAATGTAAAACACAAAAAAGTATTCATATACAACAGAATATTGTTCAGCTATATAAGAGAAGGAGTTTCTGACATATATTACGACATGGCTGAGCCTTGAGGACATTAGCCTAAGTGAAATAAACCAGTCACAAAAAGAGACAAATACTGCATGACTCCACTTTTATGAGGTACTTAGAGTAGTCAAAAATCATAGAAACAAAGTAGAATGGTGGTTTTCAGGGGCTGAGTTTTTTTTTAATAGATCCCAAATTTTAGTTTTACGAGATGAGAAAAGTTATGGGCATGGATGGTGGTGATGGTTGCACAGCACTATGAATGTATTTAATACTGCTGAAATGTATGCTTAAGAATAGTTAAGTGGTGGGTCGCCTGGGTGGCTCAGTGGGTTAAGCCTCTGCCTTTGGCTCAGGTCATGATCTCAGGGTCCTGGGATCGAGCCCCACATCGGGCTCTCTGCTCTGTGGGGAGCCTGCTTCTTCCTCTCTCTCTGCCTGCCTCTCTGCCTACTTGTGATCTCTGTCTGTCAAATAGATAAATAAAATCTTAAAAAAAAAAAAAAAAAAAAAGAATAGTTAAGTGGTAAAATTTATGTTCTATGTATTTTAGCACAATAAAAAAATTCTAATAATAAAAACTTTGGGAATCAAAAATTCCCAGAAGATGGTAAGTACAGATCATCTTACTAGACAGAGCAATCAGGAAGGGAAACTATGGCAGTGGGGAAGGTTGCAGTGAGAGTCTGTGAAGTGAGACTAGAAATGAATGTAATTAGGGCTTCATGGGGCCATAGGTTAAAAACAAAACAAAACAAAGGAGGGGGATTAACACATAGAAGAGAAGGTGTATAAGTAGAGAGATTTACACTATTGATAGGTTTAGTGACAGAAGGATAGTGTGTTTAAGCCATGTAATCAGTTAAGCACAGAAAAAGATTGTAAATAACTTTTAATCATAAAAATGTGAAGACCTAGAAGGACTCGAGCTATCATAAAATCTGATCTCATCCTTTGGTGAGAAAGATAATTTAATTTTTAAAGAATTATTTATTTATATATTTGACAGGGAGAGAGCACAAGCAGGGGAGAGGGGGTGGCAAGAGGGAGAGGGAGAAGCAGATTCCCCAGAACAGGGAGCCTGATACAGAGCTTGATCCTAGGACCTCGGGATCATGACCTGATCTGAAGACAGATGCTTAACCAAATGAGCCACCCAGGCATCCCCAGATAATCTAATTTTTTTTAAAAATACACTATTTGCAGATTTTTAAATTCATGTCTAACTTCCTGTAGGTCTAAACTCTTAGATAATTAATTCTAAGATAAAATAGGCACTCACAGCTCAAAATTTTGTTACTTTGTATGTATTACTAGAAAGTATTTTCTTAAAGAATTAAAAGCTGTGTGTGTGTGTGCGTCTAGTCTCTTTATTCAGAATTAAAAGCTTTGTTTAAAACTCTTTGAAAGTTCCGGGGCGCCTGGGTGGCTCAGTGGGTTAAGGCCTCTGCCTTCGGCTCAAGTCATGATCTCAGGGTCCTGGGATCGAGCCCCACGTCGGGCTCTCTGCTCAGCGGGGAGCCTGCTTCCCTTCCTCTCTCTCTCTCTGCCTGCCTCTCTGCCTACTTGTGATCTCTGTCAAATAAATAAAATCTAAAAAAAAAAATCTCTTTGAAAGTTCCCTTCTCGGGATTGGTGACTTAAAAGCTATTCAATTTTGCCTGTCAGTCTCTGTTCTTCTCAGTGAAAGCATGAGGAATTTGCCTACAGGGACTTCACCTCTCATTTCTAAATCATCTCAGGTTTGTTATTCAAAGGAAGATTCCAGAACTTGTGCTCCAAAAGCTTAGGTCATAAAGGATCGACTGAGCACCTGAGAAGCAGAGCTGAGGGTGTATGAGGAAGGAATAGGAGAAAGAGCATGGCCTTCGCAAAGCTCTTGCTGGCGGCACAGCTCTGGAAACTTCCTCTGCCTCATGGAGCTGTGGAGGCTGGCAAGGTCTAGACTGAAAGCCAGTGAACAGTGTAGCGGTCCAAGAGAAACAGGAGGAGGTCGGCTGGGTTCTCAGGGTGGGTCCAGGGTCGGCCCTGGGCTTTGGTATTTTTGTTATTTTGTTTTGCTTTCCTAATCTCAGGGGTATCTGCCCTAGTGCTCAATTACATCCAATCGCCCCAGAGGGATCAGGCCCTGGGGAGCTGATTCAAGCTCACAGGAGAGGCACTGGTGAAAAGGGAAGTTAACTGACTCATTTACAAAGAGAAATGTAACTTGCAGGCAGATAGGACGAGTTCGGTCACGTGGTCCATCCATCCCATCACCATCAGAACAGGATACTTGGAAAGACAAGTTGAGAACAGAGCGACTTGGTGACTGCAGTGTGGGAACAGGGCGAACAGGTGGTCCGAAGCTACACTCTTTGTAGGGATACACTGTCAAGGTGATTGGAATTCTCATGTTACCTGCACAGGAAACTTACTCCGGTAAGATACTAAATATAAAGCACTTAGTACAGTACTAGGCACATAGTAAGCACTCAGTTAACCTATCATTATTATGGTGCTGTCAATATCCTGACAGTAGAGGACAGTGGGCTGCCAGCATGGGCTCTAGATTTAGTTCTTTGCTCCACCGCTCAATTCCCACCTGCCAATGGGAATGTTACTTAACATCTCCAGCCTCAGTTTTTTAATTTTTTAAAATGGGTGTAGGAACAGCAACATCACAGGGTTCTCATTAAAAATGACGTAAGATGTTGTGTGAAAATCACTTAACTGCCTATTGTAAGCCATGAATGCCAATTATTAGTAATAAAAATAACAATTATACAGCACTTTTATAAGCTGGAGACCGCTTTACATATATCAACTTCTTTAGTCCTCACATAACCCTATGAGGTCGGTGGGTGTTGTTGAAGAACCTCATTATAGCCACCAAAATCTGCTCCCTCTCCTTTTCTTCTTTTAAGATTTTATTTATTTATTTGACAGAAAGAGAGGGAACACAAGCAGGGGGAGTGGGAGAGGGAGAAGCAGCCTTCCCGCGGAGCAGGGAGCCCAAAGTGGGGCTCGATCCCAGGACCCCGGGGATCATGACCTGAGCCAGAGGCAGACACCCAACGACTGAGCCACCCAGGCTCCCCTGTTCCCTCTCCTTGAGGAAACGTATACCTGCCCCACTCCCTGAAGTCAGATCTGACCATGTGGCTTGCTTTTGCCAGTCAAATGTAAGTAGAAGGAACACCTACCTGACACCACTCGGCAGAAGTCTTTAAAACCGATCCGTGCTTCCCTACCTCCAGGATAGTAGAAGCATTAGATAGAGCTCCTATTAGCCCGAGTTCCTAAGTGATACTTGCTACCTGTATGTCTTGTGATGGACATACAGCACAAGCAAGAAATAAACTATTATTGGGCCACCCGGGTGGCTCAGTCAGTTAAGTGTCTGCCTTCAACTCAGGTCATGATCCCAGGGTACTGGGATCGAGCCCCACACTGGACTCCCTGCTCAGCGGGAAACCTGTTTCTCCCCGGCTGCCGTTCCCCCTGCTTGTGCTAGCTCTCCGTCTCTCTCCATTGCTCTCTTTGTGTCAAATAAATAAATGAAATCTTTAAAAAAAAAAAAAAAAGGAAAAAGGAAAAAAAAGAAATAAGCTATTGTTTTAAGCCCCTGATGTTTTCAGAGTTTTGTTTCCACGGCACAGTTTATCTCAATTGACTCAGAAGCACAGAGGCAAAAGGAGACTTTTCCAAGGCCACACGGCTAGCGTGTCTGGATTCAGAGTCTATACTCTTAACTACTTTGCCTTGTGTTTCTTAACAATCCATAGTAATATCAATATTAGAAGAGTTTATTGTTAACACATGGTTATTCTTGGGGGTCTGTTTCTTTAGACTTCGTAAATGGTGGTTCTTTTGTGAAAGAGTTGCGTCAGGAGGAAAGCTAACCTCTCTTCAGCTTCTGCAACCAACAGCCAGCAGCTGCCAGAAACACCACTGGAGAAGTTCTCCACAGACAGCACAGAGGACACTGGACATGTTCTTTCCTTACATAAACTCAGAGCAGCCTCCAGGGGCACAGTCACTCTGGCTGCCAGGAGGTCCTTGACTTGGTACACACAGAATCACAAAGAATGATTTAAAATGTCCACGGTCATTCAGGGTCTTCATACCTCTTTTCTTTTCTTTTCTTTTTTTTTTTTTTAAGATTTTATTTATTTGACAGAGAGAAATCAGAGCTAGGCAGAGAGGCAGACAGAGAGGGGGGGAAGCAGGCTCCTGCTGAGCAGAGAGCCCGATGCGGGGCTCGATCCCAGGACCCTGAGATCATGACCTGAGCCGAAGGCAGAGGCTTAAACCACTGAGCCACCCAGGCGCCCCCATACCTCTTTTCTTAATAACACATCATCCTGCTGCCCTCCTCCTATCTCTCAACAATGAGCAAAGCCTTCAAGTGGGTCTGCAGGCTCTGTTAGAAAGCGTATTACCACACTGACATCCATTTAATTTCCCTTATGCAGCAAGATTCCCCAGAGATGTGGGGGCCTGAAATTTGGGGACCAAATAAGAGAATCTGCCTGCATGAGCAACGCAACACAGGTACCCGAGGAAAAGTGACAAGCCTCAGCCTCTGCTCTTCCCGAAGAGAAGGAAACTGTTGCCAAGAGAAAAGCCGAAGAAGCAGAGGCTTAAACAGTAATAAAAAGCCAAAAGTTGGGCAGAAAAAGCTTAGTCATATTTAATGAACATAAATCTATAAAAGAAACTTGTGCTTTTTTAATGGCACACACTGGAGTGAATTAAATTACAAGCTGGAAATCTGTCTAGGGAAAGTATAAGTACATATCAATTAATAGAAGTACTCATTGATGAAATAATGACTCATTCATAATTTATTTAACACAACTAGTAATCAATGAAATTTATGAACAAATAAGAGGTTAGCCACTTCCTATTATTTTATTCCTTTCTAAGCTCTAGTGACCACCTACCTTCATAACTTTTCCTTTATAATAAAATGTTCACTGTTATATTTTTTCAATATTATTTTTATTTATCTCTACTTGACACATCTCTAGCCTGCAAAAATTGATTTTTTTCATCAAATTTTTAAAAATATAAAGATAATGGAATTTAGTTCCTTAAAATAGCCAACAGGCCAAGTTAAAAAATATATATATTGGGAAAGCTCATTAAAAATGCTACCCATGGGCGTGTGCGTGGTTCAGTTGGTTGGGCGATGGCCTTCGGCTCGGGTCATGATCCCGGAATGCCGGGGTTGAGTCCCACAAAGGGCTCCCAGCTCCATGGGGAGTCCGCTTCTCCCTCTGACCTTCTTCCCTCTCATGTTCTCTCTCTCTCTCTCTCTCTCTCTCTCTTAAATAAATAAATAAAATCTTTTAAAAAATGCTACTCATGGGTTCTTTTTTTTTTTAAGATTTCATTTATTTATATGACAGAGAAACACAGCGAAAGAGGGAACACACGCAGTGGGAGTAGGAGAGAGAGAAGCAGGCTTCCCGCTGAGCAGGGAGCCTGATGCGGGGCTCAATCCCAGGACCCCGGGATCATGACCTGAGCCAAAGGCATATGCTTAATAACTGACCCACCCACACACCCCTTGTGTGTTCTTCCTAATTTCAGTTTTGTAGGTGTAACTGACTTACAATGAAGTTCTTTTTATACTTGAGGAGTCAAGTCACTCTGGATGGAGTCCAAGACTTTAAGTGAATTTTACTTTATAACACATTGTGTTTCATCGGTGACACAGTATAAATTCATATCTCTCTTCAGAACTCTCATGAGTGAAACACTTCCAAAATTAATAACAACTTACGACAATAGGTTAACTAAGTAAGTGAAGTTGTAGCATCTTTTTCTGGAAGACTTAAAGAACTGGGAAAATTCCCATTGTAAAATGTTAATGACCAAATAAAATTCTTTTCTGAAGGACAGCATGGAGAAAAGACAGATGGGAGGAACTCTTAATGTGTGAGGGTAGGATGAAATGGAGCTATCTTGGTCCAATGATTATCTGGGAAATATACTGAAGACTGAGTCATTGAGACATGTTTCATCATACCACTCCAAATAAACACAATGGCTATTTAAGGAGTTCAAGTTTGTGCTCAGCAATGAGAAAGAAAGAAAAAGATAGGAGGAAAATGTTATAGTTGGCTATTGGCATATGGCTAAAGTGTGGGGAAACGCAAAAGTTCTGTTAAGCAAGTCCCTAATCTGAGCCCATGCATGGTGCTAAAATATGAATGGAAGAGAAAAAAAAAAAAAATACATGGATGGGAGCTTCTAGGACCATCTTGATTTCAGCCTTCTTGCTGGATCCTAGGTCCTCATCTCTGGCTTGGAAAATGTGGACACTAAGTGTAATTCATACCCATTGTATTACAGAGCTATTCATCTTTGCCTCTGCAAGTCTTTCTCTAGCTTCCCTTTCATGTATTAATATCAGATCAATGTAATACTGAATTGTAGGAATCATAAATTAAAGAATTTATTTTTTAGTCTCAGCTCAGTTTGTTTGAAAGCCAGTCCCCCCTTCCACCATTCCTTACTCTAACCCACCACTTCCCTAGGGGCACATCTGTCATATTTTCTAGCCTCTCCCTTACTTATTGGAAAGTACATTGGAATTAAATATGTTTAGCGACGTGAACCCACATATTCAAACAATGTTAGTAATTCCTCCCTCCCTTCCCCTAAATAGTGGAGAGTACTTATATAAACTGTATATAAGGAAACCCTTCCCGTTGGCAATGCACAATTTTATAGTGATCCCTGCCATAGCCTAGTAATTCAGTGAGTATGTCTTACGAGTTCGGTTATTACTCATTCAACCAGTTGTAAGCAACATAAACTGAACCTAGACAACTTAAGAAAAAGGGCATTTACTGGAAGATGTTAGAAGCTTGGAAAATCAATAGGAAGGCTAGAGAACAAAGTAGGAACTAAAAGCTTCACATTTGAGATACAAGAAATAAAGGGAGAGTGTCAGAAGGATCTTCTCAGAGAAGCACCATTAGACTAAAGAGCCTCCCAAAGAGCCCAGCCTCTGTCCCTCAGCTAAAAATTAAAATTCCAGGGGCCCCTGGGTGGTTCAGTTGATGAAGCATCTGACTGGATTTTGGCTCAGGTCATGATCTCAGGGTCATGAGATCAAGCCCCATGTCAGGCTCCACACTGGGCATGGAGCCTGCTTGGGATTTTCTCTCTCTCTCTCTCTCTCTCTCTCTCTCACTCAAAAAAAAAAAAACCAAAAAAGCCAAATTCTAAGAAGGTCATTTGTTCAGCACTTGTGGAGAGAGCCCCTGATTAACAAGTCCACGAAATGCAATAAGGGAAAGGAAATATTAAAAGTTGAAGAAAATTCACTCTTCTTAAGTTCTTAGCACTCAAGCTGAAATACCAGCAGTTAGTTCGTAAACTGTAACAGTAGAATATTGGTCATGTTTCAAAAGGTCTGTCTTAGCATGACATGTACAGCAGTTGCTCAGCCCCATCTAGCAATCCTTCTCTGTTGCTAAACCAAACCAACACAGAAACCAACCTCAGAAAAGAGTGAATGACCTTAAGTCATAGGTTAATAAAGAAACAAGAAATTATATCTCAACTTAAAAATTAGTTGACTTAAAAATTTATTAAAGAAGATAAGAAAAACAACAATCTTGTTCCTCCAATGGTCATCGTCACCTGCCAAAAGTAATAGCGTATGTGGGTGTGTAAAGAGAGTGCCTAGTTTTAAGCACGGTGACTCAGATTTGTATGTACTACCTCATTTAACTATCACCAAACCCTGAGTGTTAATATTATTGTCACCCTAATACTATTGTCAACCGTCTGAGGGATCCCATAACTTGGCTAAATCTTCACAGCTGTAAGGCAATCTGAACGCGGAGTCGGCCGCACCCCTGGTCTAGGCTGACTAGACTCAATCACATGGACTGAGTTTTATAGGAGGCAGGAGGATAGTGTACTATAGAACCATGGGCATGAGTTGAAATCTCAGCTTTGCCACTTACTGGCTGAAGGCAAGAAATTTAAACCCCACTTAGCCTCAGTTTCCTCATCTGTGAGATGGGGAGAGTCACACCAGGGTCAGCATGAGTCGCTGCAAGGTCAGCCCATCCTTGCAAAGAGAAAAGGGGAAATGTATATAAACTGCTTAACCATGAGTGCTTATCACATATTACTTACTGAGTAACTGAAGGCTATTTTTAGTTATACGTCTGTGTTCCTTGGTAGACTAGTCCTTGAGGTTCCAGTGTTACTCTGGGTATTTCTATCCATAACACCTTTCTCAGTGACTGGCACATTAACAAGCCCACATAAATATTTGCTGACCAGAAAGTGTTTGTATTAGCACACACGCTGCCGAGTTGTACTCTAATATTAGAAAATAAGCTCTTCCTTATGTTAACGCTCCTCTCTACTCATTAAAAGAAATGATGCCTATTTTCCACCACCCCACTCCCTGGCCTCAGACTTCAACTCATGAGGTCAGGGATGGTACCTCTTCTGTTCTCTGTGGATCCTCGATGCTTAGCACAGAGCCCAGTATATAGTGGGAGGTTAACAAATACTTGTGAACTGAATTTTTAATAAACATTTGTGATGTATCTTTCAGTTTATCTCGCACTTTCATTTAAACATATTTCTCAGCAGAGCAAGTTCAGCATATCTCTTTGGCACCAGACTGCCTGGGTTCAAACTCCACCACCATCATTCACTAGCACCGTGGTCTTGGGTAATATACTTAAGTTTTTAATGCCTCCATTTTCTCACCTGTAAAATGAGACTAATAATAGTATTGGGGGGGGGAGGCGCCTGGGTGGCTCAGTTGTTTAAGCACCTGCCTTCTGCAGGTGATGATCCCAGGATCCTGGGATTGAGCTGGCACTGGCAGGGGGCGGGGAGATCTCTAGGAGGGGGTCTGCTTCTCCCTCTCCCTTTGCCCCTCCCTCCCGACTCATGTGTGTATGCTCTCTCTCTCCCTCTCAAACAAATAAAATCTTTAAAAAATAATAATAATAGTATTGGGTTGTGTGTATTAAAATGTTAATTTATATAAAGCTTGTAAAACAGTATGTGGGACATAATAGGTCTTTAAACTTCAGCAATGAGTAATTTTGTTTGTGGCTGTTTTCTTCCCATCACGCTGTCGGGAATAAATTGTTCCAACTGCCTAAATCATCCCTCCTTTCACGTAAGAAAATATGAAAAGTGGCATCTTTATCTCAAAATCCTAAAATCGATTTTCCGAAGAGCAAATCATAATCTCCAGAAACTGACTTCCAAAGCTATTTGTAAAAATAAATGTATGTAGAGAGACTCTTCTTAAAATAAAATAATCCTAAATGGCTCCAGATATTCTGTAGTTTAAAGCTCTTCCAGATCACTCGAGCTGGATCCTTGTCCCATAACATTTGGCGTTATTCTTTCCACAAACAAGAACAGCTATATTGACTTGAGGCGAAGCGTTCATTTGAGTAAAAACACAGGTTGGTGGAATCAGGTTGCGCTGTCCTCTGTTTCCACCACAACCCTCATTTGCTCTATTACAGCAAAGAGTATGTCAATCTCCCCATCACTTAGAGCACGAACCTGGTGATTAGGCCACACATTACTTGAAAATTCCAATCACTGTATTTAACCACGGATGCTTTTCCACACATTCGAGAGATGAGCAGGAAAAAAAATAAAGGCAAAGAGGCACCTGAGAATTTCATTTACCTTCAATACTGTAATGTTCCAAGCAAAGCTCTCAGTTGCCTTGTTGAGTTTTCTTCCTTTCAAGCCTTCTTTTGCCCCTAGATTATGAAGTTCCTCATGGAATTCCATCCCTTTGAAAAAAAGAACATATAAGAATTCTTACTGTAAATTTCAGAAAAATGGGCATCTTATAATGAAAAATTTCCCATTCCTTTCCTCTCATAGTTTTGAAAACCCTGAATTAAATGTTCCTTCCCATTCTGTTTGTCCCCACCAGTGGCTATCCTTAGGGGCAAACTAACAATAACCAATGCATTAGACCAAATTACATTTTAAACAGCCAGGAACCACCAGATAAAGACATAAGAAGGAGGTTAAGAACCAAATTCTTCTAGGAGATTACATGTGTCTTGTTTGTCTTCTACCTGGTTTTTTATATGAAATGGTGTAATGTGTGACAATGTGTGATGGCTAACCATATGTGATAGATGCACTTATTTTACTTTTCCTTATAAGCCACCCATATGGTTTGACAGTAGACCCTAGAGTCCATATGGATAACGATGTTAATCAATAAATGTTGAGTAAAAATAAAAAGATGTTTTATAAATAGCGTTTCTGGAAACAACTAAATACTGCAGATTTGGGAATGGCCTTAAAGTTATTTTTAGCTCAACCATTTCTCAAGCTTGACTACTATAAAAAATATCACCATCCTCAGAGTTGAGAATCACACTTTCTTCCGGACAGCTTACGCCATCTTTGGAAAGCTATGACTGATAGCAAGCCAAAGTCTCTCTCCCTGAAATCTTTACTCCTTGGTGCTAGCTAGACCCAGCCCAGCTAAGTCCAATCTCTTTTCCACCGTGCAACCCTTTAAATTTTTGAAGAAAGATACTCGATAAAATCCACTAGAGTCTTTTCTCCTCCAGATGAAACACTTTAGCCTGTTTCAGCTTTACTAACAATGTCTCTTCTTTAAAGATGACATCCAGGGAGAACCTCCACATTGTACAGCTTCCTGGAGTTGAGCTTGTAGGGACCTGCATCCAGGAATATCATACTCAAAGTGGGCTTGAAGCAGCCCACACAGGGTAGAGATTTACCACCACGCTCCTTGTTCTAGTTATTCTACTTTTCTAATGCAGCTAAAAACCACATTAACCTTTCCGGCGTTAACACCACAAATATAGCGTATGGTAAGAGCAGGATTGTGGGGTTGGGCTCACACTCTGGTTCTACTACTTACTAGCCACATAAGCATGAGTAAGGCCTTGAAATGCTCTGCAATCCAGTTTCCTCACTAGTGAAATGGAGATAACAAAAGAGCTTACCTCAAGGGATTGTGGTTGAAGATTAAATGAGTCAATACATACAAAGCTCTCAAAGTAGTGTCTGGCATATAAAAGCATCCTATAGGTACTGGTATTATTTTTGTGCTTTCTGTCAACAGAAACATTTAAGCCTGTGGACCAGTCAGGGAAAAGCACCATTTTTTAAAGTCTAGTCTGGGTTCAGAGGTCAGCTCTACCCTGTGCTAATATGGAATCTTGAGTGATTCACTCAATGTCTCAGAATCTCAGATGCCTCATCTATAAGCTGGATACAATGGTGATTACCTTGCAGAATTGTTAAAAGGACTAAGTAAAAGTGTGTGTGTGCACAGTATATCGTATGCAAATATATCAAGCAATTGTCATTATTGTCATCTTCCTCGTCATAATCATTGTGCATGGGCATCAAAGAAAACATAAATAAATCTAAGAAAGATAAGTGTACAGAGTGTGGATGGAAGTGAATATAGATAAAGGGAGGGTACCCTCACAGATATGTGACGCGTCCCATCCTTAAAGAAAGGACAAATCTAAAATAATGACTAATAAGTGAGGCAAAAGCCTAGGAGATTAATAGGATTATGGCTCAAATCATAAAAATGAGGTGGTTCTTAAGGGGCAATGTGTAGTAAAGGGTTTTGACAGACTCCCAAACCACAAAAGTAGATTCAGAACAGATCACCTCTCTAGATATCTTTAGACATTCCCCCTCTGTGTACATATACCAACCTACTGTCACCTCAATTTCTTCTGTGCTAAACAAAGACTTAGGTTTAACTCAAAAGAACAGTTAAACTATGGCACAAAATATTTCAATTTTAAGGGTAAAAACAGAAACTTTAAAAACTACTACAAATTATCATTAAGTTTCTAAACAAAATGGGGCAGAAGTAGGGGGATTACCTGCTTTCTGACACTGCACAATCTTTTCCTGGACTGTATCTGCCATTTCTATGAGAAACCGGCTCTCTTGAATCATCTGTCACAAAATAAACATAAAAAAGTGGTAGTTAGAAGTCCTTAAACCAGCCCATTGGAAGGACAACATACAGAGAGATACTGGCAATAGTGGGGAACCATGGCCTTGACCACAAGAGACAGAATATGGAAGGATAATGTCTGCTACAACCCCCATCCACTCTAGCTAGACTACGGCTAGAGTCACCTACTTCATAATTATTTCAGTCATGTAACATGCTTGGCACCCCATGGGTGACAAATAAACAATTGTTAAATAAATGTATACACATTCTTTAAGTCCCAGATCACATTCATGAACACCCCTTTCCCACCAAGTGACTGCAGCTTCGAGGCAAGTGGCACCAGAACCGCAGCAACGAGAATCAGAACAGAGAAGCACCTAGTAGTGAGCTGAAGGACAACCGAACACATCGATGGAGTGAGCAGCTTGGATTTGGGCGGCCCAAAGAGAGCAGAGGTCTGGTCCACCTTCTAAAGGGTTCCAGCTCCACTGGCAAGAATGAGAAATGGGTCAGGTTTCAGAGCCACCAGCTCAACAGAGGTTGTAGGCAATAACCCTGAAATGGTGGTTCCTGCCCTTTATCTTTGGGTAGGAAACAAAAATGTCCAAGAAATACTTAACATACTCAATGAAGTATGGGAAACAAGAAACTGTTGGAGAGATGGAGAAAAGAAAAACCTATACCTGAAGAAGAGGGAAGAAAACTGGTAAAGAAGTTGTGATCAGGGGATGGGGGCCCCCTGAAGAAGTGACTGAAGAAAGGCGTCCCTTAGACAAACCAACACTTCTTGGTATCTAGCAACTCTTCTGCTCCGGTAAGCGTCATCCCATTTCACCTGGCTAGTCTACACTTTGTCTGTCGGAATATTCCGAAGGGAATTCAAGGCAGAAGCCAAAGTGGACATAAAGATATTGGGTAAGACATTTTTCATAGTTAAATGCTGTTGAACAGATTGTAGTCTTCTACAATCACTGACAATATAAAGTGGTTTATGATTACATATTTTTAAATAGAAAAGAATATCGAATCATGTATTTTTAACGCCTAACAACTCTATAGGAGTAAAATCATACAATTCATTCATTTAATAATTATCTACTGAGCAGACACTATGTGTAAGCACTGTGGTAAGTATAAAGGGTGTGAGGCATTAAGGGGAAAAAACAGACATATTTCTATCTCCATGGAACTCAGAGTCTAGCAGGGAAGTCTGCTCGAATGGATGAATGAAATATGATAATTAATTCAACCAAACAAAATTGAGTTACTCATATTTTCTGCCTAAAGTGGCAGTTTAAAGTAAGTTATTTGGAGGGTCAAATTGACCATCAAAACCACAAAAGTAGATACCCATGAAGGGCTAGACTGAGTCACACATTTTAACTGCATTAACACTTTCAACTCCCAAGAGGAAGTGGAAGGTTAGTGAGTAACAATTTACTAAATCCCTAACAGTAGCCTGAACTACTGCAGCTTCCAAGTGAATAAAATTTACAAGCAGAGAAAGATTTAATATGAGGGCCATCTGATTTAGTCTTTTCTAAGCTTAGAATCCATGCATGTAACATCAATTGAGTTTTATTATACTTTCAAAAGTTATCATATGTTGCAATAGCTAAGTAGTAGACAAGATGTTTTTACGAAACTCAAGCAAGGGAGACATTTATAAATAATGGACACATTTAAAAAAAAAAAAAAAAAAAATAATGGACACATTTTGTGACTTTACCATAAGCAAAAAAGGTAATATAATATACATTTTTATAATCATTTAATTTTAAGACCAAAAGAATCTTAGGTATCACGACCACCCCCTTCATTTTGGAAGGAAGGAGGGGAGGAAGGAAAGGAGGGAGATGTGAAGTGAAGTGAAATCTTACAGGAATTAAGAATCTTGTCTAAAAAATAGAACTAATTAATGATGGTGCTGGAATTAAACCCCCAGTTACCTGGTATCCACTTACTTTCATGAAAAAATAGCACCCCTCTGATTTTGTCTGGGCTGGCCATATTCCTTGAGAGAATGCATGCCTTCACATACATGCTATCTTTTGAGCCTGAAATACGGCATTTTCAAAGTCACCTGGCCCAGCCTGTCAGGAAAAACATGAGGGCATGCCCATAATCAATCCATTTCAACAAGATTTAAATTTATCCTTTTTAAGAAAAACTCAAAAAAGTAATAGGATTGATAATTTCCTTTGATGATATCTTGACTGACATCTTAACTCTCATTTCTCTTGGTTTTGCTTTCAGCAGAGAACATATTCTTTGATTTAAAGAAAAAAAAAACCTCTTTATTGATTTGTGGCCAGTTTTCTTTGCAGTATATTACTAAATATCTCCTCAGTGTTTATCATAAAAGGAATATACTTCCTTCATCCAAAAACACCATACCCTCTTTCTAATAACCTTGAAAGGAAGTGTCATCTTTGCTGTGGCTACCTCTTCTACCTAGACGTTCAATTCCACCTCCACTACTTCCCTCAGGAATCCATTCCTAATGACCCCTTCTTTTTTAATCCAAAATCTCTACCTCTCTCCTGACTTTTTCCCTTCTCCCTACGCTTCTTATTTTAAAGTAAGCAAACAAAAACAATAACAAAATATTCTACTGGCCACTAATCCTCCTTTAAAAAATTAGCCCACACTCATTGCTTTGACTCAAGCAAGACTCAATCAAGAAACTCAAGTTTAACCTTGGCCTCATCAACTACACCCTGGTCCATCCTCTGTCCTCATTCACTCCCAACTCAGCAGCTGACACTTCTGATCATTCCTCCTTCTTGATTTCTTGGGCACGTTTCTTTTTCAGCTTCACTCTTTCTCTGACTCCTGTACTACCTCTTTCTCCTTTTTAATATCTATACGTGTAGGAATCTTTTGAGCTGCCTGGCCTCAGCTCTCCATTCTTTCCTTTCACTATTCTCTCCTCATAGTAATTTCATTCATTCCTAGAGCCATGAAATATTATTCTCATGCCGATCATTTCAAAGCCGGTGTCCCCAGCACTGCCCTCTCTTCTAAATTCCAGATTCGTACTTTCAATGGACTACAACAGCAGTTTCCGAAGTAGGGAGGCACATGCACTCTGGGGCAGGGAGCACAAGGTAATACTTCGAGGTGTGAGAAGAAACAATAAGGACTTTTATTCAGGTTTATTTTATCTATAAAACTAGAAAAGAAATAAAGCTTTGCAGATTGGCCCTGCCCCCCCTGCCAAGTCAAGATCAGATGTCTCTACTGTGGTCAGTGAGGAAAGACGAGGAAGAAGGGGATTCCACATGGAAGAGGGGTTAACCGCGGCCTCATTTATTGGTTTCTTCCAGAATATTACAACTTACATATGCCTGTAAAGTAGTAGAGCAATACTATTTATAGTGTCTTGTCCTAAATAAACTACACCTTCCCAGCATGGATTCCTAAGATGCAGATCACCCAAGCACAAGCAAAAACGTGAAGACAGCAGAGCCACACCTTGTTCCACTCACAATGTGATTTCTTTCTCAGCAACATAGACAAGTGAAAACAGTGACAGTGGGATCAGATCAACGTATCCAATTACATTAGAAGAACAAAAATTTTTATTTCTATTATTTGTAAGTAAAACTTTTAAAATCCAATATTAATTTCTATTCCTCATTTGGTTTTTGCTGTATACGTTGTTATGTTATTAAGTTTATATCATTGATGAATGAACACATTGTCAAATTTTTACTGAGGAGTTGCCTATACTGGGTCCTCTCTCTTCACCCCTCCAGATCCACTCTCTGCCATGCTCCGTGCTGGGGAGTTTGGTCTCTGCAGGTAACATCAAGCAGGCTCCCTTGCCTGCGACTTCTGTTGGGATGGCCAAGGGGACCCATCAGCAAGGGATCATGGGCAGGAGGCAGGAAGAGAGAAGGCTTAGGGTAGTTACTCCCTTGACCATTCCCTTCCTGTTGGACTGTGGCTCCATAGCTTCCTCTCTACAAGACTACAGCTCCTGTCGAGTGGCCCCTCTCTGCTGGGTGCAGATACAGCTGTGTGCCCGAATGGCTCCCTCCCCTTCTCCTTTAGGCCTGGGAGTAATGACAGCTTTGCGCTGTTGCTATTGCTGGGGTGCTCACCATCCACTGTTGCTTCTCTACTGCTTACCCTTACTTTTATAACCAAACCCCTCATTTACTCCTTTAATCATCCCTTTGTTATCTGCAGAGAACAAATGAGGTAGAGATGCTTAGACTATCAGATACCTGTGCCTGTCATTTCCAGCATTCTCTGCTCATCCAGACATCCAGGTTCAGATTTCCAATATTCTCTTTGCCTCACTGCATCCAGAAGATAAGCTCCTACACTTTGTCAGTCACCAAGATTTGCCTAACCTGCCACTTTTATCCCTTTGTTTCCTTCTTTAATCACAACACTCCTGATGTAAGTCCACTCTCTGGACCATCTTTCAAATTCTAGTTGCATCTCAATGTCATCATTAAAAATATGCTCTTCTCCATCTCATTCACCGATTCCCACCCCAACTCTAGCCAAAAAAAAAAAAAAAAAAAAATCTCCTATTTTCTTCAAATGCTCACAAAGCTCTCTTGAAGGCACTCAAAGATGGCTTTGAATCCCTGCTCAGCTACCGGCAGGTACTGGTTCTTCCCACCGTACTCCTTCTCAATACCACTTTCAGAATCATCTTCCAAAAACATAGCACTAGTTACTTCCTGGTTTTATCATTTTCTCCTTTGCCTATTGAATGAAGTAAAACAATTTTTAACCCAGAATTCAAGTCTTCCCATTTGCCTCAGCTGCCTTTCCCCTCATGGCTTCCTAATCCTCCTAGATCCCTATATGAGTCACACTTCTCCAAACACACACCCTACTTGTTCCTCCTTCTACAGAATTCTTACTATTAGATAAGTCTTCTTAAGTCATCTGCCCTGGTCAAAATCTTACCAGCTTCCAAGCTCATTTCAGTGCCCCCTTCCACTGCTGTCCTGATTTCCCTATCCCTCTCCCTCTCACCTCCATATTCCAACATTCTGTTTTTTAGTCTGTTTATAAAATTTCTTATTTTCTACTTCCAATTGCAATTATTTACTTACACTATCTCCCACCCTTCATTTCCCCGGTAAATTGTAATTCCAGTTTATCAGGGACTTATTTACCTTTACAGTCACATATTCATCAATTCATTTATATAATCGCTTTTTCCCTTTTTACTGTGTGATATTTATTTCTTCTACATATCAATTACCCACAATATAGTATTTTATTTACTATTAATCATTTTTCAAACCTATACATGCCCTTTGGAACTCTTTTTTTTTTTTTTTTTTTTAAGATTTCTTTCTTTGAGAGAGAGTTGGAGGGAAGAGGCAGAGGGAGAGGGACAGAGTCTTTGAGCAGACCTCATGCTAAGCATGGAGCCCGAGAGTCGGACACTTAACTGACTATGCCACCCAGGCATCCCTGTCTTTTGGAACTCTTTTTTTTTTTTTTTTTTTTTTTTTTTTTTTTAAAGGATTTTATTTATTTATTTGACAGAGAGAGATCACAAGTAGGCAGAGAGGCAGGCAGAGAGAGAGGAGGAAGCACGCTCCATGCCGAGCAGAGAGCCCGATGCGGGACTCGATCCCAGGACCCCGGGATCATGACCTGAGCCGAAGGCAGAGGCTTTAACCCACTGAGCCACCCAGGCGCCCCTCTTTTGGAACTCTTATTTCTTTTTTTATCTCTAGTCTTTTTTCTAGACTTCTCCATTTTTCTATAATCTTGCATGAGTTCACTTTCAAATAAACACAAAGCTTTTAAGAGGATTATACCTATAGTAAGTGTATTACTCGAGTATTAGAAAATACAATGAATTTTTAAACTTTATTACTAGGGCACCTGGTTGCCTCAGTCAGTTGAGCATCTGACTCTTGGTTTTGGTTCAAGTCATGATCTCAGAGTAAAGGGATGGGGCCCAGGCTGAGTTCTGTGCTCAACAAGGAGTGTGCTTGAGTTTCTCTCCTTCTTCCTCTCCTCACTGCTTGCTGTCTCTGTCTCTCTCTTTCAAATAAATCTTTAAAACAAATAAATAAACTTTATTACTTATTTAAGGTAAATTAAATCCAGAACCAAAACATTCAACAAATCCCACGATTCAAGTTCTCTTCAAAATCCCCCAAGTAAATATTTGTTAACCTCATAGTAAGAAGCTTGCTTTTCCCCTTGTCTAAGAGATCACTTTGTAAAGAGCTAGTCAAGTATGATTTAATTTTCAGCATAGAAGAGCATCCCTGTGAGATTACTTAGAGGATAACCTGAAATCCTTTAGTAATAAGATTCATAAGTATTACTCTAAAATACTCATCATTAACTTAAAGTCACTGCTCAAATGGACTTTTCTCATGAGAGCTTTTGATCTTCTTCTCTATGGTAACAGCTTCCATTGCACTTAGAAAAAAATAATTTTATTCTATTTCTGCAACTTTCAATTATTAGTAGTTGTAGAGAAGTCAAGATGGATAGCTAAAATACACCAATAATTCCTAATCACATTTAAATCAATTTCAACCTCTCCGCCTGGCTTATCTAAGTTGTAAAGAAGGAAAAACAATTGATTTGAGTTTAATCTTCTTCCTAGGTCTCTACAGATCCTGCCATAAATGAAATATAAAGTGCTAAAGCCAAGGAGAGAAGGTGAGAAGCAGGTCCTCATATAATCCCGCAGCTGAGTAATTAGTGCATTTAGCGAGTGAAGGCTGGGTTGACTCCATAGAATCTGGGAGTGTCCTGGATTTACATATCTGACATCCCAGCCTTAGCTCCCAGTTGCCTTTGCTTGTTGTGGTAATACAAAGAGCTTTTGTTTGGTTCTGTCAGATGAATATCTCCTAATGGATCTTATTTCCTGACTAAGGCTTTGAATCTAAAAGAATTAGGGGACTAGGGCCCCCGGTGGCTCAGTGGGTTAAGCCTCTGCCTTTGGCTCCAGGTCACGATCTGAGGGTCCTGGGATCAAGCCCCACATCCAGCTCTCTGCTCAGCAGAGTGCCTGCTTTCCCCTCTCCCTGCCCACTTGTGAACTCTCTCTCTCCCTCTCTGTCAAATAAATAAAAAATAAAAGAATAGCGGACTTACTCGGACAAAGATTAGCATTACTTTAAGCATTAGATGTGTCCTGAACAGGGTGTGTAAAGTTATCAGTTAAGATCAAAATCATTTATTTAAAACAAAAATTTTACTGAAGGGGGAAGTAATGCTTTTACTCAGAGATGGATTAAAGTGTCCAACCTGTGTGAATAAACTGTCCTCCCAGCTCTTCTCAATAGGGAATTTAACTAATTGCCTAGGGTCATTGCAGAGTCAATGGAACTGAAAAGATGAACTTCAGTCATACCATGACTCATAAATCTTCCATAGATTCCAAATTTCTCCTGATTATATCCAAATTCCTAGAACCACAGAACTTTATATTTAGAAACACCATAAGGACCGCCTATCAGAAAAAAGTGAGCCCCAGATGGACTTTCCTGAAACTTTTAACTTACATGTTAAATGGCCATTTCACGGGTCAGTGATATAGTTTAGACTAGAACTCAGGCTCTTGAAGAAAAGATCTAAGCTTTATGAACTGTGATACCGAAATCATCTTAAAATATAGAATTTCCATTGCAAGTAAAGGTCAGTGACAAACATTAATATAGTAAAATTTGCCAAGTAAAGGATCATAAAAATATATTTTGCCCTGGCTCCTTCTCCTTCTAAGTCTAATTTGCAAAAGGCACCAACCACACAGTCTTCCTACCAAGCCTAGAACGAACATACTCAGAGACCTCCACTGCTCTTTCAGGAAGGAGTTATCTAATTTGGAAAGTTAATTACTTAAGAATATACCCATCTGCTCTAGACCTATTTTGTTCTCTCCTCTTCCTTCTAAGCAAAACACTGGGTTTTAGTTTTAATTCTGTAGATAATTTAAAATAAGACCTAAATTTGTTCAAACTCAATACCTTTTAAAAATCTGATTGCTGTTACATATATATTTGCCAACTGGAATGAAGATAGTTTCCTTTAATTTTTAACATCCTTAAAATTTTTAAATCAGACGAACTATTAATAAATTGGCATCTTTTGCTTTTAAGCAAAGTCAATCCTATGGAGACTGTTACTTTTTGGTGAAACAGGTAGACACACAAGGCCAGAACATTTGCAAGCTCACGGGAAGTCCACGGCATTTGATGGATGCAACAAAGTATTCTCTGTCCTGGGAATAGCGCTGAGTCACATTTCCAAGCCTGAGTTAAGATGGCATAGGACAAGAGAGCTCACACAGAGCAGGCCAAAGGACATTTGTCTCCACATCCATGATATTGACGGGATTTACTTCAGGGAGCTGCTTTCTGGATAAAGGGATTATCTCACCTTTTCTTCAGCTGTTCTCTTCCCAAGATAGAGTGTTCAGCTATATCTTGAATAATCACTGGAAATGACTCCTTTTACCCCACTCTGATTAACATTAAGTTCATTCATAAAATTATCAGGTTACAAACCATCATGAACCATCTCTAGAATTTTCACTTGAGCATTCAGAAATGCAAAGCAAAATTTGAAGACACAAGAGCAATATTTCACAGAGAAATTCACAGCCTATGATGCAGCCAGCTTGCTGATGCACCTCTGCTGTCCAGTGTTCTTAGGACCCTGGTACCAAGTGGCAATCCTATCAACCTTTGAGATGCTGACAATTTCCCCAATACACAAAAAATGTACCAGAAGACATTGACACACCCACAGTTAGAGGAAGTTTCAATGCACTAAGCATATGATATCTTGTTTATCAATAACCAGCTCTATTTTGCACCTGCCAGCAGGCGGTTCTTTTTCTGCATTCCATTACTATACAAGCCAACATACTTTCTGAAGTGCGGACTAATACAGAGTTCCACACAAACTTCACAATGAAAGTGATGGAAGGAGAGTATCTATGATTTACTAATGTCAATTTAAATTGATTTCAATAAGCAAAACTGCATGGGGAAGCTGGAGATATGCCACATCTTTTCCGTATCCCGAGCTTCAATATATCTTTGTAATAACACTGACAGAAGAGAATGTATTTAGTCCAACCCATCATGCATGGATTAACTGGTACCTACCAATGTACCGATTCCGTTGCAAGACTAATTAAAGATAGCGATTAGTTATTTTCACTAGAATCCTGGTCATGCTAACATAATCAACTACTCTCCAAATCATACCCCAACTGACTTAGTAAAAGATTAAATAACCCTTGACCCATGTTCTCTAGATTGCTTTGATTTCTCTTTTATCTCCAGAAAATCTGTTGCTCTTACCATAGTAAAGTTTTAACTTTTATGTTAATGTTAAATAATTCAGCACAGAAGTCACCTTCAGAGAACACTTTGTGTTTATTTTTACAGTTACAATCTCCTGTAACTACTCCACCTCTGAATGTTGTATTCAGAACACTAATTACCCCAAAGTTTTCACATTAATTTAAAACACTGAAAGAGCCCAAATATGTAAAGCAATTACTTCTTGATGATGCCTGAAAAAGTAGACAGGTAAGAACATTAGAAAAGTAAAATTCAGCTATCTAAAGAAAAAAGTTATATAAAGGTTAGACAGTATTTTTCTTTTAAAATTAGTTGTAAATCGGGGCACCTGGGTGGCTCAGTGGGTTTAAGCCTCTGCCTTCGGCTCAGGTCATGATCCCAGGGTCCTGGGATCGAGCCCCACATCGGGCTCTCTGCTCAGCGGGGAGCCTGCTTCCCTTCCTCTCTCTCTCTCTCTGCCTGCCTCTCTGCCTACTTGTGATCTCTGTCTGTCAAATAAATAAATAAATAAAATCTTAAAAAAAAAATTAGTTGTAAATAGGGACTTCTCACTTGCATCTGCTACTCCTCATGAAGGATCTGTCATAACCTAAGAATGTGCAAATGAGCTGCCCAAGAGTAACAAGGACCATAGTTCCTTGAATCACACACTTAGTGCATTGGAGCAGACATTGGACAAAAATGCCAGAAGGTCCTGAACGACCTTTGTGGGTCCCCTTTACAGAGCGGGGAGGTAAGTGAAAATAAGAACATTCAAGAGAAAATTAAAAAAAAATTCTTTGTAAATCAACTCCGCTGAGCACGGAGTGGAATTTGGGGAGTGGTCTATTACAAGTCACTGCAAAAAGCGCATCATAGTATTCAAAGTCCCCAGACTCCATCCTGCTCTGGACATAAAATATCTGCTCCACTGTCTGGACCTTGTATGTCTCTGTTCCTGCCCTTTTTTTTTTTTTTTTTTAAGATTTTATTTATTCATTTGCAAGAGAGAGAAAGAGAAACAGAGAGAGCACAATCAGGGGGAGAAGCAGAGGGAGAGGGAGAAGCAGACTCCCCACTGAGTTGGGAGCCCAGCATGGGGCTCTATCCCCAGGACCTAGAGATCATGACCTGAGCTAAAGGCAGATGCTTAACCATCTGAGCCACCCACGCGCACCTGTTCCTGCCCTTTTTAGGTGTAAGTCCTGCCTTCCTACCAGGACTTCCTGTTCCTAAAGGATAGAAATTTTAATTCAGACCATTTCGTCCCTCTAGCAACTTGTACAGTAACAGGTATCTGAAATATGTTTGTTGAGTTGACTAATCAAAAGCCTAATGACATATACAAAGTGATACGTTAGAAGAAAAAGTGTTGTTTCACGATCAGAAAATATACATGTTCTCATTTCATTTTATTTATATTTGTCTTGAGTCAAAGAGCTGTCAGGTTTACATATGGCTATCTGTGCTGATACCTGTCTCTGTTCATCTCTGTATTGCACAAAATCTACTAAAGTTCTTTATATTTTATATGTATTAAATGTTATGAATAAGCTCAATAAATGAATCTTTTTTTAATGTTAGTTTTGTGAGAAATTAGGATAAAGATCTGGACTTAGATTAATGGAGAGGGAATTAAGGCTAGGAAGGCATTCTAGGTGATATAGAATGGAAACACAAAGGAAGGAAAATGAAAAGGAGATGGAAAAGACAGCAGCTTGAGTAAAGGAGAGGGTTCCCACAGAAAGAAATGGGAAGTGAGATTGGAAAACAGCCAGCACTGGAGGGTGAAGACAAGTCTAGGTAAAAAAAATCAAAGAATCTGAGGATGATTATTCCAATTGTTGAAAGAGGGAAAGGTAGAGACTAAACGAAGACAAGTCAGTCTATTGAAAACCTCAAGCAGGAGGAGAAGAAAGTCTGGTAAGAACCTTAGCTAAGACAATGTAAGAAAATGGGTACAAAAAAGAAGGAAGGAAGGAAGGGAGGAAGGAGTGAAGGAAGGAAGGAAGAAAGGGAGAAAGAAAGAAAAGGAAAAGAGAGGGAGGGAGGGAGGGAGGAAGGAAAGAGGAAAGAAAGAAAAAGGAAATGGATACCTATGAGAAAAAACATGAGGAAAGAAACAATGGATCTCATTAATATTGAATTGTATATTAAAACACTGCATTGGCAACCTTAAAAGACTGGGCAGGGAGTGACTCTATGACTACATTGCCTAGTTCGGTGGATATTTTCTTAGAGAAAGTGAAAAGCCAGAGTGGGGAAGGGAAGCTTGTTCTTCCAAAGACCTGAGGGAAAAAAATCACAATACAATAAAGGGACAAGTCTCTTAGAAATGGTACCCTGGTTTTCAATGAAATTCTTAATACAGTTTCTGAAAACCCATCTGAAAGGCCACAGAGAGGCACTGAAAGAGTAGTACAGCAAGTCTAAGGCCAATGGCCCTCCGCGGTGTGTCTTTGGTCCGGGAAGGAGGCATCAATTCTACCTTCAGCTTTTAGACCCTGTTCTACTTCCTTCAGTTACTGATTAATAACGTTCCCAGTTTGCTTTAGTGCTTTTCAGAAGCTGTCACATCTCACCTCGGCTGTATCTGATATCAGGAAAGTCACCTCTGCTTCTGCTGCCCCGAATATCAAACAGGCATTTACACAGCTGCATCCGTATTCGGAGTCATAAGGGAGATCGTAGTTCTCAGGACAAATTGTAATTCTTCAAGCAACCCCACTCTTACCTAACCCAGACTCAGGGAACACTCTGTCATTAAGATCTCTTCCTTTTCCCAGGTAAAAATCCCAGGTAGGACAGGATCTGTTAAATTCACTCAAAGCTACAAATTACTGATAATCCAATGTGTTATTATTCACAGAGATTTCTTTTTTTTTTTTTTTTGCATTTTAAATGAGATTAAAAAGTCTTCAACCGAAGGAATTGGTTGTAATTTTGAAGTTCCAAGTACCAGTGAGCAGATAGAAAATGCATGTTTTAATAAGATATGGAATAGGGGAAGCTGTCTTCTGAAATTATGCCATGTAAATAAGCCCACTCTACTATGGATATATTTGGTGTTTGATTTCTTGATGTCAACACAGATACTATAGTAGAATTACTAAAATGACCTTTAAGACTAAATTTTTAAGACCCTCAAGAGGATATATTTCCACATATTACCAGTGTTTGGTAAGGAAGAGAACCATCTCATGTCATTAGGGAAAAGCTAAATTTAGCAAAAATCTGTGCAGATGAACTCAGGGTCAATGTTTTCTAAAATATTTTCACTTCATTTCCTGTTGATAAGTAGTATTGTTGCATACACTCAGGTTGGTTTTCAGTAAATGGAGGTTACTAGTTGCCTGATTTGTTTCTTTTGAGGCTGAAATAAGCCAAATTTTTATCTGTCTGGAAATTAGTTCAGGTCTTTTTTTATTCTAAATGTATTGTACTTTTTTTAGTGGTTACATCTTTTCCTCTTAGTTGGCATCTATACAGTTCATTACCATTTTTGAGGAATCCAAATATTTAGGTGATTTGAGTTGAACATTCAAACTGTTCATTTTGGGGTACCTGCCCCCTTACCACCACCGCCACCACCCTGGATTTGTTTTCTCCCTTAGTCATCCAAATATTTTTATTATTATTAACAGTCTGTGAGGAATTGTTTTAGACTTTATTTTTATGAGAAGTTTTAGGTTTACATAAAAACTGAGCTGAAAGTACAGAGAAGTCCCATAAACCCTCCAAGCCCATCCCCAGTTTTCCGACTATGAACATCTTTCTTTAGCATGGTATATTTATTACAACTGTTGAGCCAATATTGATAGAGTGTCATTAGCTAAAACCCAGAGTTTACACTAGGATTAATTCTTTGTATTATACATTCTATGGGCTTTAACAAATGCATAATGATATGTATCCACTATTACAGCATCATATAGAATAGTTTCAGTGTCCTAAAAATCCTCCGTGCTCCACCTATCCATCCCTCCCTCCCTCACCCCCTCCTGCCCCTTCCCCTGGCCCCTTGATCTTTTTACTATTCCATAGTTTTGTCTCAGTCTATGGGTTTTCTAACTGTATGTTTAAGACAGGGAACAATTTGGTTAGTGTGTGTCACAGAGGTAAAACATACAAGATTGAAAGATTTACCATAAACACATCAACTATGGCATCAAAACTACATTATTTCACCAACAATAAATACTTCTATTTACTTTTTATTCAACTAACATTAAAGGTAACATAGTACATGCCAGCACTGTTTTAGATGCGAGAGGTAAGAGTAATAAGCAAGACAGACAGGGTCTGTGCCCTCATGGAGTATACATTTAAACTGAAGGGTGAAGGAGGACAGCAATTAAACAAAAAGTCAAGCAAAATGTTTTTCAACCCTGCTAAGTAGGATGATGGAAATAAAACAAGGTTATATGATAGAGTGACAGGAGGGGAGAGTGGTAAGGGAAGATATCTCTGAGGATATGATATTTGAGCTAAGAATTAAGAGATAAGAAGCAACTATCTATGCAACAGAACATTTCAGGCAGAGGGAACCACAAATAAAATAATCTAGAGATGGGAACAAACTTGGAAGGAAGGAAGGAAGAAAGAAAGAAAGGAAGGAAGGAAGGAAAGAGGAAGGAAGAAAGAAAGGGAAGGAGGGAGGGTGGGTAGAAGGAAGGAAAGGAAAGGAAGAGGGAAAGAGAGAAAGAAAGGAAGAAAAAAAGAAAGGCCGTGTGGCCGGTTGGGGGCAGGCAGGTAGTGAACAGGAGAGTGTGAGGGTGAGGTTGGGAGAGGCAGGAGACCTTGGAAGAGGGGACTGAGATAGTTATGCGGGGCCAGATCATAACTTCACAGTAAGGAGATTCCATTTTATTTTAATGGGAAACCACTGTAGGATTTTAAGCAGGAAAGTGACAAGATCCCATTTTTGTTTTTTAAAATGACTACTTGATGGGCACCTGGGTGGCTCAGTGGGTTAACCCTCTGCCTTCAGCCCAGGTCATGATCCCAGGGTCCTGAGATGGAGCCTTGCATTGGGCTCCCTGCTCAGCGGGGAGCCAGCTTCTCTCTCCTCCCTGCTCATGTTCTCTCTTGCTATCTCTGTCTCTCTTAAATAAATCAAATCAAAACCACATTGAGATACCACCTTACACCAGTTAGAATGGCCAAAATTAGCAAGACAGGAAACAACGTGTGTTGGAGAGGATGTGGAGAAAGGGGAACCCTCTTACACTGTTGGTGGGAATGCAAACTGGTGCAGCCACTTTGGAGAACAGTGTGGAGATTCCTCAGGAAATTAAAAATAGAGCTTCCCTATGACCCTGCAATTGCACTGCTGGGTATTTACCCCAAAGATACAGATGTAGTGAAAAGAAGGGCCATCTGTACCCCAATGTTTATAGCAGCAATGGCCACGGTCGCCAAACTGTGGAAAGAACCAAGATGCCCTTCAACGGATGAATGGATAAGGAAGATGTGGTCCATATACACTATGGAGTATTATGCCTCCATCAGAAAGGACGAATACCCAACTTTTGTAGCAACATGGACAGGACTGGAAGAGATTATGCTGAGTGAAATAAGTCAAACAGAGAAAGTCAAGTATCATATGGTTTCACTTATTGGTGGAGCATATCAAATAATATAGAGGACAAGGGTAGATGGAGAGGAGAAGGGAGTTGAGGGAAATTGGAAGGGGAGGTGAACCATGAGAGACTATGGACTCTGAAAAACAACCTGAGGGTTTTGAAGGGGCGGGGTGGGAGGGTGGGGGAACCAGGTGGTGGGTATTAGGGAGGGCACAGATTGCATGGAGCACTGGGTGTGGTGAAAAAACAATGAATACTGTTACGCTGAAAATAAATAAAAAATTAAAAAAAAAAAATAAAAAAAAAAAAAATAAATAAATAAATAAATAAATAAATAAACAGACAAGCAAATAAACAAATAAAATCTTTTAAAATAAATAAATAAAATAAAATGATTACTCGATCTACAGAATATTTTAGAAGTCTTCTTTAAAATAAATAATAACACTGATATATCAAGAGCATTGAAGATGCCGACCAATACAGTGCAAATCCTCGAAAGTAAAAATGGTATTTTTACATTCAAGACCAATATCGTTACTTGTATAAGTTCCCATCCACGTTCCCCCCGAAAGAAATAACCGAACAGAGCCATCAGAAGAGCTTCCAGTCACTTGCTGGGTCTGCCAAGTTGACCATTTGGCATAGGGATATTTATATTCAGTTCCCTCCCAATATGAAAAACCATTTCCATAGGGAACGATAAATGAAGATATCATTTTAAGTATTTCTGCTTTCTACTGTAGCTCTTACCGAAGGTTTGGAAAGCCATGCTATGTCTGTAATTACAAACTGCATTTTAAAAATACAAATGAGAAAAGGCTGATGTCCAGATTTAGCTCCAGCAGATAGAACTGAAAAAACAAAACAGCATTGGACACTCGGGGATGTGAAATGGAAATTGGCCAAACATAGTCCAGGTGCTTTTCTGCTTATTCCAAGCCCAGCTCCAGGGGACCAGCCTCCCCTCCCAAGGAATGATTTTTCTTTCTTAGCTTCACAGAGAATTGGAGGAATAAGTGATTTCAACTGTCTGTCTCTATGGCAACTCGTACCCTAATTTCACCTCTTAGATGGCAATTATACCTACTCACTGAATAGCTTTCAGTCCCTACTTTTATGATGAAAAGATTTATTTCATGAAAAATGAGATGTAGGTAATGGGTGAAGTTTCCCCCAGCAACCACGGAGTACAGTTTATAAGCGGTGTGATCATTCAGAAGCAGAATGCATTCTATGGGTTTTTGTTTTTGTTTTTTTCTTTTTCAGTTGTAGGATGTTTATCCCAAATGTCTTTCCTCTAGTTATTTTTTTAAGGATAAAATATTATTCTTTACTTTCTTAATATTTTTTTTTGTTCAACTAAGGAAATTAGTTGGGTTCATTGTAAAGAGTTTTGCAAATATAGAATAAAAAGTAGAAAAGCATAAACAAGAAAATAAAGCTCATTCTCCTTACTTAAAAATAATCACTCTAAATATTCTGTTAACATTTTAGATGTGCGATGTGTATACATATAAATACAATTTAAATCCTATAGTGTGTAATTTTTTTGTAGCTGGACTTTTTCACAAAATATGTTATGAGAAGTTTTCCATACCCTTAAATATTCTTTGAATGCATGATTTAGTGGCTTCGAAAGAGTCCATAATATTGGTTTACTGTATTTTATTTAACTAATGGCTCTATGTTGATATTATTAAACATAAATGTATTATGTATTATTACCTTAGAATAAATCCCAGAAAACAAATGCATAAATCAAACGGGATAAACATTTTAAATTATATTGTCAAATTTATCTCCCCCCAAATTATACCAGTTTATTTTCCTAGTAGAGGTAAATGGATGAAAGTATCCATTACCTTAAATTCTCTTTCAGAGATAATATTTTTTAGTCCTAATGAGAGAGGGAATATTTCACTATATTTCTTCAATATTTTTAATTTAAAACTTATTTTAAGGTTAATTATGTTTTTAGATTTTCTTTTTTTTTTTTTTTTTAGGGGTGGAAGAGATACATGAATTTCTTGTTCACCTCTGAAGCAAAGAATATTTGTTATCCCCTAATAACTCTCCTCTATTTCTTAGTAACAGAAGAGATAACTTTTAGCTGGACACATAGACCCTTGAAATAAAGACATTTTCCATTCTCCCTTGTAGCTAAGTATAACTATGCATTAATTCTAGGCTGATGAAATATAAGCAAAAATGATCGATGCTATTTCAGAGAAATGTCCTTAAAAGCAAAAAATATGCCCTCTATTTCCTCTTCATCATTCTTCATGGTTAGAATGCAGATGTTATGGTTGGAGTTTCAACAGCCATTTTGGACTACAAGGATACGGGTCTCACTATAGGGATGGTAGAGCAGAAAGCTAGAGGGAGCCTAGGTTCCTAAGAACTTTACAGAAGTTCCATCCTAGAAGGCTGGTCTCCAGGTTTTTATTTGAAAGACTAAAACTGCATTTTTAGGCCATGATTGTGTAGCACTCTTTTATCAAGCTGTACTTAACACCTTACTGATGTAAGATATTTTTCTCCATATTTTTTTTCTTACTGATTTTTTTTTCTTCAGAGATTTATTTATTTTAGAGAGAAAGAGTGAGCAAGCAGGGGGAGGTGCAGAGGGAAAAAGAGAAGCCTGAAGTAGACTCCCCTCTGAGCTCCAACCCGAGACCCCGAGATCATGACCTGAGCCACAATCAGGAGTCATCTGCTTAACAGACGGAGCCACTCAGGTGCCCCTTCTTACCAATTTTTGAGTGGCATTTTCTATTTTAAGGATAGGTACACTTTATCTGGCATATATGTTACAAATTTTTCCAGATTTTCATTTGTTCCTTATTTTTTTATGGAATTAGGAGATGCAAAAATATAATTATTTTTAAATTTAATTACTGGGGCACCTAGGTGGCTCAGTGGGTTAAAGTCTCTGCCTTCGGCTCAGGTCATGATCCCAGGGTCCTGGGATTGAGCCCCACATCAGGCTCTCTGCTCAGCAGGGAGCCTGCTTCCTCCTCTATCTCTGCCTGCCTCTCTGCCTACTTGTGATCTCTGTCAAATAAATAAATAAAATCTTTTTAAAATTTTAATTTTAAATTTAATTACCATGTAAATCACATTATATATTTAAAAAATCTAACAGTATTAGCTTAGAAATATGAATTCCAGGGGCGCCTGGGTGGCTCAGTCAGTTAAGGGTCTGCCTTCCGCTCAGGTCATGATAGTCGAGGTCCTGGGATCGAGCCCCTGCATCTAGCTAACTGCTCAGTGGGGTGTCTGCTTCTTCCTCTGCCTCTGCCCCTCCCCCTGCTTGTGTTCTGTGCCCACTCTCTCTCTCTCTCTCAAAAAAATAAAATCTTTAGAAAAAAAGAAATATAAATTCCAGAGAAATATTTTGTCTCAAACATCGCAAGGCAGCCCTGAGAAACATATGTGGCCATTTCTTACAGGTACACAATTAAATGGTTATGTTGCAGGCCAAAGTCATTTAGATGATGGGAAACTGTGTATGTTTTTGAAGACTTAATAATTCATTCCTTACTGATGCAGAGAATTTCTGTCGGTGATCTATGGGGCTCTGGGTTCAAAGCACTGCCCCAGAGGTCTTCACTGGGGCTTAAGGGAACGGAGTGGGCCAGCTCTGCCTGCCACCCCAATGTGGTTTATTCATCAGAGTTCCACAAAAGAGCCCCTGCCAGATGATTCCCCGCCCCCTCTCTCCCCACATACACAGATAAGAAATCTAAAGTCACAGTTTCCTACCAGATCGTAAGCAGCCAACATTTTTTTCTGCACATCTGGAATTGCCCCCAGAGGCTCCAGATAAGGGAAGTTGTCTTTCATCACAAGAGAGACTGAAGGAGTATTGTCACTGGTGATGAGGCGAGAGGACAGGGTCAACAGGCACTGTTTCAGACTGGCAATTGGAGGAAGTCCACACAGTTCCTTAATAGACACTATGGCATTCTGTGGGGAAGCAAACATGGAATTAGACCTCTGACCACATGACACTTCACCCGAGCACTTCTAGGTTTACACAAAAGCATATTCGTTAAAAGTATACCCTCCGATACATACGTAATTTGGAGGAAACTGGATTATAATTAACCAGAAGCATAATGTGTACCGAGATAACACACAGAACTAATTCACCATTATACCGCATCTTTGTCAATTTTTAGCAACTGCCACAAAAATGCCATAAAGCAAAGCTGGTTGTAAACCAAGGCGACACAGTGCTTTTCAAAGCAGAGCACTGGAATATTCACACAAATCAGCCTTGGCTGGTTGTGCATATCTTATTCCATTTGTAGTATCATGATCATAAGATCATGTCATTATACACTGGAGTGCGTCTCCTTTGGGCTTTTCCCCCTCAAGGTACCAGGTACCAGGCTGCCATTACCCACCGCCATGCATTCGACTAACCATCAATGATCTTTCTTTGTCATCCCGTCAGAAATGTACCTGACAGATGCACATACTAAAACAAATTTCATGTAGAGCTACATTTGTCCCTGTTTTACAGGCTTTTAAAATTCATTTGAAATAGAAATTACATGTTTTATTAACAGTGAGCAGTCCCTAACCTATTATATGTCGAATGAATTTAGCGACAATGTTGGTATTTCATTTTTCTACTGATTAGGCTCCAAATAATCCTTAACCCAAAAGACTTTATGCTGAGATGATATAAATTACCAGGATTACCTGGAAAACTTTATCATAACCAACTCTCCTTACTACACATTTTAAACACACAGTATGTGTAAAGGATGTATTTCAGGAATTACATAGAAATAAATAAAGTCAACTTCTAGCTCCGCGCAGTGGCAGTATCGTAGCCAATGAGGTTTATCCGAGGCTCGATTATCGCTAATTGAAACTTCTAATATATAAAGTAAGATACAGAAATGATGTATAAGTAATCTAATACAGGGATTTATAATAGTTTTGTATTATGCCAGAAAAAGCCAGATAGACAATGCTAATATTTGGAGCCTGTTTTTAAAATAGTGGCTAAGGCAACCACTTCAAATAAAATGTTTACAATCTAAGTGTTCATGTACGATTCACATACCATACTGTTTTCCACCACTTTAGCTAACTAAAATTGATTTTAAGTCTATTCCGGAATTTCTCTGTGAAATAATGTAAAAATAAAGTATTCACCAAATTATGGGTGTGAGGTTCAGCATCACCTGACTAAAAACCATGAATGATCATGCATTTTGGTGGCAGGCAATTCTGGATTTAAAGACAAACATTCCTATTTAGGAAATCACATAACTTCTTCAAGCTTGTTTTCTATCTTGAAAATAGGGATTTTTTTTGTGTGTGAGAATTACCATTTAAATGTTAGCTAGGGCTCCTGGGTGGCTCTGTCGGTTAAGCATCTGCCTTCAACTCAAGTCATGATCCCAGAGTCCCTGGGATCAAGTCCCACATCAGGCTCCTTCTCCCCCTGCCTCTGCCTCCCTCTCTGTCTCTCTGTCTTCCATGAATTAAAAAAACAAACAAACAAACAAAAACTTAAAAACAATGTTAGATAAAGAAGCAAATAAACTGCAGTAGAAAATATTCTTCTCTTGTTATGTTCTCAGACTGCTACTTCTGCTACCAACCAACACCTCTTTGCACACTGCAGGAACTTAGTACTTGTGGTTTGGTCGTTTCTCAGTAACATGATCCTAGAATAAGTATATTCTATAGTAGTCAAGAAAGAAATTGGCAACCATCTCTGACTACAAGCATTCATGAAGGAAAAGAAACTAACTATGAACTTGCACACGCCAGGAGCAGGCAATTTACCTACACTGTCATTTAATTCTGATAATAATTCTGTGATGTATTACTATTTTTCTTACCTTATGTGGAGAAAACTGATGATCAGAGATCTGAAATAATTTTCTCAAGATCACAAGGGGATAGAGTTTAAGCCATAATCAATGTTCTTTCAATTAAACCACTTTTCTAAGGGAAGACTACATAGTTTTCAACAAGTTCAAGTGGTGACTATTGTTTTGTTTAGTTGCGTTTGCTCTGGTGGGGAGTAATTTATTATTGTTGTTTTCATACACTTAATTAAAATAACTTAATAGGCATTGCATTTCTTTTTAGGACTTTAAATTCCTTTCATGTTCGTGTCTGCAAATATTGAATATATATACTTGTAATTAGTATTGTCTGTATATATATATATAATATTTTATATGTTGGGCATACATATATTTTATATTTTATTTTGTTCACATTGTTTCATATACACAACCCCATATTGATTCTGTGGCAGAGGTATTTAATGGACCTATAAAGCATTTATATTAACTGGTTTAGTTGAGGTGAAATTCAACACAGCGTTCATTCACAATTAGATATATAAAATATATCTGCTTTATCACAGGCCAACACTTAATTCGGTGGTAGTGGCTTTATACAACTTTTCTGATAATTTTTTGAGGAATCAGATCACTAGTAAAACACAATGTTCACCAGTAAAGGAGGGGTAGGAAGAAGGAGGGGTAAGGAAGAGGAGCTTGGAGTCTTTCCTACCTGCATGTTTTCTCTCATATCTATGGCTTCTCGTAAGGGGTGAACTGCTATTTTAAAGATGTCGTCTATGGTCTTAAGGCCGATATTCCTGAGCATGGTGTATTCTCGAACTTTCTTCCCCATTCTCACCGACAGGCTGCGCTTCTGCGCCTTTCCTCCTCCGCTTCGGTTAGTTATTGCTATGTGGACGAAAAGGGTTACGTGCTCCATGATGTCACCCACAAAAGAGCGCAGGGGAACATGCCGATATCCAGGCTGCAAACATTCAAACGGTATCGTGTATTGTCCTATAAACTCATCCCCAATGTAGTCATCATCCAGAACAACAAAACGAATCATGGCCAGCTCGGGTAGGTTGACTTGAAACTCAAAAGTTTCATCAAAAATGGGGTTATCACTGTTCTGTTGGACAGTTTTAGTTCTTTGTTCTGAACAGTCTGCTGGAATTCCATGTATCTCTATACAAACGTAGGGATCTATGACATCTCCTTTGGCACAAGCTCCCTTGGGCTTTGGAAAATTCTGACCACTGATGATCTTGATGTGAAGGACGAGAGGAGACACCCCAGGTACGATGCCCTTTGTGTTCGCACTGAAGTAAGAAACTTCATCCCGCATGATAGATGGCCTTAGAACATAACCACAGCCTCCGTTTTGAAGAAACCAGCCTGTGTGAAGGTCCATCATTGGACCTGGAGTCTGAAAATTCATTGCCACAATCTGACAGCCACAATTCCAAAAGTCCTGTGGATTCAAGTTACTGGAATCAATCCTCATGGCACTTGGATAGATTCTCGATAAGAACCTCTTATTGTAATTTACAAAATCCTCTGGGTACTCATTTGCAATTCGGCTGGCCTCTGTTTCACTAAATGAACACATTTCCCAATAGTTTTGGCTTTTCATAGACAGTTCAAAATCCCTATACTGAACAGACTTGCAGATGGACACCAGATCGGAGAGTTCCCTACAGAGCAGGATTTGTTTCTGCTCGCCATTGTAATCTACCGACAGCCTTCGCGACATTTCTGCCTCTTCATCTTCATCTGTTACTTCTCCTTCCAAAATATCTGGGTCAGAAGGCAATTTCTTTCCTTTCACAATAATCATTCTTTTCAATTTTTCCGGTGATGGGAGGTAGGTTTCTGACGGCAAAGGTGCCTCAGTATAGAGCTTATCGCCAAAGACCTTTTTCATCTGTTGAACCATTATCTTCTGCTGTGGTAGGGAGCAGTGATTTCCCAAGCAGAGGATGAGTGGGTATTCAGAAGCAACGAAGGCAAATTTATTTATCACCTCTATGACACTTCGAAAGGAAAGGTGTGTTGTCACATTATTTCGATTACAGAGGATCGGTTCATTGTCTGAACCATCACTAACATCGAGTTCAATGCTTCGACAGCCCATCTTCAAAGCTCTAACATACCCATTAATATCAGCCGGCCCCCTGAACTGGTCTTCTATGAGATAGGTGTTGTGGGAAGCATTGATGTAGTAGTGAGATAATGGCTGGGTCATATCCTGGGCAACCTTTTTTTGCTCAGGATCAAAAATGTCACATTCTGGCGACAACAGATACTGGGTAAAGCCATCAATTGCAAGAAACCCTTTTTGGCGACCCTCTTCAGAAAGTTCGTATCTCCGAATAATGTCTAAGCACATATCCTCAGTAATATGGGTGACTCCTTGCTCAGCTTCCAAAAAGAGCATGAGATCATTGGCATCCAAATATTCTTTGTTCTTAGATATCTGGACCAGTAAGAAATAGACTTCAGGCCTGGTGCAAAGTTCACAAAAAGCTTCACAAAATTCCTCTTCTGTCACTCGTGTGGTTAGTTTTTCTTTGCTCTTCTGGATTTCTTTAAACTTTAACCTGATCTTGGATTCCTTCAGGGTAGGGTTGAGTTGTTTAATCAATTCTACACAAGTGTCTTCCAACATAATCCCATTCCCGTCCACATCTGCCGCTTCAAACACTGTTTTCAACCACATGAACCTTGGCGTGTTCTGGTTGTCCTCCATAAAGTCAAGGGGTTGCTTACTTCGAGAAACCAGGTACCGTAAACCTGACACCCAGATGTTTGCTACGTCTGCTGAATTGGCAACTAGGTCCAGAGACTCGTAGTTTTCCCCATGGAGTATGGAAAAGGCACAGTCCTCACAAATCTGGTCAGCCAGGCCATTGTTTCTAAATGTTTCTGTGTTCTTCCCCAGTCTGATCTCTTTAATAGCGGAAATGTCAAGCTTAGCTTTCTCAAGGTCTTTCTTGGAAGGTTCCCAGCGAAGAGCTTGGAGGTCTGTGTCCAGAGTGAAAAAACGGTTATAAATACGAGAATTCGGCCGGACTTTCTTCAGTTCGCAGCCAGCCTGCATGAAGCTGATGCAGTCACTCGCACTGCTAATCTTCTTTTCCGATGGCATACTGCTGAACGATACTGTTTTCTTTCTTCCACCACATTTTTGGTTTGAAGGATCCTGTGAAATAATTTGAAAATAATGAATCAATTTTCCTTAGAAAACAGACAGACTCAATAACACTCTATGAACTCCTCAGACTCCATTCAGATATTATGATTATTTTCACATTTTCACTGTTCCAGAAAAAGAAGAATCACTGAGAAAATTGATATTATGAGGTTCAGAAAAAAACTTGTTTTTCAAATGCCTCGTGTTCTTTGAAATAAAATCAACTATTAAGTTAACTACAAATCACTCATTCGTTCATTAGAGCAGATTTCCTAAGAAACTCTACGGGTTGGTACTTTGACACCCTGGCTCAAATTCCTACAGATATGTGTAAGAAATAACACCAGATTTCTTTAAAAAGTTTTCTTCATTTATACTAAGCAACAGTTTAAGTTTTAAACTTAAAACTAGTCCAAATAAAAGATTTTTGCGTTCATATGCTTTACATCAAAAAGGACTCTCAATTGGGGCGCCTGGGTGCCTCAGAGAGTTAAGCTTCTGCCTTCAGTTTGGGTCATGATCTCAGGGTCCTGGGATTGAGCCCCACATCGGGCTCTCTGCTCAGCGAGGAGCCTGCTTCCCCCTCTCCCTCTGCCTGCCTCTCTGCCTACTTGGGATCTCTCTCTCTCTCTCTATCAAATAAATAAATAAATAAATAAATAAATAAATAAATAAAATCTTTTAAAAAAATTGACAAACCTCTAGCCATACTGACCAAAAAAATAAAAAAATAAAAAGAACAGGGCAGAATCTCTCCTCTAAGGCCTTATTTAATTGAGATCTTGCTTCTCTGAAGATGAAGAGCCTCCCTATCCTGTGATTCAGGAAAAGGCAGGATGATTTATTATTCAGTTGACTAAAACCTTGCCCATGAAAGGAAAACAAAATTTGCTTTAGTTATGGAATGTTGGTGGGATGATTCATTAACTCTAATATATATCTGATCTTCAAGTGACAAAGATATAAATTACCCAATTTATTTACAGAATAAAAAAAATTCTGTACAGATTACAGAATATTGTTTCTTGATGCCCTGGCATCTAACAACTTACCTCTTGCTTTCCCAGAGAGTTGTTATTTTTAATTATCCCATAGTAGTCAATTTCCTCATCCTTAAGTTACAAAACAAGTATAAATCTTTAGCTGTTTATACGCAGTTGCACTATTAGAACACATTTAAATTCATCACAACCCACATGCTCAAAAATCTCGAATGTATGTGTGTATTTCTCCACATCATGAAAGCAGGCACCTAATGGCACTGTTGAGATGGATTAATCTACCAAGTAAAATAAAGAGGGAAACTGTGAATTGTGATAGTAAATTAGACTGTGACTCAGCTTTTAAAGCTACCATTTGACTAGGCTTTTAAACTAATTAGACCTTTCACAAAAAAATTATTTTTATATAAAGCATATCGTGTTCCAAGTAGGATTATTGTCAACAGAATTATAAAACCTCTAATAGTTTCAACAAGGCTTAAGTGGGAAATTAATGTTGCTGTAAATGCACGTCTGTAGTTGCTGTGCCTCCTTATGTTCGGTACGCCACCTTCACAGTCCTAACACCTCCCTCTGACTTGAGCCACAAGCTTCTCTTCCCTGCGGTGATATCTCCTTAAATCAAGACTTTCTCTCCAAGTACAATAAGCCTCCAAGAGATAAATATTTTCTACCTACCCTAGGCAAGAACTGACCTGCTCCAAAATGCTCCAAAATTTCCTGCATTGAACTCCAATTCCCAAAAGCGAACACGTATCCCAAAGTGCCTTAAAACTTGAAACCAGTGGAAAAGATATACTCTAAGTTTGCCATCTCACAAAGGACAAACTCCGAAGTTATTACAAGCCCCCCCACAAGAGCAAAAAACTAGCCAAAGCACATGTGAACAAATAATTAGCTCGTCTGCTGTCAAGATTATTTCTATTCAAAATATGCTGGAAAAGTTTCAGGACTCCAATCTTTCTCCAAGTCTGTTTTCAATGGTCATGCTACGCATTAGCTCCAAAAAGATGAGAGGAGGGGCAGGTGGACTTGTACTGAGTGGACAGGGAAGACGGACAACTCCGAATCCCCTTCTGAGCCTCATCACCACCACGGCCTCTCTGCCAAACCCTACACCCCCACACGTGTGTTTCCCTCAAGAAGATATCGGCAGATTGGTGGTGGAGAAGGGGGACTGTTCAGGTAAACAGACAGGAGACACCTCCAAATGAAAAAAGATAAAGTGCTGGTAATACAGCTTCCTGTTGATAAATACAAAAAATATCTGATGGCGGACTGAGAGAAAATCACTGCGGTTATCTCTATCAGAGAGACAGGTGTTTTTTGCACTTTCCAGGAGAAACCAGAGCTTGTTGTCAGTTCAGGTGTGCTCTTGTCTCCTTCCAGTTCATTAGATGATTGAATTGACTCCTATAGTCATAAGGTCATTTTTATGAACAGATTGTTATGAAGTATGAGAATTTTCCTTTTATTTTATTTTTTTAAAATATTTTATTTATTTATTTTTCAGAAAGAGAAAGACCACAAGCAGGGGGAGGGAGAAGCTGAGCAAGGAGCCCATGGGGGGACTAGATCCTACGTCACTGGGACCATGACCTGAGCCAAAAGCAGGTGCTTAACCGATGACCCACCCAAGTATCCCACTTGCCATTTATTTTAAAGTTAAATCCTCTCACTCTGGAATGAAGGAAGGAGGCTAAGGTACTTATTACCCCCAAAATTTCTTTTAGTGCGGCTTACAAAATGTGTTAGTTTGGATACAGCACATTATGGCACCTCTGTCCCCTAAATTAAAACTTAGCTTTCTCTTCCAGCAGGGTACAAGAATTAGTCAGGCATTGAACTCAGCCCTTTCTATGGCTTAACATTCTATGTTCAAGTTTCCAAATGATCATTTCACGGGAAGGGAACACATTTAAACAAGTTAAATAAATAAAATGAATAAACCAAATTATGTCTATATCATCTTTAAACATTTCCAGATAACACTTTACATTTGGAATCTACTGTCTTCTTAAATTAATTATACTTTACATAAAGGATTTAAGCATCAGAATCAAGAAAAGTCTTGGGATCCTTACAGAGCTGTCGGTTAAGCGTCTGTCTTCAGCTCAGGTCATGATCCAGGGTTCCTGGGATGGAGTCCCACATCAGGCCCCCTGCTCAGCAGGGAATCTGCTTCTCCCTCTGCCTGCTGCCTGCTGCCCCACCCCACCCAACTCTTGCTTACGCTCTCACTCTCTCTGACAAATAAAGTAAAATCTTAAAAAAAAAAAAAAAAAAAAGAATTTCAGAATACTAGGAGAAAATGGGAAAATGCCGTTTTCCATTTTTTTAAATTTTTCATTATTTTCTACAGCATTGCTATTTATCTAGTATTAGAACTAGGACACCAATCATGATTAAATGAGATTCTTACACAACAGTAAGAGCTAACCCCAAATATGTTTTATTTTATTTTTAAAAATGTTCAAATAAGGGGCACCTGGGTGGCTCAGTGGGTTAAGCCTTTGCCTTTGGCTCAGGTCATGATCCCAGGGTCCTGGGATCAAGCGCCACATCGGGCTCTCTGCTCAGCGGGGAGCCTGCTTCCCCCTCTCTCTCTGCCTGCCTCTCTGCCTACTTGTGATCTCTGTCTGTCAAATAAATAAATAAATAAATAAGCCTTTTTAAAAAAATGTTCAAATAAGCCAAATTAATAAACTTGTTTCTATAAGTTTCCATTGGCATTTGTTCTCTGACCCAAGGCTGGATATGCGGCAAGTTCCTTAACAAGCACAACAAAGAAAATCGTTTTTCTTCAGTAACACACTGATGAGCTGCAGAAGCAACTCAACTTATTCAATGCGAGCATTTCTGTGTCTCAATAACAAAACTACTGAGTTATTTCAATATAATAATTTTAGAGAAAAGTATACTAAAGCGACACACTAACATGAATGTACCTGATGACACGGGGCTGTATATTTAAAAATGGTTCAAGTGGTAAATCTTATGTTATATAAATTTTACCATACACAAAAAGAGTAAACTAAAGCATTGTATGCACATTTAAGAATAAAGAAAACATCGTATCTATGTCTTGCTACTTCTCACCTGATGAGCTCATTTAAACATCAAATTATATCATCGCATATTCTTTTCATTTTTTTGCCAAGTTGTTTATAAGTGAACATTTCAGAATGATTCTTTGTTAAAACAGAACCAATTTACAAACCTTAAAGAATAACCGTCCAAACACCAGTTGTCAGACTGATTAGAAGGAATCCTTGTTTCATAATGCCGAAATCCAGCTACACAGACGCAGATACACTAAAGTGGCATCCACTCCTCTCTTTTTGTATTGGGGGGCAGGGGGAACGCTTGTTTTTGAAGACCTCTCTTAAGAAAGTCTTCATATAAAAATTTAATAGACCATGATTAAAGATAAGCAAAAATATAGGCACACAAATCTTATTTTCCCCATAGGGATTCTATCTTGTTCTTACAGACACCCTATGCACAATAACACTATACTCTTCATTCTTGTTTTACGAACTTCCAAGCAAAATTCAGGAAAGAGATTTGGTTGATGCATGAAATCTTCCAAGGATTGTGGGCAATATAATCTAGAACCCGAATGAGGCCCAACCTTGGATATTGAGAGGCCTCAGGTTCCCATTCTTCATTCATTCATTCAACTAACAATAATGGGTATACCTACTCTATCCTAGGGTCCAGCATCTCGTAGAGTTTTGGAGAGACTGATAAATTCTAATTTTTATCTCAGAGAGATCCCTCTGCACGTGCACTAGATGGTGCCGTCGGTGACTACTGATGCATTAAAGGAAAGAGATGGTGATTGCCTGAGGAAGATTACTAGCAAAAGGAATGGAGAAAGGTAAGAAATATCAAAAAGTAGAAGGTAAAATCAGAAGTCCTTCCCTGGGTCTAGGATGACTCCTAAGTTTTTGGTTTGAGTGAGAGGTGAATGGAAATATTGCTGAGATATGGACTCCCAGGAGAGGTGAAGTGGGAAGGAAACAGAGTTTACTTTGGGCCATGGTGAATTTTTTAGATGACTATCGGCCACCTAGGTGAAAAGTTTAGGCAGAGAAGAAGACCTAAAATATTTAGTACGAGGACTAGGAGGACTAGGAGCATGACTCTCACAGAAGCCAAAGAATAGACTTAAAGGAGTGAGTGCTAGAAAACAAGATGTTAAGATGGCTGACTGGATTTAGCCATTCAAATGTCTGCTGGTAACTCTGATTAGAGAATGTCTTTTTTTTTTTTTAATTAAGATTTTATTTATTTGAGAGAAAGTGAGAGAGGGAGAGACAGAGGGAGTGTACAAGCAGGGGAGACATGCAGAGGGAGAAGGAGAAGCAGGGAGCCTGACATGGGGCTCGATCCCAGGACCCTGGGATCATGACCTGAGCTGAAGGCAAAAACTAAACCTACTGAGCCACCCAGGCATCCCATGAGGAGAGAATGTCTTACCTCACCTTCAGGATAGTGAGGACAGTGACGAGGGTGAGAGCAAAGGGTTTCAAAGAAAGGGAGGCGCAGGTATAAATGTTCTTTGGTGGGAAAGGAGGCCAGGATGACTCTAGAATAAGTGAGGGATAAGTGGCTCCAGTTGAGACTGGAACAACAGGCAGAGGCCAAGAGTGATCATTCCGGAAAAGGCTATTCTCACAAACGCCGGCTTTATTAACTTGGATTGGTGATAGCTCAAGGAATGGAAATTTAGGTCTAATGTATATATTATATCTAATATATACATATAGCTAATATATCCTGTCCAACGTACCAATGCCCAAATCCACATCCATGTTTGGCTGAGCAAACATGATCTCCATGGTCCCAATCCATGACCTCAGGGTCCTGGGATCGAGCCCCGCATCGGGCTCTCTGCTCAGCAGGGAGCCTGCTTCCCCCTCTCTCTCTGCCTGCCTCTCTGCCTACTTGGGATCTCTGTGTGTGTGTGTCAAATAAATAAATAAAATATTTTTTAAAAAAGATTATTAAATAAAAAATAAATAAAACCCACAGACATTTACTAAATAAATAAGCAGCTTTCTATGACATTAAGAATGTTGGATAACCAAGACCACAAAGGGGAACATAAGCTGATAAGGGCATTATGAAAAAGCAGTACTATAGCAATTATATATAGTTATTATATCTTTAACACTACAGCCTTTACTGAGATAATTAAAAACAGACAAGATACAAACTAAGCATTGAAGAAATGTCCAAACTCTATAAAGCTGGTCTTAGGAAAAAATAATGTTAAAAGCATTGCCATTTAATAAGAAAACAAACACAACTTCCATATGGAGCCTCCATATCATTTTATGTCATGGAAAATAAATCTTAAATTACACAGCTCTACCTAGAACTCTGTTATTCCTGGATGTGCTAGAAAGACCTTGTTACTAACAGTGTGGCTTGTAAAAGTTTGCTGCAGGAACCCAGAAGATGGCATCAGCGGGCTTAGTGACACCAAGATTCAGTTGCCATGCTCCCTAGTAGGGTGTCCGCCTTATCTGCAGTTGCTTTTCAGTTAAGTATAGTATAGAAGTAAGTGGTCCTCCTTCTGACATACTGTCAGAGGGTCAGTAGTAACCTAACACCATGTCACCGTGTCTCCATCATTCACCTCGCTTCATCTCATCATACAGGCATTTTATTATCTCATAATCATCACAGGAAGAAGAGCGGTAAGTACAGCACAATAAGATATTTTAAGAGACAACATTCACATAGCTTTCATTACACTATGTTGTTACAGTTTTTTTATTATTAGTTATTGTTGCTAATCTCTTACTGTGCCTAATGTATAAACTAAATTTTATCATTGGTATATATGTACAGGAAAAAATATAGTTATCTATAGGGTTTGGTACTATCTGTGGTTTCAGGCATCCGCTGGAGTCTTTGAACATATCCCCTGTGGATAAGGGAGTGGGGGGGGTGGTGTCACTGTTACTGCTAATAGTCAGACTGCAAAGCATTTTATTAACCAGAATAGTACTGGATTTTCAGTAGATTAATGACTTTATAATGCCTGCTAAAATAACTGGAATTGAAAAATCGAGATTAAGGAGTTACATTCTATGATTTTCATTTTTGAAACAAAGATTTCTTTAACCTCTTCTAGACAATAATGTTTGTCTCAAATTAACTAATTTCGATTTGAAATTTTTAACAAAACTGGGAAGAAATTGACTCAAAAGAATGGTAAGACTAATGGTAAATAACATCAAAATATCCTCTCTGTGTTACGGTTTAAAGAATATTATATCCTGATTTATACACTTAAAATGTTATTTATTAAAGATCTGAAATAACCCTACTTATATGACGTTTATTCAGTATATGAATAAACATATATTCATATATCCAATATACAAAATATATGATGTTATTTATAAGGAAACCTACTTATTTGATGTTTATTCAACAACAGTAAAGTTGAGGAATTACCTCTCCCTGTACTTTTTTCTATATGCTTCATCTTTGTGATCCATTCAAGAAAAAAACCATTAAAATCTAGTAAAAATCACTGACTGTTCATCGCAGATCAACAGTCACAGGTAAAATCAAAGACTATTTCACTTGTTTGGATTTTTTTTTTCGCCTGTACAGAAATTACATCCATGTAGGTGAGGAGACCAGGCCACAGGGAAACGAGATAGATAAAAGGTTTGGAAGCCCATGTCTCCAGATGTTTAATTCCTTCCATAGTTTCATTGATTGCTGCCATTTCTGGTTTTTCTTGCAGCATTAGGCACAAACCCTGTGGTGGTTTGTTGCGAAACCTCACTGACTGACAGACTCTATTCTCAACTTATTTCCCCTCACGTCCATAAGCACAGATGCTCCTTTATGGTGTCAACTGTTTTCACGGAAAAAGCCTTGTTTCTCACTTACATCTTCCTAATCTCTGCTTGTATCCTTCACGATCCACTCCTTTGTATACAGTTACAAGGAGCATTAACACTCCCATTTTTCCAGTCGAAAACAACTTTTTCAATTAACCCTAACTGTCGCACGCAGTACATGGTTTTGCTTATTATAAGTCCCAGGAGAATATGTTACATTACTGTCACAGTTGAAGCGCCAATAAGAGGAGTGAAGCGGGCCCCAGTAAAGGGCACCTCACAATTATTCACCGGCCTCCGAGGAATGACACACTGCGATCGGCCCCGTCCTCTAAGACAGATGTCCACCTCACACTCAAAAACAATACAATTCATCGGTGCCAAGAACTAAGTGGGCCTGGAGACTGAGATAGGATTCTGTCCTTTCTCAAGAGACTCCCCACACAGCAGGGCCTGAGAATCTGGCTGAACTCACGGCCTGCCCACGTAGACTTTGTTGTTTCTGGTGCGAGGATTCATGGGAGGTGCTCTTCGTGGAAAACAGCATGTCGTGGTCCCTAAAAAGAAAGTCTCTGTCATGAAGAATAAGTAAACATATTCTTTTAATGCCTGTATCTGGTCCATCTCTTTCCGTGTATTATTGTACATATTGAATGTAATGCCCTAATTAGTTCACAGGTATAAGCATATACATTGATGCTTTATTAAGGTAGCCATCAAAAACTCGTAATTAGTTGGAATGAAAAAAGTCATGCATACATAATTATGCATTCAGAATTATGCATAGATTTGAAGGTCTAACTCAGGCTGCATATTTACTTATTTTATCCAAAAAATCAAAATATCAACAGGAATGGAACATTCTTTTTTTTTTTTTTTTTTTTTTAAATTATTTAATTTTTTATTTGACAGAGAGAGAAATCACAAGTAGGCAGAGAGGCAGGCAGATAGGAAGGGAGAAGCAGGCTCCCTGCTGAGCAGAGAGCCCGATGTGGGGCTCGATCCCAGGACCCTGGGATCATGACCTGAGCCGAAGGCAGAGGCTTAACCCACTGAGCCACCCAGGTGCCCCAGGAATGGAACATTCTTAACCAGAGTTTATTTCAAAAATGTTCCTGAAAAAATTTTCTTTTTTTTTTTTTTTTTGGTGCTAAATAGCCAGTTCACAGAATAGTTTGTCCTTCATTGTAACTTCTCAATGTTTAATGGTCATATTTACCATCAGATATGAGACACCAATGTATTATTTACATTGATTTTAGTCACTTTGGCATTTCCTTTAATCACCTAAATTTGAATAAAGCGTATTTAAGAGTGAAAAGTATATTTCAATACTACAGAGTTCTACCACTTGTTTTCATAGGGTGTTAGTAGAGTTGAGTTTCAGAAACAGATTTATAAAAATAAAAAAATTATTCAGAATTTGAAAGTTGCTAGAAGAGTATATCTTAAAAGTGCTTTTTTTTAATCTTAAAAGTTCTTATCACGTGAAAAAAATTGTAACTCTACATGGTAATGGATATTAACTAAACTTAGTCTAGTAAACATTATCTAAAACTAATACAATGTTATATGTCAATTATGTCTCAATTTAAAAAAAAAGAAAAAGTTATATTAGATTAAATGGAAATAAATTAAATCGAAATGGAGATATAATCAGCCTTTTTTCATAGCATAAAGTTTTAACAAAAATAGAATTAGAAAAATAATCAATTTCTAGGAATTCATAGTTTTTTGTGCAATATTTGGTAAGGACAAGATTTCAGAGTATATGTATCATTTGTAAATTCCAAATAGAGCATATAGAAAACATAACTATTAATAATATTTCTTAGAGATGGAATCAGTGCCATTGTACTATAGAGTAAGAGATACATGTAGGCTTCTCATTAAGAAAAAAATTCTTACAGAAAATTTAAAAAACAATGAATTTTTTTTAGAAAACATTTTGTAAATTTGTGTGACCTGGGACATGGAGATGAAATGCCAATTTAATAAAAGCACAATTCTATTCAAACTTAAGAAACAATTCATTTATAGACTAAATCCATTTTTCTTGGACTTGGAGAAGTCTAATCTGCCATTTAATAAGTATATGTATATGTTAACAAATGGACCATTTCTTGCACTTGTATTAAGTCTTTATAGATTCTCAAACTTATATTTATATTACTTTAAACTTCCCAGCTGAATATTTTTCTGTAATAAATATCTAAAAGAAATCTTTAAGCTTTTTATAAGGTGGATCCGTGAACCACAAATAAAATAAAAATTCCCTTGACCCAATGCAATGTGCAAACACATCTTAATGCTTTTTCTCTCTTATAGTGATAATAGAATATGCTCTTCAGGATTAATGACCTTAGAGATATAAAAGCTTTGGCTCAAATAGTCGACTTGACCTGAACATCAAGATGAATCTGATTAAAGGTTTTAAGTTTTATCCATAACTTCCGGAATGGGTTAGAACCATCTAAAACTTTAATCCTTATTGTATGACTCTGATTAACTGAACACCAGCATCTGTCCATATGCAAGAAACAGATGACAGATCTCAGAGAATGCATATTCTCAGCACAGAGACTCTAAGGGTAAATGCCTCCCTCTGCCCCCACTACCCACCCCCCCACCCAACCACTGATACCATGGTCAAAGTGGAACAAATAATTGTCTTAATTTAGAAAAATGTAAAAATGAAAAATTGTCCTAATTTAGAAAAATGTAAAAAGAAAAATGTAAAAGTAAGGATAGTTTTTATCTGTGATAATAAAACTCAGAGTCCATAAACAACTTTTTAAAAAAGATTTTGTATATTTACTTGAGAGAGAAAAAGAGCATGAGAAAGAGTGAGAGAGAAAACACAAGCAGGCTGGAGGGGCGGAGAAAGAAGCAGACTCCCCGCAGAGCAGGGAGCACATTGTGAAACTTGGTCCCATCAGGTCTGGTATCATGACCTGAGCAGAAGGCAGAGGCTTAGCCGACTGAGCCACCGAAGTGCCCCATATATACATTTTGATAGAAATTACTGAAATAACTAAATTCCCCACCCCACCCCAAAAAACACTGGATTGGGGACTAATGGATTTTACTCTCACCATCTCCACCTACTTAAATGACTTTGTGCAAAAGTTCTGTGTCTACTGTTCTACATCTACTGTTTTTATTTGTCAAAAGAATGTAATTCCTAACCTAAATCATAGTGCTATCTCAAGGATCAAAGGAAATAAGGCCTGATAAGGCACTTTCAAAATCATAAAACTGCAAAACAGAACTTTAGATACAGCTCAGTTAAGAATATAAGTAAAGCATGGCAATGTATTAAAAGAGCAACAAAGTCTTTGAAAAGTTAGGTTTTATTCTAGGAATATAAGAATTGATCAACATTAGGCATGCCATCAATGTACTTCAATAAATAAACAGGTTAAAAGGGAAAAACAATAGGATTATGCCTATAAATTCCCCAAAATGCAATTGATAAAATACAACATTAATTCCCAGTAAAGCTCTCTATAAAATGAGAAAAGAAGAAAACTTCCTTAACATGACCAATCTTATTCCAGAATCCTAGAGGAAATATCATACCAACTTGGAAAAAGTTCAAAGCATTCTCATTAAAACAAAAAAGAAACAAAAAACTTATTATTTGTTCTATATTTGAACATAATTTTGGATATTTAAGCCAAAGCAATAAGACAAGGATAAGAAATTAAGTATAAAATATTGTAAAGGAGTGAAAGATCATTACTATTTTAGAGAATATAATTATTTACTTAGAAAATCAAAAATGATCAACTGAAAAATTATCAGTACTAATAAAAGTGATGGTGGCAAAATAAAATACAAATACTAAAAATTTAGGGGCACTTGGATGGCACAGTTGGTTAAGTGGCCAACTCTTGGTTTTGACTCAGGTCAAGATCTTGGGGTGGTGAGATTGAGCCCCAAGTCAGGCCTTGCACCCAGCACAGAGTCTGCTTGAGATTCTCTCTCCCTCTCCCTTTGCCTCTTCCACTCGTGCTCTCTCTCTAAGATAAATGAATAAATCTTAAAAAAAAAAATTAATAGCTGTCTCATACATCAGCCTGCTTCTAAATGTAATGGCATGGGTGGGTGAATGTGAGGGGACTCCTACTCGAATTAACAACAGATACTGTAATCCAGCCAAAAACAAACTTAATAAGATATGTCCAAAAACTGTATGGAATTTTATTTCATTTAAAGTCAAAAAAAGAAGGATCAAATAAGTGAAAACATAAAAAATACTTAAAAGATAATACTGGCAAAATTCCACTAATTAGTAGGCAAATAAAAAAAAAATGTTATAAAAGGCCCACTGGGATTGTTTCAAGAGGTACAGGTGGAAGTGGCATTTCAAATAATAAAAGCAATTATTAATGTCGAAAAAATTCACTATCCATCTCAACAAACACACCAGAACTAGATTACTCCTTTATGCCAGACCAAAAAAATTTCAAAGTATTAAAGATTAAATGAAACATGTTAAGTACTAGAAAAAACTATAACCACGTATTTGTGTAATTGGGGGTCATGAAAATCTCTTCTTACTAAACATATCAAGACCAGAAATCATACAGTAAAATACTGATAAAATTGACCACATTAAAACTTAAAACCATATCCAAATTAAAGAAAAAAGAGGGGAGGAAATATTTGCTATATGTTTCTTAATTTACAAAAGTGTTCACAAACCAACTTTGGAAAACGATAGATTTACAAAATTATGTGACTGCTTCAAAATTATATGAAAAACTTTCAAACATATCTCATAAATAAAATTTTATTAAGTAAATAAATAATAAAATTATTATTTTGTCTGTCAGATTATCAAAGGTTACAAAAAGTGAGATAATGGGAATTTTCAATGTTATGCTGAATATAAATTTGTACAATTTTTCTGGTAGGCAAAGTAGCAATATGTTGTAAAATATTAAGAATACATCTACTTTGATCTAGCAAGATCATTTTTGAACATTTATTTTAAGAAAATATTTGAGCAAATGATCAAAGATATAAGTACAAGGCAGTTATGCTACTCTGGTGATGATATCAAAAAATAAGTAAACTAATGAACTCCTATCCCCAGAAAGGACTGGCAAAATAAATTCTGGTACATTAATGCCACAGGATTCTATGCAGCACTAATATGGATGACATAGATCTATAAATCTTAAAATGGATAATCTGTGTGTGTGTGTATTTAAAAATGTAGGTATTATAAAGAGTACATATAGTATGAGATCTCATTATTTATATATGGCAAATCTGGAAGAATATATTCCATTGGTAATAGTAGTTATCTTTAGGGGGAAATGAGCAAAATTATGGAATTAGTTTTCTCTGTATTGCTCAAATTATTTAAAATTAATAAATATTAGCATATATTATGAGGAAAAATGTTAAAGATATTTCCATAGAATTAGTCTTATAATTACCTCATTAATTATCAGAAAGTTATACTTTGTAGAGATAATTAATGATATCTATCTTAAGAGTTACCTGAGGTATAACTAAAATGGTTACAATTTCAAAGTGCATTGTGTTTATTTGTATTAAAATATTACATTGCTGTTATTTTAGTTAAATAATAATATTCTAAATGTTTATTGTTCTTGGGACTGGTCAATGCATCCTTATTAAAGTATAAAAAGTATCCTTTAAGTATCATGATAAATCTTCATTTGGAAATTACTTTAGAATCTTACATTTTAGGGGGCATCTGGGTGACTCAGTCATTAAGCATCTGCCCTCGGCTGGGGTCATGATTCCAGGGTCCTGGGATCTAGTCCGGCATCAGCCTCCCTGCCGGGCGGGAAGCCTGCTTCTCCCTCTCCCACTCCCCCCCTGCTTGTGTTCCCTCTCTCGCTGTCTTTCTCTCTGTCAAATAAATAAATAAAATCTTTAAAAAAGAATCTCACATTTTAGAACTACTGACTCTAATTAGCCTTGGTGGAAAGAATTTCCAAAACACAATAAAATTTTATAATGTATCTATGAAATTAATCTCATAACTACTTAAACAATTAATTTAAATGAAAATGTGAGGTATGTCTTCTCTTCAACTTTTGCTACCTCTAAGTTTTGAGAAGAGATATAAGTAGATGAATTTCCCAGAGGAAGAAAAGAGATTAAACTGAGATTTCCTGACTAGTCGTTTCAATTAATTTGATTTCAATTAAATACATTCCGCTAATAATGAGATTCAAACCTGCTGTATTAAATTAGGACTTAAATATATTTCAAAGAAACTGGATTCAGCAAGAATTCCATATAGGTTATAAGAACTTTAATCTTCCAGACCACACATCCTAATTATAAAAATTTCAACAATTTTCATCAAGTACAAAGTGTAGCCTTCAAAATTCCCCATAGCTACCTTAGCCTAACCCTCTATTGTCTTTTCTAGATATGTGACTCCAAATTTATCTTTGCATTCTTTTTTTCTTTTTTTTTTTTTTAGATTTTTCTTATTTATTTGACAGAGAGAGAGAGAGAGCAAGAGCACAAGAGCAGGGGGAGCACCAGGGAGAGGGAGAGGGAGAAGCAGGGTCCCTGAATCCCAGGATCCTGGGATCATGACCTGAGCTAAAGGCAGATGCTTAAGCGACTGGGTCACCCAGGCACCCCTAACTTTGCATTCTGTCCTCTTTATCACGCTCTCATATCTTCACAAAACAGTGTACAAAATCTTTCATTGTCACCTAATCCACATTCCTTTATTTCTTTAGTTACAGCTATCAAGTCTCTTCTTTAATAGAGATTTCTTATTCCAATGTATAGAGTAATGTCTGTCCATCCTTGCCACTTAAAACACTCTTCTATCAGTTATACTTAACTCCCTACATTTAACTTGTGAACTTTAGGAAATTCGACTAATGAACTCAGTATTCTACCTTGAATGCTACTTAAAATGTAAGTATTTTTCTGAGTCATTTTTGCACTTTCAGGAAAAATAATGGTTGTCAGTATATTAAAATACACTAAATCTGCGCAATTACCACTAGAAATTGCCTCATGAGAATATAATCTGCAGCATGAGAATATAATCCTACGAAAATAAGAAGTGGTAACTAGAATAAAAATGCTGTCATATCCCATATAAATCTGAGCCAAATTCACTTGAAATACTAACAGTGAATTCTGGTGCATATTCTTAAGTACTGGCTCACTGTTCTTAAAAAACTGCCAGGTGGCTTGTTTTCTTGGCACTGAGAGTTTACAAAACCCTGTAAAATTTGAAACAGTTAGACTTACTCATCTTAGCAGTTTTAAAAACAAGATGAACATCACAGCATTTTCAGGACTCTGTATTAGCACATACTGATCTCTAGGCTACCAGTTTGAACACAAAGATATTTAAAAGACAGTTTGAATTATGTGGGGGTTTTGTTGTTGTTATTGTATATAAGGTCATTAGTTTTACTAAAGGACTTTGAATTCCCATTTGTTGATGAAACTGGTACATCTCCTGAGAGGATAAATTTCTAATATGTCTGCTAATGTTCTCTGAAAAGGATATTTTATCCCAGGGAGTATGAATCCCATGGTGAAGAAATAAAAGTATTCACATTACAGATTCTTCTTTAGTATTTAATCATAAAAGGATCATAGCAGCAAAAATTCCAAGCCGTGCTGGGTCAATTAAATTAAACTTGTTCCAAAATAATGTTTCATCTCATAGATCTCATTTAAATTATCAGTGAAAAAGGACATTAAAGTCATTTATTATTATAAAACTGGCAGAATGATAGGGAAATAAAGTACTTAATAAAATCATTTGTAATCTATAATCATTTTCCTAAAATAGCATTTTTACGAAACGGTTTACAGTAAAAAAGCATGGTAATTTACAAATAGCTTAGAGACTAATCTCTAATTAATCTCTTAGAAAAAGAGACTTGACACCCCAACATATTTAAATTAATTAGCATTGCTATCAGGAAAGCTTGCAAAAAATTACAAAGGAAATCCATAATGAATTCACTACACTCACTTACTTTCATATTATCATCCCTAGGTGGTTTCTTCACAGCAACTTCTATAAATTTAGAGAAAGTAACAGCCAGTCCCATCTATGACAGAGACTAAACTCATTATTGTTTTAACAACCTCCAAGTAAAGTCATTTTATGTTCATAAAGGAAAGTCAAAATAAGGAGAGTAAGAGCATCTCATATTTCTAAGAAGTTTTAATAACTTTCAAAGGGTATCCACATTCATTTTTTTTTTTTTTTCATGAGATCTCCACAAGATTTTAAAGATGAGAAAATCCAGGACACAAGGAGACTGAATACCTTGCCAAAAACATAGATACCAGTGGCCGAGCTGGGTGCCAAACTCAGATATTCTTATTCCTGGTTGAATTTATTTCTATAAACTCACACTACCTCTGCATTTTATGACTATATTTCTCTAGTTCCCAGAGTATCTTCTCAGCCCTTCACCATGATGAGAAATGTAAGTTTTACAACTCTAGCTATTTTTTTCTCACTGAATGTTGAATAAAGGGGAATGCCACTTATTCTAGTTATTTCTTCCCAGGAGAGCTATGTTCCTTGGCAAAAATACCTCTAAGAAAGAGAATATAATATAGAGAATTCTTCATAATTTTGGGATATTTTAAATTTTTTTTCAAATACATTTGTAGAGCCACAATCTGTGCCAGGCACTCATCTAGGTGAGCAGGCAGGCTCTCAGCTAGGTAGTAGCTATACTGCAATGTCACTTGTAGTAGAAAGAGATATCAAAAGACAATCACACAAACATGTAATTAAAGATCGTAAGAAATGCCCTGAAGGAAAATATTTTAGGTAGGGGGGCTAATTTATATTGGACTGGGGTCCCACAGGTCTCCTGAGGAACTAACATTTAAACTAGGCAAATTGCCAGATAAATAGTGTGGGAAGAACATTCTGTGCAGAAGAAAAACAAGGGAAGATCCTAAAGTAAGTGAACTAATGGCAGGCCTATGTAGCAAATCCATAGTGACAGGGGGCAAAAGTAAAATGAAGCTGGAGTGTCAAGGAGAAGGCAGATCAGGTGGGGCTGGGAAAACCATTTCTAAAAAATTTGGAATTTATTCTAGAGAGATTTTAAGTCAGAGAGTTGAAAGTTCTTACTTAAAAAAGGATCTCTAGCTGCTGGAGAATGAATTTGAGATACAGAACTATGAAGGGGGCATCTCTCAGATGGTGAACAGAGAAGACTTAGGATGGGAATAAGAGACACGGTTTTATTTGAAGACTCGCCGGAAGTGGGCTGGAAGCCCTGGAGTGGGAGAAGGGGCCACTACAAGTGACTCCCCAGTTCTCTGGTTTGAGCAACTGAGAGCTGGGGGAGCCATTTGTAGAATCAGAAAAGACTAGAGAAGAAGCAGATTTGTGAGTGTCTCTGGAGGTGTTGAGAACGCAGTTGCAAAATGGGAGTAAATCTTGGGATAGACATCTAGGTTCGAGATATAAATCTGGGTGCTGAGAACGTCGGGTTATCTGTGGTCTCTGAAGCCATAGGACTAGATGAGATAACTTTCGAAGGCAGAATAAAAAGAGAAACCTATCTAACACTGACCTTTGTGACAGTACATTTTGAGATCAGTTAGAAGAAAAGCTTACAAAGAAGAAAGATAATGAAAGCCAAAGCAGCAGGAGGAAACCAGAAGGGTACGTTGTCACGACAGCCAAGAGAACAGAACACTGCAAGAAGAAAGGGGTGGTCAACTGTAGTGAATGTTAGTAAGAAGTCTTGCATGATGAAAAAAGGTCTCCAATGGACATGGTAAGACAAATGCTTTTGGTGATCTTAGAGCAGTATCAGTGTAGTGTTGGATGTAGAGAAAAGAGGGCAGTAGATTAAAGAATGAATGTGTAGAGAATATAAGAGTTTGATTGAGGAAGGGAATGATGATGAGACAGAACAATGGCTGGAGAGAGAGAGAGATGAATCAAAGGGGCTTTTGTTTGTTTTTGTTATTGTTCTAAGGGGAAGAAAAGAGAATAATTGAAGACAATGACAATGTGAGGGTGGGGGAAGGATAACTGAGAAGAGGTAGAAAAGGAGATCTAGGGCTAATGGGGACAGAACAGCTTTGATAATAGAAATCCTTCCTCCACTGTAAAAAAGAGGGAAAAAGAGGATGAGAGCAGAAATAAGTAGATGGGAGGAATGAGTGGTGGTAAAATAGGGGAATTCCCATCTGGTAGCTTCTATTTTATCACTAAAGAATATGGCAAAATCACTTGTTGAGGATGGAGAAGGAGGTGGAGAAAATCAAAGATTTGACAAAAGTGGAGAAGAAATATCTTTAGTTGCTTTTGCAGGTTCACCTCCATTCACACTTCTATTAACAGTGATTTCCTTAGGGAATTGCCTTTCCCCATTCTTAGCCTATGGTCTTGAGATAGAGCTGACACCAGTCTCCCCTTCCCTTTCCAGCCCCATCACTCCCACCACTGACCTAGATCCTGGTGTGGGAATATCCAGGTCTGGCCAACCGAAGCATCACCCTTGCATTAGCTATTGCTTCAACCCAATGAAACCCAATCCCAGAACTTTCAATGAAACCATTGGGAAAGAAGAAGCCCCTAGGGGAAAATGCACACTTTTTCCTCTGGGGCTCCTAACATGGTAGGATGTAAGTCTGGAACTACTGGAATCAACCTTTATATATCTGGGAAGCAAACCTGGGGAACACAGAACAAAGATGTGAAGAAAGAGGTCCCGAAAATTTTGTTGCCCCAGATTCAGCTAGATACTCCCAGACATTGGATTCTGAGCCAATACCTCCAACACAAAAAATGTCAGTATGAGCTGGATTGTTGACACTTGCAAGCAAAGGCATCCTGACTGAGACAGAGTAATAATCCCTGTGGGGAATGGGAGAATAACTCACTAGAGAAATGACTATAAGACATTGCTGAGGATCCACTGGGCTGTCAGTTATCATGAATTTGTGCTGATATCACTAACCTTGGGATTTCCACTAAATAAGTCAAATTCTTTAAAATTTTCAGTAATACTACCTAATTTTTGATATTTTGCATAATTAGCACTTAATTTGATATAATTATTACTATTATATATAAAGACAAATAAGCTATTAAAAAACAAAGAGGGGCGCCTGGGTGGCTCAGTGGGTTAAAGCCTCTGTCTTCAGCCCAGGTCATAGTCCCAGGGTCCTGGGACCAAGCCCCGCATCGGTCTCTCTGCTCAGCGGGGAGTCTGTTTCCCTTCCTCTCTCTGTCTACTTGTAATCTCTGTCTGTCAAATAAATAAATAAAATCTTTAAAAAAAAAAAAAAAGATAAGAATGAGAAGACAAGCTGTAGTCTAGGAGAAAATATTTGCAAAAGACACATCTGATATAGGACTGTTATCCAAGATACACAAAGAACTTTTTAAAGTCGAGAAAAAAACAAACAACCTATTAAAAAATGGGTTAAAGGCCTTAACAGACATCTCACCAAAGATCTACAGATGAAAAATAACCGCACAAGTACCCGTTCCACATCATAAGTCATCAGGGAAGTGCAAATTAAAACAGCAATGAGATACCATATGCACCTAATAGAACGGCCCAAATCCAGAACACTGACCACACCACATGCCGACAAGGATTTAGAATGACAGAAACTCTCACTTACTGCTGGTGGGAGGGAATACAAAATGGTATTCCCATTTTGGAAGACATTTTGACAATTTCTTATAAAGCTAAACACCTTACCATATGATCTAGTGTTCCACCCCCAGTCACCTTGGTATTCACCCAGAGGAGTTGAAAGCTTATTTCCACACAAAAATATGCACAGGCATGTTTAGAGCAGCTTTATTCATAATTGCCAGAACTTGGAGACAACCAAGATGTCCTTTAGTAGATGAATGGATGAGTAAATTGTGACACATTCACACAATGAAATATTATTCAGCACTGAAAAAGAAATGAGCTAACAAGTCCTGAAAAAAACACGGAGGAATCTAAAATGCAAATTACTAAGTGAAAGAAGTCAGTCTGAAGGGGCTACATGCTGTATGATCCCAACTATATGATATTTTAGAAAAGGCAGAACTATGGAGACAGTAAAAAGATCAGTGATTGCCAGTGGTTGGGGGTGAGTAGAAGAATGAATACACAGAGCACAGATGTTCAAGGAGGTGAAAATACTCTGTAGGATACTATAATGATGGATATACGTCATCATACACTTGCCTAAACCCACAGAATGTACAATCCTGCATGAACCCTAATGTATGTAGACTCTGGACTTTGAGTGATGTGTCAGTGCAGGTTCATAGATTGTAACAAATACACCAGTCTGTTGGGAGGCTACACCTGTGTGGGAGAAATCTCTGCACCTTACTCTTAGTTTTGCTATGTAACAATCTTCCCCTTGTTTATAAAGTTTAAATTAAAGACATATTCAACTTAAATGCAAAAATGATATAAGATCACTCAATATCTTATCAACATCTAAACTGGCAAAAAGACAAGTTAAAAGATGGCCTTCTTGTAACCATATCCAAGATGAGACAAAGACCTATATTTGCTACAGTTTAGCCAATAGAAAACAGGCCCTATAAATTCAGTTAAATTATTTAACAAATAATTTAGTTAAAGACACAAACAGATGCAGTAATTCATTACCAGTAAAACAAATAATTTTCTTTCTTCTCTTTCAATGCCAGTAAAGCAAACTTTGTGGGTGCTCAATCAGCATCCTTGCATAAAGCCAAACAATACAACCTTTTTTGAATGACAAAGGAAACATACATTACAAAATAATGAGTCATCGACATGCCACATATCTGGATATTTAAAAGAACTACTCTAAAAAATATGGAAAATTTTACCATGATTCTAAGCATAAAATTCATTTCGTTGAATTGACATTTATCAAGCAATTATTAGAATTACATTATCAAGATGTGAAATAGCTCTTTCTGATTTCTTATACATTTGGACTAGAAAAGTGATTAGTCTGGATTGAGAGTACCCTTATAGTCTTTCGAAAACTGAAGAAAGAAGTCTTCTAAAGAAGTTTCCTAAGGTTTTCTGGCAAGGTGACAGACAAGTCCAGAACGGGCTACCAGAGAAGAAGATGCAAAACTTTCCCTCTCTACTATCCTCGCTTCCTAAAATTATTCCTCCTTTCTTCAAATGAGAAAGCACACGTCTCTGCTGTAATCTGAGATGAGCATTCCATTCTTCACCCACGGTGCAGGGTCTGCACAATGTGTAAGTGTGATGGAGGAGGAGAAGGCATGAGCTAACACCCCACAGCTCCTCCCCCAACACATACACTCACTCCCAGGTGGACAATCTGCAACATTCCTCCAGGAAGCTCCCAACTGTCTCAATGTTAATTCCTCGCTGGAGGGGAAAACAACCCTAACTTGACAATGGCGAGGCCTCCAGTACCTTGTAGGTCCTCTTGAGCATATGTAAGTTCTTTTGAGGGGCGCCTGGGTGGCTCAGTGGGTTAAAGTCTCTGTCTTCGGCTCAGGTCATGATCTCAGGGTCCTGGGATTGAGCCCCACATTGGGCTCTCTGCTCGGCAGGGAGCCTGCTTCCCTTCCTCTCTCTCTCTGCCTGCCTCTCTGCCTACATGTGATCTATGTCTGTCAAATAATAAATAAAATCTTTAAAAAAAAAAAAAAAGAAAGAAAGAAAGTTCTTTTGAAAACCTCCCTTTTCCTTACATCCCCAACTCCCAAATCTATAATCAGCCACCCCTCACAGTAGCTGGGCAGCAGCTCTTTCTGTCCAAGGGTCCTGTTCCCTCATCCCTCGCTTTAATAAAAATTCTTTGCCAAAGAATTCTTTCTTAGTTGTTGGCTCCAGATCCCACCCCACCAAACCCCACCTATATTCTAAAACTACATCAAGTGTGCATGCATATGTGCATTATTAGAGAAGAAATCTTTGCTGCCTCTCAGACTTCATTTGCATTTCAAAAATCTTAATGCTTTAGCCCATGAGTCTGATTTTCTGAAGCTTTAATTATCTGTGTAGACTCCTTCTGAACAGGCATTTTACTTATCCTGACAAATCATTAGTGGCTAGACCAGTACTAAGGATAGTAAAGAGGCCTCCAAGTTCCTAGGTGTGGTACTTGCCACGTATCTTTTATGATATCAGTTTTGCATTTCACTTACATGCTGAGTTAGCCCCACTATCACCGCGACGCCTAAATTACTTCCTATCATATTTCTTTTCATATCTACATTAAGCTTCAATGTTTTTAGTATCATTTTCTTGTTACCATTATGCTGCTTTTGTCCTCTGATTTTTGGGCTCCCATGGGGCTCTGTTAGTTTTTAGCACTCACATCCACAAGTAAATCTATCTATTTAAAGTACGTTACTGATCATGCTAAAAATCTTCAGGTGGATTTTTAGAGCTTTACTCTAGAGCAGTCTTCTATGTATGTGTCACAGAAAAACTGGTATTGGTCCCTGGGCCAGAAAGAAATCTGCCCGGCCCACTAATGATTCTACCTCCACAATCTTCCCCGTACCAGTCTCTTGCAATGATTTGATCCAACAGCTCATCCATAAGGGCAAAGGGGCTCTCTTGTCTACAAAACATAAAGGTTTTCATGCAGTCTTTTCTTTAAATTAGCTACAATTTTATATAATGTAGGAAAGATATCAGGATTCAAAGACAACAGCCAAGAAAGAATTCTTGAGATGTCTTCGGTATAAAAGGTGATTCTGTTAAAACATGGGCACAGGACACGTGGGCAGAAAGAGCGGCACTGGGGTCATGAGGAGTGGCCCATTATACTTTCAAATTGGGAGGGGGTTAGGGATAGCATATCCCAAGCATTTTGGAAAAAAGGTTTCCAGAATCCTAGGGGCCTAGCTATTGTTCGAAAAAAGTCATTTAATACTGTTCAGTAAAAACTCAGTCGTGAGACTCCTCAGTTGTATATTGGTGGTTCATATGCTCAGAGGATGATTGCCAACACGTGTCTTGGAGAGCAGAGGGGTTAGAGATAAAGGAAGTTTCCAAAGGAAAAAGTAGACTTACAGGATTTTCAGGCTTCACCCCAGACCCACTGAATCTGGGGTGGAGTCCAGAAATTTGGGGTTTAGTAAGACAGGGGTGATTCTGATGCACCCTAAAGTTTCACTACACAACATCACTGGTACCAATCTTACTGACCACAAGAATCACCTAAGATCATTCATTTAAATAATATATTCCTAGATCCACCCCATCTGATTCAGTAGGACTGAGGTACATTCCAGGAATGCATATTTTTAACAAATGATCTCCCACCACCACCTCAAGTGATTCTCATGGTCAGGGAAATTTAAAAACACTGCACCAAATCAGGATATTGAACTTCTGTACAATTATTTTTAAAAAGTGGATATTACATATAATTATGTGATAGTTCCATGTTAAGAATGTCTGTATATTGAAACCATATTTTTTCAGCATTTTAAATTCTATTGTTAGTTCAGAAAGAAGATAAAATTAAGAAAGGTAATAGGGAGTCACCATTTAAAAAACACTAGGAAATACTACTTTGGATAAGCAGTTCTAGAGAATTCATGTAATTTCAGAGTTCCAGAGATTAAATATAAAATTGTAGGCAACTCTGAGAAAAGCCCAATATCCATTCAAAAGCACAGATGCTAATAAAGGGTTTTTATTTGTGTTATAAAGGATTTCTTGCTTAAAGAAATAATTAATGGCAACAGTCTTATATAAATCTGACACTCTTCTGGTGTAGCTAAAACTTGTTTGTTTTTTTTTAATGTACAATTTACCGGAAAATTAACCTTTGCCATTTCATGTACACAAAAATATAGTTTCGTGTTTAGTGAGGCAAACTTTACTATAAATAAAAAATGTAAAGGGCTATTTGGGGCTTACTTTAAATCTCCACTTTTATTTCCTGAGCAATAGGCTCCAGGGTCTCACCATGTTCTGGATAATTCAGATTTTTGGTTAATGGGTTGCAGCTCTTAAATGTACTTAAATAAAGAAAAAGGAAGCTGTCATTTATTGAAGTCTAACCACTGCCATGCCAGACAGGGTAAAATACCTTCTCTCGGTATCATGCAGTATGTATGGGGTGGGGAAAGTAAGACTCAACATATCTTTTTTTTCTTTTTTTTTAAGTTTTAGTTTCCCTTTTTTTAAAGATTTTATTTATTTATGTGAGAGAGAGAAAGAGTGAGAGAAAGAACATGAGCAGGGGGGAGGGTTAGAGTGGGAGAAGGAAGCTCTCTGTACAGCCAGGAGCCCCAAAGTGGGGCTCAATCCCAGAACCCAGAACCCCAGAATCATGACCTCATCTGAAGGCAGATGCTAAACCCTGGCACCCTGAATCAACATATCTATTAACCTAAGAACGCATTTGAAAGAAAGGAAAGATTTGATAGCTCCTAAACTAGTGTTTCCCACTCTCCCTGAGGCCACCGAAGCCAGTTTGACCAATTTCCCTCAGCTTCCTCTTCACCCTTTCCCCTCCAGCAGGACTTGCCCTCTCCCCACCATCCTTCATTGTTGGGGGTCATTATAGAGAATGTGAATGAGTAACAGCCCTTTAACATGTGTAGGTAGCACAAAATTCTACTAGGAAACATTATTCTCAGCCCAGCATTTTCCAGGATTCAAAGAATACTAGAAATTCCACCAGTAGGATATAAACACATTTAGAGTCACTAAGTCACAAAGCATGCCTCATAGATTCCAGGTGAAATTTTCACTTTCTTTATACCGCGCCACCCCCCACCATTATCAGTGGGTTTCAGCAGTCATTCCTTCCACACCTAACCCACTGCCACACACTGAATTCCTAATTACAATTACCCATAATCTTTTTTTCAGGAACAGATGAAACCAGAGTTCCACAACGGGCTATTTCCAATGCTAATCATCACACTTACTGGGTCGAATTTGCAGTCCTTAACTTCCAGTTGGGACTCATTTAAAACCAAAGTAGCTTACTAAGAAAGTCAAATGGAAAGTTCCATAGAGCTACTGATGTATTTTCAAAAGTGGGTCTGGGTCTTCTGTACCCAGTAGTGTTGATAAATGCTTTCTGCTAATAACCCCAATGTTTGATAGATCAATATTGGCACAGTAATCTTGAAACACTCTTATTAACATTCTTTATGTTCATTTTACTTAATGGTACTTTAAAGGAAGGTGACATGAGAAAGACTATTTTCAAGTCATCTCAGGAAATGAAACCAACCACTATCTTATAACAACAAATTCAACTTTTTTTTAAAAAGAAGCGCAAAGGTAGAAAGCTCTGATCAATTTGACCTAATTTAGTTATTTTCAAAACATAATTTAAAATGTATTAATGAAAAAGTTCTATAGGAAAGTTTGGAGGTGAGGAGAAAGAAAAGGATGGGCTCCATCAAGAGTTCAAGAGCATGTATATGTTCACGCATCCCTGAGTCACCTCCCCAGACAAACTGACGGTATGATGGTGAATCATAGGACTGAGGTGTTCCAACCCATCCATCATGGCTGTTGTAGCTCAGCAGGAGAATACGTCTGAGACCAATTCAACAAGCCACTTATTTGAGTAGGAGCGTTTACCATTACAATATTCTGCAGTCTCCAGACCCAGGAGTTTCTAGGTCTACGCTGAATTTAACATCCATAGCAATTTATACAGAAACAACTTCAACTCACTAATCCATGCATCTTTATCAAAATTAGATCATGAATTTTCTGCTGAATATTGGACTTGAATCCATTACACTTAGCTAGTTGCTTAACGTGAATACATGTTTCTGTTGTAAAGAGAGCAGGAAATGAACTGACAGACCGTGAAAGGCTTTACTTCGGTGCATTTTAAGTGGAGCAGTAGCCTCTGGTTTCTTCTTCTTTTTTTTAAAGATTGTATTTATTTGAGAGAGAGAGAGCGAGCGAGCAAGCCAGAGAGAGAAGAGGGGGAAGACAGGAGGGGGGAGGCAGAGAGAGAGGCAGGGGTAGACTCAGAGCAGGGAGACCAACGTGGCAGGGGGAGCTGGTGATTGATTCCAGGACCCTGAGATCATGACCCAAGTCAAGGGCAGCCGCCTAACTGTCTAATTGACTGAGCCAGCCAGGAGTCCCTGATTTCTTCATTTTTAAGGAAACAGAGGTGAGAAAAGCTGACCAGTGGTCTTTTTTAAATGACTCAAATCCAACAGGACATTAGAGGTTTGTGAGCTGTCAGTGGCCATCACTCCTATGTGTGTACATGGGGAGGGTACATCCCCTGCCTGGAGCATCACGAGCGCACACCTTTGCCTAGCTCTGCAAAACTGACACCCTCAGAAGTGGGGTTGAACATGGCCTGAATTCATTTCTACAGCCCATGACAGCCCAAAGCTCTCCAGGCCACGTGCATTTCCGGAGTCCCTACAACATGTGTGCCCTAATGTTGCCTTCTGTCCGCTACCTCTGTTTGCCTGGGTTACTTCTTTCTTTCTTTCTTTCTTTCTTTCTTTCTTTCTTTCTTTGACAGAAAGGGAGAGAGCACAAGCAGAGGGAGCAGCAAGCAGAGGTAGAGGGAGAAGCAGGCTCCCTACTGAGCAGGGGGCCCGATGTGGGATGCCATCCCAGGACCCTGGGATCATGACCCAGGTTGAAGGCAGACTCTTAACTGGCTGAGGCACCCAGGTTCCCCTGCCTGGGTTACTTCTATTCTAGAAAATCTCTGCATGAAAAACAGAGAATTCAGAACCTTTCCCAAATTCCTCTGAAATCCACACGTAAATAAATGTCATGACTTGACTTAAAATTCTGAGTGTATGTGTCCCAGGCAGAGGAATCAGAGGCATTAACTGACAGGGATTTGATTGGCTTCAACCCCACTCCCCCTGGTCTCTCTCAAATTTCTCCTCCCTCAAAGTTAAAGCTACTTTCTTCCAACTACATACATAAACTCCTCAGGGTTTCTTCTTTCTCTGGAAAACAAAATACTCATCTCTCCCCAAACAAAATACATTGTTCAGGCAAAAGAGATGATCCAATTATATCAAAGGAAATTTTCCTACCTCACTATACATAAAAAACATAATATAAAAATCAACTTTACTGGTACCACACAGAAACCAAGCAGCTAGATTTTCAAAATAATAAAAAAGACAAGAAATTATAAGAGTTGGCAAGGATGTGGAGTAAAGGGAACCCTTGTGCACTGTTGGTGGGAAGGTAAATTGGTGCAGCCATTGTGGAAAATGGTATTGAGATTCCTCAAAAATTAAAAATAGGATTACCATATGATCCAGTAATTCCACTACTGGGTATTTATTCAAAGGAAAACACTTATTAAGGAAGATATATGTACCCCTATGTTTATTGCAACATTATTTACAATAGCCAAGATACAGAAGTAATCCAAGTGTCCATCGATAAATGAACAGAAAAAGAATATGTAGTGTGTATATATATATGGAATATTTTATGTATATAATATATAATATATAACAATGGGATATATATAATGGAATATTACTCAGCCATAAAAAAGAATGAAATCTTGCCATTTGCGACAACTTGGATGGACCTAGAGGGTATTATGTTAAGTGAAATAAGTCAGGCAGAGAAAGACAAATACCAAATAATTTCACTTGTATGTGGAATATAAAAAAATTAATAAATAAATAAGTAAATAAACAAAAAAACCGAACAGACTTTCAAATATAGAAGACAAACTGGTGATTGCCAGAAAGGAGGTGGGGATGGGGAGAGATGAGTGAAATAGGTGAAGGAGATTAAAAGGTATAAACCTCCAGTTTAAAGTAAACATATCATGGAGATCAACAGTACAGCATAGGGAATATAATGAATAATGTTGTAATAACGTTGTATGATGACAGATGGTGACTACACTTAATTGTGGTGAGCACTGAGTTATGCATAGAATTGTCAAATCACATGTTGTATACCTGAAGCTAATATAAAATTGTATGTCAACTATACTTCAATAATAATTTTTTAAGAATACCAAAAAAAAAAAGTCAATTTTACTGGCATTAAACAGAAACCAAACTGCTAGATTTTCCAGAAAAAAAAAAAAAAATCTCAATTCTTCATACATTCTTCTTAGTAAGTGAGATTTGTGAAATACAAACCTCTGGTTTTCTTTTTACACATTCTAAATCTTTTCATACGTATCAATTCGCACACAGGATTTTGTCCATTTTCAGAGTTAAATGTGTTCAAAACAGAGAGCTTGCTGTGGCCCAAAAGGCTTGAGCTGTTTTCTGATCAATAAGTTCAGATAAGTGTGAAGGAGAGTTTTCCCGTTTGGGGGTCCTACCTATCCAAAAGGAGAGAATGTTGTCAGGACTGCTAATTGTTCAGAGGGTAGTAATTATCGGAATTTGGCTGGATCTCACAGTTTGTGTTGGTGTTTATAAGTAACGAACTCCCATATATTAATGACACTCACATGGAGATGTACTCAGGATTCTCTTATGCTAGTTTCTTAAAAATCTTTAGCAAAAAGACAAAAAAGAGAGCCCTATCTTGCTCTAGTATCTGTTTTTGCATGAATATGTAATCTTTATGATTTCAATTCTGTCTTCAGTTAGCCTCGCTGAAGGAAGAAAGTCACTAGAATGAAATAAAATGGAATAAAACTAAATAAAGCAATCATATGTCTAGACCATGACACTAAAATCTAAAGTGAATGGAGAATTTTTAAAACTGAGCCATACAAGACATATATTTGAGTAGGTAAAACAACTATTTTTCAAGATTGTTATATCTGGTAGAAGGAGGTAGAACATCCTGCTTACATAGAATATAATTAAAATATTTAATTATTTTTAATATTTTTAAAAGCTTAAACAAGCCAAGCAATCTGGTAATTGCATGTGTTTGCTCCTACAGAATGGCCCTTTTCACTCCTGGAAATGCTCTTCTCTGGTTTGAGTATAAAGTCCTATTTTGCTTTAATGCGTCAGAACTCATACAGTAAACTATTTCCTTCTTCAACATAGACAACATGAGAAGGGCTATACTTAATTCGGGATTCAGCCTTTGCCTGTTATTTTATTAAAAATTAAAACAAAATTTCTGTTTTTTGAGTTGTAGGAAAACAATATAGAAAGACACAAAAAAGAATGCAAAATTCAATCACTATTCCAAAATGCAGAGATACCACCATTGGTATTTTAGCAAACAACTTTCCAGATACTTACTTATGCAAAAGTATATATATATATATATATATGGCCTTTCGTAACTTTCTTCTGTTGTGTATGTGTATATATATACACACATATACATATATATGTGTATATATAGTGTGTATATATGTATATATGTATATGTGTGTGTATATATGTATGTGTATATATATACATATATGTGTGTATATATGTGTGTGTATATATGTGTATATATATGTATATATGTGTGTATATATATGTGTGTGTGTATATATATGTATATGTGTATATATATATACACATACACAACAGAAGAAAGTTACGAAAAGGCCTTCCTGATATAGATGCAGTTCCGTGACCATTTTTCACTCCACCACGCACCATAAGCATCATTCAAAACAAGCAGTTTCTAAAACAAGCAGTTTCTAGAGCCACATAGTATTTATTTATTTAATTTCTGTTTGATGGATCTCTCAGGGATTTTTTCCCTGATTTTCCACTATTATGAGCAACTCTGCAACAAGCTCAGTGCATTTTCAGAACATCATTCAAAATTCTGACACATACATACCCTCAATTTTAGGAAACCACACTCCTCTGAGTGTATCTTTCCTTGGAAATATCCAAGTCTTTCAAAGCCAGTTCTAGTTAATAAGGCAGCACTATTTCTGGCCACAACCAGCTGTAACCGACGGAGGAAATTCCTTAGGGTTCCATCCATCATATTCTTCTTTGGAAACAGCAAAATAGAGAGAAAAGGGCACAGACTTTGCACCAGGCAGAAACCACTTGTTTTGATCAGTAACTTTTTACTGAAACATAATGTGGCATATGCACAAAAAAGTGCACGAATTAAAATATATATCTTCATGGGTTTTCACAGAATACACTGTGTAACCAGAACTGGTATTTTCTTCTTTTAATTTGCTTTTCTATTCATGATGTAATCTTGGACAAATCATCTCTCTGAGCCTATGAAATGGGCATAATACATGCCTTAAAGAGCACTAGGATGGCTAAAAGAAACGATGTACGCAAATCTTCTAATACACAGTATAAATGTTCCTCCCTACCTGAACCCACCCTAGAGAGCACGTCCTGGCTATAGCCCAGCCACCTCGTCTCCTCCTTCAACTCAATGCCACCTTAAAAGCCTGGAATGCCTTGTCCCTCGGACTGCTTAAATTTCAAGCCCTTCCATTGTAAATGGTTTCTTAATAATGTTTGAGAGGAATACAGTCACATCGAGGATCCTAACTTAGAACCACAAAGTATTAACTACTAAAAGATAAAGAGGCTTATCTCCATTAAGAAAAGTAGTTGTTAAAATGATTCACACGTTTAATTCTGTTACTTGCCAAGTTTTATTAAAAATACAATGAAAGGCGAAGGCCCCCTGGATTTTCACCACAGCACCCCCACAAGCCAGTGCAGTCCCACTCAGCAGCTAAAAAGGGTGTTACATCCTCAAGCACAGAATCCTATTTTTATTCAAAAAGCCCAAACCAAGGATTGTGAGTAGCACTGATTGGAATGGAATTTATTTTTTGCCGTTGCTGCCAAAGCTACTAAGGACCCAGTGTGATGTCAAAGGGTCCCAATGATCAGCCACACCCAAACTTCCACAATTCTATCTCATCTGTCAGATCTCAACCATCACTCAGTCACGGCTCTACGAAGACAAAATTGAGTGACACAGTAAGCAGACTGTCAAATGCTAATAGTCACAAAAGCAAATAGGCAGCATAATTTTTAAAATCAAAACAAACAAACAAAAAACAGCTACTATGGTTTGGATTTTACTATGTGCCAGACTGTTTACATGCATTTCCTTATTTTTCCTTCACGACAGGTCTTCATGGTAGTTTCATTACCCCCATTCTGCAGAAGGAGAAATTGAGGTTTAGTGAGTTGATGTAACCTGCCCAAGATCGCACAGCAAAGGTGACTTGAGATTCAAGTGTAAACCAAAGAAGAGATCATTGAACAGTGAAGCCTGAGTCTGTTGGACTGCAGTGTTTGTTTCTAAAGACCAGACCGCCAGAAAAGTTGCCTTTGTCCACACCAAGGTTTCAAACAAAGCATTATGCTTTTCCCCGGATGTCTACGGCAATTTAAAAAACTAATCGATCCCTTTTGGGTGGCAGAAGAGCTTGATATTGTAAGGACAGGGAAAAATTCTTTAGCCAAAAAACTTCCCTGATGAAAAACTTTGTTACCAGAATTGTTCTATTTTGTTTTTAATTAGCGGGTCATTGATAATGGGGTAAACAACATGAAGGCAAGGAAATGTTATTGAAGTGGATGTTGTTGTCCGTAATAATTTTCTCCATTTCCTGAATGCTTTTAAATTCAAAATTGAAACCGAGGCATCTTAGTATATCTCCTATTCCATCGGAAGCCAAGAGGTGGTAGAAAATTCATGTGGAAATTTTAATAATCCCTTTATCTCCAAAGCCAATTATTTTCCTTTTCTTACTTGGAACCAGCCCACCCCATTTGACTCCCAGCCATGAACTTGGAGGTTGGTTGGAAAGCTATAATGAGCGAGGCTGCCAGCATGTCAGGTTCCATTGTGTTTGTGTGACCGCTGATCACAGTGATGAAACAGGGATTAGCTTCACCCTTATCACTTTAAATAAATGTGATTTTATGACAACACTGGACCTTTCATCATTTATTAAAAAGGAAAGGAAGAAATGTAAAGGTGGCTGTACAATCCTTATTGAAAAAATCTGCTTGCTCCCTGAGATCAGCAGTTAATTTTAATTTTATATTATTTAAGTTGTTGTGAATAAAAGGCTGTATTAATGTGAACACCAGTCCAAGGAGAACCATGCTTCACCTCGCCGTATTTTAAAGGACGTAACACAAATGCTTTTCCTCAGCCAAACTAAATTCACTCAGAATTGAAAAGAGACCACAGAACATTAAAGTTTAGTTTGGGAAAATATAAAATATTGATGCATTAAATATTTAATTAAATCAATTATTCAATTAACTGGAGATTATCTGGACTTTAGATATAATGCGATACTCCAAGGACATCTGGAATCCCTTTTCTCCTCTCTCTCTCTCTCTCACACACACACACACACACACACAGTTTTCAAACAGTAGTCCTTGAGGTTTGTGCATATTATGAGTTTAAGGGTTTAAATCAATTGGTTTGTGCACTTTTCAGCCCCAAGTTCCTACAAAACAGGAAACGTTATATTTGCAGAAGGCAGGTCAGAGTACTAGCTGTTTCTTCCCAGAACCTTCGACCTGCACAACGTGACTGGAAAGGATCTGGGAAGAGAGTTCGGGAAAGGCTTCCTGTTTGTCTTCATTTATGAGACTCTTTTCTTTCCCAGTGCACATATAAAACGCATCATGAACGCCACAAAATGTGCTCTTTCTGATTTGCCAGAATGATTTTCTGTTTGTTTTTTATCTGAGGTCATTTCTTAATATATCTAGACGTTGTTCCTGAAGATGCGAACTCACTTCTCTCCCTCAGAGATCATTTTCCGTCAGGCCCCCGCACTTGGAGGAAGTGGATTCCAGTCGCTGCAGCAACGGTGACTGTCCCCACTGTGAACTATCCTCGCCCATGGGGAATCACAACTCAAGTATCTGCTGTTTAGATTACTGAGTTTGGACCTAAAAGCTGGTCCCAGAAATGTCTCCTAATTTCTGGAGGCCACTTGGAAGTCAATTTTTATCTCCTCCCATAGCGCTCCTCTTGAAAATGCCACACTGGCAAAGAGGCACAGCGTGCTCATCTCAGGTTCCTTTGGAGTAGAGCTCTGCCCTACTGACAAAGAATGGGTTCTGAGCAGCCAACCTCCTGTTCTACTCCCTAAAAACGTTCCTGTGGTAGGGCTGGAGCCGTGATGTTGGAGAGATACAGTCCAGGCTCAGCAAGGGACCAGAAGAGGGCACTCCCTTCTGGGCCACACGCTGCTCTCCTCTCCTCCCTCTGAACTTCTCCCCTTACCCTTTCCCAAGAGAGAAAGACAAATCCGTAAGTCCTGCGGCTGCAGCACTCTTAAGTGTGAAAGGCAGAGTGCTGAGACAGTGACATGAAGTTTCTTCCCTAACGTGCTCTACACCAAATCCACAGCTTCTACCCACAAGAAATTCCCTTTCCAATGGCCTATCTCCGTCAGTGGTAGTCACTGCTACCCGCATTGCCTGATTTCTCCTGGTTTTCACCTCTTTACCCACCTGGTCACTGCTTTGTCCTTCCTCCTTTGGCACATCTCGCCTTCCCTTCTATTCCCATCATAACCAGCTGAAGCTCCCCTCAGTTCATGGATTACTGCAATTGGCTGTCTCAATGAGGGTCCACACATGAGAAAAACAGAAACCACTCCCAGTGTTTAAAAAAAAAAAAAAAAAAGAGGGAATTAGGGGCACCTGGGTGGCTCAGTCCCTTAAGCATCTGCCTTCTGCTCAGGTCATGATCTGAGGGTTCTGGGGTTGAGTTTCCTGCTTCTCCCTCTCTCTCTCTCAGCCGCTCCTCCACTCATGCATATGCCGGTGCACTCATGCTCTTTCTCTCTCTCTCTCATATAAATACAATCTTTAAAAAGAGAGAGAGGGAGAGAATTAAATACAGAGAACTGGACATACAAGTACTGGAAGAGCTGAGAAGCTGAGAGTGAAAAATGAGGTGACCCAGAGAGAGATCACAACACTCCCGGCTGGAGGGACAAAAGCAGGAAGTGGTGTTCCTGCACCAAGGGCCAAAGTCATGGAAGAAGCTAGAAACACTAGCCTGTCTTGTAGAAGCTGGAGCCACGAAGCAAACACAGCTGCAGCCTTCTGATCTCCCACCAGTGTCTCCCCCTGACTGCAATCAGAGCTGGGAAGTCAGCCTGCTGGGACTGAACTCTCTGCCGTGGTGGGAGACCAGGAATAACTCTGAGAGCAAAAAGGCCAAAGACCAGCTCATGAGTGAAATACACTGTTTAGTTCTCACAGTGGATAACATTCTCTTCATTTTCCATACTAGGAAGTTAAGTCTCATGAGGATAAGTATCACACCTGGGGTGAAATTGGGCAGCCAAGTTTTGAGCCTCAATCTCTCCACTCGAAGCTCCTTCTTCTCCCCCAGCCTTTGCTGCCTTCTCTTGCTGGCTGTTCTTCTGCCGTAACACTTATATCATAATGGGATATAGTATCTGATTACTTCTACATAACAGACATTGCAATTATAATCTCGAGGTACTCATCTTCCCCCAAGCTAGGCATGAAGAGTGAGGTACCACATCTTACTGAGAGACCCCCAGCACCTTCAGTCATTTTGTGCAGTGGTCAATCCCTTGTTCCTCCAGGCCAAGGCCTACAATGTGAGATCTGATTAGCAGGGCCTGGTTTTCCTGGAATAAGTGAATGTTTCCAGGGTGGGATTTCAAAAGACATAAGAAAGGCCCCATATTGCAAAATAATATTCCAACTTTTCATTCATTTGTTTGTTTAAAAATGTTTATCAAATGCAGAAATATACACATTCAATGATATCCAGTAAGAGAGGGTTAATCAAAATCTGGGTGTGTATACGTCTTTTTTAAATGTTCATCAAAAGGGAAGATGCGTCATAAGAGCCTGGGGAATCTGTGCAGGTTGGTGCTAAAATTTCACTTCCAAAGTTTAGATCAGTGAGTGTAAGGCAATAGCTTTTCAATTTTTCTTTTCAACCTAATAGACATAATTCAAATCAGAGTGAATTACCTCTGGGGTCTTTGCACTCTTAGAAACTACCAGAGTCCCACTTTAAGACAAAATTTTACTTTGAAAACTGCATGAACATTATACTCTATTATGCTCTACCACAATTTTGTATGCATTTTAATATAAAAATGAGATTTCCCCCCAAAAAATTTCTGGTAGAAACAATTTCCCAGGACACTATGTCATGGTAACACATCAAAAACTTGTGAAGCTTGGGCATAAAACTTTGCATCCCTGCTAAAATATAAATCACCCTGAAGAAGGACAGTCTCTTTAAGCTATTACCACATTTTATTGTCTTTTTTTTTAATTTGTCTTGATGTGAATGCAGTTGGGAGTCTTTCCTAAGGGTAGGTTTTGACAGTGGAGAAAGAGATGTTGAGAGCTTCAGTTTAACTGTGGAACTGAAGAGAAACTGCCATTAACAAATGGAAAAGGTACAAAACAAAAGGATAAGGACCCCAAAACAAATGTTACCCACTTCACTCTTTTTTTTTTTTTTTCTTATTTATTTGACAGACAGAGATCGCAAGTAGGCAGAGAGGCAGACAGAGAGAGAGGGGGGAAGCGGGCTCCCTGCTGAGCAGAGAGCCCGATGCGGGGCTCGATCCCAGGACCCTGGGATCATGACCCCAGCGGAAGGCAGAGGCTTTAACCCACTGAGCCACCCAGGTGCCCCCCCCCACTTCACTCTTAATGGAAAGACTGGGGAAAAGGAACTGCCGTGGAGTGAAAAAGATAATTCTCCCTCCCCAAAACTCACAGACTACACCTGTGAGCACTAGGAGCCCCAGAAGCTATTCAGTCTTAAAGTGTAAACAGGAATATAAAGTTTTGAGTAGAAAATTCAGTATTTTTAATTTTTTCTAATACTACAAAAAAATAGTGACACCCATAAACCATAGAGTCATGTTTATCATAACCATTAAAAATACAGAAATATAAGATGTTAACATTAGGGAAGGCTGGGTAAAGGCTATATAGCAACTATCTACACTATCTTTGCAACTTTTCTATTAATCTAAAATACTGCACAAAAATAGGGTGCTGTATGGCTCAGTCAGTCAAGCACCTGCCTTCAGTTCAGGTCATGATCTCAGGGTCCTGTGATGGAGTCCCAGCTTTGAGTTCCACATCAGGGTCCTTGTTCAGCTAGGAGTCAGCTTCTCCCTTTCCCTCTGCCCCTTCCCTCTGCTCATGCCCTCTCTCTCTCTCTCTCAAATAAATAAATAAAATAAAATAAAATAAAAATAATCACAAAATTAAAAATAAAATTACTGCAAAATAAAAATTTTATTTTTAAAAATTTGCTCTGTTTAAGGTCTCCATAGTATGTATGTATGTATGTATATGTGTGTATATATATATGTGTATATATATATAATGAAATGTCTATCAATATGAAGATCCCTCTGTTTGTTCCTTTTGTTATCTGCTGTTTCTCAGTGCCCTTCCCAATGACTTTGTTCTCCTCATAGCTTTATCCCTGATCCTTCGGTTTGATTTCATTTTGTGTTCAAGCCAGAAAAATCTAGCAATTTGAACTTGAAATAGATAGAACACATTCAGCTTAATCTCCAATCTCTGCATTGTGGTTGGATCATGTTGAAACTTCCCCTTCAAATAATTATATTGCATAGCGCTTTCAAATAAAACTATCTGAAGAAAGCCAATTTCAGGAAATCAAAAATAGCTCACAAAGGTGTTGACTGGGGAACAAACTGCATAATCTAGGACCATAGAATCCTTTAAAGAAAGAGTTTCCAGATGTTGTTAGCACATGAGAGAAAATAAAAGAAGAATTAGGAAAGAAGAGGCGAATGAGAGCAAAGTGATATAAGAAGACAGACTTTTTAGGAGAAATGCTAGAGAGAGGAATTTTTATTCCAGATCATTTTGTAGCAGTCAAAGTGGGTAAGTGAATAATACGTGGTATATGGAAGTCTTAAAGACCACCACTGAAGTCGAAGAAATGGTACGAGACTAATATTTCCACTCACGGCACACACTAAACAAAACAATCTTCTAAAATCCAGCTTTAAACTGAAGGAGTTCTATTAAGTGTTCTCTTCTTTTTATCAGTCCTAAGGTTCCCAGAATGATACCTTTACTAGATCTTAATTTTATACATTCAAATAGAAAATCCTTCTCCTTTCTTTTCTTTTTCTTTTTCCTCCTTGGCTCCCCACAACCCACCACCTCCCAGGGATGCAGGAGGGATAAAGAATCTTTAATATTAGTCATGTTCTTGGAACTGAAAAGGTCACTTTTTTCTTTTGGTTTTTTTTTTTTTTTCCTTTTTGGTGAATTCTAATTCGCTAAGTCTGAAATCTCATCTACCATTGCCTACATACAATAACAATCATGAAGAAAAAAGAAGGAAAACAAACAGGCATTGGCAGACAGAGACCCCGAATATTAAACAGGAGTTATTTCCATGGCTCAACCAGGCCAGTATGAGCCAGTATGAGCCAGACTGAACATGACAGGAGGCCAACTTGCGAGTCACAAACCTGACTCCTCACCCTCCCTAACCAGCCCAGCTCACGAAGCCCAAGCTCATCTGGGCTTTCATACAAGCTCTTCTAAGATACAGTGACACTGTGGGTGACAGATGTGCCCATCAACTCTTTCTATATACTGGTCTCTAGCTACAAAAAGACAGCTTCCTTGGCATCCTCTTACTCTCCTCTCTGTACAATCTTTCAGGCTCTCAATCCATCATTACTGACACAGGCATGCCCAGTTTCATTGTTCAGAGGAAGGTGGCATCTATTAATATTTTTGCAGTCAGGGACGGTGTGACCACCACACAGTAGTAAGCTGGAGGTGCCAAGTTTCATTCAAAAGGCGTGAAAGATGCTTTGATTTACAGCAGTCCTAATGAGCAGGGCATTTCTGGACCTGTGAGCACCTGCTGCTTTTGTAGCCTTGGCCAACTCCACCGCCCTGGGGTATCAGACAGCAGCAACCGCCCCCCCCCGCCCCCCTTCAGGAGAACTTATGGTTAAACTACACTGAAGAGTTTGCTCTGCCATCTACCTTCATTAAAAAGGCACCACTCATCAGTGAAGTCTGTCTGAGAAAATGAGAGGAAGGGTCCCATCTTTGCTTTGTTTTCTTTGTCTCTGTGACTGCTCTCAAAAGGAGAGAGATTCCCAGCTAGAAGTACAGTGAAATAAAATCAGGAAGTCATTTTTTTTTTAATTTTTTATTTATACCCTATATTCTTCTATGGAAGGCTTAGAGCAGAGGAGCAGAACCTACAGGTGTTGTTGTATTTTGGTCACTTGTTCCTCTTCTCTAGGAATGTGATTTGCCATGGGTTACAACTAGGAGCAGACAAAAAAAGGCTAGTGATTACCAAACCAGGTAGACCTTCCCACACCACCTGACCTCTCCTGCTCTACCTCTTCTATTCTCTTGCTGCCTCTGAGCATTAAGCACTCAACCCCATGCTGCAGGGGAATCACAGAAACCAGGCTAAGCAAAATGGCACCTTAGTTCCTGTATGATCCACCATTTCTTCCCACCCTTCTTGCTACTCAACTACCCTACTGACTCTAGGCATAAACCATTGACTCCATCTAAGTTCTTCTTCCACACAAACCATGCTCATTCACATCCCACAGTTACCATCCTGTTTCTCTGTCAAACCAAATTCATAATTCTCTCCAACACTGAGATCAATTCCAAGTTTTCCACCACTTTTTTCCTAGCTACTCAGCTATCACCTTGACCTCTCCTTTCCTTCAATTTCTATGGCATCTCATAGTTGGTACACTGTGACAAAATTGTTCTACTATAGAAGGTTCTCAATCTGTTAATATTCACATGGAAGATTATGTGATCTGAGCTGGTATCTTACTCCCCGACTTTAACTTCCTGTAACAGCCACTTCATATAGGGGCACCTGGGTGGCTCAGTGGGTTAAAGCCGCTGCCTTCGGCTCAGGTTATGATCCCAGCGTCCTGGGATCGAGCCCCACATCGAGCCCCACATCGAGCCCCACATCGGGCTCTCTGCTCAGCAGGGAGCCTGCTTCCTCCCTTCTCTCTCTGCCTGCCTCTCTGCCTACTTGTGATCTGTCTATCAAATAAATAAATAAAATCTTTTTTAAAAAAATTGTTCTACTATAGAAGGTTCTCAACCTGCTAACATTCACATGGAAGATTATGTGATCTGAGCTGGTATCTTACTCCCCAACTTTAACTTCCTGTAACAGCCACTTCAATGTAGAACAGAAACACTTCACTGTTTAAAGCTGGGACCTGCTTTATTATGATGCAAGAGAGTCAAGGTATGAAAATTAAATGCAAATGAAACAAATTATAAATATATCATCTTGTGTTGCTCATCCATGCGTATAAGTTCACACCAATGTATAATTGTTTCTGGTGCTCCAACTTATGTTTATTTGTGGGTCAGTTTATTTCTCTCAGTTCCATTTAATCCTTGAAGATACAAATCTGCTATGTTTTGATCCCAAGCCTTTCCCCTTAGATCCTTATTAAAATTATATTCTGCTCCTTATGAGGGCATCCCTAAACACTGATCACAGAAGTCTCCTGAGGTAACTACCTCTTTCCTAACCCACACTGAAGAAAGCCTAGTATATCATCCATCCAGACCCTGCAATTTCTAGAAAAGCTGCAGACTCCTTTAGAAATCTAATTTACCCGGAGAAAGACAACTATCATATGATCCCCCTGATAGGAGGAAGTGGAGATGCAACGTTGGGGGCTTGGGGGGTAGGAAAAGAATAAATGAAAGAAGATGGGATCGGGAGGGAGACAAACCATAAGAGACTCTTAATCTCACAAAACAAAGTGAGGGTTGTTGGGGGGAGGGGGTTGGGAGAGGGGGGTGGGGTTATGGACATTGGGGAGGGTATGTGCTATGGTGAGTGCTGTGAAATGTGTAAACCTGGCAATTCACAGACCTGTACCCCTGGGGATAAAAATACATTATATGTTTATTAAAAAAATTAAAAATTAATTAAAAAAAAGAAATCTAATTTACCTACATTCAACCATATAACTGTGTGGCAAAAAGCTAGTGCTCCCATTTGTAAGTCATAAAGTCAAAAACACCCCGATGTATTAGCATGGTCACATTATAATTTTGAGAACTCTGGCTCTGATCAGTTTGAAATAACTTTCAATTCACATATATTTAGGACATAGAATAGAGGAGGAGGTTTTTTGTACTATCACACAATTTAGTCCTTAATTATAAAGTGTCATATTTTTCTCTGGTTATTTCTTATGTGTCTTGTCTGAAAAGTTCTCTAAGGCCAGGAATAGGGTTTTTTACTTCTTTTCTAATTTCCTTTAGCATCTTGGTAATTTGGTCTGTACTGACATGTAAACGATGGTATGCTATCAGGTATGAAGAATACTAGAATGGAAAAGTTTGTCTTATACTAGGAGTTGGCAAACTTTTTTGGTAAAATACTAGATAGTCAATATTTTAAGCTTTGTGGTCCGTATAGCTTCTGTTGAAACTACTTAACTCTGCCATTGCAGTGTAAATAATACATAAACATATGAAAGTGTCTGTTTTCCAAAAAAACTTTATTTACAAAAGCAGATGGCAGGCTGGACTAGGCCTGCAGGTTATAGTTTGCTGACCTCAATCTTAAACTATGACAACATCAAAAGAAACAAATGATATACTAACACTTCACCAGTCACTCCCGCAATTCAAATTCAACACAACAAGAAGTTTTTGACTAGTCACTAAATTGAAATTAAAAGTGGTAAGATATATACACCTCAGTGAAGATCTCTGGGAAGTTAACGGGTACATTTGTGCCCTGTTAGGGCTTACTTCCAAGATTTTTTTTTTTTAAAGATTTTTTTATTTATTTATTTGACAGGCAGAGATCACAAGCAGGCAGAGAGGCAGGCAGAGAGAGAGGAGGAAGCAGGCTCCCTGCTGAGCAGAGAGCCCAATGTGGGGCTCGATCCCAGGACCCTGGGATCATGACCTGAGCTGAAAGCAGAGGCTTTAACCCACTGAGCCACCCAGGCGCCCCTCCAAGATTTTTGTGCCCCCTGGTAACCGACATTTTTCCTGAGTATTTTATACAAAGATAATAATAGCTAAACTCAAATTGGTGATTATGTACTATTATTAACATCTTTCGGTTGTTTTTATATTTCATCTGATTCCAAGGAAATCAATTCCTATGTAAATGTCTATTTATTAAAGACTAACATTTGAGTCTTTGGTTGACCAAACAACTCTAGTAATTAAAATTCATTACTCCAAAATGCATATGAATATCCCTTCTCTACTACTTTTCGTTACTTCTTTAGTGCTTATAGTAAATATAAATTAATGCAAAATAATTATCCCTTTTCATTGTCCATTTCAAAATGGAAATTCTATAAAGCAAGATGAACCAACACACCAAGTATTTCCACAGTTAAAATAACAGTAAAAATATCCTGTGTAGTAAAAATTAAGATAGTATATTACAAATTACAAACAGTTTAACTTTCTGTCTAAAAGAATGCAGTATGGTATGTTTCATATTCCCTACATTCCTATGATTTATAATCCTCATAAACTACAATATTAAATAAAACCAAATATACACTGTAAGATTAAGGCAAATCTGACTTGAATAGTTAGTTGATTCACTCAAATGAACATTTGATTTCCATTGGAAAACATGCAAAAACTATACAATGTTAAAAGGAAAAAAAACCTGACAACATAAAAGGACTTATCACCCAAAATTAATTCATCTATTTTGAGCTGTAAGTACCTAATTATAATCAAAGTATAAAACTAAGATTTTTCTATACTTAGTGTTAATCCTGAAAAGGATATAGTATAAAACATAATAGGGTTAAATCATTATCTTCTAAAGATTAGGAGCAATGAAGGCTTTACTCACTGCAACCACATTTTTCTGAGTAGAAAATTAACGGAGGTCACAAATTAGTCAGCTTCTCTATCTCCCACAGAAATGCCTTCTGCTAACTCTTCTGTTGCACGCTACTTCCTTCTAACACCTTTTCTTGCTGACCTGAGTTTTCAGAAAATGAAACCAAAGTTAGTAAAACACTAGATAGTCAATATTTTAAGCTCTGTGGTCCGTATTGCTTCTGTTGAAACTACTTAACTCTGCCATTGCAGTGTAAATAATACATAAACATATGAAAGTGTTTATTATGTCTATTTATTAAAGAGTAACATTTGAGTCTTTGGTTGACCAAACAACTCTGGTAATTAAAATTCATTACTCCAAAATGCATATGAATAGCCCTTCTTTTTTTTTTAAGAAAAGAAGGCCACATTTATTCCCTTTCTCAAAAGTGCAGGCCTCTTATCTGAACCTGCGGGCCTGTGCTCACGGCTGACCGCGGCTATGTGTCCCAGGGCCTGGCCAGGCCTCAGGGAGAGAGGAAGGTGAGGGTGCCCGAGGCCCTAGCACCTGACCTGGACACCCCATTTTCTCCTCCCAGGCTCTGCCAGACCCAGAGTAGAGGGAGAGTCAGGCTCTGTCCTGCCTGGGGCGGAGAGCGGGAACCCCCAGAAGTCACAGGAGAGGGCAGGGCTGTATGTTCAACATAAAACCCCTTAAGATGAGGCCTACTGGAGTAGGGGACAGAAGTATGTTTCCTATGATTCCACTTTCAGGGGGAAAAAAAAAAGTGCCTCCCACCACCCAAAAATAAGCTAATAGCGTTTGCCTCCAGGAAGTTGGAGCAATTTTTACTTCCTTTTGCCTTTTCTCTATTTCTAAAAAATTCTCTACCATGATAATGCCCCACTTTTAAAAATGAGATGAAAATAAGCATGTGAAGACTTATTATAGACCTCACAATGTGTATCTATTGCTTTGATCCCTTATTTATGTGCAGTTTCTATACAATAAAACAAATGCTGGAACACACATATATAAAATCAATCCCAACATACAGAAGTGATCTGCTTATAAGTTAACAAAAGCTTGAGTTTCACAGGATTCCTCCTGAGTTGAGAGCAAAGTTCTTTATATAGTTCCATTGCCGTGTGGAAGTAACACCGGTTAGGAAATCATGCATCACGCCATCTGCCATTTCATTAAAGCGGAATGCTTTTTTTAAGGACATTTAAAAATTGTGCTTCCCAGAGATTACTAAGAGACGCTGCTGTGAATGGATGGCAGGTTTCAACAAACACTGCTGGAAATCCAGGGCTGAGCCCAGCAAGAGTAGAGTTGAGTATGTGGACGGGTGAAATATTGCCAGAACTGGAACATAAATAGCTTTTTAGTTCATATTTAGGACGTCTCGCCAAAGTGAGATAAAGCCCCGGAGATCTGTGCCTAACCTACCTATACTCAGCATAAATTGTATTTCTAAGTACATAGTATACCAGCACATTTTTAAACAAATGATAGACAATTTTGCTTGTCTTTCCTTTAAGAAAAAAAAAAAATTAGAACAAGAATTAAACCTCTACTTGCAAGAAGTCCCAGGTGTTAGAATTGTAACACGTGTCGTAGTACAAACAGGCAATGCCCGGGTCTCCCCATCCCAAGGTCTTGCTCCAAATCTGAGCTCTGCATTTACTCTTCTCGGGCCACCAGCCCTCACTCTGCCACTTCCCCCCAGATCTGTTCTCTGTCCTCTGGAGATCCTTTTCCGGGCACACACTTCCTCTCCTCCCTCCCCAGGATCACTGTCCTAGACTCCCTTGCCTTCACTACTCCCTCTGCCAGACGCTGGGCCGCCTCCTGGGCTGCAGTTCTCTGCTATGATCCTGCCTGAGGCCGACCCAGACCCAAAAGGACGCAGCCTTGCGCCTGCCAGACTGTTGCCATCTCACTTAGGTTAGGCCTGCTGAGCTTCGCGCAGGTGCCTCTTCAACACACACCCTCGCGACAGGCTCCAGAGCTCGCCCCTCCCGGGACCCCCTCCACTTCTTCCCTCAACCAGACCAGCTCCTAACACGGGCCGCCAGCTGCCCTGTGGGGACACACACACCCAAGTGTCTCTGTTTCTACCTACTAGTTTCCACAGCTCCCTTGGTGTTCTTGCCTCTAAGTTCAGAATGTGAACCTCCCTAAAACTAAAGTCTCCTTCCAGTACCAACTATGGCCTTTATGTTTGCTGTGTTTGGACCTTCCCACTTCTTCCATCTTGGTTTTCAATCCCTCTAAAACCATCTTCTGCTAAGTCTACTCCCTCTACAAGATCAGCCCTTCTTCTCAACTCCCAAATCCTTCGTGAATCATCTTTCTCTCTCACCTTTAGCTTGTACTCCCTTCCCTTCACTTACTGCCCCATTCTCTTTGCAGAACTGGGCAGCTGATACATGGCTCTCCAGTCTATAGTAACCCCTCTCTTACAAATCTTGGAAATCACGGGTGTCCCACTTTTACTAGATTCACTTCTCTCCTCAGATCTCCTCTTCCTGATCTCTCTAGGGCATTGGATACTGATGACAACGTCATTCATCCCTGCAATACACATTTATTGGTGCCCACTCTGTACTCTCTGCTGGCACTGCACCCTGCTCAGTCTTCTAACCCTGTGTTATCTCCTCTCTCTGTCTCCACATTTATACAGTTAAACTCTTTTCTTCTTCTCCACTCAAAATTGGAGGCATCATCTAGTGCTTTTGTCTCTGTCCATGTCTGAAGTCATAGGCACCCTAGAGACACACCTAAATACAAATGCTATACTTCTAAATATTTATGAAACACTTCCAATTGGATGTTCCATCATTACCTAAAATCAACATGCCTTAAAGGAGAATTTATCTTTGTCATTCGCCGATCCCTAATGCTGTCTGGCCATCCCACTTGTCTTCCTGTTTAGCAACTTCAAAGTTATGTGGCTTCTTATCTCCTTCCTTGAATCTGTACTGAATCGTTCTGCTTCTTCTCAGAGATGTCTGCCTCTCCCCTACCCACCTTGCCATAAGTCTTGTCCAAAACCTCTTTACCTCAGGCCTGTTAGTGCTATGATAACAACCTCAGTTCTTACCCTCTTCCAATTCACCTCACACACTATTACGGATTAACCTTCTTAAAGTAATATTAAAACACTGCAAATAACTTTAAAACTCGTGACTTAGAGTGTTTTACATAAACAGAGGTTGGTTTTTCCTTACATAACAGGAAGTCCAGAAGTAGAGAGCTGTTGGTAAGGGTATGGCAGTTCAGCGGTGTCAGAGACAACACCTCAGCGTTTTCCTCACGGTACCAAGAGTTGCTGCATGGCTCTAGGCTCTGCATCTTCATTCAAAGGTGGGTAGAGGGGAAAAGAGAGTTCCAACATTTTATCAAGAGAGCAAAAACATTTCCAGAAATACCATCAGCATTCTTCAGCTTAGCCAGAATGAGGTCCCAGAGATGTCTTATCTACAAAGGATGCTGGGAAATTAGGGAATAGAGTTGTCCTGAGTGGATTAGACCAATCATGTCATTGCTTGGGAGTAAGCATAAAATTCAGCCTCATTTATCAAGAAAGAAGGGGGGACACACAACTTTATTTTTTTTTATTCCTCCTGAATACTAATCTAGCTCTCTGGTCAGCCTGGTCTTTTCTCTCATTGTCCCAAACATAGGCCATGTTCACCCCTACCTCTTCACCTTTGCTCTCTTTACCTGGAACATCTTTCCCTCACTTCTCTCTACTTGCCAAATCCCATTCATCATTTGTGACTCTGCTCATATCTCATCTACTCCATGACACATTGCAGTCCACAGTGATTTCTTCCTCGAATGAACACTTCTTTGCAATTCATTCATTCATTCATCTATGTTCATTTTTTACTCACATATGGTTCCTATAGAGAGCACTACACAGTTGAACATTTAATTGTTCTTTGTTTCCTCTGACTTGGTTTCATTCCTCTACAAATACTATAACCTACATGAAGATATGCACTGTGCCTCAGATTTCTTTTGTATGCCCCAGTTCCTTGCACAGTGCTGAAAATGTATGTGCTTATAAATTACTCAGTGACTAAAAAAAAAAAAAAAAAAAAAAAAAAAAAAAAAAAAAAAACAACTGTAATTGCCTGGAAAGAACAATGCATGAATTACTTAATGTTTTAAAAAAAACAAAACACAAAACTGTGGTTGGCACTTTAAATATGGTACATTATCTACTTATTTCAGTCAAAATATACTCCTCAAGACAAGAAAATAACAATGATTATATTTGCACTTCAGGAGCAAAATATAATCCATCTCCTTTGAGAAAACTAAAAAGACCAGCACAGCTAAGTAAAATTCAAACTTGTCAAGTAGAGAAGCAGTCCGTAGACATATCAAATCTGAGGGTTAGTCTTCTAAGCCATCCCGTGCAATGTTGGGCAGAAAAAAGTCAAGTGATTTACTTTAGAGAGATGCTGATCTATACGGGGATTAAAAGATCTCCACCTAACCCCCGCCAGCCACAGAGCAGCTTTGGGAGTGTACTAAGAAGATCTCAAACCGGCACAACTTTAGCAAGAGACACAAATCCTCCAGCTCCCTAGCGATCAGGCTTTTAAATAGTCCTTATAATTTGCTCATTGCCTTCTCCTTATCCTGTTTACTGAGTAGAATACCTAAAACGTTCTCTCCAACTAGAAAACCAGCAGCTTCACCATGAGTTTCACTCATCGCAGAGCCTGCAGCGTAGAAAGATGTGTAACATTTGCCTCGTTCCTCTTGGCCTGCATGAGTACATCCTTCCAGAAGCTGGGAAAAGAAAGCAATTCATAGGAAGGCTCACAAACCTCCTCAGGTCCTCACCAGAAAGTGAAATTCCACACACACATCCCCCCTTCCAGGCAGCAGTAATCTGGACGCACCGCGCTACAGCTGGGCACTAGGTTTCTCTCTGTTCCCACTCTGCCTCCAATAGGCCAAGGAAGACCCAGTCAGAGACTTTGGAGCAAAGCTGAAAAGAAGTTTCCTTTCTCTATCTTCATTGCTCCCAACACCATGTGAGAGTATTACAATGGCTGCATTCTCAAAGAGAACAAAAGCTGCAAATACAACTTCCTGTGAAATAATCACTGAAAAGGACTACTATGCTGATTATCCAAAACATGAAGCCCAAAAGCCAGTTTTTCCAACAAGTGATGCTCGCCCAATAAAAATCCTATCCCGGGATGCCTGGGTGGCTCAGTTGGTTAAGCAGCTGCCTTTGGCTCAGGTCATGATCCCAGCATCCTGGGATCAAGTCCCACATGGAGCTCCTTGCTCGGCAGGGAGCCTGCTTCTCCCTCTGCCTCCCTCTGCCTCCGTCTGCCAGTGCTCACTCTCTCTCTCTCTTTCTGACAAATAAATAAATAAAATCTTAAAAAAAAAAAAATCCTATCCCGTTTTGCCCCCATTTTCCCCAACATTCCTCAACTAGCCCTCTATGCTGGGAACATCAGCATGTTTTGTGACTTCTACTACAAGATAAGATTTTTTAAAAAAAAAAAAAAGTACACCTAAAAGAACTATTACTCTTTGAGCACCCTTTACAGTACAATATCCATTCCCTCTCTCTAACTCCAGTCTCAGCATCTGTCACTTCTATGTTTTTCACGTAGATCAAGAGATATGTTTGCCCATTCTAACAAACAACCTTTGTTTTCCATTTCCATTATATGTTTATATAGTACTTACTATACATTTTCTAGGAAGTAGCAACTGAAAAAAGAATACTGAGCAAACTTTCAGAAAATTCTCTCATTTATCTTAGTTCCTAGCAGTTATCTAAGAACTATATCTCTAGTTCTTAGCAGTTATTTGACGCAAACGTTTACTGAATGAGTGAATGAGTGATGTGATTTAATGTTTACAATGCCTACCTTCCTAACAAAATAAAAGCTCCTCAAGTTTCTGAAAGTATTATTGGGATCCTATAAATGGACCCCAAAGAAAAAAAGAAATCAGGTAACCATAATAAAATGATCAGAAAATTGAACCCCCACCAAGAAGGAGGTTTAAGGGTTCAATTACAATAGCACAAAAATAGAAGTCATCTCTCCATCTTACAGAATAAAGAAAACAATAGATGGAGGTGGACGGAGGTATAAGAAAAGGTTCAGTTGCTATAAAATAATAAACAAATCCTGAGAAGTCATTATGTATTGATCCCACAAAGGGTTTGATAGAAAATTATATCACTAACTACAAGATTTCAACTAAACATCAAAAAGGTTCCTAAAATGTCTATAGGCATTGATAGCAAATAATCCATTCTGCTTAGCATAAAGTATGGGCAAGCAGATCACTAGAGTTTAAAACAATTTTTCCACGTTGAATAGAAAATAACTAAATTCATGCCAACTACTACTCTTCTTATGCATTATATTGAAGCACACAGAGTTTCTTGGGTTTGTTTTGAAGCAGCCCTTCAATTACCACCCTAATATACGGGCTTTTAATATTTCAAAAAAGCATTTTTTTGAATGCTTTCAAATTCAAATACAGCTTACTATGTAGTTTCACAAATTACTATCTTAGGGCTCTGTGTCTGGTGTTTGTGAAAAAGAAATGATAAAAAATTGAGTGAATTCCAAATTTTTACTTTAATGAAAGAATCAGGCAATATTTTCTTCCTCTTTTTTTTTTTTTTTTTTGGTCCCCATTTCATCTTTGCTTCACTGGTTTTATAAACTACAGGTCTTTATACAAACGCAGTCCTAATTAAACCTGAAAAATGACTGTTGTGTTATGTATTTCAAAAGAAAAAAATGGACCACAATAGAATGATTGGTTTGTTTCCATAGCACATATAAGTACAGATCCTAAAAATTCTTAGATAGCAACATAACCTTAACCTTAAATTATAGGCTACCATGGGACCAAGCCTAAGAGAATCTAGATAGAAATCAAATATCATTTGCTGCACATTCTTTCAAGAACTTTTACTGTTAAATTATACTGAAAAATACACTATGAATAAATAAAATTTGTTCCCAGGCACCAAACCGAAAGCAGAGGATAGAACTCGAAAGGATGCACATGTGTATATGTATGGATAACTCCCAGAGAGAAATTAAAATTTTAACCCTCATTTTTAAACAGCATTATGGTACTAAGCATTCCCATGGACTTAAAATAAAGCCAAAACAAAAACAAAAAACAAAGACAGCAAGCAAAGAGGGGCAAAAGTTCTAAAGACACCTGAGACTGGCTTGAGAGACATGGACAAAATTTGCATTAAATATTTAAAAACATACCACAGAGTATATACACACTTTTTTTAAAAAAGACTTTACTTATTTATTTGACAGAAAAGCACAAGCAGGGGGAGTGACAGAGCAAGCAGGAGAAGCAGGTCCCTGCTGAGGGAGCTCCATGAGGGGCTCCATGAGGGGCTCCATCCCAGGACCCTGGGATCATGACCTGAGCCAAAGGCAGACACTTAACCAGCTGAGCCACCCAGGAGCCCCTATATACATACTTCCTTTGCTTAGTGTTGTCTTCTGTTCTCTCTCACTAGAACACAGCCCTTTAATCTGACACCTATAGGGCCTGTAATTAGCCACTTAATTAAAAAATTCATTAAAAGCAGGAAATAATAAAAATCAGTATATATGTACCTTAGATATTTTATTTAGGTGTAAGGCTTTGAGTATGGTTCCACTAATTTGGGTTTTCCACTTAATCTTCTTTAAATAATGATACATTTCAGTGTCTTTAAAATGCATCAGTAACTCAATAGATACTTGCAAAGCAATCTAAAAAATCCTTTTTTATTATTTTCCCCAAATCAATTTAACGACACTTTCAGCAATTGCCCTTTAGTGTGTCTTTCTGAAGTATTCGATTTATTTTTCAAAGAAACAATAACTCTTTATATTTACACTCACAAGTCACAGAATTATGTAATATTTAATTAAGTTATGTAATTGTAATTACAACTACAAATGGAATAAACAGGTTTTGGAAAAAACTCAATTGACTCTTTGTGAGCATACAACTCCAGTGATGGGAGAGATGTCAAAGACGAGACTGTTAATCTCGAGTTTTAGGAAGGGAATGTCAGTTGAGTGGATTTTGGTTAAGAAAGTTTCTTCTAGGGGCCCCTGGGTGCCTCACTGGGTTAAGCGTCTGCTTTCAGTTCAGGTCATGATCTCAGCATCCTGAAATTGAGTCCCACATCGGCCCCCTGCTCAGGGGGAGGTCTGCTTCTCTCTCTCTCTACCCTCCCCTCCCCCTGCTCACGTTCTCAGTCTCTGTCTCTGTCTCTCTCTCAAATAAATAAATAAAATCTTTAAAAAAAGAAAAAGAAGAAAGAAAAAAGAAAAAAAGAAAGTTTCTTCTATAATCTCTAGAGCAGTATTTCCTCAAGTATGTCCCAAGGAAAACTAATTTCAGGGGAGCCGCGAACAAAAGAACTCTGTGGTCAACTAAGTCTGGGAAATGCTAAGGTCAAACAAAGCTCAGCAGGTTCCTTTATTGAGGACATCAGCCTCTGAATAGCTATTGTGTATTTTTAATTCCAAGGTGGTGCTACAGAATGTAGGTTTTTCCCAATGCATTTGATCAATTTGACCAAGGACTTTGTTTTCATCAAGCACCTCTTGGGACTAGGAGTCCTAGGGACATCCTGGTGCTTAGACCATCTCCTCCTCCCCAAGTTCTATTACGACTTGTGTAATTTGTTTTTAAAACTTTAGCCTGGGCAGTGTGATATTGTGTGCTTGCTAGTTAGTTCAAGTTTTTACTCTGCAGTGGTAGGCTGCCCTAAGCAAGAGTCCACATTCAGCCCATATCTAGCTGGAAAGGCAACACTCCAGAAGCAACTACTATGAGAACTTCTATTATCATATTTTTGTTATAGTATAAGTACCTCTACTATCTATATTAATAACTAAGACTTCAATCATCAGTATAATGAAATGTTAGCAATATATTTTACTTTGTGAAATTAATGGCTTATTAATTTTTAGAATCTAGAAGCAAACTCTCATAAATAAAATTAAAGATAGTTAAGAATAGTGTAGTAGCAAAAATATTTTAGAAGCATTCTCTAGTGTGAACAGAATATAAAGACCCAGGGATGTTCTCCCAGGGGATAGACCTGAGGCTTGATCTCTAAATGGCCCCATATCCACCTGTTGGTTTAAAAGGATTTGAGGTTGCCTATTAATTGTGATAAGGGCAACAGAATTCAGCTTCAGAATCCAGCCCTATCTGCACGAAGAGCTTTATGCAAAGTAGTAAAACTAGGACTTCCTAACAAGTTATAAAATAAGCCATTTTTGTTTGCTTGCTAGTAAGTGTTTACTTAATAAATGTTTCTGTATGTATTTAGTCTGAGACTTACTTTTATTATATATAGTATCATATATATTATATATGTATATATAATATATATGGTAGTCTGAGACTTATTTTCATTTTGTGTGTGTGTGTGTGTGTGTGTGTGTGTGTGTGTGTGTATTCACAGTGGTAGATAATAGTAACCTCAAATCTCCTCCAAATTAACAAACCAAGGGGAAAGAAAAGCAAAAAGGAAAACAAAACAAAATTTTAAAAACGCTAAAGGCTGTGCATGACCATCAACTTAAATCAATTCTCAACACCTCTCTCCAAGGCCAAAGAAACCTATCCCATGACATAGGGGTAGGCTGAAAAATTTGATTTGTCTGCAACAGATTCCCTTTTAGCTGCTTTCCAGACAGATAGCCCTCTGTTACCTATCTGGATTTTTACCAATGGCGTGTTTGAAATGCACTTGCATTAGTTGTCAGGGGAAGATGTTTCCAGGGAATTTCTCTAGTTCCCATCTTGATATGGATTGATCTTACACAAGTTAAATGTTTTCTTGGAAGGTCTGGAGAATGCTATAAGATACTAATCAATAGTGGGAAAATGGGGTATTTCTGGTCTTAGATACTCGAACACATGGTGAGATAGGCAGAGGGAAGGCCAGCTGAAGAACAGATTTGACGGGGCACCAGGGTGGCTCAGTGGGTTAAGTGTCTGCCTTTGGCTCAGGTCATGATCCCAGGGTCCTGGGATCGAGCCCCGCATTGGGCTCTCTGCTCAGCAGGGAGCCTGCTTCCCTCTCTTTCTCTCTGCCTGCCTGTCTGCCTACTTGTGATCTCTGTCTCTCAAATGAATAAATAAAATCTTTTTTTAAAAAAAAGAACAGATTTGACATTATACGGTGCTGAGCACGGTGGGTGGAATGGGTGGGGAGGATTCAGGAAGAGCCTGTCCGACAGTATTAAAAGCGGAAGAATCCATTGAGTCTTACCTCAAATGAGTTACTATAGTACTTGACAAATGGTGATTTTCATTCAATCATTCCTTCTACATTTATTCGTTGGAATTCTATTGTAAAGGATAACTCATTTATTTGTTTGCTTATGTGTGTACTCATAAATTCTTATTTTATTCTGTCTGTTTACTATCATTTATTTTTATGTTCAGTGGGAGTTAGCCCTTCAAGCCGGTTCTGTGACCTTTTGACATGCCTCCATCCCTCTTTGCTCACGTCCTTACTTCCTGGTAAAACAAGCCGTTCCTATCTTGTTCTTTTTTTGGTCTATTTTTATTAAAGAATGGTATTTAGAAAATAAGATATAATACTAGTTGTTCTCATTGTTACGGAGTTATTATTGCCTCTTTATCCTCTTAAAGGATAGAGCTAGGAGGATGGTGGATGGATGGATGGATGGATGAACAGACAGACGGATATATCTATAAAAACGAAGAGTTCATACTGTTACCTCTAATCCAATCCAACACCACATGGGTTCATTCTAGACTTCTACCTTCCCATATTTGCATTCCCTTTTCCAGTAATGAGAAACATGATCTTCATTATCTATAATATGCATTTATTCTCATAGCTCAAAGTATCTCTCCACAAGATAGTTATTAGTATAAGAAGAAAAGAATAATTTTACAGCACTTAACTAAGTGACCACAAGCAATGTCACAAGTAGATATCCTGTGCCCCTGAAAGGAGACATTAAAAAGAGCACATCGTTTCTGTGATATTTCTGCCAAAAATATATAATCTAAATCTAATCATTAGGAAACATCAGACAAACCCAAAATAACTGGCCTGTACACTTCAAAAATGTCAAGGTCATGAAAAACAAAGAAATACTGAAGAACTACTCCAAATTAAAAGAGGCTACAAAACATGAGAGCAAAACACAACTCATGATCCTGGATTGAATTCCTAGACCACAAAATTTGTGGGGTTTCTTTGTTTTTATTTTTTTCTTTTGCTATGAAGGACATTAGTGGGATAATGGACAAAATTTGAATGAAGTCTATGGGTTAGATAGTAGTATTATTAATATTAATTTTCTGATTCTGATCATTGGTATATAAAAGAATGTCTCTGGTTTTAGACATATACACTGAGTTATGAAGAGACACTAAGTCTGTAACTTGTAAACATTTCACAAAGGTATACACCACACACACATACACATATGCGCAAGTGTTATTGGGGGGTCAGAGCATTAGCAGGGCTCCTAGGTGATTCTAAAACATAAAATCTAAAGAGCAAGATGAGGCTGGACAGAGTTCTAGGTTCTGGCAGTGTGGGCATAACGGTACTCACTCATTTAGCCACATGTATGTTGTGCGAGAAACATGGGTGTGCATGAGGGAAATACGGAAACTCAGACGCTGTGCTCAGAGGGGCTTACATTGTCAGAACCCCTATAAGAAAACAGTATCAGTAAAATAGGTCTCATTTAAGAAAACCTGCTGTCTCTGAATCTCCATGTTCACAGAGCTCTCATAGGGAGAGACCTCGAGGCCAGTTAGTTCCAGGCCTTTCTGACTAGGTTCCGTCCAGTGAAGGGGCGATTTTTTGGAAAACGTGGCTCTCCGATTGAATTTCATCTCTGAGGTTCAGATTCTAGGTTTGTCTTTGTTGTTAAAATTATTCTTCAGTTCTCCATTAACAAGATTCAAATTTTACCCGTTCTAGAAGAGAACACATTTTCAACTCAGTCGGAAAGCTGAGAGAATGAGGACACTGCTCTTTGTGCGTTGCCTGATGACCCTATATTTATTTACTTTTGTAAAAATTTGGGCTAAGATTCCTTGAGCACCAAACCTCAAGACCCAGATCTCAGCTTTTAAACAGATAGATACACTAAAGAAAATTCCCAATTTCCTAGCAGAGTAATGTGGGTCAGAAGGAGAGGTTGAACAAACATAGACATTTTACTTTGTTGTCCACATAATAATAATTCAGATAATAACAAGTACCATTTTATATTTACAAAGTTCTTTCAAGTATGTTCTTATTTGATCTCACAACCTTGTACTAACCTGAATAAATAAAATTTCAAATCAAAAGCCACTAAAAATAAGTGATTTCCGTTTCCAGATTCCTTTATCTCCATAAAACAGTCTGTGTTAGCAGAGTCTAGCACACACTAGCCTAAACCCCCAAACCAAAAAACCACACATAAGTTAGACTTGAAAATGTAATAATCTAAAGAAAAGGATGTTAATCTACTAATAATGTGGTTCACCTCATGCTTAGCAAATTATTTTTTTTTAATGTAATGGCAAATTTATCTGGCTATTTGGTTTCTTACACACGCCTTTTACCTTCACGAAAACCAAAGGCAGACACAGTTTTTATCTTTCTGGGGCAATCTCTTGTCACTGATGACACACAGAAGCTTTAATTAAAATGACAATTCCCATAGGGAGCCAGTTTGGCTTTTTTTTTTTAATCTCATTTATTTTGAGCCTGCTTTAGAAATGTTAATGCCAGCGTGTTTGCCTAGTAAAGCCGTATCTCTGAGAAAAACATCCAAATATTTAAAGACTGGCTTCTTTTGCTTTTGGTTTAAAAAAAGAAAAGAAAAGAAAAGCATCTGATAGGTTTTCACAGTCTGTTAGCACACAGATTTGTTCTCAGAAAATAATTAGTTTTTTGGAGACGTATGTGATAAAACTGTCATAGAGATCACAAAGAAATTTTAGTCATTAACTTTTCTTTTTTTCCAAGAAGGAGAATCAATATTTTGTCTCTCTAAATACGCACGCAGAAATAAGCTTCACCTCCAACTGAATTTTACAGATTAATTTACATGCCCAAAGAATGAGAGATAACCTAAGTCTATAGGTCCCATCCTTACATAACAATGCCATAGGATTTATGGTCTCCAATTGTTTTTGATACACCAATCATCATCCGTTTCTGACTGTCACCCAACATATTGAGAGACACAAGTTTAATAGTAACAAGTAATTATTCAGTCATTTGTGACACAAATATTTATTGCGAGCCCATGAAACGGAAAACAAACAAACAAAAAACCTTAAAGAGCTTCCAGTTCAGTGAGGACATACTCATGAATAACAATAATATAAACCCAAAGTGATGTGTAAGAAGAGGTCATGAAAAATACTGCTGAATGGTTAATCCTTATAGTGATAAATATAAAACTTCCCCTCCTTTAGCATTGTTGGTATTTCTAAATGAAGTAGATATCATAATTAAAAAACAACCAATTATAATACTAAAAATGTTGTTTTACACTAAATACCCATTTACTCAAAAGATTCTGATAGCTGTGCCCGGGGAGCCAATCCCAAAATCACTATATTGATTTGTCATGTTAAAAGCAAATTATATTTTTAAAAATTCAACAATGATGCAATCACAAAAATTAGAAAATAGATATTGAACATTGCATTACTAAAGCAACTAAGGTATCATGTACAGGCTTTTGTTCAATCATGTTTTAGGGCACCTTATTAAGGAACTGATATTCTACTTAAATTTGCAAATTTTGAACCTTTGAACAAAATGTAAAATGAAGCAAAAGAGGAAATCTTTGGCAGTCCTATGTGCCCTGTGAACACGGAAGTCTATGTTCTGGGTAACAACACTCACTAGTTCGTGTACAGGTACCTGCCATGCCTCTCAGTCAAAGCAGAGAAAATGGAGTAGAAAATGCTTTATTCAGAACTCTGCCTTCGCAGCACACAAACTCTATTAACACGGCTAAGTTCCTGCACTAAACTCTCTAAGCTGCAGTAAGTAACAGGGCCCTTATCTCACACAGCAGTTATGGAAGTTAACTACAGTAACGAATTAAGTTGTGGGTATGTGTGTCAGGTGTAGAGTTAAGTGTCCAGCAAGTGGTAACTACTATGATTACCATCAAATAATAATATGCTAGTATGTTGCATTTGTACACACACATTCAAACACCACACAGAGCCCATACAGAAAGGGGAAGGCTATTAAAAACTCTGTTACCACCTTCTCTGCTCCCTTCTCAGCTTCCTTCATCCTCCTTTCCCCCGTTGGAGGAAAGCCTTTTAGTTAGTAATTCCGGGATCCAATACTTGGGAAGACAGAGTGAGATGACAGCACCATCAGACGGCAGTGCTCGCCCCTCCCCAGCTCAACAAAAGAAAAAAGAGAAAGGGAAGAGCTGGAAGAGTGATGAGCCACGCCAGCATCGTCTGGCAAAGGGTTCCACCTGGTGATGTCAAGTCTCCATTTGGTACTGCCAAGGGTAGCTACCGGCCCACATGGAATACCCCTAGATCATTTGTCCAAAATACTGCTTGTCCTGGTGCTCTGCCTGTTCCTCAAAGATACAGTAATAACAATACACAAAAAGGCCTGCCACCAAAGCATTTAGACCTCAAACAGAATGCAATTCTCATCTTCCCTGCAGGAAAAATACAATTTCTAATGACGCCGTCTAGTAGAAGAGTTGTTATGTGTTTGCGAAAATCTTTAAATTATACTCGAAAACAATTACATTTTCTGAACTTGATAAGACAGACAAAAATCAATCTTTCTAGTGTTGGAGCTTTACAATGACACGAAGAAAGCAATGGGACATGCCTGAAATAATGATGGTTCTCACAACCATCGGAAAGCCAGACAGGAAGATTCACCTTCTTCCCGACGAAAAGTCTTCAGGAAGATCAGTTAGTCTCAGCATCAGAGACTTAAACACCAGCTAGATTTCATGACCGTGGTGTGAATAGCGAAGTACAGCTAGTTACTCCTTCATTGCTATGCTGTAAATATACCAGGTTAAAAAACTGTTAGGCATTAATTTTTTCATTTATTTATTCAATTCATCTGTATCTAACTATACCCAATTTTGGAATGTTTGAAAATCACTGTATATTTGTTTGCAATCCCTTCTCTTAGAATAGACTCAAAATGTACATTCTATAAAAAGTAAAAGGAAGTTCCAAGACAGAACAGTTTGTATGACTAGGTCAGGTAGAAGCCACATTAGAAGCTCATCGCTACAATCAAAGAAAATAATTCTATGAAATTTCAAATTTGCTTTTATAACAACTCTGAACATCAAACACTAAGGAACTTGGTGAGAAAGCGGGCAATTAGTACCTTTCTCCCTGAATGGAAAAAGGTCAACAGTGATATGAAGTAGAGAACGTTTATGTACCAGAAAATGACTGTGACCTCTCTCTTCTAGTGTCACGTGAAGGATAACTAGATTTGCTTCAGTCAGGGGGGAAAATGAGGAATTGGAAATACTCAGTGTGAAAAAAAGAAACTGCTTAAAGGATAAAAATAATTTCTTCCCTCTGCCAAATGGAAACCATGATAAATCCTCCTCTCAGGGCTTTGGTTATAAAGCATCTAAAGCACAGGAATCACCATCTGAAGTGTATATTTTCATCTAAAATTCCACGTAGAAAAAGGAAGGCCAGTGGGAATCCCAAAACCATTCCAACTAAAATTATACATGGCCTGGAAAATTTTTCACTCCTGAAATAAGAAGTCCTAGTGAGGTTAGAAAAACTTTACATTAGATGCACCAACTGATATTTTTAAGAAAATTACTAAACTCTTTGCGGATATTTTATCTCTTCCAATCTTTACATATGGTGATGATACCACCGTTCAGTGGAAGAACCGCCTCCAATCTATGACCGGCACATTGCTAACGCTTGTGCCTCTGTTTCATCCCCTTAACACAGGAATGATAACTACCCTGTTCGGTTGATTCTCTCTCCCTCTATCTCACTCTCTAAATCATTCATAACTGCAAAAAGCTTAACTATTACATCCAACTTTTCTAAAATGGGAACCATGAAGAAAAAGGCTCCATTAAGAAAAAGTTTGTGAAAAGTAACATTTTTTTTGTCTTGAGAAGTCACATACATATTAGTTATTAAAGGCCATGAGAAACCTTGCCATATAGAACTCTGTTCCCAGGTACATATTTGTTCCCTAGAAGACACTGTGGCAAATACTGTGTGTGTCCAGGAAGCCCACATACACACCACCACCCGCACAGTTGCACCTAAGATCTCAGACACTGCCCAGGGAATTTTTTAAAACACTCTAGGGGCACCTGGATAGCTCAACTGCCTAAGTGTTGACTCTTGATTTTGGCTCAGGTCATGATCTCAGGGTCATGAGATCAAGCCCCCCAACAGGCTCCGCACTGAGTAAGAAGCCTGCTTAAGATTGGTTCTCCCTCTCCCTCTGCCCCCCTTTCTCTTTCCCTCTAAAAGAGGAGGAAGAAGAAGGAGGAGGAGGAGGAGGAGGAGGAGGAGGAGAAAAGAAAGAACAAATGAAGGAAAGAAAGAAAGAACGAATGAACTCTAATGCTAGTCTTGTAAACAAAATCGAACAACAAATGATCTCATCATAAATCTGATAAACTCTATCTTCAATGTGAACAAAACTTTTGGTCCAATGGCTCCAGAACAAGTCACCCAAACAGGTTGTTAAACACCATTTTAAAAATTCACAATCTAATGTTTTTCTAATTTTCAGAAAAGAGAAGTCTAAGTGATAATCATGAAACCCCAAACACTCTTTCTTCTGGGTTCTTAACACATACACAGGATTGTCCCAAACTATCCAGGTTAAGTCCTCTGTAGGGCATTGTGTCTTGGTAACTAGTTACATGGGTGCAAAAGTCTGGGGCTCCAGTATTTTCCTCAGGGTCGTGCCAAAAGTGAAAAGATGATATTCCAACTCAGAAAAAAACTGATACTAAGTATAATGTTTGCAATGAGAAACAAAAGCACCTACCGGACAGACATTCTGATCAGCGATCAGCCTATTTCCTTTCCTTCTTGGAAATATTATTTAAAGTCTGATATGACAAGCCATATGTCTATCAATATGCAACCTGATGAATAAAATATTAGGTAACCACATAATGTGGTACTGTGCAGCCGTAAAAAGAAAGGGACCTATTGCTAGGTGAAAAATGCAAGGTCCAAAAGACTGTGTCTAATATACTATATTTTTGTAACAATGGAAAGGGATTTATGAATATATGCATTTATCTTTTATTTTATGTGTATGTGTGTATATTTGCTTTTATTTGCAAAAGGGAAAAAAGTGAACAGATAAAATAAAATACAAATTAATTTTAAAGGGGCACCTGGATGGCTCAGCGGGTTGAGCTTCTGCCTTCATCTCAGGTCATGATATCGGGATCCTAGGATCGAGCCCCGCATTGGGCTCTCTGCTCAGCGGGGAGCCTGCTTCCTCCTCTTTCTCTGCCTGCCTCTCTTCCTACCTGGGATCTCTCTTTCTGTGTCAAATAAATAAATAAAATCTTTAAAAAAAATTAATTTTAAAAATAAGATTTTAAAATAGGTGTAGAGCAGACAGTCATGATTTCTCTAAATGTACCTTGTATTATAATTTTGATTACAGAACCATGTACAAGTTTTAGATCATTAAAAAACTAGGTCAAATCAAAAGGAAAAAATAAAGCAGTCCCTAGAAACAAAAAACAAACTGAAACAAATTAGTTGTGTATCAAACTGAAATTAAAATAATGACAATTTTGACTATACACCCTAGTGGGGAATATCCTAAGGATAAAAAGAACCACAAGGAAATCTTGAAAACTGTATCTGGTAGTCCTGTTGTTTATGGTGCTACCATTAGAAGTTATGTTAAAGCCTCTAGGAATAATGGCATTAAGTTAATTAGAGAAATGCATCTATTCAGAATTTGTCATGATGGCACATAAAATCATATTAGTGTAAAAACATTTACCACTTGTTGCAGTAATTCTTAACCATCAATTGCCTCGAGATATGAAATTATAGTGTCTATATAATAACTGTAATGTCTTAAGTGGCAAAATATAACCTCATTGATCCTTGAAACCACCACACAACCTAGAACAGCCTCTGGTTGTATACTTAAATAAATGTTTACTGTTGAATGAAAGAATGTCTGACCAGTGTTGCTTAGGGAATACATATAAACTTTAAAATTCGTTTGGGGCTATAAGTTTGCAGAATACAGTTTAGCATTTTGGACAACTATGTTATCTCTAAAGCATTACAGAGAAGAACACTATTATCCGTCCCTAGTGCCAGAAGCAAATATTTCCTTAGAGCTGAGAAACCAACAAGCCAGTATCACACAATATCACTACATACTCCAGGGGTCTGTCCGTATCTTTACACTGTGCTAGAATAAAGACAAACAAACAAAAAACAAAACAAAACAAACAAACAAAAAAAAGCTCCTTAGGTTTACAAAGAGATCTGCAAAGAGAACATCTCCCCCCCCAACCACTTTCATTCTTTAAAAAAAGATATCAGGGGTCCACTATGTGGAAGTATTTCCTTAGAGTCCTTTATTATGGTAAATAACTACAGTGCTGCCCAGAAAGTCTGGAAAAAAAACCCATCTTAGGACACACAATCCAGCCTCTGCAGATTCAGGGGAACAAGGGCACTGCCATCTTACACATCCTGCCAACCTGGGCTTCCTCAGACAGAATTGAAACAATCCCTTCGCTCCCCAGCCCAGTTTTAAGGCTGCATCCCATAAGATAATTCCGGACTGTCTAAGGAGGAAGCAGATGTTTAAAATTGGCCAGAATCCAAGGTCTTAGTCCCATGACTATTGTTCTTTATGAAGGTGAATTCCCATTGTGTCTTGGAGCATGCTGAATAGATAATACCCACTTCATTATGGTTTTAATCATAATAAAATACATTACGCAATTTGGTCTACATACAGAGATTCTCAAACAATACGGTGCATTTTCTTCTCCTACTCCACATCATGATTTTAAGAGCTGATTTCATGTGGTGCCATTGGCTTTCCCTCATCACCAGCCCCTACCAAAATCTGTAAGCACGCTGTGAAAAGCACCACTCTCTATGCCCTTCACAGTCCCTAATTTTAAGCAAATTTTCAAAACACAGCCCAGAAGTGGCAATATAAACATCAATTAAGTGCTGACTCGGTGCTGAGGACTCTGCAAGACACAACAGAAGGTAGAAAGGAAGCATGAAATATGTTTCCTGTCCTCAAGATTCTCACCACACAATGGGGGAAATGAGACCTACGGATGAAACAACATGAAACAACTTCCCAGAAGCTTTGTAACCTGAAGTGCTTTTGGTGTTAAGCCTCAAAAATGAAGCAAAACCAGCTAAGCACCAGACACAATCCTTCCCTATGGTCACCCCATTACACTTCACACAGTCCTAGAAGGGATGTTGTCTTCTCCCTTGCTTTAGAGTCCAGGAAGTCATCGATCAAGGAAGTTAAATAACTTGTTCAAGTCACACACCTACAAAGAGTCACAACATTGGATTTAAATTCAGAACTCCTAGGACCCCAAAACATTCCCACTAGGTCATGGTCTCTGGTGCTTACAGGGGCACAGAGCGCTGCAGTTTATAAAAGGCTTTCTCAGAAAGGAGATAGCCATGTGGGACTTGAAGGGAGGAGTATCTAAGAAAGCTCCAGGCGGAGCAAATTTTTAGCACTTTTAAGTTGGAGGAGAACAATTTTCTCACACAAAACCAGTTTGCTTTTTGTGAGCAGCACGAGTAGTATTAGCATGTAGATCTTTTATTCTTTCCCCAGCCTGCTCTCCTATTAATTGGCTGTTACCACCTTGACCTCAGAAGTGAAAGACTCCATTGATCAAGCAGAACTTCAAATGTGTTGCTACCAACTGGAACTATTCATCTGTTCCTCTCCAGCAGCATCTGCCTCCCCACTGAGCAAGGCGTTTGTGTCACTATTTCACTAGATATTATACAGGAGAGTAGCAATTTCAGAAGTAAAAAAAAAAAAAAATTAATCCACATGTCAGACTCATTGTACATTTCACATAAATGTTTTCCAACACATAAAATCTATCATAATCCTGGAAAGATCATGTCAAGTAAAGTTGTAAAAATCTCCCTTCAAAGAAAGAATCGTGTGTATGTGTGTGTGTGTATACATATATATAGTATATCTGCATATACTATATATATATATAAACAAATATATATATTTTTGTTAACTTAGAACATTCTGTTTCCCCCATTGGCATACACATTGTTCTATTCACCATTTGTATTACCAATGTTTAAAACAGTACCTAGCCCACTCAATAAATATTTGTTGAATAAATAATTTCCACACCAAAAAAAAAAAGTCCCCATATCTCTTACCTATATATTTCTTAACAGCTATTAAATGATTACTCACCATAACCAACAAGATTTACTATAAGCTAACTAGATTTAGGCCAAATAAGTTTTACTTTCTGATTTTTTTTTTTTTAAGATTTTACTTATTTATTGGGGGGAAGGGGTTGCACGAAGGGAGAGAGAGAATCTTAAGCAGGCTCCATGCCCAGCGTGGAGCCCGACATGGGGGATGATCTTACAACCTTGAGATCATGACTTGAGCCAAAATCAGGAGTTGAAAGCTTAACCAATTGAGCCACCCAGGTGCTCCTGCTTTCTGATTTTTCAAGTGATTATTTAAATTGTGAAGAACTTGTGAAAAATTAAGCTATAAGACATAATGTTTTATATTTCTTTTACTAAGTAGTTACCATTTCCCTCTCTTGTAAAATGTATCTTCCAAAGACACTTTTTACTCTGCTTTTGTCCTATTTAACTCCTCTTTGTGCACCTAAAACAAATGATACAGATTAGACAAATAGACAAAGAGAGAGGGAAGTAGAGAGAGGCAGGCAAGAGCAGTAAGACGCCCAATCTGAAGCATAATAATCTCCCCGAGGTTTCAGATTTGATGAAATAAAACAATATATACATCTTGTCACTTTTGGTGGCAGCAGTGGTTGGGGGGGGGTGCCCTGTTTCTAGTGGGGTGGGAATCTGAGAGTTTCTTCATTTTATTTTCTTTTCAACAGCTGAACATGTAAGTGCCAAGGGTAAAGCAGACAATAAGTTCTGAAACACTGAGACAAAACGACCCAGTGACTACCCCAGAAAAAAAGCAAAAAGGGTAACTTTACTGGCTACAGCTATACAAATTGCATGAGATTCAAAAATCTTTGGGGGAAAGAAATTCCTGTAAAATCACCTATATCTTCAGAATTGATGAAATAAAAAGGAAAGAAATTTGCACAGGTAGACCCCCCCACTCTGTATACTTCCCAGATACCAAGATTAAGCCAATTGCCACATACAGAAGCTGGTATTAAGTGAATTATATGCAAAGACTAATCTGCTTATACATTTGAACTAAGTCATGAATCTTTCATTTAAATTAATTAAGTACTTGGAGAAATGCAAGAATTGTTTATGTACTCAGTACAGATGCTATCACACCTTCTCTAAAAAAATCCAGTGTCATTTACTATTCATCACAACATTTCCCGCATGATAATAACGAAGACAAATCAACAACAGAAATAACAAAAAGAGCTAATGCCTTTGAGAGTTTCTCATATGCCAGACATTGTGTTCATCATTGCTTTACACAGAAGAGCATATACTCTAATCAGAACCCTGCATACTGTGGTCCGATCACTATTCCCATTTTTAGATGAATACGCTGATAGAGAACTAACTTGACCACGGTCACACAGATGGTATATTGAGCAACTTGAATTTGAACTCAAGAAGTCTCACACTTGATCCAGAGCTGAGCTCTTGCCTAATAAACTATAGTTAAACCCCAAGAACTTTCATTCCTTTGAAACAAATTACCACTTTTCTTTCAAACTCAAGCTTTTTTAAGACAGCCAACAAATCATTAAGCCAGAGCATGTCGTCATAGGTAGTACACCAGTTCTTTATATTAAATTGTGCTACTTCCTAGAAAATTAAAAAGCTTACTTTGTTAACCAATTGTTGATATAAAATATCTCTGAGTTGCTTTTCTAGACGTGATGATCCATCAACATTCTTCCACCTCATTCAGCCTGGGAGCAGGGATGCACAGGTTGAAACAGGCCAGAGGAATTAGGGGCAAAAGCTGTGGCCACAAAGGAAAGAGTTCACAGCTTCACAGTCTCACATGCTCAACTGGCCATAGGTAACATTAAGATCTCAGCAGAGCTGTGAACTACTCATCTGCAAATTAGTAATCCTATTATTCCAAATCCTCAGGATAGTCAGCCAAAAAAGAAAAGTTTAATGCTCACACAAAGCATTGTTTTAATTTCGTTCAGCTGTATAAAAATGATACACACAGCCCACATAGATGTCGAATCCTCAGCTGGGCTGGCTTATTGGTATTCAATCATGATTCATCTCCTATACATTCTCCCAACTTCCTTACCCATTTATAATTTGTCTAATCACTGCCCATATTTGTCTTCGGTTCAGACCAACTATGGAATGCTTTCTCAGATTTCCTTAGTGAAAGTCAACAGATTTGCACTTAAGCTATGGTTGAATAAAACAGTAAGTGACTTCCCAGTGTAATATTTATAAACATGGTAGTAGGCATGAGTAGAGTTTCTGGGTACTCAAAAGGTGACTTGAGTCAATTCATGGGATTCAACTGGAAACAAAGACCTTAAGGGAAAAGCACCAATCCTAATAAAATGTTCACAGTTAAAGGATGATGATGACAGTATCATTTAGGCATAGCACTCACTACCACATATTGGTTTTTTAATATCACTACATACAATATAAAACCAGGTCCAAAGAATTATTCAAACAAACATAACATAGTATGTAAAAGTTGGAAGAGCTCACTGTGATTGTAAATCAAAATAAAATCTTGCTTCCGGAGATAATAACTAAGACTAGAGGAGATCACTAACATTTCTATAACAGTTTCAGCTTGGGATGGGGAGAAACAGTAGAAGTAAACACAAATAACGAATATTAAGTTATATTTTGGAGATCTCTTTTGTCTTGGCTGCCAGGAAGCTTAGAAATAAGTATTAGCACTCATTCTCAGTGAATGTATTAGCCTGGATTTGGAAGGCATATTTATGTCTCTTTTCCTCTATAACTGTTTGAAATTTTATTTCCAACTACATATGTCTTTCATGATAAGCCACTTTATATGGTTCTTGGAGGTAAGCGGGATGTAATTATAAATAAATTAGGAAATATCAATGGTGTGGAGAATGAGCAGTACAATCTGAACTTTAAACAACTGCCTGATGAAAACAGTTATACGAATCTTCAGTACATCCAGGTGTTAAACGTATTTTTTTAAGGTTTTTGATGAAATTGGTATCACTGACTCATAAAAGAGAGGGCTAACAGTCCACTAATACAATGGTTTCCTTTACTTTGAGAAATGGTGATATTTAACTAGCATCTCTTGTTTGCACCATTTCCGTGAAATTCATATCAATAGGCTCCTTTTGGGCTGTAATACTGTAAGTTTAGTATTTTTAATGCAGGTGTTGATTCCATACATGTATATTAGCTGTCACTGCTGTGACTCATAATTCCAGCTTTTCTTCATGGGGTCTTGACCTCCAAAACCACTTCCCGTAATATACCTAAACAGTTAGTAAACTGTCAGGTAGTGAGCAACCCATACAGATGAATCAGAGGGATTTGGGATCTTTTTTGGTTTAATTTCTAGGTTTCCGAGGACTTTTATTTACTTACTGCATATAATGGGCTGAATGGTGACCCCCAAAAGATGTCAGGCCCCTGGAATCTGTGACTATTACCTTATATGGTCGTTTTTGCAGATATGAATAGATTAAGGTTTTTGAGATGAGAAGATCATCCTGGATTATTTTGCGGGGCCCCAAATGCCATCCCAAGTATCCTTGTAAGAGAGAGGCAGAAGGGGAGAAGACACAGAGAAGAGGCAATGTGAAGAAAGAGCCAGAGCTTGGCGTGATGAAGTCATAAGTCAAGGAAGGCCAACAGCCAGCAGAAGCTGGGAGAGGCAAGGAACAGATTCCCCCAAGAGCCTCTGGAGGGAGTACAGCCCTGCTGACTCCTTGATTCCAGATTTCTGGCTTCTAGAGTTTGGGGAAAGTAAATTTTTATTGTTTTAAGTCACCAGGTTTATGAGATTTTATTACAACAGCCACAGTAATCCCTTTGGACTACAACCTGTGCTGTACGTGAAACACGCTAAGTAACCAGTTCCTTATATGAAATTTTCAACAACACAGATTTGAGGCCCATAGTGGTAACTTCAAGGCTGATATAGCCAAGTGAAGCAGGAAGAGAACTAGAGAGCTTATCTGGAAATGTGGATTCTATACCAGGTCCTTATCAGCCAGGTGACCTTAAAACAGATCATTTCCCTTCTCTGAGTTCTCTTCAAAATAATAAGAGCCTAGCTGATCTTAAATGCCACTTTGTTGGCTTTGATGGTTTACCATTTTCATTCACAATGTCCCAACATTTAAAGCAAAAAAGCTCACTCGCTTTAGGGCATTTATTAATTCTAATTATGTGCTGTAAATATGTAAGGGTGTAAATATGTCATGGCTTATAAAAGATTGTAAGGGTGTAAATTGTAAGGGTGTAAATATGTCATGGCTTATAAAAGATTTGTACAGACACTACTTCATCTGGCACATTAATCCTCCCAGCAACATCCCAGCATTTAAATTTTTTACTTTTCTCTTTAGAAAAACAGACTGTTAGGCATAGCATAGTTATTTCTATGTGTCTTAATCCAATTCTATTTTTTTTTCATTTATCAGCATCATCACCATCAATATTGAGGAACATTTTAAAATCCTGCCATCCAAAGCAACAAATGTTTCCCTTTGTGTCGATTACCTCCTAATCTTTATCTTCATGGATCTGTTTCTCTTTCATGGTCTCGACATATGTGAACTCTCTGCTCGGTATCGCAGAGCTGTAGGGGTTCCCACAGCTCACCTAAGATCTCCCTAAGAAGCAGCAGCAGATGTCTTTCAAAAGTGGTAAGAGTCTGTGGGGTCACATTTCAGTTTCTAAAAGGCAGATTAATGATCATTCTGTGGGACTTTTACAGCAAAAGCAGCCCTCCCTTTCAATGCTCCAAAGGGCACCACCCTCAGCAAAATGTTACCGCCTCATTCTTGAAAACTAATACTGGAGAGGTAGAAGCCTAGAACAAGGAGGCAGAGTCTTGGCTGTAAGACAGCAGGCTTCCCAGGAAAGGGATCCTTCATTATGTTACTACACCCTCACCAAAGGTTCCAGGCTATTGGGAAAAATTCTAAATTCTAAAAATGCATGTGGTGAGAATGAACTAAGAAAAATATCAATATACACAGTGCATATGCAATGGTTTAAAATAGGGGGAAACAAACAACTCACCCGCTAAGTTCATGGAAGAAAAGGCCCATTTTGTAGGGTAATTTTAGGGACATATGTATACTAAAAGTTATTCTCTGTTCACCTGAAATCCAAATTTATAGGCATCTTATATTTCATGAACTGAATCTACCAACCCTACCCTCTCTTACCAAAATTTCATTTGGTCTCAACTGCATGTATACACACACACACACACACCCTCCCTTGATATCTAATGGAAGAAAAGAACTGCCTATCTTCATAAAATCAATGCCATTATCACTGTCAACAACAATGCTGATAACGTACTTCTGAATCATAACATCACTAGCTTTATTTTCTTGTGTCTTCTGTCCTGAGACATCTCACTCCCACCATTAGCAACCCCAGTCCTTTCATGTCACTTCTTTTGGAAGAGAGAAACTGTTAAACTGCCTCTCTCTTCTCTTTGTTTAAAGGATTCTTTTCTAGACAGCCAGGAATCATCTCTGAATGTGTTAAGCATCCTTCAACTGTTGGCCTAAGGGCCTTAATCAGCCTTAATCAGCTCCCCTATTTCAGTAAATGTTTATTAAGCAGCTATTACGTACACACATGGGCTGTGTTATATATATGTGGATATTCCCATCTTAATAGAAAAGGAACAGCCTGAGTTGAAGGAATCTGCAGTGTCTGCCCAGCTGAAGACGGGCCCTCAGTCCCCCACATCTTCTGGCAAAGCTGCGTGAGACACTCCACTTTCCGGGCCGCCAGCCTGGACTCCCCTCCTCGGGGGATCTGAGGGAGGCCTTTCTCTCCGCCTCCTTTGCCCAGTTAACGAAACTCAGGCTTCCCTGACCACCTCCCACACCTGTTCCGCACTCTCAGGACACCACGCACCTTCCATCACATTGTGTATATTGATATTTGTATGAGTCTTTAATTAATGTCTTCTTCTGTCTCCCCTTCAACATTTTAATCTTTTGGATAGGACCCCAGGACCTAGCTTAGGGTCTAACATCAGTAAGGCACCGAAGGAAAAAAAAAGAAGGGAAATAAAGATCTTTCTTGAGCACTAGCCTAGCGGGACTCTCATGCTGTAAATAAAGTGTGGACTCCTTTTCAGTCTCTTCAGACTTCCCCCTCTACAGAGTGGGCACCTTCTGCTGCAGGTCACATCAAACCCCCATACAAGAAGCACATTTTTACCTTTGAGATCTGGTGGTGGATTTGCTATAATTTGCCATCATTTCCACTCATTGCATATGCAGGGATAAAGTGTGTTCTTCACTGCTCTCATCACTTAGCACTAGGAAGAGCTTGAATGTGAAGTCGGAGGAAAGGGAAAAAAAGAAGGAGCAGAAGTGAGCGTGGGAAGGAAGGAAAGCTTAAAAAGAAAATTATTTAAAAACTCACCTCCCTACCCTATCTTAACTGAATACTTCATTTTCCCTAGGCTATCTTAGGAATCAAAGGCTAGATAGGGACTATTTCTAGACATGTTAATGGCCTCATGATCTCCTTTCATGTTCTGCAGCTAATTGAGCACTAAGTACTTTTATGTGCACCGGCTAAACCGGACCTTTCTACGAATCTGAAATTGGAAACAGAACTTAAGACTTTTTAAATTTTTTTTTCAAGATTTTATTTATTTATTTGAGATAGAGAGAGAGCAACAGAGCAGGAGTAGGGGAGCGGAGGGAGAGGGAGAAGCAGGCTCCCCGACGAGCAGGAAACCAGACATAGAGCTCGATCTCAGAGCCCTGGGATCATGAGCTGAGCTGAAAGCAGACGCTTAACCAACTGAGCCAGCCACATGCTCCTGAAACAGATTTTAAATAATCAGTCTAACACGGCAAATCTACTCTCTCTCAAGAACCCTCTTATACAAAAACATGTAGGAGACGCTTATGGCAGGAAACAATGCTGTAAGTTTAGTTGTTTGTATATCAGAGTGATATATGTTTAAATACTTGGGTTTTAAGTATTAGGTGTTTTTTTCAAAGAATCTATTCTCCCAATATTTAAAGTTTAATGCCAGAAAAAGTTGTAAATTTAATCATCTTATTCTTAAATTTGTCATTTAAACATAACCACCCTAGATTTTAAAAATAATAGTATTAAATTTCTGTAATTCTTTCAAGAGCTATAAAGTTTCTTTGGCCAAATACATAATGCACCTGACTTGGATATATAATTCCATGGTTAAGTCAGCCAGAGCCTCTTATGAATACTGGAAACAAGCTTAAATATTATCAGTAGGATACATTCAATATAATAAAGACGTTATTCAAAGAGTACTCTCAAATGACAAATTCATTCAGAATGTTTTAATCAGTTAAATGTTCCCTGGCATTGGTACATGTGAATGATCCATCAAGGAATTGAATGACTAATCCACTAAACTTCCCTGTAACCTTTCTCAATCCTTTTTGAAAGCAAAAAGAAGAGTAATTTAAATGAACCAAATGTTTAAAATCTACTGTTTCTACAAAAGGCTACTGAGCAGAACCTTTATAAAAATAGGCTCAGCTTCCAGACTTCCTTTTTTTAAAAAATGCTAAATATATTACACTGAACCCTTAAATAATGCTTAAAGTTTAATTTAATTTATAGGAATACAGCAGTGAAATGACATTTTAGTTCTAATTTTTAATTACCCGGTCAGTTTAATAACTTATTAGAACAAGACTTTCTGGTCCTACGCATGCACTGACTAATATTAATCACTTCACTTACAGAAAAGTATCACAGACTAGGTCAAGTTCCTTTTAATGGATTCTCTAAGGAGGATCCTCAGTTGTGTGCCTGTGGTAGAAAGAGGTCTTGAAGAGCAACTTGAACTCATCAGAAGCCCAACCTTTTCCAACCACAACACTTTTGTAACAGTTTCAACTCCAGTTCAAAAGTGCTATGGAAATACTTGTACAGGTCTGTACAAAGAGTGTAAGAAGTTATTTGCATAGGCCATATGTTCTTCTGCAAACCACCTAGATGATGACAGACTGGACATTAGCTAAAAATATTAAGCATAAGTTGGGCCAAGAAAATGCCCAGGAGAGATTGCCTATAATATTAGAATGTGGATGAGGTAAAATAGATCAGTCTTCTATTCTGAGTAGAGAGTCTAAAAGCTAGAAGCAAGAGTCCACGTTTTTAGCTACCATGTTCCACATTATAACTAAACTCGCTGAACCAATAAAGGATTCCAGAAAGTAACTCCAAGAGGTGGCAGTTTCAAGGATGGTTTTCATGCCTGGGTCCCCTAAGGAACATCACTGTTATTCATTCATTTATCCATTAAGTGCAGGACTGTTTAGACCTGTTTTCCCTGCTCCCCACATTATAGATTCTGTCCTTCATGAAGACTAGTTGAACCAGCAGAGACTAAATTAGCACAAAATGGTAAGCCCTACCCCTTGTTTTTGAAGCTATAAATATCCAGGGGTACCTGGGTGGCTGTCATTCAGCGTCTGCCTTCAGCTCAGGTCATGATCCCAAGGTCCTGAGATCGAGTCCTGCATTGGGCTCCTTGCTCAGCAGGAAGCCTGCTTCTCCCTCTCCCACCCGCCCCCCTGCTTGTGTTTCCTCTCCTGCTGTGTCTTTCTCTGTCAAATAAATAGATAAAATAGTTTTTTTTTTATAAAAGCTATAAAGATCCATAAAAATATTAGTAAGTCTTAGTAGAGGTCTGCTTTAAGATGTTTACTACAGGGGCACGTGGCTGGCTCAGCTGGTAGCATATGCAACTTTTGATCTCAGGGTTGTAAGTTTGAGTCCCACACTGAGTGTAGAGATCACTTAAAAAATATTAAAATCTTTTTAAAAAAAGATGTTTATTGTAAAAAATACCTCATGTTTTTAGTTCAAAATAATGGCTGCTAAAATCCTCTTAATGACTTTCTTATGATTCTGTGTAATTCATCTAGTGTCTAGTATAAACAAAGATTATCCTGGCAATCCCTGAATCTAGAAGGCTATACGTGGTATATACGTCTGTGCCTTGGGAACTGGTGGGAGCAGGTAGCTACCAAAGGTTGATTGGCTTAGGAACCATACATAGTTCAGACAGAAGCCTGGAAATCACTTGCAGGGGAATAGTTCCCCTTAAGCAAAGGTGATAATCAAATGCTTAATAAAGCACATGGCAGGGGACAGAATGGATGCTAGTTCACAAGGGTACTTGTGGTAACTGCCTGCTGAACTCAAGCCCAGGGAGCACGGACTGCCCTCAGGAAACCAGCACAAGTTACAGGATGGAGCAGGTCCAAAGAGCCAAACCTTCAAGATCCCACAGCCTGGCCACAGTTCATCCCTATGACCTTCCTAACCATTCCACATGCATATGAAGCTTTCCAATAACAATCTCCTCCCCATGAGCTAAGTTAATGGAAGTAAGGCCCTATTCCACATAATCTAAGAACATAGAAGAGGATGTCAACAGAAGAGAAACCTATATATCTCCATTTTTCACACGAATCAAACTGTATTTTTGTAAAATACTACTACAGATTTAACAGAATTTTACTGATGTTAACAATACTCTATTTGCAGGACACCTGGGTGTCTCAGTCAGTTCATTGGCTGCCTTTTGCTCAGGTCATGATCCCAGGACCGAGCCCTGCACTGGGCTCCTTGTTCAGCAAGGAGCTGCCTGCCTGCCCGCCGCTCCCCCTGCTTGTGCTCTCTCATACTCGCTGACAAATAAATAAACAAAATCTTAAAAAGAAAATACTCTGTGAAAGTGTAAGTTGGTACAATCACTTTGGAAAATTATTTGTCAGCAACCATTTAAAACCAAACATATGTATGCCTTTTTACCCAGCAAGTTCACTCCAAGATATATATGCAACAAAAATGCACATGTATGTTCTCAAAATACATGTATAAGAAGGATCATGGCAGCAATAACCACAAAAGCCCCAAATTAGAACAGCTCTCATGTCCATCAGCTAAAGAATATATACATACATTGTGGTATATTCATAAAACAGAATACTATAGAGCCATGGAGTACAACTAAGTGGATCAAAATGGATTAACGTCTCAAACACAATGGGAGGAAAAGAAGCCAGACAAAAAAGAAAATATTTTGTGTGATTCCATTTATTGAAAAAAATTCCAAAATAGGAAAAACTAACCTATGGTGTTAGAAGTCAGGATAATTATTTTTGTGGTGAGGTGGTGAGGGTGCCATAGGGCCTTGTAGGATGTCCTATTTTGTCATCTGGGTTCTGCCTACAGGGATGTGTTTACTTTGTAAAAATTCATTGAGCTGTACACTAATAATACGTATACTTTTCTGTATGCGTGTTCAATTTCAAAGAAAGCTTATATTAATTAACTACATAAACTCCAAAAATACTCCTCAGTAAGTGGTGTAACATTGACCCTTCATTGTTTACAGTGTCCTATCTCATCCACTGTCTCCATGGCAATTATAATCCCATGTGGTGGATAGATGCAGTAAAAGGAAATAAACATCACACACTTTATGTAGGTTACTTCACTTTTATCCTTTCAATAACCCCGTAAGGATATTCCTCTATGAGTTGGTTACACATCTAGTAAACAGAAAACCAGAATTCAAACAGCACCTTTCTACCTTCAAAGCCCAAGTTTTGCTAATAAAGTTTGCTGGGTCTATAGGAAAGTAAAGGCTCTGAAAAGTTATTTAACTTAACTAAGTTAATATTTGGCTTAGGTAGCTCAATTATTACTACCCCGGTCTTCTAACTCTCAGTTCATGGTCTTTGCAGAGCAAAAGTGACTCAGCCTCATGTACCACAGGTCATGCTTGTGGAGTCTGATCTCACTGACCCCTTGTGGTTAGTGCTAGAGGCATTTCTATTGCAGAGTTCTAGAGTTAAGTAAGAGGAAGTAAAAAGCACCCAGCTCCTCCTTTTATATTTGTGTAACTTAGCGCCTAGCATATCATAAGCTACCAGTACATAACGGGTGATGATGATTTATATTTTAACAGGGTAAATACCCATAAGTCAACTGTAGCCACCATGAGAGCAGAAACCATGTATATTTTTTCACCACTATGTACAGATTCTGTACCTAACTCAGTGCCCAGAACTTAATAGAAGATGAATTCAGGGGCACCTGGGTGGCTCAGTCATTGAGCCTCTGCCTTCAGCTCAGGTCATGATCCCAGCGTCCTGAGCTCGAGCCCCACATCAGGCTCCCTGTAGGAAGCCTGCTTCTCCCTCTGCCACTCCCTCTGCTTATGTTCCCTCTCTTGCTGTCTGTCTTTCTCAAATAAATAAATAAAATCTTTTTTTAAATAATAATAAAAATAAATATTTTCAAATATACAACCAAATTAGAACACTAAGACCACTCATAATATGGGCCTCATAGATATGGGCCTAAAAGAAAATTTGAATGGTTCTTTTCTTCTTATTATTAACATATAATGTATTATTTGTTTCAGGGGTACAGGTCTGTGAATCATCAGTCTTACACAATTCACAACATTCACCATAGCACATACCCTCCCCCATGTCCATAACCCAACCATCCTATCCCTCCTACTCCCCCTTCTCTCCAGCAACCCTCAGTTTGTTTCCTGAGATTAAGAGTCTCTTATGGTTTGTCTCCCTCTCTGATTTTGTCTTGTTTCATTTTTCCCTCCCTTCCCCTATGATCCTCTGTCTCGTTTCACAAATTTCCTCATATCAGTGAGATCATATAATTGCTTTTCTCTGACTGACTTACTTCGCTTAGCATAATACCCTCTAATTCCATCCATGTCATTGCAAATGGCAAGATTTCGTGTTTTTGATGGCTGCATAATATTTCTGTGTGTGTGTGCGTGTGTGTGTGTGTGTGTGTGCATCTTCTTTATCCATTCATCTGTTGATGGACATCTAGGCTCTTTCCATAGTTTGGCTATTGTGGACATGGCTGCTATAAACATTGGGTTAGACATGCCCCTTCAGATCACTACATTTGTATCTTTGGGGTAAATACCCAGTAGTGCAATTGCTAGGTGGTAGGGTAGCTCTATTTTCAACTTTCTTAGGAACAGTACTGTGGCCTTGAAAAAGTCCCCTGTGGGCATCAGTTTCCTCATTCAGAAAGTGAGGGTTTAAACCCTATGACGCCCCTGATCCCTTCCAAGTATAATACATGAGGCCTCCTTGACCACACAAGACCCCACAAATGGATATTAAATGTCAAAGTACTTCTGAGAGTATATACGGCTATTGTAACATTACTTTTTCAACTTGGGGCTCACATAGTTGGCTTGGGGGAGAAGGGAATTTTTTTTTATAAAAATATAATGTATTTTTATCCCCAGGGGTACAGGTCTGTGAATCGCCAGATTTACACACTTCACAGCACTCACCACAGCACATACCCTCCCAATGTCCATAACCCCACCACCCTCTCCCTACCCCCCTCCCCCCAGCAACCCTCAGTTTGTTTTGTGAGATTAAGAGTCTCTTATGGTTTGTCTCCCTCCCGATACCCCTGATATGAGGGTGGAGAGGCAACGTGGGGGGCTTAGGGAGTAGGAAAGGAATAAATGAAACAAGAAGGGAATATTTTTAATGCTACACTGAATCTCATTAGTTTTTTCTTCTAAAACTCCAAACCAAGCAGACATCTCTGTGCTCACAAAAATCTGTGGAGTGTAAAATGTTGCAATTATAATGTACTGAACTTGACAAAAGTCAAAGCCTGACTCCTTAATAACTCTGGTACCACCTTTCCTATAGGTAAGAAACACTATAGGTGCACAAAAAGCTTCTACTTGCAGCATAAAATTGTCACCAATTTAATAACAGGTCAAAAGTTATATACTTCTAGTATTTGAGGTATAAATTGAGAAAGAAACAGACTGGGTATTTCTTTGGGGTAGCAATGCCCTATGCATCATTAGGGCAGCAATGCCCTATGCATATAATCTATAGAATTCTGTACAGCTGAAATTACAATTCTGTACATTACCATCTGTCCAAATTAAAGAGACATGTAGCTATAAATTAACACCTACAAGTGCGACTGTGACAAAACAGTCTCACTTAAGCTTATTCCATAACAAAGGTGCCAGTTCCTATCCCAACCTTCCCACCCTACCCTTAACACATCACCTCTCTCTCCCTCTTTCTGTCCCTCTCTCTCATTCGCTCGCTCTCTCTCTCTCTCACACACACACATGCACAGTCTCTCATACAATATGCACAAACCCTGTTCAATTCCTCTCAAGAAAACTCCCAGGGAAAACTGAATAAACCCAACAAGTACTGCTTCTCCCCTGGCCTCTCTTTTCATTCTCTATGTCCCTTCATGTCACCCTCCACCATTCCCACCCAAATCAGGCCACCAAACCCTCACACTTTTTCGTTCATTTGCCTTATCAATATCTGAGCTCTTTGCAGCTCATTCACTATAAAAACTATGATAAGAGTAATACGTTTGAAATATTTATATTTTAACACAAGACCATCCTTCGTCTAGAGTTAGTAAATGTATTATTAATTATAAAATTAAAGGAAGCAGCCTTCAGTGTACTTTTGGGGAAGCAAAGGGACCCTTCTTGCAGCTCCTGAAATTTCACTCCATGGGGCACAACCTCATCAGACTAATGCAAAGCTTTCTTTATTCTAGGTTGTTTTTTTTCTTTCTTCTCTGATGGCTCCACTCTGAAGGCTCATGACGTGGGCTCATGATGTGGGAGGATCAGGAATGGCATGCTTCCTCAAACCTATAATGTATCAGATTCAATCCAACTTATTTAGATTCAAGAAACCAGGTAGCCCCTTCACACATAAAACTGAAGAGATTCAGGGGCGCCTGGGTGGCCCAGTGGGTTATAAGCCTCTGCCTTTGGCTCGGCTCACGATCCCAGGGTCCTGGGATCGAGCCCCGCATCGGGCTCCCTGCTTGGCGGGGAGCCTGCTTCCCCCTCTCTCTCTCTGCCTGCCTCTCTGCCTACTTGTGGTCTCTGTCAAATAAATAAATACAAAGATATCCCAAGCCAAGAACTTTGATTATTTAAAAAAAAAAAAAAAAAACCTGAAGAGATTCCAGTCCCTAGCCTTCCACAGTGGTGTATCTGAAAGAGAGTGAGCATGTGCAGAGCCAAGGAAAGGCCTCTCTTGGGTGTGAATCAAGATCATCCGTGCCGAGAACAACCTCCATTAACAAATGACCATTTCTATTACACATTATTTCAGAACTGGGAGCATGTGACATATCAAAGGACACAGCTCAGCTGCACGCTAAGAAGGGAAAGTCATCACCTATCTCTTCTGATAATTAGAGGCTGACCTCAGCAGACCACAAGAAACCATTCAGCTGTCATATCCGGACCAGAAAGGAGAGGAAGTAGGGATGGCCTGGCACAGAGGGGCCACTTGGTATTCAGTGAGCATAAATAACGACACTAAGAGAATTTTGCAGTCTCCTGCAGGTAATAGAATAAGCAATAAACCAGCTTCTCTTGCTCTCTCTCTTTCTCTCCCGCTCTCTCCCTTCTTCCCTCTCTCAGTTCTAGAATTTGTTATAGGTACTGAAGACTTTCCTCCAGTGTTCTAATGGGACCCTAACAGCATTAATGCAGCCTTAAAAACAAGCAACGTCCTCCCTTCCTCCATGCAATTTGGGTTGCTTTACTAGTAAATTGGAGGAGTTAGAAAAACAGGATGTACCACAGTCTGCATTCTGATAACTACCGATTTGTTCAACTGATTAGTTCTCTTTGAGAGGAGTGTCATTTTTTTCTTTTAACTATATTATGTAACCTGAAAAGAGTATGCTCACCAAAAAGATTCTGCAAAAGTAAAGTGCTATGCACATAACTGATCTTCACAGGCAATTTTTTTTAATTAACAGACTTTTGAGGGGAGCAGTTTTAGATGTACAGAAAAACTGTGCAGAAAGTAGAGTTCCCATATACTCTTCCCCTACACAGTTTCCCCCATTATTGCATCACTGTGGTACATTTACCAATATGTGGTACAAAACCCATATTTATACATTATTATTAACTAAAGGCTGTATTTTACATTAGGGTTCACTCTTTGTGTTGTATAGTTCTATAGATTTCAGCAAATACATAACATCATATATCCACCATTATAGTATCATACAGAATAGTTTCACAGCCCTAAAAATGCCCTATGCTCCACCTATCCAACTGTGTCCTCTGCCCCTGGCATCCTCTGGAACCACGGATCCATTCTTAGAAGATTCACAAGAGAGAAGAAGAAAGCCTTTACCTAAAATGATAGCACATGAAACTATGTCAATATTATATAAAAGGCTGAAATTATGAGTGCAAACAGAGCACAATGACAACACATTTGCACCAGAAGACAAAACTTAATATTTGTAATTTATTAAAGTCATATATATATTTTTTAAGATTTTATTTATTTATTTGACAGAGAGAGACATAGTGAAAGAGGGAACTCAAGGAGGGGGAGTGGGGAAGGAGAAGCAGGCAACCCGCTGAGCAGGGAGCCCGATGTGGGGCTCGATCCCAGGACCCTGAGATCATGACCTGAGCCAAAGGCAGATGCTTAACGACCGAGCCACCCAGGCGCCCCAAAGCCATAGATACATGTCATAAGTGAAGTCTTCAGAGTTCCACTAAACTCATTTAAAACCTGAAAATTATGGGGGCAAGTAATAAGAGAATGTTTTGAGAAATGACAGCTTAATACCTTAATACCTTGTTTCTGAGTGCAGATGATGAATACTCTTCCCCACTATTTCTGCTTGGGTAAGGAAACCAGTTTCCAGCACACATCTGCTCTGAGTGACCATGTACATGAAAGAGAAAATGGCTTAAACCTTAGTCTAAAATAAATTCAAAAATTAAGCCTTCACAATTGGAACAAATTAAAAGTATAAACAAATCATTTGGGAAACTAGTTATTCCACGGAAGACACTTTATCAAACTTACCAGGAACTGAACAAGACTATTTCTTGTATAAACTTCATCTTCAATTTAGGCTAAATATTTTTTGATATACTTGATTTAGGTTTTAGCTGTTTGAAGCTAAATAATACTCGGGTAAATTCCATGGAAATTATGACCTATCCTAGTTGATCTGTGTTTCTCCATTAGAAAAGCTTCCAAAGAAAGCCTATTATATATCCCCAAGTATAAAGTGATCCCAAATATAAAGCAATCTTCCCCATTCCCACTGAAGAGATTTGAAAAAAAAATGCATTTAAATTAATGCAAGTGAACAAACTTTTTTTTTAAAGTATCTATTTATTTGTCGTTAGAGAAAGAAAGTGTGTGTGCAGGCACAGGAGAGGGGCAGAGGCAGAGAGAGAATCTCAAGAGGACTCCTTGCTGAGCACAGAGCCCGACTTGGGGCTCGATTTCACAACCCCAAGATCATAACCCAGGTCAAAACCAAGAGCTGGATGCTTTAACCAACTGCACCACCCGGATGCCCCCCAAATATACAAACTTTTAGGAGTACATATTGCATATGGTGTTTGTAACAAGTTGTTAAAATAGAATTAACTAAGGGGTGCCTGGGTGGCTCAGAAGGTTAAGCCTTCAATTCCTGATTTCCACTGAGGTCATGATCTTGGGGTCATGAGATTGAGCCCTGCAATGGGCTCTGGGTTCAACCAGGAGTCTGCTTGAGATTCTCCTTCTCCCTCTGCCCCTCTGTCCCCAGTTTGCATATGCACACATGTGCTCTCTCTCTTTCTTTTTTTTTTTTTTTTAAGATTATTTATTTATTTATTTATTTATTTCAAACACACACACACACACACACAGAGCACAAGTAGGCAGAGTGGCAGGCAGAGAGAGAGGGAGAGCAGAGAGCCCAACATGGGGCTCGATCCCAGAACCCTGGGATCATGACCTGAGCCAAAGGCAAGTGCTTAACTGACTGAGCCACCCAGGAACCCCCCTCTCTCTCTTTCTATCTACAAAAAGGAAAGAAAAAAAAAGGAACTAATTCAGTCTTGGTTTTTGAAGTCCCTAAACCATAACTAATATATTCCAGAAAAAGCTGTGAGATCACTGTGCAAGACTTGGACTTTCATGGGTTTTACCCCCTTTCCACAGCCACATGGAGGGCATAACAGGGCAGGTGATTGGAAAGGAAAGAATATATGGAGAGACTGCTGGTGTGCTGACAGCCTCATCCTCCCCACCAGAGGGAGGAGCCAGGGAGGGACTTGCCCCTCACCTCAACTTTAGGGTGAGCCATTTAAATAGGATGACTTAGAGCAACATCCACCATGTTTCCTGGGTGTGGTGGAAGGGCAACTGACGCACACACCCAAGAATCTGAAGGGCTAGAAGCTGGCTGAGCAGCCTGAGGCAGCCAAGGAGGGGCTGTAGTCTGAGAAGTAAATGCATTCCAAAAACAGGGAGAAGGTCCTGTGGACCAAATGGGAATGCCACACATGTGCTGGACATCTTGTGCACCAGTTCAGATCCAGCCTCCACCTTTAACCATCCTGCTCTGTGCCCTGAGAGCAGACCTCTGTAGACTGCATCAACCAGGCTTCAAGATAGGACTGGCCAATGAAAGGTACCAGCAAGAAATAGCAAGGGAAGAGGAAGAGGATGGGCTATTTGTTTCTCCATTTCCCTCCCTACTGCCTGAAAGTTAATGGAGGCTCAAGTGAAACCCAGAGCTCTTGCTGGGCAGGCCTCTCCTGTGGATATAGCTCTCTCCAGGCTGTCACCACTCCAACCCCTTGTCTCCTAGCCTAGGGACAATAAAAGCTCTACTTTTTTTTTTTTTTTTAAGATTTATTTATTTATTTATTTATTTGACAGACAAGTAGGCAGAGAGGCAAGCAGAGAGAAAGAGAGGAGGAAGCAGGCTCCCCGCCGAGTGGAGAGCCCAATGCAGAGCTCGATCCCAGGACCCTGAGATCATGACCTGAGACAAAGGCAGAGGCTTTAACCCACCGAGCCACCCAGGTGCCCCAAAGCTCTACATTGTTAACAAGGGGTATTTTACATCCTTCACTAGTGTGCTATAAACCTGCCCACACCTCACCAAGCTTTCCCAGTTCCCTTCATTGGAGTATGCCATCTAGGTCCTTCTCAGATCTTGATGATACAGCACGCAGGGGCCAGCATGAGGTCACCTTCGATCTTATCCAAGGATGCTTATGCTCAACAACAAAAACACAAACAACCCAATCCAACAATGGGCAAAGGACTTGAATAGACATTTTTCAAGGATGATATACAAATGGCCATTAAAAGATGCTCAACATCACTAGACCCTAGGGAAACACAAATCAAAAATCAAAACCACAATGTGATACCACTTCACATCCATTAGGAGGCTATTATCCAATAACAAAAACAATAACAACAGAAAAGAGCAAGTGTTGGTGAGGGTCCCTTGCATATTACTGGTGCACAATGTCAAATATGGAAGACAGCATGGCAGTTCCTCAAAGAATTATACACAGAATTAACACAAATGCCAGCAATTCTATACATGGACATATACTCAAAAAAGTGAAAGCAGAGAGTTGAACAGATATTTGTATACCCATATTCATAACAGTATTATTCATAACATATAAAATATGGAAGAAGCAGTGTCCATTAATATATGAATAAATTTTAAAAATGTAGTACATACATATAATAGAATAGTATTCAGCCTTAAAAAGGAAGAAAATTCTATCACATTCTACCATATGAATAAACCTTGAGGACATTACGCTAAATGAAATAAGCCAGTCAAAAAAGGCCAAATATTATATGGTTCTTCTTATATGAGGTACCTACCGTCATCAAATTCATAGAGACAGAAAGTAAATGGGAGAAAGCGGTGATAGGGAGTTCATGTTCAATAGGTACACAGTTTCAGTCTGGAAAGATGAAAAAGTTCTGGGGAAGGATGGAGGTAATAGGTGGACCACAGTGTGAATGTGTTTAAAGCCTCAGAACTATATACCTAAAAATGACAGAAGTGATAAGCAGGTGAGGGGCTTCAACAAAAAGAACCATAGGTGAATGGCCAGGTGCCGGGGAGGTGACAAAAACAGCCTGATGGACCAGCCTGAAGAAATGCTTTTACCATGTGAAGAAATTACAGATGAGTAAGCCCCAGTGATGGAGAGATTTCCAGAACCCACAGAAGGGAATGAGAGCTTTCCTGCTCCAACCTTTTCTCTCTGAATACATACACCACTGCGCTTCAAGGTTAGCAAGCTGGGGGAAGAGAAGAAATAGAAGTGCTGAGTGAGAAAGAGAGACCGTCTCCGCACATCTCCCACTACAGTGGACAGTCTGCAGCGGCCGGCGCTGGGAAAAAGGAGAAGCTTTAACTTCAGTAAAATGTGAGGTCTGGGATAAACCCTGGATTAGACATACTAGTTACTAAACAGAGACTGTGTTTCATAAACTTCCAGAGGAGGTCAAAATGACTGAAAAGTTATAAGGCTCTCTCTAAACTTCAAACAAGAACAAGAAAACTAAATTGAGAAGAACAATGAGTGACAAAATTCGGTTGCTTTATGATGACGCTCCATGATTAATACTTGTCCAAGGTTAATGGTTACATGATTATTTTAATTGTTCATATTTTAAAACACATATCCTATAAAATTAAATGTTAGTTTTAGAATATTGCAAATTTCATGAAACCATTTTATCCAGACTCTCCATTTCTACCCAAACTTAAAGTCATCAAAGTTTTCCGAAAAGTACATCTTTACATCTGTCTCAGTGCTAGAGAAACAACATTTTCTGAATCTACCCTTACTGGAAATTTTATTGCAAGCCATGAGTTCACAGTCATATTAAGTTAGGGAGCTGTTTTCCTTTTGGCCTGCGGGTGTATATACATGATGTCCACAACATAAATACCTACTACATGGCTTTAAAGGGCACATTTAAAATTATATGCAGCACCTGCCATTGCAAACTCATGCCTCCAGGAATAATAACAGAAAGTGTATTAAATTTCCTTGCCTCCTTTTTTACCCATTATGTCAGCATACCTCCATGAGCAAATAAAAATAGCACTGATCGAGGTCATTGCAGAGCAATGTGTTGTCCCCAAATAGTACTTTGCTGTTCCAAATAAGATAATTGAGTGAGTGCCCTGTAATATGAGAGGCTTTATAAGGATTCCAATATAAGGTGACTCCCATAGGCATATACAGAAACTAAAAATAAAATAACATTCTAGACTCAATACTGTCTTTAGCAAAATAGGATTCTCCAGATGTAATCTGCTCCTCATAGGCATTCCCCTGTACCTTCACCCCTGATCTGGTACACTGGTTTCTGTACAACCTATGTTGCACCTTGGAGAGTCTCCAAGTGAACTCCAAATGAGAGTCTGGGGAGTTGTTTCTCCTTAGGAAGGTCTGGATTCTCTCCCAAGCAAACTGTCTTCTAAACTGCATCTATTAACAGAGGCATTTTACAAACTCTACAGAGAGTTATCCATTTCCAAACACTGTTTAATGTATACCATCATCTTGGCACTGAGCTCCCTAAGTCAACTATGGAAACCATATCTTCAAAATGCAAGTTTCTAGCCTGGGAATCAAGGCCCTTCTACCTAGTTCAGCTCTCTTCCACGCTGCCAGGAAGTTCATGTACTTCTGTCACATTTGTCTCCTTATAGCTCTCTGTCACCAGGCCTATGTTCTGCAACTACACTTCTCTAAAGAAGCACAGTTGGTCAAGCATCCCACTCTCAGTTTCAGCACAGGTCATGATCTCAGAGTCTTGAAATGGAGTCCCACATCAGGCTTCATGCTCTGAGCTCAGCATGGAGTCTGCTTAAGATTCTCTCCTCCCTCTACCCCTTTGCCTCTCCCCACCTCTCTCTCTTTCTCAAATAAATAAATCTTGGGGGAAAAAAATAGCTTCTACCATTTCTTTGGTATTTCAAATCCTACTCATCCTTCAAGGTCTAGTTCAAATCCCTAGTCATCCTCCCTTAGAAAATCTCCAGATCAAGCTGGAAGAAGTGGTATCTCTTTCCCTAAATGGACAAAACATGGACTTGCAGAGGCTTGTCTTATATAAAACTTGTCCTGTCTTCCTATCTTAACTCCCCAACTAGTTTGAGAGCAACCCAAAGGCAGGGACTAATGATTCTCTCTTTGGATACTCCCCACTACTATTTAGTGTGGTTCCCTACACGTTGCAAGTTGACATAAACAATTATTGAATGAATGAATAACAACAAGAACAGCAATCATAACTATCTGGAAATATATTCATCTAACATTTGTTTTAGGGATTTTAAAGGTCCATTCAATACAAGAATGTCAACTATTCATTGTTTATTATAGTTATTTTTGGCAAGTCCCCTAGTTAGTTGCTTCACTCAATAGAATATAATTTATCCCTTTCGATTTAAAGTATATAATCCATCCTAGAAATTACACTTCAGAAAAAATAAATGATAAACACTGTGCTTCACTCAACCCATTTGTATACCTGACACCCTTTCTTATCACTGGGTAGTTCTCACCATTAATTCCTTTCAACCGCCTACGCTCACTCACCCTCGGCAGATTCCTCCTGTGATAGTGCGACGGTGGGCCCCAGCCTGCACTTCTCTTTCTAGTCTCTCAGTATTTAACCACAATTACTATTACCTATAGTTGCCTCTCTTCACTGTTTCTCTTTAACATGCACTATTGCCTAGTACGAGGTCTTCCACAAAGGAGGCATTTTTCACATCCCTGATGACGCTTCCATCACACTCAAGAGAAAAACCACTTCTGCTTCTAAAACTGAAACTCAGTCTCTCCTAAATCCATTCAAAATGCACCCTCCACAGATGGTAACAAGGCTTATTGTAGTGATGATTTCACAATGAACACAAATATCACACCAATACGTTGTACACCTGAAACTAATACAACATGATGTCAATTATACTTCAATTAAAAAATGCACCCTCTAACCAACTTCTCCAATATAAGAAAATAAACCTCATTCATTCAATTTGTATGACCTTGTTTTCTGAACTGAAAGCTACAAACCACAGTCTGATAAAATATTTGAAATCTGGCTCACATAGCATAAATCTAAATATAGTAGACCCTCACTAAACACAATCAGTTTATTAAAAAGCATGCATCATTTCTTGATTGATTAATTACTATTCCCTTGCTGTTCCATTATTCTTCAGTAATAATGATTAATACGAACATGGTGCCAGAGAGCCCAAGGGCTCTATCTGAGAAAACAAGGTCTAATCTTGGGGCTGCCTAATTACCTTACTACTTCAAATTTAATTTTCTCATTCACTCATTCACAAAGTGAGTATTCTAGTCTAGATCTGTGGTCACACATTCAAACGCCTACATGAGTCAGATAAGTACTATAAATGAATGAAGCATGGTATGGATGGGAAGATAAGAGTGTGAGAGACTGATGGAAACTGGAAAGCACATGCTCACTCCAAAGGAGGCAGGTGTTACAGCATTTAAATCCAGCCTATTGCCACGTAGGAGTGCAGGCCCAATATGGCCAAATCTTCTGACTTGTCTAAAGAAGCTGGAAATTAGGACTTATTTATGTTATTAATCAATAGCTAATTTCATGTATTTTTTAAAATAAAACCACATGTAGGCCAATATCATATAGGTTAAGTCAAATACATCTGCAGGCCAAATGAGACCTATGAGCCAATAGTTCAAACTTTAGGTTCAGGTGATCTTTCTTTCTACTATGAAATTCTCTATGTTCTCTAGATGTCTCTTTTATAAACTAATGGGATTATATATTTTACCTATTTTTCAGTAAGTTTGGCTGAGAGGGAACATCAGATAAAATGATGTGGTAGAGCAAACACAGGATATGAAGTCAGAAGACAAATCCAAGGCCCTCCTTCAAACTTCAGAGCTGTATGGCTTTGGCAAAGTGCCTTAACTTCCTAGGACCTGAAGTTTTCATCATCTGTAAGAGAGGGACCATTCCAGTCCTTCTACCATGAATGGTGATATTTGAGTAAAATAGTGAAAATGGAAGTACTTTGTAAACTCTAAAGCACTAAAGATCTTTCAGGAGTTATCATTGTATTGTCTAACTTCCCAAAGATCAATTCAGGAGGGAAAAAAAACAGATTTTGAGAGGAGCCAAGTATAACTTATTATGATAAATGAGACATACTCCTCAGAACTTCTAGTAGAAGCCAACAATTGTTCTGATGTTAAATCTATGAAAATTATTAAATTAAGTGGGATGTGGTTTCAAACTTTCAGGTAATAAATAGCAGACCCTGACTTACTGATTTTGGCTCACTCCTGCACTTGGAGAATACTCCAATAACTAGGTAAAATCCATTCAATTCAGGGTTTCAGATACCTGATGGCAATCTCGTAATTCAGGTCTTAGGATGATATGCAAGGATCTGCTGAGAATGACTGAATCCACACGGTGTAATCAGAGCTCTAAACAATTTCCTTAGAAATGGGCTGATAAAGGACACCATATGGTGAGATCTGATATCAGTCTCTAGTTCCTCCCCACTCTGAAATTGAATCACAAGAAGAGTTTTAGTTCCACCCAAATTCCCTTTTGTAGGGTTTGGATTTGTTATTCCCAACTGTTCCAGGAGACCTCACCACTAATCACAGATAATCCTTAGACTTCTCTGGTTAATTCTGGGAACAGCCAAGTAATACTATAGTCTACTCCCCATGGCACCTCACTTAAAGCGGATCCTCCTCCACTTGCCCAAACCGTAACACTGCATAATATCAATTAAGTAATCTCCTAACAACAGTTCAGACCAGAGGTTGGCAAACTTTCTGTAAAAGATCAGACAATAACTATTACTGACTTTATGGGCCACAGGGTCTCTGTTGAAACTACAGAGTTGAAACTACATTGCTTTGGTAGTGCAAAAGCAGCTGTAGACTACACCTAAATGAATGAAACCACAGTTACCAAAATGGCAGAAGGACATGGTTGGCCAACCATTGGCTTGGAATATTCTCTTCGTTCTGTGAGTTATATTTAATATCAGATAATATCAAACTTTTTTCTATTTGGGAGAGAGTACAGGTGGGGCAGGGAGGGGCAGAGGGAGAGAGAGAAGCAGGCTCTCTGCTGAGCAGGGAGCCTGACACAGCACTCGATCCCAGGACCCTGGGACCACGACGTGAGCCAAAGGCAGACATTTTCACACTTAAGTGACTGAGCCACCCAGGTGCCCCGATAATATCAAACTTTTGAAGAACTATTTTAATGAAAAAGGATGCCAAGTAAAACTAACAAAACACTCTAAGATGCTCTACATAATGAATTTCACTTCTCAAAGCAACCTTAGTAGGCGGTTATTTTGCTCCCCATTTTGTAAGTGAGGAAACTGAGATGTGGCAAGCTTAATCAAGTGGCTCAGAGTTACACAACTAGTAGGCGATAGAGCCAGGATTTCATCCTAGGTTTCTCTGACCCTACCTGGCCTTTCCACCAAAGCACTCAGCTGCCCATGTGGTATACTCGGGAATTTCCAAATGCCTCCAAAAATTCCTGAGCTAATCTGAGATATGGATACTTGTTAAATTTTCATTAAAGAATGCTCATAATGAAGGTGAGTATTTTAAAAATTTTAGCTGAAATGAGCCATGCTTTTAAGAAACAGGAATACTAAGGCTGAATTCCGTTCACTATCCTTTTATTTTCAATTAGGCCTAGAAAATTTTATTTACAAGCTGTTTTGTGGAAAATGACAATGAAGTAATAACAGGACCACTTCTAATTTTCCTAGATAAGATAAATCACTTTCCTGGTATTTTCATTGGGCCGTCTCACTCTCTTCCTATAAACAGTGTCACTAGAAATATGTTTTGCCCTTTTTTTGCAATTAAGTTTGAAATACAAACCAATTTTGTAAATCTAACAAAGTCAGTATTATGGACCACCCAGGAGACAACCATTAAAAGGAATGAACCCCATTATTAAAAAATATTTAGCAGGAAGAAAGCATGAACATGATATTCTTTCTATGGAGGATCTGGTAACATATATTCAAATGGATTTTTTTAACTATTGTCTTAATATCGAAAATGTTTTCAATAGATCTTGGTTAATCATTTGTAAAATCCAACCTACCAGCTTTGATTTCTAAGAAAATAATGTACCCTAACTTCCTTAGAAACCAGAGCCAGTTATTGTTCAAGGTTTTGTAACACATCTGAACATTACCACTTTAGATGCTAAGAAAAATGAGTCTCAAATGTTCTTAAGATAACCAAATTTTTCTGACTATAAATTACCATAAGTAGTAATGTAAAATTAATACAGTAATTTGAAAGAGTTTGTCTTCTAATCAGTAATACGCCTTAAGCTACTGAAACACAGAAAGTAAAACATGTTGATACAAACCATTAAAACATGTTTAGATTTCAAGAAATTGGAAAGTACCCATTTTCCACAGATCTGCTTAATCACTACACTAATAAAAACAAATCTAAAAAGTCCTTCAGCAAAGCAAGATTTGTGCTTTGATAACCAAATAGATGAAGTTTAACATAAATACCACTGGTAGTTGTGCTTCAGTTATGCTCCCCTTGAAGGGACAAGGAAGATGTAACTGATAACATAAAATCAAAACCCTGGGAAACATAGTCGAACTTTTAAACTAGAGAATGCTGAGCTGTGTTATGGTGAAAATATTATGCCTTATTCATCCTCTGTAATCCTTTGTGTGTTTTGCAGACCTGCATATTATTTAAAGAGTAGATGCACAGAGACCTGGAGTTGGTGGCAGAAGGCTCTGGATCCAACCTATAAAATAGCCAAAACTCTATTTTCAGAGAACAATGGTAATTCCAGCTCCATCCCTACAGGCCTCATACCAGGCTTTGATCCCTTTGAAATAGTGTCCTTTTATCTTCTTTCTATCTGACACAGTCTGGCGATAATAATAGTAAAAACAACAACTAACTTTAATTCTAACTTTTCCACATGCCAGGTTCTGTGCCAGGAAGTCTTTTACAGAAAATGTTTATTTTGGTCTCAAACAACCCAATATTGCTAAATAAATTTTAAATAAATGAAAAAATATACTAACCTATATATTTGTAACTGTACTTGAAATGAAATGAGTTCACTCTTGCAAGAAGCCCCTCAGTAAGCCAATTTATAAACCTGAGAGATGATTTACATTGCAAATAACCACTCCCCTCCTTACCTCCTCATTTGAACAGAGGGTAATGGGGAAGGAAAATATTTTTTAAATGATGAACTAAAAATCCATTCTATCAAAAAGAGTTAATTTGTGGGGCAGCTGGACGACTCAATCAGTTGAGCATCCCGACTCCCGATTTCAGCTCAAGTCATGATCTCAGGGTCGTGAGATCAAGCCTCGGGCTGGGCTCCAAGCTCAGCATGGAGTCAGCTTGGGATTCTTTCTCTCCCTCTCCCCTTACTCCACGTGCGCGCTCTCTCTCTCTCTCTCTCTCTCTCTCTCAGTAAAATCTTTTTTTAAAAATATGGCTAATTTGTATATGGATTTTGTATATTTCCTCCTTAAAATTAAGCAGCCACTTAACTAAAAGAACAATCACGCCTTAAAGTTTAGACAAATAAAACAATTAATGGAGAAATATTGATATTTAAAAGGGTTGGATCGATAAACTGTTGAGGATTTCCTTTCTTAAGAGAAGTCAGTTGATTTGCAGCGAAGGATAGAAGCAAGGTCACGCCAAGGCTCCCACCCCGGCTTGTAGCATCCTGTGATACATGCCATAGTATCCAGTCATCGCTACTCTCTCAACAGCTCAAGCTACCTCATGTTTATTTCACAAAAGGAAGCAAACAATGGTAAGGCCCACTTAATATATGAAGTGGGACATGAAAGTTTATACATGTTAGAGTCCCATAACTGATTATTACCCAGAAAGGTCAGTAGTCTTTCAAACTTTAAAGATCTATAGACTATAGACTGTCTCTGTATTTATAGACCTATAAAATTCTAGAAACAAAATTTGGACTAAAATGCAGGAGAATTCCAATAATTAGCCAAGTACCTCCAAAGAAACAGACCAAAAGAAAGAAATAAAAAAATAGGAAACATTTAATTTCTTAGAAAGTACAGGGGAGAGTTTTTTTTAGTATTACTGTGGTAAGAACAGTTAACATGAGATCTACCTTCTCAACTAATTTTTAAGTGCATAATACAGTATTATTAACTATAGGCTAGAGTTGTACAACAGATCTCTAGAACTTATTTATTTTGTAAAACTGAAACTTTATACTCATTGAATAGCAACTCCCCACTGTTCCTTCCCCCCAGCCCCTGGTAACCACCATTCTACTCTCTGCTTCTACAAATTTAACTATGCTAGATACCTTATATAAGTGGAACCACGCAGTATTTGTCCTTTATGACTATTATTTCATTTAGTGTAATGTCTACTAGGATCATCCATATTGTCACAAATGGCACGATTTCTTTTTTTGTTTTAAGGCTGAAAAGTATTCCATCATATGTATATACCACATTTTCTTCATTCATTCTTCCCTTGAATTTAAGTTGTTTTCATGAGGGAGGTTTAAAGATAGTTAAAAGTATAGCTTTCCCTATTGTCCATCAGCAAATTCCTAAATCTTCTCTGGCATCTGCACTTAAATTTGCAAAGTGTTTGGGCATCAATGGAAGTGGAAATAATGTGAAAACAGGAAGCCAAAAAGATAGTAGGAGTATATAGGGTCCCTTACTATTCATTGTCTTTTTACTTTGTCAGTTTTAGACTTCTATATATGCTATGGACTGAAAGTTTGTTCCTCCTCCAAAATGCCCAAGCTGAAGCCCTAACTCCACTGTAACTATACTTGGAGATGGAGCTGTTAAGGAAGTAAAGATTAAAGGAGATCATAAGGGTGTGGCCCCAATTCCAGATGATCAGTGTCCTCATAAGAAAAGACAAGAGAAAGCTTACTTGCTCTCTCTCTCTCCACATGCACACACCAAAGACCATGTGAGCACACAGAGGGAAGGCAGCCATCTGTCATCTAAAGAAAGAGCTCTCACAAGACACCAACCCTGCTAGCACCTTAACCTTAGAATTCCAGCCTCTAGAATAGTAAGAAAACAAACTTCTGTTGTTTAAGTCAACTAGTCTATGTTATTTTGTTACGGCAGCCCAAACTAACTAATACAATATATGTGAAAATTCTAGTGATGAAAGCACACCACTTAATAAAAATTCAAACAAAAATTGTTTTATTAATTTGGTAAGCCAAATAGAATAGCATGCATTTTTTAATTTCCCATAGTTAAATACAAACTGCCCATAAAATTAAGCCATTGCTCCTTAAGACAAAATAATATAATTAAATTTTAAATTTATAACTATATTACAAAGCCTCTTACTTAAGTTAAAATAATCAAAATCTATAGATAAGATTATAAATGCAAAATGCTAGGTAAACTGGAACATCTACCAAGAAATGCTATCCAGAATCCCATTACTTCAAGACTGTGACTTTGGAAAGAGTTGGCCTTTCCCCATTTGTAAACAGAGGCAACTGGATTAGAATCTCTCCTCAGCTTCTTTCCTATAGTAAGGTACTAATTTTCATCATGCCCTTCACCTGTGAGGTCTTTCTGCGTGGATTTATTTTACTGATTATTATAGATAAATTCATTTTGGGAAGTGGAATCTCCTTTCTGGAACCCAGACAGACATTTCAGGCCCTTAATGAACGTCCTCTCTGGACTTAGCCATCATGGTCTCATCAAAAACTCTGTCTAAGGAGGGCCTGAGTGGCTCAGTCAGTTAAGCATGGGACTCTTGATTTCAACTAAGGGCCCTGAGATTGAGTCCCAAGTCAGGCTCCCCACTCAGCACAGAGTCTTCTTGTCCCTCTCCCTCCCCTCTTCCTCCTCGTCTGCCCCTCCCTCTGTCTCCCTCTCAAAAATAAATAAAAATCTTAAAAAAAAAAAAAAAAAACCTTCTATCTGAGAACAGGAAGGAAAATAAAAGGTATTTCCAACAACTAGTCTTCAGAGTTGTCCTAAATGGTTGACAAGGAGTAAACATTATGTGTTAGTATGATTTCTTTGCAAAATACCTATATAGCTGAGGGAAAAGATGAATAAAAAAGGGATGGCTTCTCACTGCTTGTTCTTGAGAACTTTCTCATTAAGAAAGTAATCTGAGCAGGTAAAGCAGACATACCTCTACGATTTTTCTGGTTTTGTTAGTGTTTCCAAACTTAGTCCATTTTAAAATCAGAATCATTTCTCTACATTTGTTTTCATATAATTTCCCTGATGATCTTTGTCGTACATTAGTGCTTAGAAAGGTAAGGTATAATTCCCCAATCCCCACCCACAGGAGCTAAGTGGGTGATTTAATGAACATTGGAACACCGTTTGCCCTAACCTTACATTATACAGGAAAAAACTACTGCTGGTTTGATTGATTGTAGCTGGATAGAGATGTGGTGTATTTAAAGGCTAGTGAATGTAACTTTAATGCTTAAAAAAAGTTTTTGTTCTTTTAGGACTAAAAAAAAAAAGTTTTTAATTTACTTAAACTGTGCATGGAACATCCCTTCTCCAGATTTCCTGATGGCTGGCTCTTTCACTGTTCGGCTCAAATGTAACCTCTGAGAGCTTTCTCTGACCATTCTTTTCTTTTTTTTTTTTAAAGATTTTATTTATTTATTTGACAGACAGAGATCACAAGTAGGCAGAGAGGCAGGCAGAGAGAGAGGAGGAAGCAGGCTCCCTACAGAGCAGAGAACCCGATGTGGGGCTCGATCCCAGGACCCTGGGATCATGACCTGAGCCGAAGGCAGAGGCTTTAACCCACTGAGCCACCCAGGCACCCCTCTCTGACCATTCTAACCAAACTACTGAACTACCATCTCTGAGTCACTCGTTTCTGTATTACCTGGTTTAATTTCCCTCAGAACTTATTACCACCTACATTAAAGGATTTTGTGAGAATTAACAATTAACATGGCCTGACACACAATAAAAACTCTGTAGTATTAGCTATCGCAGTTATTATCTTGCTTATTTACTTTCTTATTGTACCCCCATGTCATTTGCACTGCTTTATTTCCAGTGTCTAGGACACTGCCAAGTACATACAGGGTGCTCAATAAATTATTTACTAAATGACTTAATTATATTTTTCAATCACTCATGATTAAGGCACAGCTGAGTGAACTCACATACTCATTCTCTCATGTTAAATGAAATATTTATGTACAAAAGAATGTGATAGGATACCAGATGGGTATGAGTCTGTGTCTTTATGAAGGAACCAAGGCATATCAACAGATAATTGTGTTACAATTTGGTATGGAAACAAAAGAAAGGTATAAAGCAAGTGCCTGGTAAATTCAGAAATCCCCCTGCCCAGACATCAGCTGCCTTTTGCTTACTGGAACACCCCAGAAATTTATTTGACCTGAGATCTTAATCCACATATCCCATTGTACACTTATCATGTTCACTCAGAAATCTTAGAGGTAACAACAAGACTAAACTCATACTACCCACCTGGCCTGCTCTTTCCTTTTATTTCCTATCTCTGAATGTTCATAGACCTACTATGTCACTCAAGACAGGAATTTGGGGATTATTCTATTTTCTTCCACTTTCTGCATTCCACCACCATCTAATCAGGCACAGCATTTCTTTCTAATGCTTCAGGAGGGTTTCAGATTTGATCCCATCCAATCCTTCTATTTGGTCATTTTCTTGTACTTTTCCCCATACAACCTCACACAGTCCATATTTAAAGACTAGGTGTTATATATAAGAAATAAATCACTAAATTTTACTCCTGGAACTAGCATTATACTATATGTTACTTACTAGAATTTAAATTTAAATAAAAACTTGAAATATTTAAATTAAAAATACAATAAAATACAGGCTTATGTTGTTATGTATCAGCATTTTTCACCACCTGGATTTCAACACAAGAATGAATGAATGAATGAATGAATGAATCATACAGAAAAGGAGCCACTCTCTGAGGGTGGCAGGAAAAGTCAGCTAATATTTGAGCTGGTCTTAGACAATCAATGGCAATTGGCAAGGGCAAGAAATGAGTATATTTCAGGCCTCAGAAGATCATGAGGAAGGCAAGTGGGAATTTAAAGAGAATTTAAAGTCCTACAAATGAATTTGGACTTACTTCTAGAAGCAACAGAGAATCAGAAAGTGTGTATAAGCAGAGGAGTGGGATCGCCAGATTTGTTTGAGTAGAGACAACTCTGCTGTGGACAGACAGCAGTAGAAAGAAACTAGTAGCAGGGAAAGCTGGTGAGCATCAGAAATGAGGTGCCAGCAGTGTGAATGGAGATGAGACAGATTTCATACGCATTTTAAAGATAAGATCAACATAGTTAACTAATGTTTAAAAAAAAAAAATGGGTACCTCAATGTTAACTTGATACTTGTTTAAATCTTTTTTGCTATTTTTTTAAAATTAAAACGCTGTATTAAAACTGAAAAGACAGTGGCACCTGGGTGACTCAGTCAGTTGAGCATCCAACTCTTGGTTTCAGCTCCACTTGTGGTCTCACGGTCATGATCTCAGGATCGAGCCCAGCTTTGGGCTCCATACTCAGCATGTAAACTGCTTGTCTTTCTCCCTCTGCTCCTCCTCCTGCTTGTACTCTCTCTCAAATAAATAAATAAAATCTTAAATAAATAAATTAAATAAATAAATCAAATAAATAAATCAAATAAATAAATAATAAATAATAAATAAATAATAGATCTTAAATAAATAAATAAATAAATCTAAAAAGACACAAACAACCTCATATCAATAGACTAAATACCCAGGGGAATAATTTTTGTTATAATGTTTGGGCTTTTTCCAGTAAAAATTATGTACAGTCCCAGAGGGCCCCAAAGCCGGATGTCCTCTAAGCATATAACAGATTTCAAGATCAGAGGCCAGGAAAAAAGTCTAAACAACTAAAACAACCAAACACTTGAAGAACTGTTCAAATAATATTAGTGGGAAATATTGAAAACTGGGGCTGCAGACCAACTGATATGGAGGTATATAAAAATAATCATACAAAATAAAAAATGACAAAAATAATCAACTTCACAATTCAGAAAAGACTGTAATTTCTTGCTGGGAATGAGAGAAATCAGGAAAGCCTTTATAGTAAGTAACACTGGAGTCAGACCTTAAAGTGTGTAGTAATTTCATTTGCAGAGTTGAAGGGATATCCTCTTCAGAAGAAGGGAACAAAAATAGAGGTAGAAAAAAGTGGGAGCATTGAAGGAATGATCAGGAATTTTCAGTCTGATTGGCTCACTGGGTACATGAACAGGAGCAGTGGAAGTTAAGACTAAAAATGTATAGGCCCAGATCATGATGGACTTGAATGTCACACAGAGGAGTCTGAACTTGAAGATTCACTACAAGTGGGCTGGAAAAGGTAGCATACTCAGCACCATGCTTCAGAGTCACTCATCAGGGACAGGTAAGATGGAGGGAATGAATAGGACCACAGGTATTGGCAGTAGGAACACATAAGGGAGAAAATTTTGAATCTTGATAAGATTGGGATCGGAAAAAACTCAGACGAGTCCCAGTAGGGAACACATGTGCAAGGTAATTAGCAGTGAGATTGCAATGGAGTCAGAAGTCTAACTGTGGGTTGATAATTGTAGCAAGATCAATCAAACCAATTTTTCTGCTGAGTGTTATTTCTCTATGGCCCTTGTAACTACAGCAGCTGTCCTATAATCATAAAGATAACTAGTCAGACTGAAGCTAACCTAGTAGGAGCAACAGACTGGGGGGAGAATGGAAAGACCCCAGGTCTTTGATGATGTTATGAGTCACTGATTTAAATAACCATGGGTCTTTTGACTATGTGCAAAACTGTTATAATAGATTTTCCTTACTGTAAAAAAAAAATCAAGTTTATGACTTTTTTCTCTTTTTAGCTCAGTAATGTGAGAGCAGGAGTAGAGAAATCAGATAGTAGAGTCTATTCAGAATTACAGATTTGCAGAGCAAGTAATGTAAGACATGGAAACCAGAACTTAAAGGCCATGAAGCTAGAAAGCCCTGAGTTTAAATGGTGAGCCAAAAGAGCCATATGGACAGGAAGGCAGGTGAGGCCAAAGTGAGAAGTAAGGGCAAAATATGGGGCAAGCAGCTGTTACAATGAGAATACAGCCAAGATTCAATAGGAGAGAAGATTGAGAAGAGGTAGAACCATAACCAAAATCTGAGAAGACTATATCAGATGAGAAGTGTGGCAGTGCCTATAAGGAGCAAGAGTATCACAGATAAATTTGCTTAAGGTCCAGAGGCCAGAGATCTGTGAAGACAGGGATTGGAACAGCAGGTAAGGGTTTAGGTTCCTGAGCTGCTAGAAGAAAGAGAGGCAGTCTGCAAAAACAGGCTCTCGATGGGACAAGAAGAAAGCAGAAGTCATGAGTTAAATATAAGATAGAAAAAGTGTGGTATGCCAGATAGAGGACAGTTCAAAACACAAGTTCTTGAGACAATGTGCAAACAATAGTCTGGGTGTGATGGGAAGCAGGAAATTTGCTGAGTCCTGCTCCTCAATCTGAGAGCCAGAGAAAGTGGAAGAAGTGACCACTAGGGATGGACTTGGCTCAGAAACTTAAAACTTAGAACGAGGCCAAGATTGAGTTTTGGCAAGAGTATAGGGAAATGTTGAAGTGAAAGACTAAAGAACGTGAGGTCTGCTTCACTAACAGAATCCCAGAATGTAGAAGAGGGCCATGGTTGAGAAGAAGCCAGGTATGGCAGGGGCTGAGATCTATAGAAAGAAATCAGAAGTATCAGAGGCTTAGGCATGTGCATCTCCAGTGGCCATTTTTAAAAAAAGAGAAATGTAGGTGGTAGCTAATTGAGTAGTTGGCTAGCGTTGATAGGGGAAAACAGGGCTGGGAGAATAAACTAAGGGGAATTTTGGTAGCTTAACAACCTGGCAGAATAAAAAAGTGTAAATAAGTTTGGAACCAGATAGACCTAGATGTGAATCCTAACTGCCATTTACTAGCCATGTGACTTTAGGCTTTTGTTTACTCACCATTAAAATGGAAATTAAAAAGCCAACATTGCAGGGGCATTAGTGAAATTTCAAGATAACCTATGCAAAATACTCAACATCATAACAGACACTCAATGGACACTCAATAAGGTGGAACATCTCTATAATCACACCTGGCTTCAAGCTTCTAGGTCTGCCAGTGCAAACAACTTTCAAAGGTACAGCTTAGATGAGGGGGAGTGGGGGGCGGGGGTAAGAATTTTCCCCAATAGCATTTCTCCTGAAGTACACAATACTATTAGAGAAGAAAGCCAATGGCTTACCAATGAAAAAGAATGAAAATTCTGAATAAACTCTCAAGAATTCAGCCACCCCAAGCCTACAAAGACAGGAAGAGAAACTTCACCCACATGATTGTAGAGAAAAACTTTGTGCTCTGTATTTTGTTTATTCAGTGAATCAGCCTATTATCAGTACTTGCAAATTAACTCTAATTGTCAGATAAAAGCGATGTGGTTATTCTGTCTGATAATCAACTATTACAAAAAGCCTAAGCAATAAGTAATAATTACCATATCATTCTATAAAAGATCTTTTTTTTTTTTTTCCTGACTGAAAGTAGCATACACTCAAGATAAATTATAGGACTGGCTTATAATTTTATCTCACTTTTCAAAATTTATACTAGGTCAGTGCCAATGATTCCTAAATTGAAATCTCCAGTCTGGGCCTTTCCATTGAGGTCCAAATGACCTCTCTGACATCACCCCTTCAATATCTAATTGGCCATTCAAACTTAACAGCAAAAACAGAATTTTTCGTGTGCTTCCAAACCAGTCCCTCTCCAGGTCTTCCCATCCTCAGTAAATGGAACCACCATCCACCCAGTTACTCAAGCCCAAACATAGAAATCATCCTTGATTTGTGCTTTTTCTTATTATCCTAAAAGCATTCATTAACAAGCCCCATGGACTCTACCCTAAAATATATATGAAAGCCATGACATTTCTCTCCTTTTCAATAGCCACTAATCTCATCTGAGTCACCATCATCTCTTACCTGAATAACTGGATTACTAACTCCTGAATCCTCCTCCATACTCTTCCAACCATCCATTCTCCACTGAATAGCCAGAAGAACCATGAGAAACAAATCAGATGGTGTCCTTCTCCTTCTTAAACCCTAGCAATGTTCTTACAATGAAATTCAAACTTTTCCCTACAAGGTTCACCTGACCTCACACCTGCACACCTTTGTGACCTCAGCTGCTGTCTTTCTCTACAGCACACATTGCACTCTAGCTGCAATGGCCTTCTTTCTGTTCTTTGAACATATGAAGCTCATCCTACCTTTCCAGAGGCTGGTTCCTCTGCCTGAAATATCCTAACAGCAGACCTTTTTATGGCTGACTCCTTCTTTTCACCAGGGAGAAAATGCTATCTCCTCAATGAAGCTATACTAATCTTAATTAGTTCCTTAATTTATATCTCTTAGTCTTTCTCTATTGCATTATCCTGTTTTGTTTTTTCATATTTGTAGTCACCAAGATGGCATTTGGTAGGCACGCAACAAATGTAGAATTAATGAATAAACCATACACAACTTCTCTTCAATTGGAGTATTGTAAACTCATCAGACAGGCTTAAAATCCCCTACTTCAGACAATCAAGTCTCAAGTTCATCCGGAATTTATTTTCAATTCTAAAGTTGTTCAGAAATCTGCTGGACTGACTTGTACCAGCTCCAAAGCTGATGAAGAGGGGTGGAGAGAAATGGTCCCAGAGCAAATTGCACTTACTGTCTTCTACAGCTTCATAATTCACACCTACATGCACTGTTTGGCTTGGAGCCTCTCAGAGCAGCTGAGACTTGCGCCTGATAAAGGCCCAGACTTTGTTTCTTCAAGAACCTGACCAGACTTCCCACCCAAGGCAGGCAGAGTCACCATTAGCAGGGTGGCTCCAAGAAGACTTGAGGGCAAGGGATACTTATCCAGAGATGGAGTAAATATTTCTGAGTCTCCAGGTCTATAGAGCCATCTTGTAGATACAGACATGAACCCATATTGGTTGGATTCATCCTGTCAATCACCATGACCCTTGTGGCAACCGAGCAAAGGCTTTCAAAGTGTATGGAAAACTCAAAGGGACTTGGGGGGACGTCATCGTTCTAGGCAATGCCATAAACTCACCCACAGGGCTTTTCACATCATAGAAGAACCAGACCTTAATAAAAAAATTTTTTTTTGTTACTGATATATACCAAACAGTATATAAATATGTCAAAAATCATGAAAACAATTTCATTTTATTTTAAAAAAATAAAACCTAGGAGAAAACAGCAGCGTTTACCATCCAAATCCTCCATATTAGACAAATGAGAAAAAATGAGACCCAGAAAGTTTCAGTGACTTGCTCAGAATCCTCCAGACATTCAGAATGCTTTTGAACACATAGCACCTCATCTTTTGCACACTTTTAAAGATGAAGAAAAGTGACCTGATGGTGAAAGATGATATTTTTACTTTGCCCTTGCTCAGGAGTTTCAGCAAAATTAACCTTATGACGATGTTTTCTAGGGGACTATCAGAGTGAAATTGAATTCAACAAGGTCACCATCTCCTTGGGGGAAGGAAAACCTCCTTTTCTCATCTAACATCTTGTTGCACTTTGTTTTTACTTTCCTCTTGCTATATGTAGTTTTTTGAAGTAGAATGGCTTCACACTAAATTTATCTTGGAAAGATTTTCCAAGAAATAAGAGTTCCAACTTTTCCAGATATTGCAAAACAAACCCCATATTTGCCTTTCTTTGACAAAACTTGGCACCCTGCCTCAAAAACTGACATTACTCAGCATGTGCCCTCGTGGCGTAATTCCCAAATCCTCATAATCTTACAAAAGCACTTTCTTTCTTTCTGAAGAAATGTCCAGTTTCAGATAAGATGCTTCCATTATCTGAACCAGCTATTTTGCTTTGTCAGTTAGGAAGGAAATTGAAGGCTAACTCATGGAAGAGACTACCACACCTATTAATAGGTGCATTTAAAAGAGCCCTGATAACCAAAATGAACACATTAATTTAATACATTTCTAATTACTTCTCTTTTTTATGTATAATAACTTGACAGTTGTTTTAATGGAACACAAATAATAGAGACAACTTCTGATTGTCTCTATTATTGTCTGATTAAACAAACTTTAAACTTTGTCATAAGTGCAAAAATGCCAGATCAGATTATTTACTGATTAAACAAAATACGCATTTGTGGAAAGAAGTCAAATGTATAACAAAGACAGTAAAATTATCTGAAATTCAGCTACCACCCAGAAAGAGAATTATCATTAATATTTTGGTAACCACCGTGTCATATGTATTTCTATGCATTTACACATAACATAGGATTTTGTGCAAATTATACATAAATTGGTTTGTGGACAAGTCCTTGCTGATCCTACAGTCTTTTGATGGAGGCATCTATCTCTCCTTCGCCTATAGCTCCTGAACCAATAGAATAGCCTAATATATGTCCCTCCATAATTCCCTCTATGTTCACACAATCTTATGTCAATAGCTATAATTTATTAAGTGTTTATAATATTTTCTAGCATCTTTCCTCCACCCTTTTCTTCCCTAGCTGTCTCAGCTTATTCTTCTGTTTGTTGGTTGGCTGAAGTATAGTTGACACACAATGTTACATTAGTTTCAGGTGTACAACGTAGTGATTCCACAAGTCTATGTTTAAACCTAAATCTAAGTTGTGCTATGCTCGACACAATCATAGCTACCATCTGTCACCATACAACGCTATTACCATACTGTTGACAATATTACCTATGCTCCAGTCTATTTTTTAAAGACGTGTTACTTTCTTTATATAAAGATTTTATTTATTTATTTATTTATTTGAAAAAGAGAGTGAGAGAAAGAGAATGAGCTGGGGGGAGGGGCAGGGGAAAGGGAGAAGCAGACTCTCAGCTGAGTAGGGAACCCTGATGTGTGACTCCATCCCAGAACCTGGGGATCATGACCTGAGCTGAAGGCAGAAGTTTAACCAACTGAGCCACCAAGGCACCCCAAGACATGTTATTTTTGAGGCCTCCTTTCATCATGTATTTTGCTTTCTGTCTCATTCATCTGGAACCTGAAAGCCCTGCTTCCTCATATGAGGAGTCATCCACACTTGATGTCGCAGAAGGTCCTCAGGGTGCTCTGCTGTTCCCTGTTTCCTTTTGACTTGTAGCATTAGGCCTCATACAAAAAGCAAAACAATAATATAAATTACAAAAATGGATGACATTGGCAAATAAATAAAGGTCACAATATGACTAAACAAATAGGGACTCGGTTATTTTTACAACGATAAAAAAAATGCTGGCCATTGGGATTAACCATGCTAAAGTTTTGATTAGTCCATGTATTTAATGACCATAATTCCAGCATTTTTGCAGTGTGAAACATTTTAAAACATTAACATAACACAAACATTACATAAAAGTATAGTTAGTATTCAATTTTCTAATGGTTTAAAAAGATTGAGCATTTTTATTCTTTAGCTAAAGGAACTAAAAGAGGAAATTATTAAACACAAAAATACAAATAAGCTTCATGGTGAATATTGCATTAATGTTAAACTAAATATAAATGGAGACATAGTTCACTCATTAAACTTTTATTTATTTAACCTATCCATATCCCAGATACTGTGGGATGTTGTAGGAGAACAAGGGTCAAAGATAGAGCTCCTGCCTATAAGTTTATGGTTGAGTGCTGCACTGGCCAACAGAAAGATAATGCAATCGCATGTATAATTTTTTAAAAAGTAAACAGGGGGAATAAATTTTAATAATATACTTTATTTAACCCACTATACCCAAAACATCATTTCAACATGTAAACTACATTTAAAAATTACTAATAGGATATTTTACATACTTTTTAATACTAAGTCTTCAAAATCCAGTATGTGTTTCATACATATGGCACATCTCCAACTGGACAGCCATATTTCAAGGGTTCGATGGCCACTCGTGGTTGGTGGCTATTGTTTTGGAAGTACAGGACTAGGGCATTTGTCAGAATGGGCTAGGTTATGATGTGTACAAAAACCCCAACATCCTAGCTACTTAAAGCATTAAAAATACATTTCTTACCCAATCCACATGTCTTTTGCAGGTCAGCACGGTTTCTGGTCTTAGAAGTCATTCAGGACTCAGATTTCATCCCATCACACAATCACAGTTAAGGGGAAGGAAAAGTAGAATTGAACACTGGCTATTAAATGCTTTCTCCTGAAAGTGACATACATTACTTTTATGCCAAAGCGAGTCATGCAGCCAAAGGTGGTGGGAAGTATGATCCTATCGCCTGCCCAGAAAGCTGAGAGCTGGAATATTTGCTGTCCAACACCAGTGATTACCACATCTATTAAGTGAACATCATGAGTCAAACTATGTGAAAAGGAAACAGGGAGATAAGGTACATAGCTAGAGCTAAGTTACAACAGGGGGTAGAATGTGATGAAAGCAGCAAGAGACAGATAAAATGCTGAGGGAATTCAGGGGAAGGCAAACTTACTTCTGGCACCAATGGAGAAGCAACTATAAATAGTTACTGCTTGCCTAGAACTATCTGACACATCTGGAAGACAGTTCCACCTAATTAACTCAGAGGCTAGCCTTGAGAAACCAGATCTCATCTCTATTATAGAGTACAAATTGCCACTGCACGCATCCTATAAAAATGCAGAGTACAATATATACTAAACTCACACATAAACTTTGAGGGTAATTTTGTATAAATTGTCTTTTTAAACCACTCACTCTGAGAGAATAAAACAGCCATCTCTGAACCAGTCATCAGATCACCCAGACCATTTTAGTACCTCAGAAAAGGGGCAAGGAAGGAAGAAACCTACAATTACTAACATGCACTGTTCTGGAAACCTACAACAGAACAAGAAATGCAATGAAAAAACATATATCAAAAAGACAATTTCAATTTCCTAAGCAAAATCTTGTGACATTATTGAGACACTGGTTGGTTGAGAGACCTCTTTTGCTCTCATAGGCTCCCACGGCCATTTGGAAAGGAGCTAGTTGTATCTGGGAATATTTTATATATTACAGAATTGTGAGATTAATGGATTTTAAAGTATCAAGGAATGTAGAACTTGTGGATACCACCTTCCCAAGAATAACTCATGAAAGACCTGTCCTCATGTCTGCTTAGGTGGGTGGTTGAGTATCATAAACCTCAGAAAGAGATAAGTATACCTTGTAGAATACCTACTGATTTGTCGTATGTGCATAAGACATATCCCATTCTATCAATCACTAAAGGGAACATATCAGATATGCAAAACAACCTACAGAATTTCTCATGAAATACAGCCTTATTCCCACATCCTGACTGAGAAACCAAACGGCAGACAATTCTCTATTATACTGGGAAAAGGCAGGGTCACCAATGTATAATTCAGAAAAAAAAGAAAAAAAAAAACAATTTGCAAAGTAGCCACTAATCTACAAAAACTGTGCTACAAAAACTGTACCTCATTCTGTCAATCACTGAAGGTAAAAGTACATTAGATATTCATAATAATACATAGAATTTTTCATGAGAAGAGACCTTATTCCCAAATTCTTTTTTTTTTTTTTTTTTTTTTTTTTAGAAAGGATATTCTTTTTTTTTTTTTTTTTTTAAAGATTTTATTTATTTATTTGCCAGGGATTACAAGTAGGCAGAGAGGCAGACAGAGAGAGAGAGGAGGAAGCAGGCTCCCCGCCGAGCAGAGAGCCCTATGCGGGGCTCGATCCCAAGACCCTGGGATCATGACCCGAGCTGAAGGCAGAGGCTTTAACCCACTGAGCCACCCAGGCGCCCCCCCAAATTCTTTTCACAGAAAAAGCAAATATTAGATAATTTACCAGATCCTGAAAGCTTTATATAAATGTCAATATTATTATTCTTTAAAATGCAGTATATACTAGAATTGTTAATATACTTAACATAATTGTCAATAAGGTTATTAGAATCTACATAATATCACCATGAAATGGCTATAACACCTCTGATAACCTCCTGTAATTCAAACATAGTCACACATGAAACTATTAAGAACATCAGAATTATAGGACCAAAGCCCATTACTCTTCCAGTCTTTCACTGACTTTGACAGGGCATTAAGGGACACTGATCAGTTGATACTTTGTAGGTCACAGAGGGTATAAGATATAGTTTTGGGCTCTACTTAAGCAGAGAGAAAAGGTACATACCCATGAAAAGATAACAAGTTAAAAGAAGAGAAATCACTTTAAGTTGAGGTGGTCAAAAGACTTACAGGAAGCAAAAAGTGAGCTGACTCAAAAGGATTTCAATTGCCAAGAAGAAAACAGAAGAGCATTCTGGGAATAAATAAAAATTCAAAAATGTAAGATTGTGGAGAAACAATTGGATATCCATATGCAAAAGAATGTCATTGGACCCCTAATTCACACCATACACAAAAATTAGTGGGGTGCCTAGGTGGCTCAGTTAGTTAAGCATCTAACTCTTAATTTTGGCTCAGGTCATGATCTCAGGGTTGTGAGATCAAGCCCTGTGTTGGGCTCTGTGCTAAGTGTGGAGCCTGCTTAGGATTCTCTCTCCCTCTGCCCTTCCCCACTCTTTGTCTGTCACTCCCTACCTCTCAAAAAAAATTATTGAAAAATAGATAAAAAACATAACTATAAGAGATAAAACTAAAAAGTTCTTAAAAGAAAGTGGAGACGTAAATCTTCATGACCCTGGATTAGACAATGGCTTTTTAATTATGATAATAGGGACACATGCAAAAAAAAAAAAGAAAAAATAGACATATTGGATTTCATTAAAAATTAAAAACTTGTGTGTTTCATCATTAAGAAATTGAAATGACAACTCACAGAAGAAGAGAAAATATTGAAGCTCACATAACTGATTAGGGACTATTACATAGAATACATAAGCAACTCTTATAACTCAATAATATAAACACAAATTCATTTTGAGCATAGGCAAAGGCTATGAATAAGTATTTCTCCAAAGAAGATATGCAAATGATCAATAAACTGATGGAAAGATGCTTAACATCATTAGTCACCAGGGAAATACAAATCAAAACCACCATGTAATACCATTTCACACCCATTAGCATGGATATAATAATTTAAAAAAAAACAGATAATGACAAGGCAAGATAATAATAATGGCAAGAGTGTGGAGGAATTAGAATCCTCAGTAACTGCTGATGAGAATGTAAAGTGTGGTAGCTGCTGTGAAAAACAGTCTAGTACTTCCTCAAAAGGTTAACTACAGAGTTACCATATGACCCAGGATTTACACTCCTAGATATATACCAAAGAAAAATAAAAACACCAAAGTGTTTTTCACTTACCCAGGATTTACACTCCTAGATATATACAAAAGAAAAATAAAAACGTATACATGTATGAACATGTATTTATACAAAAACCTGAACATGAATATTCATAGCAGCATATTCACACTACCCAAAAAGTGGAAACAAACTATATGTTCATCGACTAATGAATGGATAAAAAATCTTATATTCATACAATGAAATATTATTTAGCAATAAAAAGAAGTATTGACACATGGCTATAACATGGATGAACTCTGAAAACATCATGCTAAGTGAAAGAAGCCAGTCACAAAAGACCACGGATGGTGTGGTTCCATTTACTTGAAATGACCAGAACAGGTGAATCTACAGAGACTGATAGTAGATTAGTAGCTTATAGAAGGGTGGGTGAAGGAGAGGAAGGGAATGACTGTTAATGAGCATGGGGTTTTTGGGGAGGAGGTAATGAGAATATTCTAAAATTGTGCTGACAGTTGCACAATTACTTAAATATAGTAAAAAACACTGAGCTATACACTTTAAATAGGTGAATTGCATGATTTTGTGAATTATATGTGAATAAAACCTTTTTTTTTTAATTCAAGGTGTGTTTGTAGGGAAACATAAATAGGCCATCTGACCAGATACGATAATTGATAGTAAAGGAATGGAAATGAAAACTAGAAAACTAAGTTGCTGCTATGATACGCTGAAAGCCCTTCAATGCAAAGAAAAGGAGTTTGAACTGTATCCTACTTTCCCAATTGATTACCTGAGGATAATAGACATAAAGAATCCAAAACCTAGTAAGTATCGCCATAATGACAGCTGCTCTCATTATTATCATTACTAAGAGGTCTCTGATAATTCTATGTTATGTATTCACCTTGCTTGGACCTCTAGATTAGCCTCTTGGGGTCTCGATAGTCTGAATTTTATGTGACCACTTGGGCTTAGCTCCCTCAAGGCAAGAGGTCCATCCAACTGAATTCAATTTCCTTGTGAAAATTAAAGATAACAGAAAACAATTTGATTTTTGAGACCCGAAAAAGCAGAAAATAATTTCAGAGCCTTGAAATTCTAGAGCACAATGTAATGCACAAAAGCAATATCCACATAGGTAAATTAGACTTGTAAGTTATCTTGATGTAATAGAATACCACTGGAATAATAAGTGAAAGACAAATTAAGCTCAGTAATGGCTACATTCACTAGAAATTACTTAGCCAGACACACATCACCAGTAGGAAACTGTTAGAGAATATTAGTGTGTGAAAGAGAGTGAGCCTTACAAGAACAAGGGAGAAAATGAAAGTCACCCAAGGTAACTATAATTTTTCCAGCTCTAATGGATCAGCCCTTTGAGCTACATGAAGAAGCATATAATTTTTTTCCACCCTTCTCTCTATTGAACAAAATAATTCAAAGTACGCATGTATTACGAAGTTCAGCATTTAAAGAGCACTGACATAGTATTAATATTAAAAATAAGCCAAGAGAGAAGACATAATTTTTCCTCTGGGTTTCTTACCTTTTCATTTAGGATCATGAGGGAGAGATAACTTTTCTGACCAACTTTTTAACTGTCAAGTAGATAATGAATATGTATGCAAACCATCAGAGTCACTAAAGGAACCCCCCAAATAAATTAACAAAGGAAATGGAAAACGGTGTTCTACCGTTGAGCAAACTATTTTGGTTCTGACTACTCAGCTTAGAATTTATTCCAGTTGTCAGTACGCATCTAATGATACCCAAGTTACTTCTTTTTTTTTTTTTTTTAATGTGTTCACTTACTTTACTAACACAACATTTACCATGTTATCACCATGGAATGTAAATTCAGGTTAGACAAGAAAACTTCACAACTGTAATAAAGCATTCTGGAGTATACCAAAGTTTGAGTATAATGTCTGACCAAACCTCCTTGTTTATAAATCATTAATCACTTCAACTATAGGTAATTTGTTAACATTTATGATTCTTACAGAGAAAATAAATAAACTTCATACATTTAAAAAGTGTTTTCCACTTACCTTTGCATTAGTACTTAGAATACACATCTCTGTTTCAAGATGACATTTAAAAATTATTCTAATACAACAGCAGCATAAATATAACTCTGCAATTACAGGAAAAGCTTAACTGGGATCCAGAGGTAAGTTATTCTCATGTTTACAAGTATGATTCTGAAATAAACACTACTTCCAAGCAGCTGTTATCAGCTTTTTAGCTTTGGTTTAAATACACATATTTTCAGTTGTGGGGAAACTTATAACATATTAATAATATTAATTATATATAAATATATAAACATTTCTACTTATATTAATTTATATAAAATTTATGTGAATATATATTATCTATAAATAAAATTCATATAAATATACAATTAATATAATATATTAATAATATTCCATGCACTGTGCTGAAAGGGTCAAGAGCCAACCAGCCCTAAAAACTGGAATACTCAATCAGTCTGCAAAACAGGCAGAAAAAAAGTTAAACAGGATTCCTACATAACATCAAGAGCAACTGGGAGTACTTAAGGATTGGTAAATTGTCCTCTTTATAATTAACTTTATCAGAAGAGTTTAAGAAGGAGCATATATTATCACTATCAAATACATTTGAAAGTGATGTGTTTCTTTTGTGCTAATCTGACTCCCTGAATGACCTAACTAAATAACTGGTCACTAGTAACTTTTGTTACCAGGCAAATCAAGCCTGCAAGAAAGGAAGCCAATATTTAAATTACCATACTGTTGTCTGACCCATGCAGATGATTTATTTTCAACATAAACATATAAACTATATATATGAGATACCTAACTAAAAAGCAAGCACCACCAACAAAATCAAGACCGCTTCTCTTCTTCTAAGGTTTAGGCTTTATCCAGAATTCCTTATACATGGAACAGCCCATAACAAGGGTCACTGCTCCCATAACAAAGTTTTGGGCTGCCACATGCATGTGGATTAGGTGAACAGACATTTTAGTATTCCCCCTTCTCTTCAGTTTATATAATCCATATGCAATGACTGCTGCAAACCCTGCTGTTCCAATGGGAACAAACGGTGCGTCTTCAGCTTTTCAAATAAATTTAGATCCCTGATCTTCACTGGACAAAGAAAGAGAAACATCTGTGCCTACTGACATAGTGACTGAAGACTCCTCCTTCCTAGAGTGCTGATAGCATCCAAGTTACTTTGAAATTCGGGACAGTTATCAATGAGTGAATAGAAAGTGAACAAAACCTCTAACATAAAGGGAGATTCTCCCACAGGGTAGAAGAGCAGATTTTCCCACAGCTGCAAGGACCAGTACTCCCTGGGATTCTGCAATGTCAGAACCTACTCAACTCTCTGCCCCTCTAGTTTCCAAGCAACCTCCTCTTCCAAGTTTGGTTCTGTCCCAAATGACACTACTTGAGGACCTAGCCTGGAATAAGAAATTAGTTGGCATTAGCACAGAATAACATGTGGTTCAGAAGAACTCTGAGTTGAAGAAAAAAAAACTAACTGGAGATTTCAAAACCACCATGGATAACCCACCTGTGATTAATCAAGTGGTTAAACACAGACAACCCATATGTCTATTACTTCTCTTTAAATGCCTGGAAATGCACGTGGTGACCTGAATTTCAGCAGTCTGCTCATGGAGCCCCTGGGTGGTCTTTCCACTGGCACCCTACCTGTCAATACATATACTGTCTTTTCTTTTGTGTTCACGTATCTTTAAAAGAAGGAGGAAAAGAATGGAGATAAAGGCATTATCTGCAAGCTATTTTGAGAACATGGAGTCTTTTAAAATTTATTTTTCTCTCATTTAAAAAGAAAAACTTGACTATATACTATGCCATATAAATTCCAAGCCCAGTTCAATCACTTCTCTTATTCAAATACAAATTATTTGTGTTTCTAATTATAATGGAAAGGGTACTTTCAACAAATACAGTCTTCCTCCATCTATTTATTTTTCCAAAATACAATATAATTCTTGCTACTTTCCAACATTTACCTGAATTGAAAAGGCAGGAAGTATCCCAGCCTTTGAGCCAAGAGAAAGCACCATTATCACCTATCCTTGTAGATCAGAAATAACCCCTCGAGATTTGAAGTTTCATTTCCAAACCACCTCTCATATAGAGCTTATTACCTGGTCGGAGGGAAAAAACTTCCATAGCCCTAGAACCTAAGCTTATTTTGTCTCTGAGCCAAACAAGACTACAGTTCCTAACAGAATGGCATAATAAGCAATCTTCTAAGAGCTACAGTCAGTAATTTACTAAAATTACTCCAAAAGACAGCATAGGAAGCATAAACCTTTTGCTAAGTATAATATTTCTCTTTCCAGGACTTAAGGAAAAGGGATTTAGAAATAAACTACTAGGTGGATTTAAAAATAAGAAAATTACAAATCTATTCAAGATGAAAATAAGCAACTGGCTAGAGTAAATGATGACCTTAATATGTTCAAAATTAATAGAAAGGAAAAGAAAAAGTAATAGGAAATTCTACGAATGGAAAATCTAGAGGCAAGTATATGCCTCCCAAGTGGAAAATCTAACATTAGACATTAAAACCTAGGCATTCTTTCTCTGGATGATCTTACAAATTATCCACAGGAATTCAAATATCAGAGGAAAAAAAACCCTGGCACATGAAAGTCAGTATTTGAATATATACTCTGGGAAAAGGAACAGCAAGAACATTCTTGCTGAATGGAATACAGCAGCGATTTATAGCTAACACATTTAGGATTATTATAAACTATTATTGATCAGGATTAATAAATATGGCCAAATGCTGAATTCCAAAATAAAATTTGGAAACATTCCAGAATCATTCTAAAATTGTGCATCCTCTGGAGGAGCATGAATATATAATCGAATACTGTTTGCCAAGAAACTGACAAAGATTCTAACATTCCTGAATTACTTTTATGAAGGATGACTTCTAGAGAAACCATAATAGGGCTATACATCTGAAATACATTTTTTAACACAGAAAAGGAGGGCATGTTTGCAAACCATATGCCTGATGGAATTAATTTTCAAGGTCCTGAAGGAAATTTATAGAAATTTTGTCAAAAAAAGAAAAAAAGTGGCCATAGGCATGTTTACTTAAAGAAACAAAACAAAACAAAAAAGATGTGGCTGGGCCAGCCATATTAAGTAGTCAGTAAAGTAAATTCTCTACTGTACTCTTTTTCCCTCAACTATTTTCAGACCTACAAGGTCCCTGGGTTTCATCTTTTCCCTAGTTCCCCATCAAAATGTTATTTGCAATATGGATCTAATATCACCGCTTTGTTCCTTAGGCCCTGTGTTGCTATTTTCAAAGGTCTCTGCTTTCTTTCCCATTACGGAATAAAAGATTTTGTCCTGGTTGAAGTAATTTCAGCATTCAGAGAGCAACTGGGGAAGTTATAAGGCTATTTTACCTTTGAAATCTTACTATTAAACAACTGCCCATCCTATTTTCCTACAAAGCCAGTCTTGCTATGGAAAGGTAACCCTCACATTTGAAACTGCTTCTTAAACTATTTCAACTCCATACAAAAGTGGCAGGTTCTCTTTTTCTTTTTACATCAATGTGCCTCCATCTTTTTAATCTGGTTGACCCCATTCAGTGACTGAAGAACACACTTCACAGTTTCTATCATCTCCTACCAAGAAGGTGTACGAGAATACGAAAGCATCCCTGTTGTTAATTCAAAAGAAGTTAGTGATCTGAGAGGCCCAGAGAGGGTCACCCTGGGAGAGGTGGTAAACCATACTGCACACATTGAAGAAATAGTGATTTCCTGGGATAAGCTTTCATGCGTTTCAGAAATCTTACTTCTCCCTTTGTCATTTTTCAGCAGGGAGGTAGAGCTGCCACAAATGTTTAGTAACTAAGAAGGCAATGGTCAAAAACTGAAATGCCTCAGCATTTTCTGTGAGCAGCTCACAGAAATAAAAGCCATGGACTGAGTGAGTGAGAAACAGTGAGTGAGATACAAAGAGGTAGCAAATTCCCCTAAAAGTGACATCTGTGACTCAGCTACATTGTGGCCATGCAACGTTGTCAAATCTTTTTTTTTTTTTTTTAAAGAAAACAGAAGTCAGATTTTCTTGTAAATTTTGTTAGCAACTACCAGTAATTCAAATTTTGAAAAACACTGACTAAGACAACTCTGGGTGAGTCAAAGTAAAGCCATCAGCTATCAGGGTGTGTCCCATTTGTCACCCATTTGGAGCCTCTTTTATATAGTTATGATCACCTGGTTCTATTTCCTGATGATTTTACCGAAGAGATTTTACCTACAGAACCCAGAGAAATGAAGTAATATGATGGTTAATTTTATGTGTCAACTTGGAGGGTGTTTGGGATGAGATTACCATTTAAATCCATGAATCTGGGGTAAAGCAGGATGCCCTCCATAATATGGGTGGGACTTACGCAATCATCTGAAAAGAACAGAGTGGCCTCCCTGACCTAGAAGACTCCAGAAGATTGCTGTGGGACTTTGTCCTATCAGCTCTCATGGGTCCCAAGCCCACTGGCCCACACTACAGATTTTGGACACAGCAGCCTCCACAATCACATAAACCAATTCTTTATGATAAATCTTTTTCTACATATATACACCAATCCTTTTGGTTCTGTTTCTCAAAGAACACTGACTAACACGAATAATTTGGCCAAAGTCACATAGCCAATTTGGGGGCAGGTAGGGGGGAAGAACTGTTCTAACTCTGCCCAGAATATATTCCAGTATACTGTGCTAGACCAGTAATCCTGGTGGAGTGAGAGAAGACATTACAGATATGCCTATGTATGTATATCTATATACATTATAAAAACCTGAGACAGTATGTTTCAGAGTATAATTGCAGCACTGCAGAATCATGTAGACGCTTGTTCATACGCAGATTCCTAGGTCTAGCTCCAGATCTATTGAATCCAGGTCTCCAGGATGGGGCCCAAGAATCTGCATCTTGAAAGTTCCTTAAGATTATTCTAATGCACACTGAAATTTGAAAACAGTGAAGTAATTAAGAGGCAATACAGATTAGTGTTTAAAAGCATGGATTCTGGAGGCAAATTCCCTGGGTTTGAAGCCCAACCCCACCACTTATTAGCTATGTGAGTGACCTTGGGCCAGTGATAGAGATGATGTGAGGATTGAAAAAAAAAAAATGTTGTAAACACTTACATGTAATTAGCATTTAATTAATGGCAGCAATTACTACTAAACTCTCATCACAGGTGTTTTGGCACAATTTCAGTATCATGCTAATCAGTATTTATAGTGATAAGCACAGTGGCACTTTAAGATGTTGAATTACTTTCTTTTTTTTTTTTTTAAGATTTTATTTATTTATTTGACAGGCAGAGCTCACAATTAGGCAGAGAGGCAAGCAGAGAGAGAGGAGGAAGCAGGCTCCCCACAGAGCAGACAGCCTGATGTGGGGCTTGATCCCAGGACCCTGGGATCATGACCCAAGCCAAAGGCAGAGGCTTAACCCACTGAGCCACCCAGGCACCCATTGAATTACTTTCTAAAGCAAAGATCAATGTGGTTAGATGCTGAGTGTTTCATTTTATGCAAATTCTTTGTAACTGGTGATTTCTTTGTAACTGGTGATTCTTTGTAACTTTGGTGATTTGTGTATAATATTTATAATAACTCTCTAAAGATTAAAACATTTGATTAGTCTGAATACCACATTTGACTATAACACATAACAGAGAATCTGTTGTATATGTGCACCATGTAGTGTGAAGACAAATACTTTAAGTAGTATGGTCTTTCTTCAATCTACCGATCTCTTCTCTATTTCTGTAAGGGTTGATGTTTATTTTATTTATGTTTTAGCTCTCCAGTTCTTAGCTCAGACAGCCTCCATTATACTTATTCAAAATAAATTATTTCTTGAATTAAATTTTAACACTAACATAATGGCTTTGATCCACCATTCTTCCACTAACAAACTGTCATACTATCTAAAGAAAAATATACGTACAGTATTTTAAAAAGCAGGCTAGAAATAATATGGACTCATGGAATATTTAAGTGATCCCCATGCCCCCCTCAAAGTCCAATTCACTTATATTTTAATCTTTTATCCCCCCAAACTCTTAACCAGAGAGAAGTTATAGCTAATAAACGGAACCTACCCAAATACAGGAGCTAGTACACAATTAAAGGGAAGCCATATGAGAGAAAATTGAGAGAAGCCAGAAATATGGAAGTCTTTTTAATCATTGAGAACTGTATACAAACTTGGGTCTCTTTGTGTATGAATTTGAGAAGGTCAAAAATTGTCTTCTAACAGAGTGGATCAGAGTGGATCTGCTTTAGGACAGCTTAAAACATGGGAAATATATTGCAGAACTTATGTGGCACAATTAAGGAATTAATTGAAAGTGAAAAATAAAAATAAGAGAAGTCAATAATTATGACTAGCAGGATTTGACTTAGAAGAGAGGGAATATGCCCAAGAAAATAAGTACATGGGCAAAATAAGGCTTTGGGTATAAAAACTGTTATTCTTCCATTTAGCACTTAAATCAGGAGGAAGAGCTCGCCAGAAGGGAGTCTCCTGGTTGTACAGAGGCAGAGAGACCAAGAGTGAAGTAGCTGTTCCCTATAGAGGAGATGATCTGAGAATAGGAGAACATCAGTAATCTGAGGACGAGATTCAGGACTAGAATACCAGTGGTTACAATTTATCAGCCTAAGGGCAGACTAGCACATTTACATGTACCCAGTATCACACAAAATTCACCAACTTCATGTTAGTGAGAGATTTCTAAATCAAAGAAAGAAGCAAGAATAAAGAAGCGGCAGGGGAAGGGGTTTTACCAGACCCTTCATCCACTGGCCCATTCAACTAGTAGTTGCCAAAGCTAATCCCATGCAAGGTACTGTTCAAGGAAAAAACAAAATGAAATCAAAATAAAACAAAAGACATGGTCTATGCCCCCACAAATTAGAATCTAGTCAAATAACAGAACATAAAGAATATGTATATAAGAAACAATAGTAACACAAAGGAATAATCATAATGTTTGAGTTTCAGTATTCTAGCAGAGTTAAAGGAAAGAAAGATTACTTTAATGGAAGTGAATTAGAAAGAATGAATGAATTTAGCAGTTTTTGAGAGGGCCTGGACAGTCAAGCTTGACTTGATTATAAGATGGAAGGAAGCCAAAATATAAAGAAGCAACACAAGCAAATGCCTATGGAGGAAAAAACAGAAGAACAACCAAGTAAAGCAAGTAGTTGAATCCACTAGGACACAGAGTACTGGCTAGAAAGTTATGGGGGACAAGGCTGGAATCCAACCTGACCATCAAGGATCTTCAGTGCTAAGCTACATTGTTTGGGTTTTATTTGCTAGACAATAGGAAGCCACTTAAGGCTTTAATCTGATTGTAGCCGTTTGCTCTAACTGGTACAAAGTAGTATTTAGAAAAGGGTGAGAGCCAGAAGAAAAGCAAGGTGACTCCTACAATAATCCAAAATAAATGCCTAAATTAAGGAAATGGGTGTAGGCATGGGAAGGAAAGGATTAACGGAAGTGGTACCTGTTCCTAAAACGTAGAATGTTCTGATATTAATTAGCAGATACACCTAGAAAATGAACATTATATATATATAAAATGATATGGGGGAATATATATTTTTTTTCCCATAGGAATTAGAAACCGATCCTATTTTTAGTATAGAATTCTTGACATGCCATTCCAAAATCCTTAAGATATTTCTCAAATATAGCAAGATGGTGGAGGAGTAGGAGACTGAAATATCATCAGGTCCCAGGAGTTCAGCTAGATAGTTATCAAACCATTCTGAACACCTACAAACTCAACAGAACATAGAAGAGAAGAGCAGCAATTCTAGGAACAGAAAATCAACCACTTTCCAGAAGGTAGGACATGGAGAGCAAAAGGAATTCTCCAGAATCTGAAGCAACAGGAAGATAGACTACAGGGGGAGGGGCCAGCTCCTGGCAAGCAGTAGAGCAGCAGAGCACAAAATCAAAACTTTTAGAAGTCTGCTCCACTGAGGGATATCGCTCCAGAGGCTAAGCGAGGCATGGACCCCTCACCGGGATAGTGTGGTCTCAGGACCCACGGGGACACAAAAAGACCAGAGGTGCCTCAGTGTGCCAAAGTTCCCAGGTACCAGAGCAGGGAAGCTGGCCACAGAGACAAAGCCAAGAAATGGGCTCTCAGCTCATGATCCAAGGCCATCCCTTTTCGAGTAGGGACCCAACAAGCAGCAGATCCAGGGAGACCCTCTCCTACTCCTCTGAGAGGAGCGGCGTGGGAGTTCGTGGCAGGAATCTGCTGGGTTTGGAGACTCCAAGCGAGGCTGTGCACCAAAGACAGAGACGCTTGGTCACAGGCTGAGTAAGTTCCGGGTTACAGCCAGAGACCAGGGAAACGGGAGGGATTGACTGCTTTTCTCTGAGGGAGCACTGAGGAGTTGGGCCCCAAGCTCTCAGCTCCTACAGGCTGGAGATTGGGAAGCCACCATTTTCACTCCCATCCTCCAAACCTCTACAGAAAGCATTCAGGCAACAAAAGCTCCCAAGAGTGAACCAGAGCATATTACTTAGCCTGGCCCCTAGCAAGTGCAGTGCAATTCTGCATTGGGCAAAAACATTTGAGAATCACTGCAACAGTTCCCTCTCCCAGAAGATCAACAAGAATATACAGCCAAGATCAAGTTCACTGATCAATGAGAACTGCAGAACTCCAGAACTAGGGAAAACGACACATAGAATTAATGGTTTTTTCCCCATGATCCTTTAGTCTTTCAAAGTTAATTTTTTTTTATTTTCTCTTTTTTCTTATTCTATTTTTTAATTCTTCCTCTTTCTTATTTTAACATTTTTAACTATTTTATCTTATCAATACCTTTTTAAAAATCTTTTTTAATTTTCATTGTTATAATCATATTTTATCCCTTCATTGTATTTAACTTTATTTCTTCTATACATATAGGTTTCCTTTTCTTTAAAATTTTGGGATACAATTTTTCTAATAGATCAGAATATACCTTATATCTAGCACATAGCTTTGTTCTAGTCTCAAGCCTGATCATATTCTTTCCTCTTTTTTTCTTTTTTCAAACAACTTCTTATGTTATCAATTCCTTTTTTAGAATTTTTTTTTACTTTTCATCTTTACACTCATATTCCATCCCTTCATCATGTTTACCCTTATTTTTGTATATATACATGTTTTTCTTTCTTTAAAATTTTGGGAGGTAGTTTCTTCTAACAGACCAAAATACCCCCAAAATCAAATATGTGGCTCTGTTCTTTCACCAGTCTAATGAATAGTTTTTTTCTCTTTTTTACCCCTTTCTTCTCCCCCCAGGTTTCGGATCTCTTCTGATATGGATAGTGTATATTTTTGGGGGGTTGTTGTACTATTTTAGTATTTTGTTCTCTCATTCATCTATTCTTACCTGAATAAAATGACAAGGCAGAAAACTCACCACAAAAAAAAAAGAACAAAAAGGCAGTACCAACAGCTAGGGACCTAATCAATACAGACATTAGTAATATGTCAGAACTAGAGTTCAGGATGATGATTATCAAGGTGCTAGCTGGGCTCAAAAAAAAACATGGGAGATATTAGAGAATCCCTTTCTGGAGAAATAAAAGAACTAAAACCTAACCAAGTTGAAATTAAAAAAAAAAAAACTATTAATGAGGTGCAATAAAAAACAGAGGTTCTTGCTGCTAGGATAAATGAGGCGGAAGAGAGAATTTGTGATATAGAAGACCAAGCAATGGAGAATAAAGAAGCTGAGCAAAAGAGAGACAAACAACTACTGGACCATGTGGGGAGAATTCAAGAGAAGAGTGATACCATAAGACGAAACAATATTAGAGTACTTGGGATCCCAGAAGAAAAAGAAAGAGAGAGGGGGGCAGAAGGTAGCTTGGAGCAAATTATAACAGAGAATTTCCCTAATTTGGCAAAGGGAACAGGTATCAAAATCCAGAAGGCACAGAGAACCCCTCTCAAAATCAATAAAAAGAGGTCCAAACCCCATCATCTAATAGTAAAACTTACAAGTCTCAGTGACAAAGAGAAAATCCTGAAAGCAGCTTGGGACAAGAGGTGTATAACATACAACAGTAGAAATATTAGATTGGCAACAGACCTATCCACAGAGACCTGAAAGGCCAGAAAGGACTGGCATAATATATTCAGAGCACTAAACAAGGAAAATATGCAGCCAAGAATACTATATCCAGCTAGGCTGTCACTGAAAATAGGAGAGATAAAAAGCTTCCAGGACAAAGAAAAACTAAAATAATACGCAAACACCAAACCAGCCCTACAGGAAATATTGAAAGGGATCCTCTAAGCAAAGAGAGAGCCTAAAAACATTACACCAGAAAGGAACAGAGACAATATACAGTCACAGTCACCCTACAGGCAACACAATGGCACTAAATTCTTGTCTTTCAATTGTTACTCTGAGGGGTACCCAGGTGGCTCAGTGGGTTAAGTCTCTGCCTTTGACTCCGGTCATAATCTCAGGGTCCTGGGATTGAGGCCTGCATTGGACACTGCTCAGCAGGAATTCTCCTTCCCCCTTTCGCTGCTTGCCTCTCTGCCTACTTGTGATCTCTCTCTCTCTGTCAAGCAAATAAATAAAATCTTAAAAAAAAAAAAATAGTTACCCTGAATGTAAATGGGCTAAATGCCCCAATCAAAAGACATAGGATATCAGAATGGATTAAAAAAACACAATACCCGTCAATATCCAGTCTACAAGAAACTTATTTTAGATCCAAAGACACCTCCAGATTTAAAGTGAGGGGGTGGAAAACAATGTACCATGCTAATGGACATCAAAAGAAAGCTGGAGTGGCAATCCTTATAGCAGACAAATTAGCTTTTAAGCCAAAGACTATAATAAGAGATGACAAAGGACACTATATCATACTTAAAGGGTCTGTCCAACAAGAAGACCTAACAATTTTAAATATCTATGCCCCTAACATGGGAGCAGCCAATTATATAAACCAGTTAATAACAGAGTCAAAGAAACACATCAACAATAATACAATAATAGTAGGGGACTTTAACACCCCCCCTCACTGAAATGGACAGATCATCTAAGCAAAAGATCAACAAGGAAATAAAGGCTTTAAATGACACACTGGACCAGATGGACATCATAGATCTATTCAGAACATTCCATCCCAAAGCAACAGAATACACATTATTCTCTAGTGCACATAGAACTTTCTCCAGAATAGATCACACCCTGGGTCACAAATCAGGTCTCAACCAGTACCAAAAGACTGGGATCATTCCCTGCATATTTTCAGACAACAATGCTTTGAAACTAGAATTCAACCACAAGATGAAAGTTGGGAAAAACTCAAATACATGAAGACTCAAGAGCATCCTACTAAAGAATGAATGGGTCGACCAGGAAATTAAAGAGGAATATTTTAAAAATTCATGGAAACCAATGAAAATGAAAGCACAACAGTTCAAAATCTTTGAGGCATAGCAAAGGCAGTACTGAGAGGAAAATACATAGCAATACAAGGCTCTCTCAAGAAACAAGAAAGGTCTCAAATACACAACCTACCCCTACCCCTCAAGGAGCTGGAGAAAGAACAGCAAAGAAAGTCTAAACCCAGCAGGAGAAGAGAAATAACAAAGATTAGAGCAGAAATGAATGAATGAAACCAAAAGAATGGTAGAACAAATCAATGAAACTAAGAGCTGGTTCTTTGAAAGAGTTAATAAGATTGATAAACCCCTGGCCAGACTTAGGCAAAAGAATAGAGAAAGGACCCAAATTAATAAAATCATGAGTGAAAGAGGAGAGATCACAACCAATACCAATGAAATACAAACAATTATAAGAACATATTATGAACAATTATACACCAGCAAATTTGACAATCTGGAAGAAATGGATGCATTCCTAGAGACATATAAACTACCAAAACTGAAGCAGGAAGAAATAGAAAACCTAAACAGACCCATAACCAGTAAGGAGATTGAAGTAGTCATCCAAAATCTCCCAACAAACAAGAGCCCAGGGCCAGATGCCTTCCCAGGGGAATTCTACCAAACATTTAAAGAAGAATTAATACCTATTCTCCTGAAACTGTTCCAAAAAATAGAAATGGAAGGAAAACTTCCAAACTCATTTTATAAGGCTTGCATTGCCTTCATCCCTAAACCAGACAAAGACCCCATCAAAAAGGAGAACTACAGACCAATATCCTTGATTAACACAGGTGCAAAGATCCTCACCAAAATACTAGCCAATAGGATCCAACAATACATTAAAAGGATGATTCACCAGACCAAGTGGGATTTATTCCTGGACTGCAAGGTTGGTTCAACATCCGCAAATCAATCAATGTGATACAGTACATTAATAAAAGAAAGAACAAGAACTATATGATACTCTCAATAGATGCTGAAAAAGCATTTGACAAAGTAGAGCATCCTTTCTTGATTAAAACTCTTCATGGTGTAGGGCTAGAGGGTACATATCTCAATATCATCAAAGCCATCCATGAAAAACCCACAGCAAATATCATTCTCAATGGGGAAAAAACTGAGAGCTTCTCCCCTAAGGTCAGGAACATGGCAGGGCTGTTCACTCTCAGCGCTGCTATTTAAAATAACACTAGAAGTCCTAGCCTCAGCAATCAGACAATAAAAAGAAATAAAAGGCATCTGAATCAGCAAAGAAGTTAAAGTCTCACTCTTTGCAGATGATATGATACTTTATATGGAAAACCCAGAAGACTTCACTCCAAAAGTGCTAGAACTCATACAGGAATTCAGTAAAGTGGCAGGATATAAAATCAATGCACAGAAATCAGTAGAATTTCTATACACCAACAGCAAGACAGAAGAAAGAGAAATTAAGGAGTCGATCCCATTTACAATTGTACCCAAAACCGTAAGATACCTAGGAATAAACCTAACCAAAGAAGCAAAGAATCTGTACTCAGAAAACTATAAAGTACTCATGAAAGAAATTGAGGAACACATAAAGAAATGGAAAAACATTCCATGGTCATGGACTGGAAGAACAAATATTGTGAAAATGTCTACACTACCTAGAGCAATCTGCACATTTAATGCAATCCCTATCAAAATACCAGCAACTTTTTCCAAAGAAATGGAATAAATAATCCTAAAACTTATATGGAACCAGAAAAGACCCCGAGTAGCCAGAGGAATGTTGAAAAAGAAAGCCAAAGTTGGTTACATCACAATTTCAGACTTCAAGCTCTATTACAAAGCTGTTATCATCAAGACACTATGGTACTGGCACAAAAAGAGACGCATAGATCAATGGAACAGAATAGAGAAGCCAGAAATGGACACTCAACTCTGTAGTCAACTAATCTTTGACAAAGCGGGAAAGAATGTCTGATGGAAAAAAGACAGTCTCTTCAACAAGTGGTACTGGGCACATTGGACAGCCACAAGCAGAAGAATGAAACTGGACCATTTCCTTATACCATACACAAAAATAGACTCAAAATGGACCAAAGACCTCAATGTGAGAAAGAAATTCATCAAAATCCTTGAGGAGAACACAGGCAGCAACCTCTTTGACCTCAGCCACAGAAACTTCTTCCTAGAAACATTACCAAAGGCAACGGAAGCAAGGGTAAAAGTGAACTATTAGGACTTCATCAAGATCAAAATCTTTTGCACAGCAAAGGAAACAATCAACAAAACTGAAAGGCTACCGAAAGAGTGGGAGAAGATATTTGCAAATGTCTTATCAGATAAAGAGCTAGTATCCAAATCTATAAAGAACTTATCAAACTCAACACCCAAAGAACAAAAAATCCAAATGAGAAATGAGAAAACATGAACAACATTTCTCCAGAGAAGATATACAAAATGCCAAAGACACATGAAAAAGTGCTGCACATCACTTGTCATCAAGGAAATACAAATCAAAACCACAGTGAGATACCACCTCACACCAGTCAGAATGGCTAACATTAACACGTCAGGAAATGACAGATGTTGGTGAGGATGCAGAGAAAGGGGAACCCTCCTACCTGTTGGTGGGAATGCAAGCTGGTGCAGCCACTCTGGAAAACAGTATGGAGGTTCCTCAAAAATTTGAAAATAGAGCTACCATATGACTCAGCAATCTCACTACTGGGTATTTACCCTAAAGATACAAATGTATTGATCTGAAGGGGCACATGAACCCGAAGGTCCACAACAGCCAACCTATCAGTTTCTAGCAGTATCTAGGACATGGTAGTTCTCTACAAATGGTACATATTATTATACTATATGGAAATATGATTCATTCCCATAAAAGCCAGAATGTAGGATCCACATCAGAATACATACATGATATAAAATACTATTTACCAAAAGGGGACATATTCTATGAGATGCTCATCAGTAGGAAGAATTTCAGCATTGATAAACCCAATGGCTTCTCCTACTGAAAATTGGGTGCTCCTTCCACAAAAAAAAAAAAGTCATTTCTCCCCCTCTCTTACTATCATACCTTAAATCCACAAGTAGCTTGCTCCAGTGAATTAAAAGGTAAGTACTAATTGGAGAGGGAAACAAAATAAGTCATTATCAATGAATTTCACTTCAGCAGAGAGCAGTTTATCACATTCTTTGGCTCATCAGCAAGAAAGTACGGACTTAGAGCTGGGAAAGTTTAAGATAGGATATAAACTTTCACTACTTGCCTATATTGCCAATAAACAGCTTCAAGGGTATACTCCAAGGTTGTCCTAACTCGTGCTTGAGAAAGGATCTATTTACTCAGGCAAGAGACACAGGATAGGGTCTAATCAGTCCCAGCAAATTGATCATGAACAGTCATCACACAGACAGAATGAGTTTGGACAACTGTCCTTACCAACCAAAAGAACCTGATTAGTCTTTAGGTCTTTGACTGGTGATGTGGACCATTAAATATTTATCAGAATACAATCAATCACTTAATCAATGGGACTCCTACCGACCCAAGTTCATGTTCCTCAGTCATGTCCAACAACCAACCAGTTCAGAGGGTTATAAACCTCAGAATTACTTTGATGCCAGACTGTCAGCCTTTAATAAAACAACTTTCCTGCATAAGGTGCCTGTGTGTTCATCAGGATTCTTTTTGCTAAGTGAAAAAAACCAAGCTTAGATCAGCTTAAGCAGAGTAAAGATACATAGGAAGCACACCAAAGTACCTATGTTTTTAAGGGACTAACACTCAAATTACAAAAAGATGCTTCTTTCCACAGTCTGATCCTTTCACTGTAGATTGGTTTCCTTTTCTGGGCAGCAAACAAAGCTATCAGAAGCTCCCAGGATTCACACTTTATAAACTCCCCCAGCCCAAAGGAAAATTTTCCTAATTCATTTGAAAATTTCAGGGGAAGGACCAGCTGGAGTCAGATGCCCACTACTGATCAGTCCACTGTGGCCCACAGTGATGATAAGAGAAATGACAGAGTAAGAAAGAATCATATAAAGAACAAGGCAGGGCCCACTGGAAGCTTGAGCTATTCCCAAAGGTAAGGAGGCACTGTTCCCAAAAGAAAAGTCTGAGGATAGTGCTGGATAGACAACAAAGGCAATCCACTATAGGTATTTATATGCAATTTTTATATTAGTAATCAGCATGGTATGAAAACATATATGTTTGTTCATTTTGTAACTAAGCCCTCACCAAATTTAATCGCAGGCCATAAAATGTATAACCATTCAAGTCAGGTACCCTATTGTATCCTTCATCTTCTCAGGCCTCTATTTCCACCATTCCCACCTCTAGACTTGCTGAAACACAATGAACCTCCTAAGTAGCAAATTCTACAGGAAGAAATGCATTTACAATGATTTCACAACTATGCTTCTCTTGTCTAAAGCAGCCCTTAGGCAAGAATTATTTTCTTGTTATTCTAGATGTCTAATTTTGGTCTCAGATAACCTAAGAAGTTTTTGCAATGCAATTTTATTACTGGAAACAATTTCTTTATAGAAGAATATTAAGCAACCGGTAGAGTGAAGTCAAAAGGTCAGTGTGCACATATAAACCACTTTCCTAGCTTACAATTCTGCCTCCTTATATTTAGCAAATTCTCAAGTAGCAAAATAGACTCAGCAGAAATATTAAAATATTTTTAAATTATCTTATATTAGCATTTTTAATTATTTCCTCTAAAAACATATGTGCTGACTTTGATATTCGCAGTACATAAAACATTTTCAAGGCACTGGTTCCGGGGTCTACAAGATGGCTAATAATGAATCTTTTGTTGTTTTCTTCCTCTCTTAAGTGAAATGGTCTCTTATGATCATTTGATACGCCATAAATCCTTACCTGTTTAAATCCATGTGATCATGGTAAACATGATCTTTGGAAAACAAATGTTTACTCATACTCACACTCAGGTAAACAATTCTCAGAATATTAGTCATGTCTAGTCTTCCTTCCTGAGTGATCAGAGGTCTTCCAGGTTCAGGTGCCGGACAGGGTACAACAGTTCCCTACCCAGGTACAGAACTGAAGAATTGATCTTGCACAAAGCCACAGGAGCAAGGGAAGGAGAACCAGATCCAAAACAAAGGGAGATCAGACAAAGGAGACTGCACTAGCTGGAGAAGCAAATAGTGGAAAAACTCATGAGTCAGGGTCATGGGTTTAATGAAACATCTAGTAAAGTTGAAGAAGAGCCCCTGGGACCCAAATCAATTTAAAAGAAAAAGAACCCTAGATTTTTCAAAAGAAAACATCTTTGCTATCCAAAATTTCACAACTCAAGAGTCACCTGGGGTTTGGGTCTCCCACTAAAGTCCTACGCAAAATTTCTGAGGATTCGTTAAGTGTGTAGAGTGTAAGGATGAGACAGAACTTGCATTCTCAAGGTCAGTTCAACTCCTACTCCACAGACTTGTCTGTCTCCACCATTTGACCCAATGCCAATCTCAAGCTTTACTCACATAAATCTTCCATGAATATAAGAGACTTTGTCAATTATTTCAAGAGAGATATAAAAGGAGTATATAGAAGAGCAAAGCAAACAATTTCAAACTGAACACAGAGCACTTCTTCCTAAGTTATCTTTTGGTCATCCTACCACTGTACTATTTCGACAGATCCCTTCACCCAGCTGTGCAGCATCTGTAAGCTTCTCTCTCTTCTCTCAATTTACCCCTTTGGAAAGAGCGCAACAAACTATCCTCCTTATGGCAGGATGTCAACTTACCCCTTCTCCTCTTCGACCTTGGGTCGAGCCTCCAACATGTTCCCCTATTTCACTTTGTGCTCCTAAGTGAATTGTCAAGCTATTTTTACAAACAGAGTTTGTCCCTCCCTTCAGAACTTGGATGATAGTTGTTAAGATATGGATTCAACTTCTTTCCCATTTCGTAAGACTAAAGCAGAATAATTTGTCCCTAAATGGAGCTAACAAGGAGAAAAGAGTTTGAGTAGCTCGTCACTCCATGATTTAGGGACAGGGCAGCCTGAACTAGGGAGGGACTCCACATGTTCATTCACAAGTTTGGGCATCTGAATACAGGCTGGCAACCATTCTCAGCTTCTTCTCTGATCTCTCTAGTTGTAGGAACTAACTATCCAGAAACAAATTCTGACTTTTGGTTCATCAGAAAAGGCACTCATAGGCAAATGTTGATTATCTTTGAAATCTCAGATTAGTCGCCTATGATCTCACATTCCACACTGCACCAAGCTAGCTTATAGGAACACTTGCCCCTAAAACCTCTCTTCACCATGACATACAGAGAAACAAGATATCTTTCTATGAAGGCAGGTTCCAAATCTGATCTGATTCTGCTAAAACCACAGGTGACACTGGCTCATGAGAAAAATAAAAAAGACAAAGAGACATGTAACTAGAAATCCAGACAGGTCTCAGGAGACTCAATTTACTATCCCTTTTCCTTGGGTATCACAAGGAATTCAATACAGCTTACACCAAAAACCTTCTGCCCTTTTGGATTCATTTGACCAGTTAAATATTTTATGATAATCTAACTGGAAACCACTGGATATTTATATTACCTACACAATGTAATCTGAATACACATCACCCACCAAAATGATAAATAGGCTTGATATATAAAAGTCCCCAGTTCGCTCACTGTTCATTGATTAATTCAACAAATGTTTACTGAGGGCCTACCATATGCCCACCAGCTCAAGTTCACAGGTTTTCTGGAAAGTTCTTGCCATGATTGTGTTCACCCATTTAAAAAACCACATAGTTAGAGGAGAGGTTACTGTTTTTAAGAAGCATGTGAAATCTACATGAACAAGAATCCTTTCCTAGCCAGCTATCACCACAGTCCTGTGAAAGGAGCAAGGCATGGGTTACCCTCATTCCCACTCTCTTTCCCTAAAACTCATCCAGGTCTTCACTCTTATTAAAGGCATCTTTGAGTTAACAAAACCAAAATAAAAGCTTTCTTATTTCTCCCCAAAACTGTTTCTATCCCAGTGTCAACAGTTAATGGTGTCACCTTTTACCCAGTTGAAAGGTAGCCTTAGAATCACAGTTGATGTTCCTCCCTCTCTCTCACTTCTCATATCCAATCCACTAGCAAGTCTCTTTTATTCTAACTAAAATCCCATCCACCATCCTGCATCCCATTTTTCACCATACCCACCACTACCACGTAAACACAGCCAATATCACTTTTAACCTAGACAATTGTAACATTTTCTAACTGGGCTCCTCATTCACTCTTAACCCCTTACAAAATCCATTCTAGCATCTAGAAACTAAACCCACGTATGTCCTCTACTTCTCAATGGCTTCCCATCACACTTGATACAAAATCTTAACTTTTACACAATTACAAAGGGCCTGTATCCATCATTCTCGGTTTTGGCTGCTCAACAGAAACACATAAAGAGCTTTTAAAAATACCTAAGTGCCATCCAGATTACTTAAATCAAAGTCTCTGGAGGTGGACTCCAGCACTGGCTTGTTGTTGTCTTGTTATTGTGGGTTTTTTTAAGTGTGCTTTCAGAGTAGAGGACTGCTCTCCACGTCTTCCTCTGACTGCATCTCTTTCCCCTGTCCCCTCCACTCATTACTAGACTCATGAGCCTCTCTGCTTTCTTCAAATCACAGTTTCTCTGCTTTACCTGGAAAGCTCTTCACTCCCACCCCTTACCTCCTACACTGACCATCTTCATCTCACTGGCTCCTTCTCAGCACCCAAATATATTACCTCTTTGGAGGCGTTCTGGGACCACCCAATAACATACACCAGTAGTTCTCAAGGTGTCGTCTCTACAGCAGCAGCAGCAACACCTGACAACTTTTTAAAAATGTAAATTTCCAGGCCCCACATCAGGTCCCTATTAAATCAGAAACTCTGAGGGAGGGAGCACAGCAATCTTAATGTTTTAATAAGTCCTACAGGTGATTCTGATGCACACTAAAGTTTGAGAACCACTATTTTGTGTGTGTGTGTGTGTGTGTGTGTGTGTGTAATGTGTGTACATCTGTATACATTTATCTACCTCCACACTTCTACTCCTTTTTTCATTTATTTATTTGACAGAGAGAGAGAGAGAGGAAAAGCAGGAGCAGGAGGGGGTGGGGAGAGAAAGAAGCAGACTCCCCACTGATCATGGAGCCCCATGTAGGGCTCAAACCCAGGACCCCTCCCAGGACCCCAGGATCAGGACCTGAACGGAAAACAGATAGTTAACCTACTAGCCACTCAAGCACGCTTCTACTCTTTTTTACCTGACTTTATCTTCTTCACAGCAGCCATATGAAATTCTTATTCAATTTTGTGAATTGTCTGTCCCTCCCCCCAACCAGAATAAGCTCCACAGAAACTTATGTTCACTCTTATATGCCCTATTATTAGAATAGTATCTAACACATGGCACACAGTAAGTTCTCAATAAATATTTATCGAGTAAATGAGCCCACAAACAAACCAGTCTAGTCCCTTTCTCCCCCAGAAGCTCTTGAGTCAGGGCCCCTGAGGAAGATGTATACAGGGATCTACAGTAGAAGGTCTCAGAAAACAATATCAAAATCAAACCAAATGGCCACACACCAGCCAACTCTAGCTCTTTAGAAGGCAGATATTTTAAATGTCAGACATGCTTGGCTCATACGAAAGTGAAGTAATTGCTATGTATGACTAATGTACAGCCGGAAGCCTCATTAGATCTCAGGTAACCCGCGAGGCAGGGAAAGAGCACTCTAGGAGGTACATTGAAAGCAGAGATAAGGAGGGGGCTGGGCACTCATGTCAGAAGCCAAATTAATCCCACCCCCAAAGGATATTCTCCCTTGACTCAGGACCCTGGAAATGGTGGTTTTCTGTTCAAATGTGTGTCCCCTCCCACTCTACCCACACCACCATTCCCAATAAACGAAAAATATCTTTTGTTTGATTTAAATTTCTTTAAATTTTAGTGAAGAACTTTGCAACTCTTTACATTTGTAACATCTTCTGTGAATGGCCTGTTCTTGTAGTTTTCTTTTAGGCTGTTTTCCTTTTTCCAGTTAATTGGCAATTAAATTTACTCTTATGTATCATATGTATCCTATGTGCTGTCATTATTCTTCCTAGTTTGCATTTCACTCTTGACTTTGTTTTGATGATTCCTCCTTCAGTCACAACTTAAATTTTTTTTTTTTTTTAAGATTTTATTTATTTATTTGACAGAAATCACAAGTAGGCAGAGAGGTGGGCAGGGAGAGGGGGAAGCAGGCCCCCTGCTGAGCAGAAAGCCTGATGCAGGGCTCGATCCCAGGACCCTAAGATCATGACCTGAGCCGAAGGCAGAGGCCTTAACGCACTGAGCCACCCAGGTGCCCCTTAAATTTTTATTTAGAAAATGTACCCATCTTTTGTGTTAATGTTTCTGATTTTATGTCAAAAAAAATAGAAAAGCTTCCTGTACATCAAATACATTGAAATATTCACCCATACCTCCTATCTGTATTTCTGTGGCTCTATTTTTCTTTTTTAAGTATAACTCTTTGATCCATCTGGAGTTTATTTTGGTGTGAAGAATGAGGAAAAGTTCTGGGACACCTGGGTGGCTCAGTCAATTAAGCATCTGCTTTTGGCTCTGGTCATGATCTCAGGGTCTTGAAATCGAGCCCTAAGTCTGCTTCTCCCTCTCCCTTTGCTCCTCCTCATTGCTCATGCTCTCACTCTCTCTCTCTATCACAAATAAATAAATAAACTCTTTTTTAAAAATATAAAAAAAGAACGAGGAAAGGTTCTAATATTATTTTTCTTCTCCAAATAATGAGTTCATTTGGGAAACTCTATAACCTCAGCATTTAGCATGGTAAAACTGTACATAGTTGGTGCTGAATTTCTGTCTATTAAATTATTGGGAGGGTGATGACGCAACAAGAGAACTATGGATCACAAACAACAAAGACTCCAATAAAACGTGAACATTATGACTTTAATGTGACATTAATATATATTAATGTATATTTTAATAGGTAGATAAGTATTAACCAATGCAAATTTGGTTATTACTAATGCCAGATGCAAGAGTAACAGTAACTACCGCTCATCAAGCACTTACTATGCTTCACACACTGTAAGTGCCTTAAATATGTTAACTTACTTGTCCTCAAAACAAGTCTACGAGGAGTTTCTAGTCCTATCTTAACTTGCCAGATGAGAATACTGAGGCACCAAGAGATAACGACACTTGCTCAAGTCCCATGACTACTAGCATCTGGCAGATTCATACCCTGAGACCGAAACACTGAGAATTCTATGCCTTAACCACTCTGTTATCCTGTCTTATAGATCATTGTTGACCCCAAAATAGAAAAAAAAAAAAAAAAAAACGGATGTTTTTGCTATTAACATCTAAAAGGGGTACACATTTTATTAGGACATTTTCTATGTTTCTGGGGAGTCAGTCGTTAAGCGTCGGCATTTGGCTCAGGTCATGATCGCAGGGTCCTGGAATCAAGCCCTGCATCGCGCTCCCTGCTCAGCGGGAAGCCTGCTTCTCCCTCTCCCACTCCCCCTGCTTGTGTTCCCTCTCTCACTGTGTCTCTCTCTGTCAAATAAACAAATAAAATCTTTATTTTTAAAATACATTCTATGTTTCTAATTCTGTATTTCTAATCTGAAAATTGAATTGATATGCCCCCAACCCCACCCTCACCCAATTTCCCCCCCAAAATTACCTTCCTCAGAACTCAGTATTACCTTTGGCTACAGTATCTGATAAAGGACCTAAGAGGGTCCAACACAAGATAACTCAACACTTGATCTATATCTCCTCTAATCCACATTCTTTCCCATCTTTTAAGTTCAAAATCCCACCACAAATTGCTGCAATTTCCAAGCATGCCCTGATCTGAACTATATGTACTACAGAGCTGCACTGAATAATTTGGTCTATGAGGCAAAGACAAAAATTCCTTCTCCAAATTTTATGCTATAAGTTAGGTTTTCAAAGATTTAGACAAGATTATTCAAAATATTATTAACAACAACAGGTGTCATTTTGTAATTCTAGCTTTTATTTAGAAAAATGAGTAGAACTTTTGGTTTCAGGATGGCAACATACAGGCATTTTTGCTCCCTTCTGCTCTCAAAATTCTGAAACCACAAAGATGACAGGAAACAAAAACACAAACTCCAACTTCAGTGAAATGAAGAAGTGACTATAATCCAACATTTGAAGATGGAAAGCAGATGGAGGGAACATTTTAGCAGAGAGGAGAAAAGTGAAGCCAATGACTACAAGAAGCAAGCCAATTTGCCCCTGGAAATGCTTACGAAATGGAGACACTGGGTACTTTGGAAGATGAAAGTTAGGGCCCGAGCTCAAGTGAAGGGATTTTTAGACTCTCTCAATCTCTGGCGGGCTGCAGCTGGTTGGTACCAGCTTGCAAGAGCGAACTCTGCAGTGGCCCCGTATTGAGCTTGAAAGCAACTATAGGATGAATATTTGGAGAAGGTGGCAAATGCTACAAATCAGAGTTTTGTTTTGTTTTGATTTTTTAAGAGAGCTAGTTGTTAAACATTTCCCAGCACACCACAGCTCCCAAGTCCTAACCTTCAGGACCCACTAGAAATCTGAGGTTTATTTTCCAGAGAAAGCAAATGACGGGGGTTTCAGACTCAGGTACAAGCACTCACGGAAGAGGGCAAGTGAAGGGGACAATGCTGAAAATGAGTGTAATATGCGAAAATCTGTGCAACAATCACAGAGAATGCCTTCAGGTTGCATTCCCCTTGTCAAGGGATTGAGGAACCTTCTCTGGTGAAACTAAACTGCCTAAGAGAAAAGATTTATGTATTAATGATATTTTGTGGGTGGGTAGACCCCTCAACAAAAGATCTAGCTAACTCATCTAATCATCCTGTGGTGAAGTCCACAAGCAAAGTTTAAAAAATTCACTTCCCCAACACACTTTTTCAAGAAGCCACTGCAAGTTATGCCTTACCAAAACCAAAAAATAAACTAAAAAGGAAGAGGACATGGATTTAGAAAACAAGAAGAGCCAGTGGGCCCTCCCAGAGTGACAACTGTGCCTCAGGCCCTTTGAACACGGTGCACACTGGGGTAGGAGGCAGAGGACTTGAGCATACAGAAGATGGTACCGGAGATATTCTGCAGAACTGTTAGAGGATAGGAGAAGATACAGCATCCCAAGAACATTAAAGGGGAAAAAATGAGGGAATTATTAACTCCAGCTAAAAATAAGAACAAAAAATAAAAGAAATGCAGTCACACAGGAGATCACTCAACTGCGGAAAGCACTGACATAGTCATAAGAAGATACTGGGAAAAGATGTTACTAAAAATTTAGACGTAATAGATTATAAGGAGGAAGTGAAGTTTTTTACTTTATTACATAAACCAAATTATTTAGTGCGGTTTTGTAGTATACACATTTCAAATCAGGGCATGCTTGGAAATAACAGCAATTTATGTGGGATTTTGAACTTAAAGAAGAGGTACAAGTAAGTAAAGATACTCATATAGCTTAATAGAAAGTAAAAATGATTAATCAAGAGGTATATTATTTTCAAATAAGGAAGTAAATGCCAGAACAAATATCTAAACACCTTGAAGTGGTTCTTCCAGTAAGTGAAACAAGGCAGTAAGAGAAGAGAAAAAAGAATACTGTTTTTGTCATATGCTCTGTTAAAAATATTTGACTTAATAATTTTCATACTGTCACCATGTTTTTTAATTTAAATAATTAAGAAATAAAGGAATAAAGAAAAATAAAATAGTTTGTAAATTATGGGCAACTCCAGAGAATGTGGCAATTATTCTGATATTCTAGTAATAATGGGATTCCTGCATTGTAACAAGACAAATCCAAATGAGGAGAGATCTTTACCTTGCAGTAAACTATCTGAGTATCCATCATCAGGTACTGTAGTCAAAGCCTTAGTTATGGATTATTAGACAAGATTACTTGTGATGACTACGTCAAGGATAAATTAGGACAGATTTATCTTCCAACCTTATCTTTTGGGGGAAGCCAGAATCTTTATTGGGACAACCATGCTTATTTATCAAATGTTCATAATAGATAAAATTTAAGTATCCTTTTTGAATTTCCACTTTCATTTTCTAAAGAAGATAGAAAAAAATGTTCTCTTTATAGTTTTCTTCATACTTTCTATTTCCAGCTTTGAAATGTCAATCTAACTTCTAGAAAAGAAAATTGATTTCATAATTAGAGGAAATTACTGGTGGGGGGTTTAGAGTGATAAAATCAGGAGCCCCGAAGCTTAGTGGCAAGGAAGAAATATATTGTTCTCTCTGAAATTTTGTTAAGGAAAAGATTGAGAAACTCAATAGTATCAGGGATTACAGGGAGGGGGAGAGGTGGGGTGGGGAGGGAGAATTTTCCAGATAGGGGAAACCTGTGTTGTGCAAAGGCAAAGAGAAGTGATGCAATTAAGGAAGGAAGGGAGGGAGGGAAGAAAGAAAGAGAAAGAGAGACGAAGGAAGGAAGGAATGAAAGAAGGAAGGAAGGAAGGAAGGAAGGAAGGAAGGAAGGAAGGAAGGAAAAAAAAGTTAGATGGCGGTGTGAAGGGAAATTAAAGATGAAAATGGATAGGGCACCTGGGTGGCTCAGTCAGTTAAAGGCTTGATTTCAGCTCAGGTCATGATCTCAAGCTCCTAGGATTGAGACTGGCTTTTGGCTCCCTGCTCAGCAGGGATTCTACTTGTCCCTCTTCCTTTGCCCCCCCCCCCCCGTCCTCCCTCTCTCTCTCTAAAATAAATAAATAAATAAATAAAATCTTTTAAAAAAAAATGATAATGGATAAACTGAAAAGAAAGTAGAGTTTACTTTTTGATCAGGGAGCCCTTTTCTGTGAAATTCAAAGAAAGACGATAACTAGAGACATGTTTCTGAGGTAAACAAAAGGGAACATGAGGGATAGTTTCAGAATGGTCTTACTTTCGAATGGAAGGAAGAACCCAGTCATCTTCTGAGGCTGAAGTCAGGACTGGAAACGTAGAGGAGTGGAAGGACTTGAGAACAGTCATTCTGCAAGAACAGAGCACAAGTCCCCAGAGACCATTCCTGGACCAGCAAAAAACTGGCCACACCAAGAATCACCCAGGAGAGGGTCAAACAAAGATTCCACATTCTCATCCTCAGAAAGTCTGATTCAATAAGCCCAGGATAAAACTGAGGGATCAATTTTAAAGGCTGCCCAAGACATCTTTATGAGTAGTTCAGTCTGAAGCCAATGGATTTGATCCCCAAGATACAGATAAAACAATATTAAAGGCGTGAGGGTAGCCAGACTGCAATGTTTGCCAGGAGCCACATCCATGAGGTTTTGCCATTTCCTCCATCAGCAAAAGGCAGAGAGAGGGAAAACAGAACTGTGAGGGCTAACAATCCACACAATAACTGAGAATTACAGCAGCGTTGAATTGCTGACCAAATCTCCACTCCTGGTTCCATGGGAAAAATGATTAAAACTGAAACGCAAAACCTCATTTCTCATTCTTTTTTATTCAATCAATGTTTAACCAAAAGCAGCACCTTTCATTGAGAAAAGCACTACCTCACTCTATGTGGACGCTTGTGTCCCAGGTCAGGCCTCAGTTTGAATAAAAGAAAAACACAATATTTGGTTCCCCAGTTTGGGGTCTGTGCTAGTGAATTTCTGTACTCGTAAGTGTTCTTAACTGAGGTATCTATGCTTATTGATATACTTAGGTCTAGTTTAATGTCAGCCCTTGGAATTCTTATAGTTCCAACAAGACATGGGTACCCCACAATTTTAGGAAGTGACTATGTACTGCACACTTGTAATAATAGTTGGGGTTTTTTCTTGTTGTTTAGTTTTACTTATAAGCTCACTTTCTAGAATGCCTGGGTTGCTCAGATGGTTAAGCATCTGGCTTCGGCTCAGGGTCCTGAGATCGAGTCCTACATTGGGCTCCCTACTCTGTGGGGAGTCTGCTTCTCCCTCTGCCTCTGCCTCCCCCCTGCTCATGCTTTCTCTCTCCCTCAAATAAATAAATAAAATCCTTAAGGGAAAAAAAAAGCTCACTTCCTCAGATCTCTGTCAGAAATCATCAAAGAGAAAGGACAAATAAAAATCAACTACACTACTGGAACAGTATTTTCTATAGTTCAAATGGTTTTCGTGATCCTAAATATTGCTTCTAAAGCTACATAATTCAGTCAAAATAGAAATCACAGTATTTAAAAACAACTTTCAAAAACTCTGAAACCAAAATATATTATTAAGGCACAATGGGAAAGACAGTGTAACATAGCATAATAGAAATGGTCTTTTATCAATTATCAACTGTTTCCTCACTCGAGTGCAGTCTTCTTTTAAGCCCAGGGAGTGAAGTAATGTACACATAATCAATTAAAGCAAGTTACAAAAGCAGCTGATCCATGACTTCATAAAATAATCTCTGTCACAGCACTCATTCTGGGAAGAAGCCAGCTGTTGTCAAGCTGTAATGAAAAATGCCAGATAAGTGGCTTCACTTCAAAACACAGAAATAGGCCTGATTAAATCAATGAATTTCTATCAGATTTTGATATCATCTGGAAAGGAAAATCTAGCCTCCTTCTGAAAGCCAAAAAACGTTACTTTAATCAAGAAATTTCCTCACTAGAAATAGGAAAAAGTGAATAAGAGGTACAAACTTCCAGTTATAAAATAAATAAGTCACAGAGATGAAAAAAATACAGCATTGGGAATCTAGTCAATAATATTTAATAATGTTGTATGGTGACAGACAGTGACTACACTTACCGTGGTGAGCACTGAGCAATGTAGAGAATTGTCAAATCACTGTGTTGTGCACCTAAAACTAATATAACATTGTATGTCAACTATAGTGCAATAATAAAAAAAATTTAAATGAACTTTCCATTTGCTGAAAGGGAAATTCTGTGAACTAAAAAAGAATAAAGTAAAACAAAGTTACATTTTTAAAAATTCTTCACTAAAAGGTATGACATTTTAGTCAACTTAATCATTAAAGTGTCAGTTACCTAACTTCATTGGCTTTCTGAGGGATATGCCCAAGTTTCTTTGATTTATTTTCATTAAGCAGAAAAACACAGTAAGCCTAATGCATATTGCAAAACCCCTGCTTGACATTTGAAACTATACCACCTTAGAAGTATTTAGCTCTTTTTTTAGACCTGAATATTACTTTGTTGAATATACATCTTTCATTAAAAAGAGCTGTGTTTCTTAATGAATTTTCAAAAAGAAAATTTAGAGAAAGATAAGAAATGTGCTTTCATTTACACAGTTAAGAAATATAACCATTAGGACAGTGGTGTTCAAAGCCCAGCCACACATTTAAGTTACCAGGAAGCTTTTAGAAACTAATACCCCATCCCACACAGATCAAATCAAACCTCCGAGGGCAATGCTTAAGTATTGGTGTTTTTTACTTCTCCTTTTTTTAAAGATTTTATTTATTTATTTGACAGAGATAGACACAGCAAGAGAGGCAACACAAGCAGGGGGAGTGGGAGAGAAGCAGGCTTCCCACCAAGCAGGGAGCCTGACATGGCGCTTGATCCCAGGACCCTGGGTCCATGACCTGAGCCAAAGGCAGATGCTTAATGACTAAGCCCCCCAGGTGTCCTGTTTTTCACTTTTTTAAAGCTACTCCGGTGATTCTAAAGGAGCCTGGTTTGAGAATCCTACACAGGACCACCTGTGGGCAGGGCTTAAAAGCAATGATTATTTGCTCTTGTTATGAGCAGAATTGTTTCTTCAAAATTCATGCATTGCAGTCCTATACCTAGTACCTCAGATGTGACTGTACTTGGAGATGGGTTCTTTAAAGAGGTAAAATGAGGTCACGGGGATGGGCCCTCATCCTTATAAAAATAGGGAAGAAAGTGAAGAAGAGGAGATTAAGTACAGACAGGTACAGAAGGAAGACCATGGGAAGGAGCAGGAAAGAAGGACTACCATCTACAAGACAAGAAGAGAGGTCTCAGATAAAAAACCAACCCTCAGACACCTTGATCTCTGAATTCTGGCCTCTGGAATCATGAGAAGATGTAGAAAATAAAAAAATAACTGTGAGCCACCTACACTGTGACCTTTGTTACAGCAGTTCTAGTGAGCCAATATAGGGCCCATCCCCAGAGTTCTGATATCAGGCATGGATGTAGCCAGGGATCAGCACCCAGGGTTAAGGCCATAGCTTGAGGTATGCTGAGGTCTGACTTCCCCTACTCTCTACTTGATGTTAACTTGAGAGAGGAGCCACTTAACACTTTGTAACACCTCTCTACTAGAGCTATTTAATGAATATAACCAAGAAATGGAATTGAAAATTAAGTTTTTTATTTTATTGAGGACTTTGCTCCACACAGTTAAGAACTCCCACAAGAGAGACTCTCTTTCTCACCTCTGTTTCCAATACCATCAGTAGAAGGTGAGTATTTTTCCCTTATAGTGGCAATATATTTGTTTCCTATCATCCACAGATATACTTTTCAAATATTCTTACATCTATTTATCTTCCCTCTTAATAGTGTCATACTCTAAATAATTAAAACTTTACATAATTATTTCAAAATATGAATTTTAATAGGTTCAATGTTAATTTGGAGTGCAACAGCTGTAAGTTTTCTTTCCCCATAAGAGTGATATCGTGGCTTTGGAGTCACACAAACCTCAGATCCATCAGCTCTGCCATCAAATAGCTGTGTGACCATCAGGAAGTTATATAAATGCTCCAAGCTTCTAGGCAGTCTCCAAAAAGAACAAGGTATATGTTCCCCTGGACCTTTCCCTCCTACCTGCTGCTGGAAGATAGTAACAAGTGGAGTCTATGGCCCAAAATAGAAACCATGTTTTGACAATAGTAGAACAGACCATTAGCTGAAAACTCCCACTTAGATTAAATATTACTTGAGAGAGAATTAAATGTCTACCTTGGTTGAAACACTCTATTTTGGGGATACCACATTACAGTGGTATGGCTTATCCCAGTTCTAACCATTGTGTGGAGAAGAGTTTGAAGAAAGAAAAACATGGAAGTTAGCTTTCTTTTTGTCTGACATCTTAGCGGGATTGCAGGGGTGGCCACTGCTCTCTGAGCTTCACAATGTCACCCAAAGGCAACAAGAAGAAGAAATATGACAGAAAGTCAAAGCCAAAAAGACAAAGACCCAGTGAACAAATCTGGGGGCAAAGTCAAAAGAAGTGGTCCAAAGGCAAAGTTGGGGACAAGCTCAATAACCTGGTCTTGTTTAACAAAACAACAAAACTCTACAAGGAAATTCCCAACTACAAGCTCATAACTCTAGCTGTTTCTGAGAGACTAAGGATTCAAGGTCCTCTGGCCAGGGCAGACCTTCAGGAGTTCCTTAGTAAAGGACTTATTAAACTGGTTTCAAAGCACAGAGCTCAAGTAATTTACACCAGAAACACCAAGTGTAGAGATGCCCCAGCTGCCGGTGAAGATGCATGAACAGATCCCACCAGCTGTACATTTTAAAAGACAAAACTTCATTAAATAAAAAAAAGTAAAATGTGGAAGTTATAAAATCACTTAGGAGGTTACTGCAGAAGTCCAGGCTCAGGTGGTGGGGTTGGGAAGTTGGGGAAGTAAAGAGGTACACTTTGGGGTGATGGGTTAAATAGGTGATGGGGAGTAAGAAGTGCACTTGTGATGAGCACCAGATGTTGTACAGAAATGTTGAATCACTATAATACCTAAAACTAATATTACACTGCATGTTAACTAACTGGAATTTAAATAAAAACCTTTTTAAAAAAGACACACTTTGAAAGTGCAATCAAGGAGAATTGATGATACGCTAAAGGTGGAGGGAGTCCTCAAAGGTGGCTTCCAAGTTTCTATGAAGATAGAGGCATTATTTACTTATGAAGACCAGAAGAGAAGCATATTGCTAGGGGAAGATCAAGAAATTTAAATATGGAAAATTTGTGATACATGTGAGACATAAACATGGTGCTGTCTCATCAGAAATGAAGGGATGAGTTTGAAATTCAAACAAGTTTGTTCCAGAGATAATTTGAAAGTAACTTCTCTACTCAGTCATCACCCTTGGAATCATTGCCCAACACATCCCCAGTATAAAGTACAGAACCAGCACAACCATCCAAATACCATCCTAAATTCTTAGGGAACAGTATGGGGTGCCAAGTCAATCATTCCTCCACAAGGAAAAATCATAATTCTTTTGGTCTGTCTATTGGTTTTATTTTATGGCCTTTCCCTTTGGGGTCAATTGACTTTAATAAATTCTTTAATCCTTATGTGAAACATTCAGAGATTTCTGTTTAATCTTTCATTGTAATTGTGTATATTTCATATGTGTTTTCAAAATTCCATGTCTAAAGTTTATTTCTAAAATGTCTTTATCCAAACAATCTCTGAGATATTTAGATGCCAAAATGGCAGAGAACATCTTAGGGTGTTGTGACTGCAATCTATATAAGGAGCTAGGAAAGCAGGTAAGACAAGAGATAATAGGGCTTTATAAAATTTTATCCAGAGGTCAGAATTTTAACGTATGTCTCTCTTAACTGAAAGTACTCTTTCAAATTATATCAATCATTTTGATAGTGTTTTTGAATATAAGAAAGAGAAAGAAGCTTCTGACTTGATTGCCGTGGTTCTGGGAAAGGTGTTGTGGATGCGCTGCCTTCACGAAGCCAAAAGCATGCCCAGTAATCTTCTCCGCTCTAAGGGACACTCCCCAGCTGCACATTTATACTTCCATGAACTCACTGAAAGTGGGTTCAGGGAGGAACACCTGGGTGGCTCAGTGGGTTAAGTGTCTGCCTTCGGCTCTGGTCATGATCTCAGGGTCCCTGGACGGAGTCCCATGTCGGGCTCCCTGTTCAGTGGGGAGCCTGTCTCTCCTCTCCCTCTGCCTCCTGCTCCGCCTGCCTACTTGTGCACTTGCACTTGATCTCTCTCTTTCTCTCAAATAAATAAAATCTTAAAACAAAAAAGAAGAAGAAGAAGAAGAAGAAGAAGAAGAAGAAGAAGAAGAAGAAGAAGAAGAAGAAGAAGAAGAAGGAGAAGAAAGTGGGTTCAGGGATCCAAAAGGCATTTTTATCTTATTATCCCTTGCCAACATTACTTTTTTAAAAGAGCTGAAGAAAGAAATACCTTGGAAGACCACTTCCCGTCCATTTATATCCTAGAACAGATCCTAACAAAAACTACCTGCTGGCCAGCCAAACGAGTTATCTTAAGAGAAGGAACCATAAACACATCCATTTTAAAGCATTCATCTTTTAACTATAGGCCACTAATATTAAATGACAGCTGCCATAAACTCTAATTGGCTAAGGTGCATTAAAGCCAAAATACTCATATTTTACTTATGGATTTCTGGAAGCATCTCACAGCATGTATCCTTGCAGCTATAACCATTTTAACCCAGCTTATTTATTTTAGACTCCAAAATTTAAATAGTGTACTAAAAAAAAAGCATAAAGACTTTACAAAATCATTATATGATACAGGCTATTGGCACAATGTATAAAACAAAGAAAAAGTATGAACATTAAGAACCTTCCTCCTGCGTCTTGATGTTAAGTCCTCCAGCAGGCCCAGTTCCATTGGTTTCCATCAGTCGTTACCCATGATGATAACAAACCAGAACAAATAGGCAATCTGCCAATTATTCTCATTTTGCCCAAACATCAGAGCCTTTTCCTAACCAATCTACCTAAAGGTTTGCAGTTAATCTTTTTATTCTCCTTCCTACCAGCTATGGAGGAATTAATATATAAAAAGGACACAAAGATCAGATGAGAGGCAAAAATAAAAGGAGGAGAAAAAGAGGGCAACTTAGATAATTCTCCAACTGGATAACGAGCTCCTGAATAATTAAGAATCAGCTAAGGAATGGTGCCCATTTTGAAAGTTCTCTTTTAAGTCAAGGGCAAGCCCTTTAAAGAGCTCGTAACTGCTCCACTCATATGTGCTTTGCTCCTAAGAGCAGGTACTTTAAAATACTTCCTTTATTAATTTTTCACTTTTTATAGATTGATCCTAAGCCTCACCAAAGAAGGAGAAGGAGAAAACAAAACAAAAACCAGCAGACGTGAGTAAATCAGGATACCTTCCCTAGTGGATGAGATCTTCCTTTCTTCTAATATAGCAAAATGCTTAAAATGCTGTTTTCTATTTCTTCACCATTCTGAGCCCCATCTCCTCACCCCACTTTAATATTAACTCAAGGCCACCGTCTCTATGCCTCCCTCCAAATCCCTGCAGTGCCCGAAACAGTGTCTTAATCATAGTAGGTGACTGAGGAATAGCTCTCGAATTAAACTGTATTAAAAACACCTTTCTGCACACACACACACACACACACACACACACACACACACATACACACACTATAATGAGTTATCAAGAAAGCCAAAAGTAACTAGAAAGGGAGAATAACTCTGTCTGGGGTGGCAGAGAGATGTCTCAGGATAACAATTCCTAAACCATCACAGGCTAAATACCCTAGTTCTCAGCACAACCCCCTTTCACAGGTCCAGAGCACTGAAACTACCCACATCTCACCAGACGGTGACTCTGTGTAATGCGTTACTGTTGAGTGGCCCTGCAGTCAACATGAGTAGCAATGGTCAAACAGGGAAAGCACGAGGAGACTTCCAGAAGCCTAAAACAAACTTGGAAATATTTTGGATCCTTAAGTCACACATGTCTTATTCATTCACTATTCAAGAGAATTTATTCTAAAATAGCCCAGTTTTGCTCCAGGAAGTATATTTAACAGTCCAGCCCTCAACAAAATTGGAAATATACATGTGAAGTGACTAGAGCCCTGTAGTTTCAATAACTTCCCCGAACATCTGTAACTTCATTTCCCGGGCACCTGGGTGGCTCAGTTGGTTAAACTTCTTCATTTCCCCGCCTGGTTCAACTGACCTTGTAGTAACAGAAACATTCAAGAAAGAATTTTACATCATTTATACATCACAGGGGCTTTAAACCTGGGGAATAAAGGGCTCTGTCCCATGGTAAAAAGACCGGTTGGTGAGTAGGTTTGTTAGTTGGTTAGTAGATAGGTTAGTTGGAAAAGGGCAAGAAGTCCACTCTAATACCCCCGAATTCATACTCAATAAGGCCATCTCTAAACAGGAAGACAAAATCCACCAGGGCCATTTGTGTAAAGGTACTGGTAGCTTCTGCCATGAAAGAGAAAAAAATGGGTGGAATTTGGGTGGAGAGGTTAGTGACATCATTAAGGACCAGACTTATAAGTTGCTGAGCCTTATAAGCAACAGCTGAGCCCCCTGTAATTCTAGTCCACGTTAATGACTTTAATCCTCTTTTAAAAAATAAAATGTGCTCTGAGTAGTATAAATTATAGCAACTCCTCCAGACTGCTGCTCTGCAGTGAGTTGGGCAATAGGGAAGAACAGAATGAGAATGACTTCCACAGACCTGATCTAAACACTTTTATAGGGACAAAGAGAGCCTGGGCGTAGCAGCTGGCAATAGACACTGCCTAGTCTGTACCTTCTCTTCTGAGACACCACCTACTTTCATTTACCTGTCAAGGTGGCCCTTATTTTCAACACAGTCAGAATCTATCCATGCGAAATTTACGAGAGCAAGCACAGAATGTGACTTAGCCCTAACCCCTCACTTACCTTCCCTGCCAACCTGTCCTTCATTACCCTGATGTCCACAGCATCTGCTGTCTCAGAACTTTGATAATTAAAGCGTGAATATCACAAAGAGTGGCTTTCTACATTATTCAACAGACTATCTCTATAGAAAAGGAGAATAGAAGATACAATAAGTCAAATAAACCCTTTCCAGATAGAATAAAAAACTCTGAAAAACTTTGAAGAACTTTACCCATCCTTCTCCTTAGGTAAGAATTTCTGTAAGTTACAAATGCAACTAATAAAACTGCAAACGCCCCTCAAAATGTGTCTGGGTGGTGCAAAAATGGTTCTCTAAAAATTACAGATGGGGCGCCTGGGTGGCTCAGCGGGTTAAAGCCTCTGCCTTCAGCTCAGGTCATGATCCCAGGGTCCTGGGATCGAGCCCCGCATCAGGATCTCTGCTTGGCGGGGAGCCTGCTTCCTCCTCTCTTTCTCTGCCTGCCTCTCTGCCTACTTGTGATTTCTGTCTGTCAAAAAAAAAAAAAAAATCTTTAAAAATTACAGAGGCAAATGACCTACTGGATTACAGAATTCAGAAATTTCAATGTCTGTACTTTGTAGCTCAGCCGGCCTGGCCACCGATAAAAGCAGCTCTTTGATACAAATTGATAAACTACAGATCTATGAATTGTACATCACTTCTCTTAAACTTGCAAGGAGATGAAAAGTATCAAAGGATAAAGCATAGTAGGAAAAGAAAGTCTCTTGACACAATAAACTATTAGTGAGGAAAATAAAAGACTGAGTTACTTCATTTTATTTTTAACCCCTTAATTTTTCACACAGTCATTAAATGTAAAAGAATCCAAACATCTTTTTCTCAAGATACCGCACCCAACAGCTCAACTGCAAAGCATGTGAGGTTTAGTTCAGTCACAGAGTTTACGTGTATTCTAGTTTGTGAAAAACACATCTTTTGGAGTCATGTTTCTAACAACCAAAATTGTATGGTTTCTTGAAGCAATGTAGTAACTGAAGATTCTCCTTGACTGACATTTCCAAAAGCACCTCTTTAAAATGGGAGGTAAAGATATGTGGTAAGTCATATGCTAAAAGGCCACTATCTTCTCTTTATAAAGGCATGATCTGGTTAAAAGCACCCAAGTGGCACATATTCCATTTCAAACTACTTTCAATTACTTTTACTGCTTTTACCTAAAGCAATAGTAATGAATTTTTCTCTATTCCAGAAGTTCTATGACCAGTAGTCATTTGCACAAATTACTACACACTCTTCCATGCAGATTCACCCCATGGGGATGACTTCCTCTTCTCTCTTACTCAATGAGACATGTTTATTACAGGACAAAAATAGCAACGGAACAACTTTAGGCAGTAAGTTTGATTCAGTAAATGGAACGGCATTAGGCATATTGTTTTCCTTTTTTTCCATTATTCCGTAGCGTCACATGATGGATTAGAGAAAGCATGAAAGATGATGCAAGTCAAAGAATGAGAAACAAAGATGGAAAAACACACAGAAAAAGTATTCTGTATCATTTATTTTGCTAGCTACCTAGGCACTGTTTTTGCCTTTTCCATGGTTTTTCACGAGAATTTCCAGCTGCCCAGAGTCCAAATGCATAGCTTTTCCATCCTCTACATCAGAATCAAAATGTACAAAGTGCTCACCCTTTGATTATTCCTATAAAGCATCCTTCAACCACTCACATCCCTTCTACCTAAACTTCTGAAGCTCCTGAAAGCTGACAAGATTAAGAGAAGGCATTTTTGCTGAGGATCCCAGTGAGTCACAGTGAGTCTGCTAATATCTGAGGTGCATCATTTCCAAGTGAAAAATGGGGGCTTTGCTGGCCACAGAACCAAGAGTAAAAGAGGGGAAGCATCTCTGTTCACCAGTAGAGAAACATACTGCTTCATCACCTGGAAGATGGAGCTGTGTCCCCCTGGAGTGTTTATAAGACCACTAACAAATGTATAAAACGAAAGGAGGAAAATGTGTATAATAAACGTCACTATGGCACAAATGAAGCCAGAAAATGACTGACCTAGAAACTTTTCTTTGTTTATTCATGAAGCTAATTTTAAAACCAACAATTAAGATGAAGAATAAACATTAGCAATTATAGTATCTCATTTAGTTATTTGACACATGCCCATGCTACAGTGTTCTCATTCCAGAAAGGTTAAAATTAAAGAAAAGTATAAAGAAAAAACATCATCTAAGGGAAAAGATACCATCTAAATATATTAAGACAATGACTATGGACACGTTGGTATATTTTCTCGAGGTATTTTTCTAGGTCTATTTATTTTTATGTTATTGTGCCTAGATGTGTACATAATTATGGATCCTTTATTTCATTTACTGTTATAACATCTAAGCTATCAACAACTCTTTATAAATATCATGTTCATGAATGAATTTAATCTTGAAATTAAGCAAAAGTAGAGACAGTGACTCATCAGCGAATTAGCACACATGCAAATAAAAAGAAAATTCAAAGATACTTTTCCATCATTAATGCTTCATCATGTTGTGTCCATAAATACTTTTCAAACTGTAGGATCTAGTGTGATTTAGGAGAGAAAAAGAGAGTTCCCTATCAACGCTTAACAACTTTCAAAAAATAATCCATTTCAGAAATCTTCAGAACTAAAAACCATACCAGTGACAATAATGTTAGCCTGGATTCCACTCAGAACATCTCAAATATTTATCTAGAACATATCTCAAGCATCAGCTATTATCTATCTTGCTTCCTTAAAAATCTAATGGGGTCAAGAGAATTTTTATATCAGAAACTGCCTGGAAGCTCCTAACACCTCTTTACAGTTAGGGCTTACTACCAAATAAACAACATTTACTTGCTTAATGTCATTGAGTACAGAGCCAGGAAGATTTAACCTTGACAGTTAAGCCATTTGTACTGAATAATAATGTAAATTAGAAAAAAATTGCTTGTTCAAAATGAACTAATATATCATTCAGCATGTTTATTGAGCAATGCTAAAGGAAAAACTGACACTTGTATGAAAGGAAGGTTCTAAATCTGTATATCTTTAGCTGAAATATATGCACATAATAACTAGATGCAGATATAGAGCAATACACCAATTCAAAAAAATCTCACACCACCAATTGGTATGAATGACCTTTGGTTCCAAATTGAAGCTTAATAGTTTGTGCATTTCTCAAAAAAAAAAAAAAATAGGTCCTTTTATGTGTTTTCCTAAAATAAATTACATATTATTTGCTTATTAATTTTCACAAGTGCTTGCCTTCACTTCAATAAGGCTGATTATAAGTATTGGTTTGGGTTATTATTCCCAACAAACTGCACAACCTTAAAATTTTCTGTAATACACACAGGTGGTGGTACTCAAATTATTTTGTCTTAGAAATAGAATCCTGCCACCAATATGTCCCCTGAGAAAAATATTAATATTCCCCCTACACATATTTGAATCACAAGTCTGACCCAAGAAGAAAGATGTCTACTGAGAATCTTCCTCTCAAACAATCCTTCCAAATGAGCCAGAGAAGTTTATATATCTAGAAACCAGTGTAGCTGTTTCCTTAGAATTTTTATAAAGATGATCTCCAAGTTGATTTACATAATATCTGAATGTTTGCTTTGAAAAAGCTAATTTTGTTCATTACAATGCTCCTTTTGGTGTTCTACCTCTCTTCTTTGTATTACTAGCATTAGCAAAAGGCAGAAGGCTACCCTCAGAACGAGAACACCAGGACATACCAGCAAATTAATACTTGAAATCTCAAAGGCAAGAGACACACAGAAGACGATGAATACACTGGGGAGGGGCTCCCTGCCACTGCCAGCACCAAGATGAGTTTAGGTGATAAATGGAGTCAGAATTAAATAACATTGAATTATACAGGGAGAAAACCTTTTGATTCATTTTCAATTCTGATTACATCATGGAGAGCACCTAAGCTTGATGTCAGTTTTTAACACCACTCTAACAGTAGTTGTGATAAATTAAAAATGATTTGCCATTTTTTGCCTTGAATCTGGACTGGACTTAGTGACTTCTTAACCAATAGAAAGTGACAAAGGAGTTAGGCAACTTCAGAGGCTAGGTCAAAAGAAGCTCCAGTGTCCACCTAGACCTCTTTGGACACTTACTCTTGGAACCCAGCCACGATGTGTGAGAAGGACACACCACATAAAGAAGCAATGGGTAAGAGCTGCAGTAAACAGTCCCAGGAGAAGTCTCGGGAAACAGGCAACATCTCTTGCCCAGCTGAATGCAAGAGCCATCCTGACATCCAGCCCAATCAAACCCTCAGATGAATCTTTCCCCGGCTATTGACTGAAACCGCAGGAGAGACCACTAAGTGACAACAATCAGATGACCCAAGTCAACCCACAAAACCATGAGAGGTAGTAATAAAATGTTACTTTGAGCCACTAAATTTGGGGTGGTTTGTTTGGCAGCAACTGATAGCCAGAATACTCCCTGCTCTTCCCTTTCAATAAAAAGAGAATAAGCTCAGGTTTAGCACCTGCACAGACCAATAGTAGGATATATAAAAAGACTGTTTTTTTAATCTCATTTACATTTATGGCAATTGATAGTGAGGTTTTTTTTTTATTTATGGTAATGATTAGAAAGAGAAACTTTATATGAATATATTTAGGTCAGACAAATTTTTAAAATATCAAGTTAATTATAATTTGAGTTTGAAAACTTGTAACGAAATACATGACTGTGAATGGCTGACATTTGGGAAACATTACACAAAGAGATGAAGAGTGTTAACATGGGAAGGTCCTAAAAGAAGAAACTAGAATCAGAAAACAGAAATCTGCCATTTTGTTTAGGAAAGGTAAAATGGCAGTGCAAGATCCAGAAGTGGGTTCAGCCTGTGCTTGACATCGTCCGCATCACTTTATTCAGACGTCACCACTTATTCCTGAGTTCTCATTGCAGGATCCGAGGGCAACTCTGACCTCTGCCACAGGGGTTGTTTGGGGGCTCTGTTTCGGGGGGCTCCTGATACTGTTTACTCCATGTAAGATTTTAGAGGTTTAAAAAAAAAAATCACAAAATGCCCAAGAAAGTTTGACAAGTTATTTGGAACATGCCGCAAACAGGAAGTTCACACATGTTGTAAAGCAGCAAATAAGGATCCATAAAGATGACAGAGAAAACGGGATTCATGAAGATGAGAGAGAAAAGCAAACCAAAAGCCATTAACAGGCAGACAACACAGTTTGAATACAATAAAAGATGACCTTCAAAAAAAGATTGACTTTGATTCAGAACATGTTTGGAATACAGAAGAAAGGAAAATGGATGTGCTATGAAAGAAACAACTTGAAATGTTATACTTAAGAGCATTTGAGACTGAGCAGAAAAGTCAGGTCATTGGTTAGAAGAGAAATCAAAATGAGAGGACACAAATGGCAAAGGTGTGGGAAAGGTTTGGCAGGAGGTTTTGCAGGCACAGAGGAGGTCTCAGAGAGTGGAGGAGTGAGAGAGTGAATGACAGAGTGAGTGAATGGAAAAAAAATGTAACAAGTAGAACTTGTAGACATTACCATTAATGACAGATGTCCTTGGGTTTTTGTAGTTATCAAAAGAGCCTATGATTTCCTCAATAAAATAAACACTTGAGGAGTCTCTGGGGGCCTCAGTAAATTAAGGGTCTGCCTTCAGCTCAGGTCATGGTCTCAGGGTCCTAGGATCAAGCCCTGAGTCAGGCTCCCTGCTCGGCAGGGAATCTTCTTCCCCCTCTCCCCCACCCCAGCCTCCATTTGTCTCCCCCTCCCTCTCTCTCTCAAATAAATAAAATCTTTTAAAAAAAAATACGCACTTGAAAGATGTGGGTACAGAATCTTCTTGGCTGTGAGTGGCTCCAACACACCAGCCTTGCATTCTCAGTGTCATAATCACAATTTGACAGAATTATAACTCAACGCGTTGCAGAACTTAAGGTCCATTCCCAAATACTGGAAACCGAAAATTTAAAACTGGGAAAGCCAAGAGTCTATCGTATTCACTTGGGAAGAAGTTTCTTCCCAGAAGCTGAACACTGATGACTGATGAAGCAATCCACTGGTTAGAACTTAGCCACCCCACCCAAAATTCAAGCTAACTGATTTTTTTTATCCAATTGTGTTTTAAAACTTCCCCCAACATACTTTTATAGCATATAAACAAATCCTTCGCAACTCTGAAAAATTCATTTTATATTTTTTAATTTATCACTCAAACATTTGCAGGGTTTTTTTCTCAATGCTTAAATGTTTCCAGTTTGAGAAACTGCATGGGCTGTTCATAATTTCCTAACCAGTACATTCATAAATTCATTTTTATGAATTATTAAGACTATTAAGAATTATATCACTATCCATTAAAGTCTATCAGGAAAAATCAAGACAAATTCTTAATCTTTTTATTTATAAGCACTTCTCCATCTTAAAAATAGCTGTTTTATGTTACATCTCAGCATGGTCTACTGCTGTAATTAATTCAATAAATTGGTAGGAAAACCAGAGCTAGAAATGTATATTCCCTTCACTTTATTCCATGTTCAATTCTAGATCATCCCCAATCATCATGGAAACCCTAAATGTTTAATCTCTAAGTACTCAGAATTTTCAGTCAACCACTTACGTCCTCAGAATATGAATATTTTTCTAATCATGACCCACAAAATGAGAAGCATATTTAACTGAGCTGCCGCCTGCCCCATGGTGACAGGCAGATCAGCATAGTACTTGACAGTGTGGCTCTGGAATCAGTCTCAGCTCTCTGGGACCTGCAGTAAAGAGCATAAGCCCTCTGTGCTTCAGTTTCCTTGTCTATAAAGTGTTGACGATGTTCATGGGGTTGTTGTGAGAACTAAATAGTGACATGTGTCACATGTTTCACATAATGCATGGCTGAGTAAGCATTACATACATTTCAGCTGCTACTCTTATTGCTGCTGTTACTAGAATTTACCATGACCAAAATTAACTCAGATCTATAAAGTGAATACATCAGAGCTCCCTTCACTGTCAATACCAATGAAGATTCACCTGAAAAGATCTTTGTAATATAACTGCTTTTAATCTCCAGCAATTAAAAATTTAGCTATCATCCTGCACTTGATATCTCTATCAGTGCCCAGAATTCTGTATAGAGGGTGCTTTCCTTAAGGGGAAAAAAACACAGAAACATAAACTATAGAGATAATAATGCAAGATTGCATAACTTAAATTATAAAATAACGACTTCAACATCTGTAGAAATTCTAAGATCAGTGTGGGCCAGAGAAGTCAATTGATATTTTGGAAAAGATACACAACTCCTATTTGACCTTAAGCTCCAAGAAGTTCATTTCATATGGAGAGAGAGTATGATCAAAAGTACACAAGTCGGGGGGTGCCTGGGTGGCTCAGTGGGTTAAGCCTCTGCCTTAAGCTCGGGTCATGATCTCAGGGTCCTGGGATCAAACCCCACATAGGGCTCTCTGCTCCGTGGGGAGTGAGGTTATAGCAAGGAGACAGCTTTCTAGGAACCAGGAAGCTGCCTTTCACAGGCATCAAATCTGCCCACACCTTGATCGTGGGCTTCCGGAACTGTGAGAAGCAAATTAAAATAAAAGTTGTTTGTAAGCTGCCCAGTTTATGGCTCTCTCTTATGGCCACCCAAATGGACTAAGACACTTGCTACTATTCAATATAAACCAAATTTTCAGAAGAAATAAAATCACTAGATACCAAAGGCACAAATACATCTTTAATTTCATTTCTATATCCTTTTTCATTAAGCCAAGAAATTAAACTACTCATAAATCAAAACACAAAAGCTTGCATGCTTTGGTTTGCAATGAACATTAAATTGGTTTGCAATAATGCTGGATATTCTTCCATTTTTGGAAAATGGCTGCAAGAAATTTATAGAAAATATCCCAACTCATTCCACTTTTAGAGATATATATTTTTCTAGAGGGCACAAGACGATAACAGGTGTACCTTTTTATACCAAGTATGTCCATAATAACTACAGTAATTTGAATATGCATGACCTATGTGGGCAACCTTAGATACTTTATCATATTTTATTGTATACTTCTTGTTTTATAATCATTTCATTAATTTCAAATATTTCACTTAGCAGAAATGTTAAAAGAAAGTGAAGCAGTCATTTGGTTAATAATAATTTTTCAAGGGGTGTCTGGGTGGCTCAGTGGATTAAGCCGCTGCCTTCAGCTCAGGTCATGATCTCAGGGTCCTGGGATTGAGCCCCACATCTGCCTCAGCATCCCTGCTGAGCAGGGAGCCTGCTTCCCCCCCTCTCTCTGCCTACTTGTGATCTCTCTGTCAAGTAAATAAATAAAATCTTAAATAATAATAATAATAATAATAATAGTTTTTCAATAGATAAGGATACTATTTCAGGAGCTAGAAGAAGAAAAATAATTTCCAATGACAAGAAAGTAATTTCAGTCTTCCTCAGGTTCTCTGTCCTCTGCTGTCACTGATGTAGCATCTCATACTAGAGCGTGGTATCCAATTTCCTCATGTTTCACAAACCTCTCAACATAAAAAGCACTAGCAGGAAAGATGATATAAGCGAGCCTCCCAGGGAGCATTCTGAGATAGTGGAAAAGTTGTCTCTACAAGATTGCCCTATAGGAATAGTTGTACTATTCTCAACAATATTGTCCTAATATATTAAATTCAAAAGTATAATTTGAGAGGCCAATGACAATTTTTGAGTTACAGAACCAAAATACCAAAGAATAAATAAGAACCCAGCTGTTATTAACTTTGTGCCAAAGGATAGTGTATATTATCTTAATTAATCATCACAATGATCTTACATCATAGACATTATTATCCTCATTTTACACATGAGGAAATTAAAACACAGAGAGGTTAAGGGGCTTCCCTCACACCATTAAACTAGTAAATGGTGTGGCCAAGATTCAAACCTAAGCAATATAACTTAAAGACTTGTAATTCTTCTGCTAGTGACTTAACATAATGATAGTCTATTTTTCATTCATGCTACAAGTCTAATACAGGTCATCAAGGAGGCTCTGCTCTCCACAGTCACTCAGAGAATTAGGCATACAGAAGATATAAAGAAGAGCACCTGAGTGGCTCTTGATTTTTGGCTCAGGTCATACATGGATCAGGAGATAGAGCCCTGCATCAGGCTCGGCACTGGGTATGGAAGACTAAGATTCCCTCTCCTTCCCCCTCTGCCCCTCCCACCCCTTGCATGCACTCTCTCTCTCTTTAAAAAAAAAAAAAAAAAGGTATACAGAAAACAGATACATATTTCCTCACTCATGAAAAGCAGGAAAAGAAAATGTACAGACAGACCTTATGCCAATTCTTAAAATTTCTTCCAGGAAGGAACATAAGCCATTTCCTCCCTCGTTTCATTGGTCATCATAAGTCATGTGGCTATGCCAAACTTCAAAAGGGATGGGAAATTTAATCTGACCATATGCCAAAAAGGCAGAGCGCCAAAATATTTTGGAATAGAACTAATGACAACCATAAAGGGAGTCAATGAATAAACGTTTCAAAGACAAAAGGAAAAACATTAAGAATTGGCAAGAAGGTTGAAACTCCAAGAATAACCTTAATATTTTTGAGTTATGTTGAAATACCATTATGGTAATGGTATATAGGATAAAAGCACCATGGGGGGAAAAAACTATGTTTCAGTAGAAAAGTATGCATTGTCTAGGAAATATCTCTCTAGGTTATCTGATGCTGATTTTATGGGTGTTATTTTACAATTCTGTAAATTGCAGATAACTGCAATCCAAAACAAATTCTTGTCTATAGACTTGTAAATCCTATGTTGTCCAGTAGAGGTTAAATTGACTTATGTTGGAGTGCCTGGATGGCTGAACAGGTTGAGCACTGGACTCATGATTTTGGCTCAGGTCATGATCCCATCGGTGGTGGGACTGAGCCCCACATGGGGTTCTGCACTCAGTGGGGAGTCTGACTGGGATTCTCTCTGTTCCTCTCCCTTTGCCCCTCCTCACCACTTGCTATCTTTCTCTCTCTCTCTCTAAAAATAAATAAATAAATATTTTTTAAAAAATTGACTTCTCTCCTTCATGCTGAAAAAAAGCTAGTTTTGCCTCTACTTGCACAATTGTTTCAATATTCTTGATCTGTAAATGTGTCTCATACCTAGATTCTTTTTTAAATGGTTAGAGCATCTCCCTGGTTGCTTCATAATCAGTTAAACAAAATTTTCGACACTCTAATTTTTATATCTGCATAAAAGTCATGATTTTACCTTTCAAAATTATTTTTTTTGGTGGATATTAAGAAGGGTACATATTGTATGGAGCACTGGATGTGGTACATAAGCAATGAATTTTGGAACACTGAAAAAATAAAATAATAAAATTCTTTTAACTAAACCAATTATTTTTATAATAAACTTTAATTTTCAAAATCATTTTATAGAAAAATTTTGTAGTTAGTACAGAGTTCCCATATACCTTCACATTCAGCTTCCTCAATTAACATCTTACATTAGAATGGTACATTTTTTATAGTTAATGACTCATTAATGATACATTATTATTAATTAAAGTCCATACGTCATTCAGACTTCCTTTGTTTTTACCTAATGCCTCTTCTGTTTCAGGATCCCATCTAAAACACCACATTACATTTTATTTTTTTATTTTTTTATTTTTTTATTTTTTATTTTTTTGGACAGAGAAAGAGATCACAAGTAGCCAGAGAGAGAGGAGGAAGCAGGCTCCATGCTGAGCAGAGAGCCCGATGCGGGGCTTGATCCCAGGACCCTGAGATCATGACCTGAGCCAAAGGCAGAGGCTTAAACAACTGAACCACCCAGGTGCCCCTAAAATACCATATTACATTTAATTTCATGTCTCCTTAGTTCCTTTTGGCCATGATACTTTCTCAGAAATCCTTGTTTTTGATGGCACTGATAGTTTTGAAGAGTATTAGTCAAGCATTTTGTAAACTGTCCTTTGATTGGTATTTGTCTAATGTTTTTCTCATTATCAGACTAGAGTTATAGGTTTTGAGGAGGAAGATTATAGAAGTAAAGTACCATTTTTATCACATCATATACAAAATACATACATACTATCAAATGACTTATCACTTTGGTGTTGATCTTGATCATATTTGCTAATATTCTCCAGGTTTCTTCACTGTTAAGTCACTTTTACCCTCCTTTATATACTGTTCTCTTAATATCAATATGAACTCATATATATTGATATTATGAATTTTAACCCTATACTTCTTCATTATATTTTGTTACTCAAATATTTTCAGTTTGGCAATTGGGAGTCTTCTGGTTGGCTCCTGTGTCCCTTTGATATAACTCCTCATTGTTATTGTTGGGGATTTTTTTTTTTTTTTTTTTGCCATTTGTTCTTGTTACTGTCATTTTGTTTTGCTTTCTTTTGTTTTGTTTTTGAGCACTTCCTTACTTTCTAGTACTGTAAGATGCTTATAGGCTCCGCTTGCATACATCCTGCCCAGTTCTGGAATTACCCATCTCTCTAAGGAACCTTGGTTCCTTTTACTAGAGAGTGGTATTAGAAACCAAGATCTGGCACTAGGTATGCTAGTTCCTACCAGAGTGTCCTTGTTTTAGGTACTCCCAGCTGTCAGAGTAAGGAGATACATGTGCAAAAATCAACCCACATGAATACCGACATAGCTATAAATATTACTATATGTATCCTCTTTATCTACACTAAGCTAAACATGATGAGATCGCACTGATGTCTCCAACTTTCATCCATAAGGACATGAATTATTCTAGCCTCCTCTCCCGGCTTATTTATAAACTCCCACTCCAACAATGAGAAACCTAGCTTCCACCATCTACAACTCATTTATTTAATTGTTCAACTCCAGTACACATACATAACAGTATCAGAATTGTTCTCCCATATCCCCATGAAAAACAACTTTTTTCAACCTAGTACAGTGCTTATGCACAATTTTGTTTGCCTTTAGTCTTACACGCTCATTTCCAAAGTTACTTAGGTCAGCACCCTTTTCTATCACTCCCTTCAGTGAAGCTGTTTTAGACATTTTTAATACAGTTAGATAGTTTTGTCACAATCTGCATTTAATCCTGGGATCCCCTGACCTCCCAGATGATTTTTTTCACATATTAAGGTTCACTCTTTGTGCTATAAAGTTCTATAGGTTTTAAGAAACGCACGGTATCACATATCCACAGTTACATCACCATACAAAATAGTTTCACCAGCCTAAAAAATCCCCTGTGCTTCACCTGTTGGATCCTGAGCCGTTGCCTGCTGGCAACCACTGATAGCTTTACCGTCACTACAGTTTTACCTTTTCCAAAATGTTGTGTAATTGGAATCATACAGTATGTAGCCTTTTACCTAGCAATATGTTTTAAGGATTAATCTATGTCTTTTCGTGGCTTGGTAGATCATTCTTTTATCATTGGATAATATTCCATTGTATAGATACACCACAGTTTGTTTATCCATTCACCAACTGGAGGATATCTTGGTTGACTCCAGTTTTTGGTGATTATTAGTAGAACTACCATAAACATGTAAAAGTTACCATAAACGTTCACATGTAGTTTTTTACATAGATGTAAGTTTTCAAATCAGTTTGATAAATGCCCAGGAGTGCAGTTGCTGGATTGCATGACAAGGCCATTTTCAGCTTTGTAAGACACTGCCAGACTGTCTCCCATCAGCGATGAATGAAGGTGACTACTGTTCCACATCCTTGCCAGCAATTAGTATTGTCAGGTTTGGGGGGATTTTTGCCATTCTAAAAGATGTGTACTGGTATCATCCTATTGTTTTAACTTGCAATTCCCTTATGACGAATGATCTGGAGCATCTTCTCGTATGCTAATTTACCATCAGTATATCTTCTCTAGTGAAGTATCTGTTCAACGATAACTTTTTAGCATAAATTATTTTCCCAGGCACTGGGTATCAGAGTCCCCCCTCAATTTTCCCTTCACTCTAGTTTTGGGCAGCATCTAATATGCAATTTGAATTGGCCTTCACTCCTACATTGTTAACTATTACTTCATCCTGTTTAAACTGCTTCAGCCGGTGATGATGATAATGATGATATTATTAATATGTTTTGACTGCGAGTTCTGTGCCAGATACTCTGAGTACAGTGCATGGATTATTTCACTTATTCTTCACAACAACCCTAAAAGGAAGGTACTATCAGTATCCCTGTCCCCTAAATTAGGAAACTGAGGCTTAAGAAACACTGAAAAACTTGCTCACGTTTATAGAGTTCATAAGCAACTGAGCCAGTATTTGAATGCAGGGAGGTTGAGTCCAAAGTCTGTGATCTTAATCACTATGGAATACCCACAATGCCTAAAAACTCAAGGTTAAAAAGCTAGAAACAACTTCTATTTGTTCCCAGTTCTTAAAATATTTCATTTTAGACACCAAATCAGATTATTTTTAAAAACTATTTTTAAAATCATCACTACCTATGAAACAAGAATGAAACAACCATTCATCTCCACAAAACTGGTAACAGTCAAAATAATGTATCTAAACGCTGGAAATGTCCTGCTACTGAGTGAAGTACAAAGAGGCACAGTCCATGCCTCGAAGATGTCTTGCTTAGCACCAAGGCAGGTTCAATATTTCCAAGTCCCAGCACTTCCAAAACCACAATCAGCACAGACTTTGGCCTACGAGGTTCCTCAGCTACCCCAACTAAAGCTGCTACACTGTTTAATGCTAATTTAGCCATTTCTCCATTGTATGCCAAAAATCATATGCCAAGTCTAAAAATTACAGCAACTGAGATACCTCAAGAACTGTCACTGGCCAAAGAGCAACCCCTCAATACCTCCCAACCTCCCACTGTCAAGCCCCTCTAGCCATGTGAGTTGGAGCTTCGAGTTCAGGGTGTTATCACCCCCTTGTCAGACAAAGGAGGGTGTCAGCGCCTCATGGCAGTGAATGCTGTTGGGCTGGAAATCAATACTAACGTCTGAAATCCTCATCAAGGATCGGCCAGTCACGTCCATGAAAGGAGCCCTTGCTGTGAGAAGAGAGATGCTCCACCCACCTCTACTTAGCCCTTCAGCACCACTCAACTGGGCACTTCATATCCTGCCATCACCAAGACTTTTTTTTTTCTTTTTAATCTTCTAGAAAGTAAAATTTTGAGTTTAAGCAAAAACTTCCCCATACCCACAAAGCTCCTGGGAAGAGCATCTTCTGACTATTTCTCCTCTTTATTTCTCATTTGACACTTGAAATCCCTCCTGAACTCATTTTCCATTTAAACATGGTCAGGAAGTAAGAGTCCAACTTCTTGGCTCTCCGTGAAATGGGACTGTATCCACACAAATTCTGCTACTTGTTGAAGCTGCCCTGACTCTTTTTACTGGATGATCCTTAAGATCAGCTTTGATCCTGTGAATCATTATTGCTTCCAAACATTAAAAAAAAATGTGAATCATTATTGTTTCCAAACATTAAAAAAAAAGTTACCAGATAGTTAGAGATCAAACCCCTTCAGAGCTCCAAGTTTATTAATCACTTCAATCTCATTAAGAAGACGGGATTGTTCCTACCTGAGCTGCAAACTAAGGAGTGCAGCCAAAACAAGAACTCAGGATCTCTGGAACTCTAAATGGTATTTTGGCTCCCTGGGAAGAGTTCCATGTCCTGACAATGTTTTAAATAAATGCTCCTTTATCCAATTCTTACTTCCAACAAGATGAGTCATGTTCTGGGTTACTTTAGGAGGAAACAGCAAGCTCTGCTCAGCTACTATGTTGCTCCTCCCAGATACTACATCAGGGCCTATTGTTCTTTTATAACAAGTGGTGTCTCCCTGGGGCGCCTGGGTGACTCAGTCTGTCAAGCATCTGACTTTGGCTCAGGTCATGATCTCAGGATCCTGGGATCTAGCTCCCATCGGGCTCCCAGCTTGGCAGGGAGTCTGCTTGTCCCTCTCCCTCTCCTTCGGCCTCTCCCCTCGCTCAAGCTCTCTCTGTCTCTTTCTCTCTCAAATAAATAAATAAAATCTTTAAAAATAAAGAGAGAACAAGTGGTGCCTCCTGGAATTTTGCAGCAACTACAAAAATCATGACCTTATCTGTACCAGTAAAAATGGGCTGAGACCAAGAACTGCCCCTTTCATCTCTATCCCCTGCACAAAAGTAGGTACTCAATAAAAATTTAATGAACTAAGTGACTTAATAAGTCACCCAGACACATACAGGGTTCTTATCTGATAATCTGTTTCACAATATCTCTTTCATGTGTTGAGGACATGTATCAACAACTGCATATAGGACTATTTTCTTTTACATTTTGTTTGCACAAAAATGTCAATCAGATATTTACTTTCATTCACTTTTCCCTTTTTCTTTATACCTCATTTCACAAGGGTTGTAAATCACTCTCAAATGCTTTAATATCACGAATGTGTGAACGAACTTAAGCCGGTGTGTCAGTTACCTGAATCAGTGGCACACACTCCTGGGAAGGTTAGTTAACATTTAATCAGGAAGGCCACACAATCAGTGGCTACCACAAATACTTCCAAACTCTTCATATTTCCCAGTCTCTTTATATCTAGTCATAACTAGAGGGTTTACTACTTAGCATAATTAATGTTAGAAGTGAGTGTTCATAAGAAAAAAATGGCTTATTATTTACTGTAATGGGTGTTAAAAATGGAGTGTCATTGGCAAAATTCATGGCATTCAAGTATACGAATGGGTTAAAAAATATTAAGAGATACTCTGCACGTTTGCATGGAAAGGGAATAGGAACCTGAGAGACTCTTCACCTCCACCCTCCCAGGTGGCATTGAAGGCTGATCCCTAAACAATCCTGTGTCCCGCCACAGGATTGGTGGATTCTGGGAAGGAGTTAACTGAATCATGACCCTACCCTTTTTTGTTGTTTTATTGTCTTTTTTGCCTTGAGTAAAGCTGTCATGCAATATGTGGACAAAACATTTCTTCCCTGATTACTTGCAACTCCATCAACAAGTTGAATGAATTGTGTAATAAATGTTTATCTAAAACTTGTCTCTGTGTATGATGGAATTTGTTCAAGTCTTACTTTCACTGTAACCTGGCAAGGGAGTGTCACGGAGAAGCTGACTTGTGCCTGGTCCCTAACTACTATAGCTGCTATCTATCAGAAAGAACCTAGTAGCCCTCCATAACACATTGGCTTAGGTCAGTTTGCAACACTCCTGTAAACCAGTTATTGTTTGTTCCTGCTTTTATTTCATTTGCATTTTATGCTAAGAAAGCTCTAACTATGAAGCAGTCTTTTCTGCAGCTGAATGTCATTGATGGAGAACATAATTACCAACCACATTAGGGTATGGGACTCCAGCTTGGCAAAGTAGCACTGAGAGTAACAAATATGATTAACATATACATGAAAACTTTCCCAGTCTTCACATAGGCATTTTTTTGCCTGTGTGAAGATAGGAAGATAGCAAGGGAACAAATGTATCTTCAACATCCCCTGTAGCAGTGTCCAATGGCGAGACTCACATTTACTTTCAGTGAGGCCGCTGAAGGCTCTAGTAGTAGGGAATAACCCTGGAGGTGTTAGGATGCATGAAGTCGTAACACCTCCCTCTGTTTTCTTCAAAAGCATAACTTTCCAGAGATTGCTATGCATGCAAGGAATGCGTTCTAGGGGGGTCTGGAATGCTTCTCTGTGTGTTCTGGCAGGGACTCAGGGGCAGTGGATACTGGAGCCTGGGACAAAGGCACAGGCAGTGCTACAGGTCATTGAGCAAATGCCCAGTGTTTTACTGAAAACTATCCTTGTTTCAATCAATATTATATTCTAAAAGTCTTCAGATACCAGACTTAGGATATTTGGCATTCCACACAAATTAAGTAGAACGCTAGAGAGAGAAGAGGGGGATGAGGGGGTCTCAGGAGCTCCCAGATTTCACCCACCTAACATTCAGGACACCTGCGAGCACTGGATGACCTTCAAAAGGCAAATAAAATATACTGTGTCATGCAGTTCCAAATTGTATTGAAACCTGACTAAGTTTAAGAAAACTTGCTCTAAGAAAACCTTTTTTTCCATTCTGACAAAAATTTGATTTTTGTATATTCTCTCAGAAGTTTCTCTTTTCCAAACTGCTGAACTATTATTAATAAGATCAGTGAATCGGGGCGCCTGGGTGGCTCAGTGGGTTAAAGCCTCTGCCTTCGGCTCAGGTCATGATCCCAGTGTCCTGGGATCGAGCCCCGCATCGGGCTCTCTGCTCAGCGGGGAGCCTGCTTCCTCCCTTCTCTCTCTGTCTGCCTACTTGTGATCTGTCTGTCAAATAAATAAATAAAATCTTTAAAAAAAAAAAAATAAGATCAGTGAATCAATATCACAAATATGTGTTCCTGGGACTTTCAAATAAGGTGCATTGTACCCAAGACACCAACATTCTGCATTATGATTTATCTTACAATGTGTGCAAGCTTAGTTTGTTTTAAATGAACACCATGTCCATTGATTTTACATCAAAGTGTAAAGCTTTTATTTCTTGAGAGGCTTTATTCTAACCTCTCTCTTACAAGCTTGCATACCAACAACGAAGACACGAAGTTACTGGACTTAGAAGTAAATACCAAATGTGATACATATTACATTGAACACAAAGCTATTTACTTTCCTAGTAATTTATTGCAGGATATTTGACTTGGCAGAAAAGATTTAGAAATTAACTCTGAATTAAGCTGAAGTTCAAGTTTAAGAGAATTTAAGGGGATTTTTCCGGGTTGCTGGGAAGAAAGAAATGTGGTTTAATACCTAAGGCCTATTGAAACAAAGAGATGAAGACTCCATTTCCAAGTCATGGCCACAAAGTAGGGAAGAGACAGACTTGCAGTGAGAAACAGAATAAAAGAAGTTATGAAGTAAGATTATTAACCAAAACAAAAACAAAAAACTGAAAGGGCAAGACAAGGAACAGTGGTGGGGTAGAGGGAGGGCTCGGGAAAGGCCCTTGGAGAAGGGAGTAAGAAGGGAGCTGACGCTTCCTGAGCCCTCCTCTAAGTGCCGCCCAAGTAAGACGGGCAGGATGGTCTGCCTAAATCTTTAACAGCCTTCTGAGTCTGATACAGTTTCACACAGAATGAAGTTAAGAATTATAGAATGTAAATGCTTGGATGTCTTTAGTTAGAGATCATGCAGCTAGGGTAGAACAGAACAGGGTAGGACCTGAATGTGAATGGTTCCAAGGTTCATGTTCTTTTGACAAAAAAACAACTTGCTTTCCTGAGAAAACTTACTAACCCACCTAACCTCATTTAATTCTCCCCTAAAACCCTGTGCAATAAGCATTGTTAAGCCCCTTTAACAGATGAGGAAAACAAGCCCAAAGAAGCAAACTAACTTGACCAAAGCCCTACTTTGAGTAAGGACCAAGATTCAAACACAGGCCTGTTTCACTCTGACTTGAGGATGAGCCCCAAGCCTGGTAGAACCGCAGTAGATGGAGCTCAAGGGAAGGTACATTTCCCCATACCGATGCCTGGAGGTCACAGCATGTGCAGAGCCAGAATTGAAGATCTACTGGATTTCTCATTTTCCCAAAGAACATTTACTACATCATATGACCCTTATCAAAGGGCAGACAGTATAAACTTTATAAGCTGACTGCTACCAGCACAACTTTTCCCTAGAGAACTCCACTCTCCAAAATTCCAGGCCACCATCCAAAATTCCAAATATCCTCTCAGAGAGGCAACTCTGAGGTAAACAGATCCCATCCTCAGAGAGTAAGTGAGGAGCCTCTGGCCATGACTCAGGAGATTAGGCGGTGCCTTGATTTGTCTCTGTAAAGCCTGCTCATAGGGCTTCCCCCGAGCCATGAGTAAGAAGTGGGCCAGGAAAGAATCAACAGTTGCCACCCACAGATGTGCATCTAAGTGCTTTGAGGGGAGTGACCGAGGACACCTAGGAAAGGTTCTCAGAACACACAGCAAGGCCTCTATGTTGGAGCAAACCTTAATTCTTCCAGGCACAAAATTTTCAGTGCCCACTGCTGTTCCTTGGCAAAAAAGCACTCGGGAATGAACTTTTAACAACATTCTCGCAAGCCAGAATGGGCGACAAAGGTTTTTTTCAGCTATATATGGAAACATGTCCTGGCTCTGCCAAGTACCTAAAGGAGACTCTCTAATTCTTCTCTGACGTATGAATCATGATCTAAACAGCAAATTCCAAGCTCAAAACAGTTTCCAAGGGAAGAAAAGGGAGATCACTTATCCAAATGTGTGCATACCTTCTGGAATAGAAGCAGTGGGAAACTGAATGCCACATTAATCCTTGAAGATTAAATCTTCCACAAAAGAAATAGCAAAAGTCTCACGTTTGGCCTTTTTTTTTAAGTGATTACACTTTTTCTATAAATTTACAGGCTTTTAAATGACCACTATCTTCACTCTTGAAACAAAGAGGTCAAATATTTTTCCACACTGAGATAAATTCTTAAGATAGTTATAAGTGATTTTTTATTCAACGAAGTGTAACATATTTTACATAAATTTTCTATCCTTTAATCTAATTATTTTTCTAAATGTAATGGGGTACAGAAAGAAAGAAAAACATATAGTTCAGAGAAGAATATCACTTCTTCTACACTGTAAGCATATACAGAGTTTTTTTAAAGAGTTATGATATTTAATGTCACTAGAGGAAAACTGATCGAGAAATGCTTATTCCCTTTACTAATCAAGTTTAGGGTATTTAACATTCATGTTTTAGCTGGCTTGGTAAGAGGATACGCTAGACAGTATGACTATTTCAAGCATGTTAAGTGAGGAACTGGTAACTTGGAGCCCAGGGAAGGAACATTTGAGAATAAATTCTTCTGAGGCATGGAAGAGAAAGTGGACTTGTTTTGAATAGCTCCAAAGGAAAGAGAGGATTACTGGAGAGAGGTTAAGAAGCAAGGCAGATTTGTGGCCAGTATAAAGAAGAACTTCCAAATTAGCTGTTCAAAGACAGAATTGGTGGGGCACCTGGGTGGCTTGGTGGGTTAAAGCCTCTGCCTTCAGCTCAGGTCATGATCCCAGGGTCTTGGGATCGAGCCCCGCATCGGGTTCTCTGCTCAGCAGGGAGGCTGCTTCCTCCTCTCTCCCTGCCTGCCTCTCTGCCTAAAAATCCTTAAATTAAAAAAAAAAAAAAAAAAAAGACAGAATTGGTAATTCATTCTCTATTGCCAGAAATATTTGAGCAAAAGTTGATAAGCATCTGGCAGGGAGTCTTTAATATATTTAGCAATAGAGAATAAACCCCTATTTCAATTTTGGTCAGCTTTAATATTTCAGATGTTCTTTCTTATCTCCAAATGGATGTTCTATGGGTTGCTCAAATTCTCAAACCAAAACTGAATCGTCACTTTCTCTCCTAAGCATGATGCTTATTTTTGCTATCTCAGTAAATGGGACCATCGTTCACCCATTGAACTAGCCTAAAACCTAAACGACATCCTATGTACATCCTACTTCCTGATCCCAAACATGTTAATCATTCCCCAAGTTCTATCCATTCTCCCTTTCAAACATCTCTCACATCAGATCATCAGATAATAGGTTAAAACAGATGACCCTCTTATACTAGAGCAGTGACTCTCGTCCGTAGCTGCTCATTAGACTCATCTAGAGACCTTTTAAAAAGGTAATATGATTTTATTTTTTAATGTAATATGATCTTAATTTGCCCTGATGGTACCCCAGACCAATTAAATCAAAATCACTGTGGGATGGAGAAGACATTAGTATTTTTTTTAGACTTCAGGTGATTCCAATATGCAGCCAGAACTGAGAACCACTGATAAAGAAGAAAGCAGGCCAGACAGGAAGGTATTAGAGTAATTGAAATATGAAATGATAGTCCAGGGAAGTAGCAACTTGTATGGCAATCTGAAAAAATATTTTGAGGTAACTGGGAGAGACATTGGAGAATGGTGCTAACCTCTCGCAGCAAAAGCCCAGCTCTTTTCATTCCGTGCCATGGTCAGAGATAGAACCCACACACCAGTCATCTTGCAGGGGGGACCAGGCAAAGATATATAGATAGATTAGCTCAAATTTTTCACTATCCTTGAGAATAACCTATAGTAAGCCAACTAAATTATCTGCAGATGTGAAAGAAAGAAAAAGAGAGAGAGAGAAGGAAAGAAAGAAAGAAGGGAAGGAAGGAAGGAAGGAGAGAAAGGGAAGTGGATGGAGTATTTGTATAAGTAGATCACAAAATGCTTTTATATAGAGTCATCAAAGGCATGCCCTGAAAAAATTAGATTCTGGAAAAGTTTTGGGTACTTAGAAAGCAAGGAAATATATCCATCTAAATCATATTCTAGTAGCAAATATTCACATATCTAATATGCATAAATAGCACTAGTTGTTTTTGATTATTGACCAAATATTATGCTTAAGACTGACCTTTTTTATTAAATGCACAAAAACAGAATTTTTTATAAAAAATTTCTCCACATCCTATAATTTGGAAAAGTTATGGTACTATCGTATGCATTTAGTTCAAAGATAAAATCACTGTCAGACTAAATAGACCTTGCCATTCCTAGAAATAGCCCTGATTTACCACAGCAATTTCCTGAGGAAGGGGGGTGGGAGAAGACAGCCACTAAACTCCTACACTTGTCTGTCAGCCTGTAACGTTCTCCGCTCTGTCACAAGAAACCCAAGATTTGGCCATGAAGTGAATAAAAATCAAATAATCTAGGTCTTCAACTCTGGCTTCCTGGACCTTCTCAACATATTGCCAAGAATAAACCAAAACAGAAACGTGCAACTATTCACTAAGCAAAATTTGGCCATCTTTTTCTAAACTTCAGAACACAAGAGAAATGAAATAAAACCATCTAAGAATGACTTTTAAACACTACAAGAAGGATATAAATACAGGGGTAGTAAAACCATGAAGAAAAACAAGTGAATAAAAAACACCAAATTCAGGCAGGTAAACACCTCCAGGGTGAAGAGAAAAAGGGAAGGGGCTGGAGGGGGGTGCAGACACAGAGCTTCAAAGGAAGCGGTAATGTCCTCTTTTTTTAGAATTGACTTTTGACAGTAACACAGGTGTTCATTTAATTGTTATTCTTTACATCTTCTATATATCCAATGGATATTCTTTTGTAATTATTTAAAAATTAAAGCCAATTTTTAAAATTTTAATGGAGTAGAAAAGAAAATGTCAAAAAAGAAAAGAAAAGAAAAGAAGATGTCTAGATTTCTGCCCCAATTCTGCCAGTGTGTAACCTTTTGCCAGACACTTCCAGGATTTAGTAAAAAACAGTCATTGGACTAGAGCAACATTCACCAAACTATGGCCCACCACCCGCTTTGATAAATAAAGATTTATTGGAACATAACTAAGACCAATTTGTTTGCATATTGTCTGTGATTGCTTTTGCATTAAAATAGAACCTAGCATTAAGTACTTGCAATAGAGACCGTAAGGCCTATAAATCATAAAATATTTGTGATCTGGTCCTTAAAGAAAAGATTCCCAAGCATGAGTTAGAGAATTATTGTGACTTCTCCTAACTAATAAAGACTGATATTAAGGGATGAAAAGTGGTACCAAAGCATGTTCATATCAGTTAGCATGATATTAGCTAATCAACCCACTAATCAAAATTTCTTTTGGGTACTTTCCATAAATGGTTTCTTTACATTAACTGTCCCACAGCCTGTAAAACCTCATGAACCATATCAATAGATTTTAGATGCAAATTCTGTGCAAAAATATAGTTTCCTCTAGGTCAGTAGTAACACTATGGCAAAATTAGCAATCTCCTGCCCTGGATGCTAAGGTCTGTCTCTGAAACTAAATCTCATAACTGAAATCCTGGTTGGGAAATCGCAGAACCAAAAACACCACTCTTGCAGAGTCTTGGCTCATTAGACTCAGAATGGTTCCTTCCCTAGGACTCATTCAAATGTTTCCCCATTTGCTGGCCCAAGGAATATCTCAGGGAGACTTTCAATCTCTTAGCATGCACATGCATGCACATGGAATCTTGGCATTTGCTATGTTTGTTTGTTTGTTTTATTTTAATAAACATATAATGTATTTTTATCCCCAGGGGTACAGGTCTGTGAATCGCCAGGTTTACACATTTCATAGCACTCATCATAGCACATACCCTCCCCAGGCATTTGCTATTTTTAAATGACAAGGGTGCTAAGTCCATCCTGCTCTCCATCCCAGTAAGTTCATTTTTATATCTGTGCAAATAATCCTTCAGCCTACAAAACCATCGCAGAACTGTCTCTGCCAGATATAAAGAAGAGGGATATATTGTCTACTGAAACTTTTTCTTCTATAACCTTAACTCCTTTTTCTCTTCTAATCCCTCCTCTGTTGCCAGGGATGCAATGTTGCATTCATACTTGAAACTGACAGCTATCAGGACACCTAGATGGCTCAGTCAGTTAAGCATCTGACTCTTGGTTTCAGCTCAGGTCATGATCTCAGGGGTGTGAGATCAAGCCCTGAGTCAGGCTCTGCACTCAGCACAGAGTCTCCTTGAGATTCCCTTTCCCTCTGTCCCCCTCCACACCCATGTGCACGCATGCACATGTGCACGCTCTCTCTCTCTCTCTCTAAGAAATAAAAATCTTTTTTAAAAATTTATTAAAAAAAAAAAAAAACAACAACAGTTGCCAACCCCAAACTTGCCAGGCTGCCTAAAGTCCAAGAACTATTGATGTTATCAGCTCATCCTTGGATTACCAAGTAGCATGAAAGACCAGAAACCATTTTGCCTCTCTAACTTCCAACTATGCAAAATCCTTGAAAGTAATCAAAACTAAGACATTGTTTGGAACTACTGATTTCAGGGTTCACAGAACCAGACTGAGTTCTCTTTCTTGGTTGTACCAGAATAGCTAGATACCAGGTCCACAAAAACAGTGTGATGATAAAGAAAATGGGGCTACTTAGTGGACCCCAGTAGTCTCCTGAACCATAGCCAGAGGCTGTCTCTATTTAGCACACAGTGCTTCTGTTGTGGTCTCTCAGCTGAAAGCAATAAATCTCCTTTGTTTTCCTCTAAAAAGAGATATTTATAAGGGTTCATCTGATTTCTTTTATAGCCTGAATTATCATGTTCTCAGATCAAAGCTACTTGTTTGATGAGAAATGCTTAACTTAGAAAATTATTTTCAGTATATAGGTCTTTGGGGGATTTTGATCTTTACCAAGAAAGAACACTTAGAGTTGAAATCATAAAACCTGGACTCTAGTTTCCTGTATAAACGGTCTCCTTGGAAAAGGCCATAACCTCTCTAGACATGTCTCTGAAGTAAAGTTCTTAGAATAAATGGATCTGAAGATAACTTTCATCCCCTCCTTCTCAAAAGATTACCTTGCCCCCTTATCTGATGAGGTCGAAGCTACGAAAAGATCTCCTCTACCTCAAATTGCTCTTAAGAGTCACCCAGTAGGTCTTTGCTTCTGTCTCTAAATTGGAAGAATCCTTCTTTCTTATCACAGATAAATTGTCCACCCTGGCTCTCGACTACTTCCCCTTCTGCCTCTTCTGGAACATTGCTATTGCCTAACATGACCCATAATTTTCCACTTCCATGCCTCTGCTCTTATGGATTGCCAATCCATTCACCAGAAAATCTTACTCAAGATCCAGCACAACATCACTTCCTGCCTCTTGTGTTTTCTAAATCTTGACTAGGAGAAATCCCTTTGTCTTATGCACCTCATCAACTTCTACTTTATTCATTTATTTTAGTATAAATGATTTGTGTATTTGCTTTATCCTTTCTGCTACATTATAAACTTATTTCTTACTCAACTTTGTATACCTTATTAACGTCTAACACGTAATGAGCATTCGACCTGTATTGACTGAGTAATGATGAGTTATATAGATTGAAAGTTTCCTCACATACGGTTTTAAAAGCTTAATTACTGTCTGCATTCCCTACCATGGAAGGCATACACTTTAGAAACATGTATCTTTATTGGATAAATTACCTGTCAGTCAGATTTAATGCCCAAAGACATCACATCTGAATGCCTGTACACCGAACCCAGTTTCCTGTTTCTCTAGTTTAGAGAATTTTTTTCAAAATCCCAGCCAATAAAGTAAAATAAAAGAGAGGTTGGCAATGAGGGCTAAAAAGGAATGTTTATAATCTTTGGAGAAAAATCACTGTAGATGTGGAAACTTTGAGTGTAGGGACAGGATATCCTCTTCAATCACCTTTCTCTTCTTGCTCCTTCCAAAGCATCCTTCAGCCCTTAGGTTTTACTGGTTGTCAGAAATTAAGCATTTTTCTTGTTTTGAAAAAGGTTATCTAGAGCAATGCTTTCACTTTGTAAGCAACCAATACATATCAGTTGGGTGAGAAATAAAAACTTACCAATAAGAGCACAGGAGACTAAAAGGTAGTAATAAAAACTGAAATGAGACACCAGCTGCTCAATATATCTTCCTTAGATTCTTCAGAGATTTCGTATCAGGGCTAAGTTAGACAATGATCCCAAGATCCAAGGACTGTTTGTTCTTTCACGTACTCAGGAGAGTCACAGCACCTTTGCCACTAAAATGTTTCTGAATATTTGTACTCTTGGACAATGTATTCAAATGAGTAACACTACATTGCCTGCCACATTCCTTTTTCTCATTTTTTCTTAATTTCCCCAAATAAGATTTACTTTATTTCCTCCAACGGTCCATTCCATTTCATGTTAATCAGTATTTGCATTACTTCCCTTATGAAAGCAATCATGATGTTTAGCTCCATTTCACTTAAACTTAGAATTCGGTCTTTCATATTTAATACATTCTAAAACATTTCCTCTGCAAAGTCAGAAAACTCCTTTGCAATGATTTATTCACATAGTGCATATTTATTGACCACTTACTATATGCCATTCACTAATCTAGGTACTAGGAATATAGCAATGATCAAAACACAGTTACATTTTAGTGGGAGATACAGATAACAGACATATGTGTATCAGGAGCTGCTTGGTGCTATATAAAGAAAAATGAAGCAGGGTAAAAAACTAGAAAATGCTATTTTTGGTAGCCTGATGAAAAGTAAAGTGAGGAAGCAAAGCTTACAGAAACCTAGAAGAACATTCCTGGGAGAAAGTACTTAAGAGCCATGACCCTGAGGCAGAAGCCTGCTTGGTCTGTCAAGGAATATCAACAGATAACCAGGAAACTCTATAGCTCATCTGATTATATCAGCTGAAGATTTCATTTAATTCAAGCTCATAAGTTTTCTACTATTTTTTAGATGACTTTCCCAGTAGAAATGGTCATATAACATGAAAAATAATCTAAACTACACTATGCTCTTAAATTAATAGTTGCTGAGTACTAGCAGTCATTCAGATAGTTCCAGATGGACAGAACCAGATCCTGGATTTAGAGCCTCCTCTATGTGACATACGACTTTGTGAGAGAGTAATTCAGTTCTTCCAAAATCTTGTTCTTATTCTTGGCCTTAGTCTATCTAAGTAAATAAAATGACAACCTAAAAGTATATAAATTACTAGACAGGTGTCTACGAATTCTTAATTATACTTACCACTATTCACATTATACTCACTTATATATTGTCTTTCTCCTCCATGAGAATGTAAGTGCCATGAAAGCAGAGGATCTATTTTGTTCAACAGTCTACCCCTCATGCTAGAAAAAGTACCTGACTTGTTTATTAGGCACTCAATAAATTTTGTTGCGATAATAAATGATTCTTAAAGGAATCAAATTCGGGTTAAAATTACTAATGTGATAAACAAACCACATACATTCTATTTAAAATAAGAAGCATGTCAGGGAACTAGAGATCTGTCTACCCGGGTGAATCGCATGATACAAGATAGGGGATAGAGGTAATGAAAAAACCCTGGGAGCCATGGACAGCAAGAGGTAGTGGGAAGGTCATCCAAGTTCAGTAAGGTGGGTCCTATCACAGACTTCTCACTCATCAGGTCCTGGCTTGAATGCCTCAGTAAATAGCACTCTATCACCCAGACTAGAAAAGACAAAATAAAATATATAATGAGTTCAATTCTGAACAGATTGAGTCTGATGCCTACAGAACATCAGGTGTAAGGAAAAATACTTTGGTCTCATAACATTTAAATAGTAGTAGGAGCTATTGAGGAGGAAATGAAGTGCTTTCTTCAAAAGCAAGTGAATTTAAATTTTTCAAAATTCAAATTGTTATATGAAATCTCTCAATTTGTGTAAGTTAAGAACTCATTAAAAAAATATTTTTGAAATTCTGTTCAAGCAAAAAAAGCACAAAAGCATACCAGGTTTGTGAACAGCACATCAGTTTATAATCTCTGAGAAGAGAAAGGGAGAAGAAAATAAATCAGGAACAGAAACCTAGCTAATAATTTAAAGAGCAGGTGAAGAAATTAGATCTAGGGTCAAAGAGAAGAGTCAGAAAGTTAGAAAGAGAATAAAAAGAAAGTAGGGGAGAGGGGCGCCTGGGTGGCTCAGTCGGTTAAGCACCTGCCTTCAGCTTAGGTCATGATCTCCAGGTCCTGGGATCAAGCCCCACATTGGGCTTCCTGCTCAGCAGGGAATCTGTTTCTCTCTCTCTCTTTCTCTCTCTCTTTCTCTCTCTCAAATAAATAAAATCTTTAAAAAGATAAAAAAAAAAAGAAGGAAAGAAAGTAGGGTATTAAAGCATTCAGGGAAGAGAGAATTTAAAGAAGGGAATAATTAACAGCTTCAAATATTGGAACACATAAAATAAAAGCAGGATGAAAGAATCGTACAGATTGGGGGGTGGGGGGGAAGCTCACTAGAGATGTTAGTTGATGTTAGTTAGTTAGTTAGAGATGTTAGTTGATGCAATTTTACCAAAGTAGTGGAAGCAAAAGCTTGACCTCAGTAGAGACTCTGTTTTGTTTAACATTATTCTCAGTGCTGAGAAAACAGTCCCTGAGCTGTCCACTAGACACTCAATAAATACTGAAGAGCAAATAGGAATATAACAAAAAGGAGAAAGAAACGTGCTGTGTTATTCTGGTCAAAAAGAGGCTATATTGGTGTGGTGATGACTATAACAAAACTTGTAATATTTTTGTGAGTCCATAAGGGATGTCAGGTGCTGTGCTGAACACTTCCCAGTGCACTGTGTGATATGTACAATTACATGAAGTAGTAACTATTATTATCTTTATGTTATGGTTGAGGAAACATAAGCTGAGAGAGGCAAATGTGACCAATTTTAAGTGCTAGAGCTCAGATTTAAATCCAGGATGTTGGAATCAAAGCACAAGGAAACACACACGCACAAATCTTATTTTAATACATTACAGATATATGGAGAATGTTCTATCAGGAACATGAAACAGGAACAGAGCACAATGTTCGGGATGAACAGGTACTTCTCAGATGGAAGAAGGCAAAATACGAGGGTTCTCGGAGTGATGCCAAGACCAGCCTCGCTGTACATTTTATAAATGGACTAGAAGAGACTGAGTAATCTGATGTTTCAAATTTTGCAAATGACACAGTAAGCATCTCTGGGGTGTAAAATGCCAACCTGACAAAAATAAAACAAAGTATACTTAGAGAGTGACGAGCTATAAGTACACAAGGACCCAGGAATCAGATCTGGCCACTCCATGAAGCAGGTAGGTATCTCTCCAATTTCTATTTCAATGTTGCTTCCCTGTTCCAGTGTGTTCTTCAATTCTCTGGCCTATTGAAGCCCTTGGGCATGGTAAGCTAGCCCATGGCAAAGCTAAGGCTAAAGGTCCCAAGGAACCACAAGCCAGCCAAGGACTGAAATTCTACATAATCAAAGGCTTGGGGTTCAGAGTAGGATATCAAGCCCTATTCCCAAGGGAGCAAATTTGAGAACACTGCAGCTAAGCTGTACCTCCTCAAAGTGAACAGAAACCTTTTCAGCTGAAAAGCCTGGCCATTCTGCACACAGATGGTAAACCTGTTGAACTTATTACGAAAACACATGGCACAAACCGAAAATATAAACATGTTTAAGAGCTTCTCAAACGAATTTAAATGAGATTTAAGGCAAACTAGGGCCACTTCTAAGATGACAAAGATCAGCTTCAGCTCCCATGACATGTTTCTGAAGACAACATTGTATATGCAGTACCACAGCTGAAGAAATCACAGATGTGAAGTATACAGAACTTCTCATATAAAACATTCAGTAGCTAGCAGACCTCAGAATAACTTATTTGCCTCTTACTACTTTTTTTTTAAAGATTTTATTTATTTAGAGAGAGTGAGCAGGGGGCGGAGGAAGGCAGTGGGAGAAGGAGAGAGAGAGAAGAGGATCCCAAGCAGACACCAAGTTGAGCCAATCTGGAGCCTGCCACACAGCTCAGTCCCAGGACACTGAGGTCATGACCTGAGCCAAAACCAAGAATCAGATGCTCAACCAACAGAGCAACCCAGGAACTCCTGCCTCTTACCACTTTTAAACTTATAATGCACACTCCCCTGACATCTAGAAACCAATAATCCTTATGCTTTATGTCTTTATGTTTTAGGTCTTTCAAAAAATAATTACAGCACGACAAAAATGTTCAGTAACAAATAAATATCTCTATTGAATTTAAGCCAAATTAATTATATTTTTAGTTTATTTTTATCTTATTCAACCCATACACAAAAAATAAATAGTAGGTAAGTATTTTTATTATTTTGATATTACAGATTAGGAAACTGAGGCTTTGAGAAGTCATGTGGCTGAGGCAAGTACACATGGCTCTTAGTTGGTGAAATAGATACTCAAACTCTGAGCAATTTAACACCAAAAACCACAATCTGAAACACAAACACACAATAGTGCCTCCATTCTTCTCTACAAAAGTAAAACTTCATTATAATGTGTGTCCTTACATGATAATCTGCAAATCCATCCATGTCAAATGAAATCCTCTAATCCAACACAACTACATACTGCACATAACAGAATTAACCCTACCCAAAAAAGAGGGTCATAATCCTGTCCCCACAAGAGTTATTATAAAAATGTTCAACTATTCTTATAGTTTGATCAGAAAATTCTGAAAGCAATATAGAGTTTTCCAAATGAAAATAGCATGTCTACTTAAAATCCCAAACCTTAAATTTAGGGGTTTTTATCTCCTTTCCAACTGTTCTCAAATGCAGGAGGTGGTTTCAAGACAGAAGAGCACTGTTGGAGAGTAATCAGAGGTCATGTGGTCATTCTCAGAGATAATATTTCCATATAAAACAAGATCAACTACTCAGCAGAAACAAAAATTTCCATCTGGAAAAAAGGCATCCAGTGAAAGGGAAAAAAACTGAAAGCTGTTTTAACATTTTAACTAAATGATAGCTACACAAAGACCACCAAACATCAAGCAGCAAAAGTGGTAGTTTGCAGAAAATAAGCTTGGACACAGATGCGTGAAAAACATGTAGATGTGAAATTTAATAGCCTTGATGTCAAGTGTCATTCTCATGTTTTACACTTCGACCATATGAAAAAGCCATTTTAAAGTGTTTAATATTAGGAATAGTCTATCTGTCAGAGCCACATACTGAAATATTTATTGATGAAATGATACAATTTGCTTCAAAATAATCTGGATTGGGAAAAGGGAGGACTGGAAAGAGGAGTCGATGAAACAAAGTAGGTCATGAGTTGGCTGTAAATTGTTGAACCTGGGGGATGGATGCACAGTGTTCACTACATGGTTCTCTAAGCTTCATTTAAATTATTCTACTTACTTATGCATATATCTAACATGGCCCATAACAAAGGGTTTTTTTAAACAGGATTAGGAGTTTAGGAGTTTAGGAGTTTAAAGTATATATTACACTTGGGTTACTTTTAATATGTATTTGAACACCAGATAAAATAATATCTTCCAACAATTTAAAATTCAGAGTGTGAGCAAATGCCTCCACCAAACCATGTAGTTTATAATCTGCCTCATTTCATTCAGTGAAAGCCCACATAACTAGATCAAAGTCATAGGTTCAATTTTTTTGAGACCTATTTTGATTTCTTCTGCTCATCAAATTTAGCTAATCTCAACTAGCTATTTCAAAAATGCATCCTGGCCTGTAAAACGAGTGATATATAATCCTTAAAAAAAAACAGCAATTGCTGGGGGAAAAAAAAAAAAAACCTTGTTATTGTAGCAGTATCACCAAAAGATGACCAAGTCAACAGGAATCATAGGCCATGGTTCCAACAAGCTTTCAGCTACCACACCTTACGGCTCAGTGACGTGTTTCATTTTTCCTTATGCCTTCTCACTCACTGTCCGTATTTCACATGTTGTTCTCATGATCATTCTATGACACTAAACCACAAAGTCTCACACTTTGATACTACTAAATACAAATGACATTTCTATGGCGCAAACCAACTTATTACTGAAGTGTTTATTGGCTATTTACCAAAGTTGTGTTAAAAAAAAATGTTTGCAAAGTACACTGTTCAAATATAATGAAATTTGCCAAAATGCTCATTGGAACTAGCAAACCAAAGTGCTGAGAGCATTTAATTACATTTTAATTACATTTTATAACTTCCTTTATAAATATCACAAAATCACTGTCTCAGAAAGTAACCCCCATTGACTTAATTAAGAATTAGGTTAAGAGAAGGAGCAAGATGGCAGAGGAGTAGGGGACTGAGATATCATAAGGTCCCAGAGTTCAGCTAGAGAGTTATTAAATCATTCTAAACACCTACAAACTCAACAGGAAATAGAAGAAAAGAAGAGCAGCAATTCTAGGAACAGAAAATCCACCACTTTCTGGAAGATAGGATGTGCGGAGAAGTGAATCCAAAGCAACGGGAAGATAGACCATGGGTGGGGGGAGGTGCCAGCTCCTGGTAAGTGAGAGCGCAGCAGAGCACAAAATCGGAAATTTTAGAAGTCTGCTCCACTGAGGGACATCCTTCCAGAGCATAAGTGGGGGAGTGAAGCCCTTGCCGGGACAGTGTAGTCTCAGGACCTGCGGGAACACAAAAAGACCAGGGGTGCCTGTGGGAACACAAAAAGACCAGACAGAGCTCCCAGGTATTGGAGCACAGAAGTCAGCTATAAAGATGGAGCCAAGCAGTGAGCCCTCAGTTTGGGATTACCTTAAACCATGATCCAAGGCACAGTCTGACCACTGCTTTTTGAGCAAGGACCTCATAAGTGGCAGACCCATGGAGACCCCCTCCTTCCTCCACCAGAGGGAGTGGCATGAGAGTGCACGGCAGGAATCTGATTGGTTTGGACTCCAAACTGGGCTGTGCTTGATCACAGGCTGGGTGAGCTCAGAGTGTGGCCAGAGACCAGGGAGACAGAAGGAATTGACTGCTTTTCTCTGAGGGTACACTAAGGAGTGGGGCCCCCAGCTCTCAGCTCCTTTAGGGCCAGAGATTAGGAGGCCGCCATCTTCATTCCCATCATCCAAAACTCCACAGAAAGCATTCAGGGAACAAAAGCTCCCGAGAGTGAACCCGAGCAGATTACTTAACCTGGCCCCTGGCAACGGCAGTGCAATTCTGCCTCAGGCAAAGACATTTGAGAATCACTGCAGCAGGCCCCTCTCCCAGAAAATCAACAAGAACATCCAGCCAAGACCAAGTTCACCCATCAGTGAGAGCAATGGAAACCCAAAGATAGGGGAAAGCAACATATAGAATTCATGGCTTTTATTTCCCCGTGATCCTTTAGTCTTTCAAAGTTAATTTTTTTTTAGTTTTATTTTTTTCTTATTCTATTTTTTTAATTCTTCCTCTTTCCTATTTTAATGTTTTTAACTATTTTATCTTATCAATACCTTTTTAAAAATCTTTTTTAATTTTCATTGTTATAATCATATTTTATCCCTTCATTATTTTTAACTTTATTTATTATATACATATAGGAATTTTTTTTTCCTTTAAAATTTTGGGATACAATTTTTCTAATAGATCAAAATGCCCTAAATGTAGCACATAGCTTTGTTCTAGTCTCAAGCCTGATCATATTCTTTTTTTCTTTTTTCAAACAACTTCTTATCTTATCAATTCCTTTTTTAGAATATTTTTTTACTTTTTATCTTTACACTCATACTCCATCCCTTCATCATGTTTACCCATGTTTACCCAAAGAAAGAACTATATATATATATATGTGTGTGTGTGTGTGTGTGTGTTTACCCAAGGAAAGAACCATATATATATATATGGTTCTTTCTTTCAAATTTTGGGAGGTAGTTTCTTCTAACAGACCAAAATACACACAAAATCAAGTATGTGGCTCTGTCCTATTCACCAGTCTAATATTTTTTTTTCTCATTTTTTCCCTTTACTTCTCCCCCCAAGTTTCAGATCTCTCCTGATTTGGTAAGTGTATATTTTTCTGGGATTGTTGATACTCTTTTAGTATTTTCTTCTCTCATTCACCTATTCTTACCTGGATAAAACAACAAGGCATAAAAACTCACCACAAATAAAAGAACAAAAGGCAGTACCAATGGCTAGGGACCTAATCAATACAGACATTAGTAATATGTCAGAACTAGAGTTCAGAATGACGATTATCAGGGTGCTAGCTGGACTCAAAAAAAGCATGGGAGATATTAGAGAATCCCTTTCTGGAGAAATAGAAGAACAAAAATCTAACCAAGTTGAAATTTTACAAAAACTATTAATGAGGTCAATCAAAAATGGAGGTTCTTACTGCTAGGATAAGCGAGGCAGAAGAGAGAATTAGTCATATAGAAGACCAAATGATGGAGAATAAAGAAGCTGACCACAAGAGAGACAAACACCTACTGGTGCATGAGGGGAGAATTCAAGAGAAGAGTGATACCATAGGATGAAACAATATTAGAATAATTAGGATTCCAGAAGCAGAAGAAAGAGAGAGGGGGGCAGAAGGTATATTGAAGCAAATTAAAGCAGAGAATTTCCCTAATTTGGTAAAGGGAACAAGCATCAAAATCCAGGAGGAACAAAGAACCCCCCTTAAAATCAATGAAAATAGGTTCACACACTGTTATCTCATAGTAAAACTTAAAATCTCAGTAAGAAAGAGAAAATCCTGAAAACACCTCAGGACAAGAGCTCTGTAACATACAATAGTAGAAATATTAGAATGGCAACAGACCTATCCACAGGAACCAGGCAGGCCAGAAAGGGCCGGCATGATATATTCAGAGCACTAAATGAGAAAAATATGCAGTCAAGAATATTATATCCAGCTAGGCTGTCATTGAAAATAGAAGGAGAGATAAAAAGCTTCCAGGACCAACAAAAACTAAAAGAATTTGCAAACACCAAACCAGCCCTTACAGGAAATAATGAAAGGGGTCCTCTAAGCAAAGAGAGAGCTTAGAAGTACCAGACCAGAAAGGAACAGAGAAAATATACAGTAACAGTCACTTTACAGGCAATAAAATGGCACTAAATTCATATTTTTCAATAGTTACCCTGAATGCAAATGGGCTAAATGCCCCCAATAAAAAGACACAGGATATCCAAATGGATTTAAAAAAAAAAAAAAAGACCCATCAAAATTCAGTCTACAAGAAACTTATTTTAGATCCAAAGACAGCTCCAGATTTAAAGTGAGGGGGTGGAAAACAATGTACCATGCTAATGGACATCAAAAGAAAGCTGGAGTGGCAATCCTTATATCAGACAAATTAGCTTTTAAGCCAAAGACTATAATAAGAGATGAGGAAGGACACTATATCATACTTAAAGGGTCTGTCCAACAAGAAGACCTAACAATTTTAAATATCTATGCCCCTAACATGGGAGCAGCCAATTATATAAACCAATTAATAACAGAGTCAAAGAAACACATCAACAATAATACAATAATAGTAGGGGACTTTGACACCCCCCTCACTGAAATGGACAGATCATCTAAGCAAAAGATCAACAAGGAAATAAAGGCTTTAAATGACACACTGGACCAGATGGACATCACAGATCTATTCAGAACATTCCAACCCAAAGCAACAGAATACACATTATTCTCTAGTGCACATAGAACTTTCTCCAGAATAGGTCACACCCTGGGTCACAAATCAGGTCTCAACCAGTACCAAAAGATTGGGATCATTCCCTGTATATGTTCAGACAACAATGCTTTGAAACTAGAACTCAATCACAAGAGGAAAGTTGGAAAGAACTCAAATACATGGAGGCTCAAGAACATCCTACTAAAGAATGAAGAGGTCAACCAGGAAATGAAAGAATTTAAAAAAAAAACAAATTCATGGAAACAAATGAAAATCAAAGCATAACTGTTCAAAATCTTTGGTATACAGCAAAGGCAGTCCTGAGAGGAAAGTATATAGTAACACAAGCCTTTCTCAAGAAGCAAGAAAGGTCTCAAGTATACAACCTAATCCTACACCTACAGGAGCTGGAGAAAGAACAGCAAAGAAAGCCTAAACCCAGCAGGAGAAGAGAATAATAACAATCAGAACAGAAATCAATGAAATAGAAACCAAAAGAACAGTAGAACAAATCAACGAAACTAAGATCTGGTTCTTTAAAAGAATTAATAAGATTGATAAAACCCTGGCCAGACTTAGCCAAAAGAAAAGAGAAAGGACCCAAATTAATACAATCATGAATGAATGAGGAAAGATCACAACCAACACCAAAGAAATACAAACAATTATAAGAACATATTATAAGCAACTATACACCAGCAAATTTGACAATCTGGAAGAAATGGATGCATTCCTAGAGACATATAAACTACCAAAACTGAAGCAGGAAGAAATAGAAAACCTGAACAGACCCATAACCAGTAAAGAGATTGAAGCAGTCATTAAAAATCTCCCAACAAACAAGAGCCCAGGGCCAGATGCCTTCCCAGGAGAAGTCTACCAAACATTTAAAGAAGAATTAATACCTATTCTCCTGAAACTGTTCCAAAAAATAGAAATGGAAGGAAAACTTCCAAACTCATTTCATGAGGCCAGCATTACCTTGATCCCTAAACCAGACAAAGACCCCATCAAAAAGGAGAACTACAGACCAATATCCTTGATGAACATGGGCAAAAATCCTCACCAAAATACTAGCCAATAGGATCCAACAATACATTAAAAGGATGATTCACCATGACCAAGTGGGATTTATTTCTGGGCTGCAAGGTTGGTTCAACATCCACAAATCAATCAATGTGATACAATTTGTTAATAAAAGAAAGAACAAGAACCATATGATACTCTCAGTAGATGCATTAAAAGCCTTTGACAAAGTAGAGGATCCTTTCTTGATCAAAACTCTTCCCAGTGTAGGGATAGTGGGTACATACCTTAATATCTTCAAACCATCTATGAAAAACCCACAGCGAATATTATTCCCAATGGGGAAAAACTGAGAGGTTCTCTCCGAAGGTCAGGAACATGGCAGGGCTGTCCACTATCACTGCTGCTATTCAACATAGTACTAGAAGTCCTAGCCTCAGCAATCAGACAATAAAAAGAAATAAAAGGCATCTGAATCAGCGAAGAAGAAGTCAAACTCTCACTCTTTGCAGATGATAGGATACTTTATGTGGCAAAACCAAAGGACGCCACTCCAAAACTGCTAGAACTCATACAGGATTTCAGTATAGTGGCAGGACATAAAATCAATGCACAGATATCTGTTGCATTTCTATACATCAACAGCAAGACAGAAGAAAGAGAAATTAAGGAGTTGATCCCATTTATAATTGCACCCAAAACCATAAGATGCCTAGGAATAAACCTAACCAAAGAGACAAAGAATCTGTACTCAGAAAACTATAAAGTACTCATGAAAGAAATTGAGGAAGACACAAAGAAATGGAAAAACGTTCCATGCTCATGGATTGGAAGAACAAATATTGTGAAAATGCCTATGCTACCTAAAGCAATCTACATATTTAATGGAATCCCTATCAAAATACCATCCATTTTTTTCACAGAAATGGAACAAATAATCCTAAAACTTATATGGAACCAGAAAAGACCCTGAATAGCCAGAGGAATGTTGAAAAAAAAAGCCAAAGTTGGTGGAATTACAATTCCAGACTTCAAGCTCTATTACAAAGCTGTAATCATCACGACAGTATGGTACTGGCACAAAAACAGACACATTAATCAATGAAACAAGAGTAGAGATCCCAGAAATAGATCCTGAACTCTATAGTCAACTAATCTTTGACAAAGCAGGAAAGAATGTCCAATGGAAAAAAGACAGTGTCTTCAACAAATGGTATTGGGAAAATTGGACAGCCACATGCAGAAGAATGAAACTGGACCATTTCTTTACACCACACACAAAAATAGACTCAAAATGGATCAATGACCTCAACATGAGACAGGAGAACACAGGCAGCAACCTCTTTAATCTCAGCTGCAGCAACTTCTTCCTAGAAACATCTTCAAAGGCAAGGGAAGCAAGGGCAAAAATGAACTCTTGGGATTTCATCAGGATAAAAAGCTTTTTCTAACCAAAAGTCACCTGACAGAATGGGAGAAGATATTCGCAAATGACATATCAAATAAAGGACTAGTATCCAAAATCTATAAAGAACTTACCAAACTCAACACCCAAAGAACAAATAATGCAATCAAGAAACGGGCAGAAGACATGAAGAGACATTTCTGCAAAGAAGACATCCAAATGGCCAACAGACGCATGAAAAAGTGTTCAACATCACTGGGCATCAGGGAAATAGAAATCAAAACCACAGTGAGATACCACCTCACACCAGTCAGAGTGGCTAAAATTAACAAGTCAGGAAACAACAGATGTTGACGAGGATGCGGAGTAAGTGCATTCCCACTGTTGGTGGGAATGCAAACTAATGCAGCCACTCTGGAAAACAGTATGGAGTTTCCTCAAAAAGTTGAAAATAGAGGTAACCTATTACCCAGCAATTGCACTACTGGGTATTTACCCTAAACATACAAATGTAGTGATCTGAAGGGGCACGTGAACCCAAATGTTCATAGCAGCAATGTCTACAATAGCCAAACTATGGAAAGAGCCTAGATGTCCATCAACAGATGAATGACTAAAGAAAATGTGTTTTATATATATACAATGGACTACTAGGCAGCCATCAAAAGTAACAAAATCTTGCCATTTGCAATGACATGGTTGGAACTAGAGGGTATCATGCTAAGCGAAATAAGTCAATCAGAGAAAGACAATTATTATATGATCTCTCTGATTTGAGGAATTTGAGAGGCAAGGCCAAGGGTAGGGAGGGGAAAATGGACCAAGACAGGATCAGGAGAGAGACAAACCATAAGAGACTCTTAATCTCAAGAAACAAATTGAGGGTTGCTGGGGGGTGAGGGAGTAGGGTTAGGGTGGCTGGGTTTTAAAAAAAAATAAGAGGGGCGCCTGGGTGGCTCAGTGGGTTAAAGCCTCTGCCTTCGGCTCAGGTCATGATCTCAGGGTCCTGGGATCGAGCCCTGCATCGGGCTCTCTGCTCAGCAGGGAGCCTGTTTCCTCCTCTCTCTCTGCCTGCCTCTCTGCCTACTTGTAATCTCTGTCTGTCAAATAAATAAATAAATAATCTTTTAAAATAAAGAAATAAATAATAAAAATAAAAAATAAAATTAAAAAATTAGAAAATAAAAAATAAAAATAAATAAAAAAATTATAAAACCTATTTAAAAAATGGGGATAACTTCCTTTAGAGTCAGACATCCAAATTAGTGATCTCCTTTCAAAAGGCTCTTAGAATAGCACTTTGTACTTTCTCTGACTCAAGATAGCTTATAGGGTAGGATGAAGGGAAAGAAGGGTTTTCTTTAAGCCTGGATTCCATTTTGAGGGCCCACTTGTATCCTGGCTAGAGTATCCTTTCTCCAATGTGATAACTTTGTGATACTTTAATTGGGTACTTGCCTTTCTTTCATTAGACAGGATTGCTGCATATTGACTCAGAAGGGAAGTCCACCAGGCCAAAATTTCTTAATTACTTCCCCTTTCTGTAAGAAACAAACACTAAACCTTTTTATCATGGGAAACAGATAAACTGCTTCCAAGGTTGGTTGGTTTGTTTGTTTATTGCTTTATTTTTTAGAAAGGGAGAGAGTTGTGGGGGGAGAGGCAAAGGGAGAGACTTTTCTTTTTTTAAAGATTTTATTTATTTATTTGATAGAGAGAGAGAAAGCACAAGGAGTGGACGGTCAGAGGGAGACACAGACTCCCTGATGAGCAGGGAGCCTGATGCGGGACTTAATCCTGGGACTCCAGGATCCGCACTCCAGGATCCAGACCTGAGCCACAGGCAGTCGCTTACCCAACTGAGCCACCCAGGGGCCCCAGAGAGCAGGCTCCATGCCCATGAGGGCTCCATCTCACAACCCTGAGATCATGACCTGAGCGAAAATCGAGAGTCAGATGCTGAGCCAACTGAGCCCCCCGGGCTCCCCAAACTGCCGTATGTTGTATGCAGGATGTCGTAGGGAACATAAGGACCTAGAAAGAGAAAGGGAACCTGAAACACCACAAACACCCGCTCGAACCCCGTGCTGCGGTGCTGCTGGTCACATGTATCGTGCACGAGTCCTCAGAGGTTTGCATGAACAGCGTCACCCTCACTTGAAAGTGCGGATGCTGTGGTTTTAGAGGCGACTGGGATTAAAACGCTAGTCCATCTGACTCCAAACCCTCTCCTTCTACTCCATGAACCCGGGAAAAGCAAACCCGCTATCACTTTGCTACAAGGGAAGGTAGCTTCATCAACAGGCCTGTGCGTCTTCATAAAACAGTCCTGGGCAAACAACATGGTCCGAGTCCTGCTGATCCTACATAACTGTTCTTGGAAATGGCAAAAACATTTTAATTCCTATTCTTCCTTAATTTCCAAGCATGTAGAAAGCAAATGTTGACAAAGGATGATAAAGTAGATGGGTAACTATCTCACAGGTAATCTCATGAAATACATAAGCTAGCAAAGAACTGCAGGGCAGGAAAAAACAACACAACGTCTCACCCACAGCCCCACCCAATGTAACTACACTAAAAAAAATAAAAGAAAGAAAGAAAGAAAGAAAGAAAGAAAGAAAGAAAGAAAGAAAGAAAAAGAAAAGAAATGGATGTTATTTACATTTGACTTTCTTGGGATGCCCGGGTGGCTTAGTCGGTTAAGCACCTGCCTTCATGTCCCGTCATGATCCCAGGATTCTGGGTTCGAGTCCTGCATTGGACTCCTTGCTCAGAGGGAAGCCAGCTTCTCCCTCTCCCACTCCCCCTGCTTGCGTGGGATCTCTCCCCAACAAATAAATAAAATATTTTCTAAAAATAAATTTTAAAAAATTTTACTTTCTCGGGAAATAATCAGGTAAAAGCTGCCTAGCACCTAGAAGTAAACATCACAAAATCCATGCAGTGGCAGGAATGTATAGGGATGTTCACTCAATCTTCTTTGCTCCAAATGGAATTACTGTTAAGACTTTAACGGACACTGTAGGCTGACTCATTCAACACCCATTGCGAACAACTCTTCTCCTTTGTCTGTCTCTACTCTTAAAACTGACAAAGCTAAACACTGACTTTTAGAGGACTCAGGGTCCTATCCCCTGATAGGGGACTCAGGGTCATGGCACAACTCTCTGGTCAACTTAAATAGAAGTCAACTGGTAGAATTTCTGGGCAACTTTTCATTTTCCTGGAAAGAGAAATATATGAAGCTAGCATCCACCCCACCACCACCCACACCCACTACACACACACTCCAACCCCTTTCTGCCCAAAGCTAGAACAACCATCTTGCAACTATGAGAAAAGCATGAGAACAAAAGTCTATGAAAACAAGAACAGCAGAGTAAAAAGTCAGAAAGACTGGATTGTTGAAAAGCAGAACCAGCACCAGTAACTGCCTACCTCCAGGCTTCTTGATAAAAGAAAATACTGAACGCCTATTTGTTTAAGCCACCTTAAGTCAAGCTTTCTGTTGCTGTAAGCTGAACGTTTCTCTAACAGATAGAATGTCAGTGGTAAGTACCCGCTTTAAGCCCAGCTAACCTAGAGTATTTAAGCATCTAACTTACTTTGAGGGGTGCCCAGGTGGCTCAGTCGTTAATCCTAAGGTCCTAAAATCGAGCCCCGTGTCGGGCTCCCTGATCAGCAGGAAGCCTGCTTCTCCCTCACCCATTCCCTGTGCTTGTGTTCCCTCTCTCACTCTCTCTCTCTCTCTCTCTCTCTCTCTCTCTCTGTCAAATAAATAAATAAAATCTTTAAAAAAAAATAACTTAAACTTTGAGTTTGTGTTTTACATGCTAAGATGGATAATACACCGAACTCTAAACCAGGCACTGGCAATGGCTTGCTTTTGATCTTAGATAAATCACTTCACCTCTCTGAGCCCCAGTCTTCTCATGTTTGTAAAATGGGGATAGTGATGCCTGCCCTGCCAATCGCACGTGATTGTTATGGGGATCAAATGAAGGATTTGACTTTAGGAATAAATCCTAAACTGCTATGTGAATGTAAAAGTTGTATGATCCCTGCGTATATCTAGTTGCCACCTCCCCTACCCTCAAATCCTACAGGAAATATACAATGGCAATGAGTTTACTGAACACTAAACAAGATACTACTTAATACGTTTCTTAATTGTTCTTCCCCAGGAGATATTTATGGTACCTCTCTAACCAACACAGAATCTATACACCAGAAGGGATTCAAATCCAATGACAGAGAGGATAAGTGTCGTGAGGGCAAACAAAAGAGGTACTTTTAAGTTACAGATATTCTATATCCTACTGTTTAATTCATCTTAGTTGAATTTGATTAAGGCACCACTATATCAAGAAATAAGCAAAAAGCCTTTGTGACTCAATACAATTAACCAGCTTCAAACCACTGGCTCTGTGAAAAAGCTCAATAGTATTTTCCAGTTATTTGAAAGGCTTAATATTTATCTCAAAAATTGACTGAGTTAAATATATATATTTTGTTTGGCTCTACACTGCAGCTTTCTTGCAATAAATCATGAGTAAACAGAAGTTACTTGCACTGATAAAGGAGTTCTATTGGAATGTAACTGTTGGCGCCATTACCATGACAGACTGCAAAGTGAACTTGCTGAAGTCCTAAGATCATAAGGTACACTGACATGTAAAGATTAAAACAGAAATCCTCACTTGATTCAACACTCTCTGTGAACATACCTGCTATGCTAATGTAGCCCACAGATCATGGCCATCACCTGGAAGCTTGTTAGAAAAGCAGAATGTCCGTGCACTTCCCCATCCAAACCACTGATTAGGAATCCACATTTTAACAAGATTACAGGTGACTCATAGGCACATTAAAGTTTGAGAAACTGATCCCTGCCCAGCCAGCATTTAGTTCTGATTTATTATTGATAAAAATAACCAGGAAACCAAGAAGAATTTACTTCTTCTACACAAGAAGCTGGGAAAACACTTCCATAATATTTTGTCTGTCAGATTAGTTTACCTGAAACACAGTTCTAACAATGATGCTCAAAACTTTCAATGAGCCTCTGCCTCCGGCTCAGGTCATGATCTCGGGGTCCTGGGATTGAGCCCCGCGTCAGGCTCTCTGCTCAGCGGGGAGCCTGGTTCCTCCCCTCTCTGCCTGCCTCTCTGCCTATTGTGATCTCTGTCTGTCAAATAAATAAATAAAATATTAAAAAAAAAAAACTTTCGATGACTTCCCATCACCTACCAAATAGGCTAAAGCCCTTACTTCTATAGTCAACGTCCTCTGTCATTTTCCAACCGTGTGCTCCACCTTTGCCCCTTCACCTGCTTTACACCTATTTCACAACGTGTAAAGAGACCACTTGCAACAGAACCACCTGGGCTGCCCCCTTGACCTTCTGGATCACATTCTCTAAGGAATAAAACTGGAAAGGAGAAATGTTAACCACTTCTCCAAGGTGATTCTTGGCAAACAATTGCGCATCCTGTCAGCCTAAATCTTTCATCCTTGGTCAAGTTTCTCCTGATACACCCAAGCAGAGGAAGTCAGCCCATCTTTAATATCAACATTGGCCCCATACACAGCTCTGTTTTTGTCCACCTTACAAAGTATTGCGATTACATGTTACCATGCCTATTTCCCCTTTGAATAGGAATTCAGGAAATGTGTACCATGTATCCTCATATCCCCAACTTCCAGCACATTGTATGACAGAATATGTATTCAATATTTGCTGATTTACTGCAGCATTATTTATACTAGGAAAAAAGAAACTGAAACAAGCTTAAGCTCCATCATTTAGAAGCCACCTAAACTAATTATAGTACAATCATGCAATAGAATACTATGTATTCATTAAAAATGATGACACTGTTCATTTATTGATTGGAAGCATATCCAGGATATATACAACAAAAAAGAGGCAAATTACAAACATCAGTATTAAATGATCTGGAAGAATCTACACCAAAATATTAATAGGGGTTATCTCTGAGTGGTAGGATTATGAAAAGACATTATTCTCTTCTTTTTATCTATTATTTGGACTTTCTACAATTAGCATGTATAACTTTCTTACATTCCTTAAAACTATTCCCATTTTAAGTGCTTACGGAATGAATGTTGTTATAGTAAATGGTAGTTTGACTTATCTAGCTCCCAAGAACAGAGATTTCCAAAGGTTGGCAATAACCACAATTTGGCAACAATCCAAAGGTTGGCAATGTTGTTGCTAAGGAGAAAGTAGGAAATGGGTAGTCCTTAGCAATTGGCTCTCACCAATGTTCCTACTTCTATCTAGGATTTAGAAAAATATTTAATATTTTATTACACAATGCTTTCCTAATAAAAACTGTGCTTTCCAATGGAAACAATTTTGACAATATCAATTAGTCTCAGCATAAAGAAACTATCTGTTGTCAATTTTTTCAGTTGTGAAAATCAGCTTCCAACCCCATCTCACTTCCCCGTTGGCTCTTTCTCACTTTTCAGAATGTTCACTGTCCAAGATGAATTTGTTAAATACTATGTTTTACTCTACTTAGCATGATACCAAAACTGGATGTGCTAGCTAATGTCAACGACTTTCAGTTACTATCACTAAATTACTTCTGCTTGAGAAGGGTGGGTGAGCAGAGTGGAGGGATGCCTCCAGCCTTTTCTCCTCTACTATAAGGAGAGCCTACAAATAAAATTCATTTCAATTAATATTTTACCTGGAATGAAGATGATTTAAAGAAAAAATAACTAAAATAAATTAAAGTCACACCTCCAACAAGAGGAAGAACGTGTCATTTTAGTGGGGTTTTTTTTTCATTAATTTCAACAACTAACCTAAAACAAAAGCAAAGATAAGATTTGTAAAGAAAAAAAATAATAATTTTATTAGCCACTACTAGGATTTTATTACAGTTTGAATTAATTTTAAATGCCTTAAATATATATTCTGTTTGAATAACATCAACAGAAAAATATGTATTGTTACAGTTTAATAACTTGAACACATTTCCTATTTGGGTTCTCCTAAAATGTCCTTACTACATGAAACTTAAAGTAAACAGGGAAAAAAATCTTTCAGAGGCTTGCTAGAATATTAAAATTCAGTGTAAATTGAAATATTAAGAATTTTTTAAAGCCAGCTTTTTTTTAAACCTAGTTCAAAGTGATCTCTCCAAAAAGGCAAAATGTGACTATAACTTATTAACCCCCTAGGTTCAAGAAACATGGTCGGCTGCTTTTTTGAGAAGTTTAGAAGTGCAACTATTGCTATAAGTCCCAAACATCCAGACATGCAACCAATGGGTTCAAAATATCATAAGATAGTGAAAGGTCTCTAAATGGGGAGAGAGAGACAGGATGAGCTCTTCCCTTTTGTTCTGCAATGACCACATGACTTGTTAGTTAGTTTGCTTCTCAGAATATCTGACTTCCTCATCTATAGAAATAGGCATTAGCCTAGGTGATGTCTAAGTTCTTTCCAGATCAAAACTTTTTAAGCTCTAATTCTATACATTCTCTCCACACATATCTAACCTGAGAATAGTATATTTTTATGTGAAAGCTACAAATAAAAGAATTGCATTTTATAAGATTTTTCCACTAAAATTTTAAAAAAGGAAAGAAGATACAATTCTACCATGTTAACCTAATTATTTCACCTTTCATTATTAGTATCATCCTTTATTAGTCACTAGTATTATTAAACGGTACTTTTTTTCTAGTCCCATGGCTAGAGAAAAAAACCTGCCTTTCCAACTACTGAATCATCAAGAATCATGAGATGAGCTAAATGCAGAAAAATATCTGAGAAATAATAATAATTAGTTTTGTTTTCCAAAAAAAATAACAGAAGACAGAAATTCCACATTCCTAAATATCATATTCCAATGTATAAAATAGTCTCGTTATCAAATCAGTAATAAAAGCTAATATTCTTTTAGTATATTTACGGAGCACTTTCACATGCATGACCAAGTTTCCATGACTCTGTGGTTAAGTATTATAATCATCCCCACTCTATAGTTGAGGAAACTGAGACTCACTGACATTAATTAATTGTCCAAGGTCATAAGGCTAGAAAGCACCAGATTCATGACTCAACCTCCCGACCTTTTCTTCTGAATGTCTTGCTCTCTGTCTGACATTCTGCCAGTTCATAAATCTGTAATGTTTCAAATGGAGCACATTTTCAGCTAATTTAAAGTAGATGGTTGCTCATAAACACCACAGTTAAAACTCAAATGACAGAAAAGCACTAATTTCCTATCCATAATATATGTCGTGGTCTATAAAATTAAAAAAAGAAAAAAGACCAATAACTCATTAGAAAATTAGAGTAGAAGAGAAAGATAACCAGAGAATTTACAGAAAAAATTCAATGCAAATAACTTCAAAATACATTAAGTAAAAAGGCTCAATCTCAGTCAATTAAATAAGGGCAAGTAAAATTAAACTTTTTTTCTCACTTTCTTATTAATAAAACTTTAAAAATCAGTCATGTGCTAAAAGGATCATGGTGTAGGGAAAAAGTTATTCTCCTATACCATCAGTGGGGAATGCATTGGTTAAAACCTCTTTGAAGGGCAATTTTACAGTACTTACCAGAACTAAAGACATTCAGTCTTGAACACAACAATTCCACTCCTAGGAATTTACTTGTTATTTATTTTATTTATGTGGGCAAAGGAAAAAAAAAATGTTCATCATGTAAAGAATTCCTGAGAAATTGGCTCCTGCAGCAAAATACTGAAGACAACCCAAAGATTCATCCACCAGAAGCAAATATTTTGTGTACCTCATACAATAGAACACTACACCTCAATGTAAAACCTACACTTTAAAAAAAAAAAAAAAAAAGGCAGAATAATGCTGTATACTTCTCCTTTGAGAGGAGATCATACGCTAAGACATCGGTGTGAGTGCTTAAAATATTTCTGGAAAATTACCTAAGAAATTCCCTATAGAGAAGGGAAATGAGCATTCAGGAGTCTGATCTGGGAGCAGGACTTACATTTCAGTTATTTTGAAAGGTAATACTATTTGAAGTGTTGAATCCTTTGCAAGCCTGCCGGTTATTTGTGGGCCACAGGCAGCTCCCATGCTTACACTCAACTTAGCTGAGGTAAAAATCCAATGAGATAAAATAATGTATGTTAAAGCACTTTGCCTACTGAAGGGAAAATACAAATGTACAGTTCAGGAAGCCTTCTTACCGCCCAGCATAGACCCAGTGAGGACGATTCCTCAATAGACACTTCATGATGCATTAAAAAATAATCTATTAAAATGCAAACACCTTAAGCAGTGCTTCCCGAACCCCTCCACCAAATTGCTCCTAATGCCAAAGATCCTGAGCTCAGTCCCTCAGCGACCTGAAGGCCCTCAAACTATTAATATGTCTACACTTTCTTTTGATAGAAAAATACTGTTTTCTCATAATCCTTCAAATAAAATTAATATTCCCCAAAGATGCACCAGGTTAAGCCTGAGGCCTTATTCTAGAAACTGAAGGGCATAAAGAAAAAAGGAGAAGAATAAAAACTGGAATCAGATGCTTTGTGGTTTAATTTTCAGAACGGATTTGCCCTCATGAGGGTATAGTTTTTAGTTCTAATAGATACTGTAAAATTGCCCTTCAAATAGGTTTTAACCAATACACTCTCCACTGATGGTGTCTAAGAGTGCTTCTTTCCCCACACCATGGCCAGTTCAGCACATGAGCATATTTTTTGTCTAGCTAGCTGAGCAGGGCCTGGGTACATGTCCAGGACTGAATTAAATATAATTAGACTGTGAGACAGAGGATGGTCAAAATGGGCTAGAAAGAACTGCTTTAGCTCAGTGGTCAGTGAGGGTCTACTTGAGGGAGGGATGTTTGAGCTGAGACCCAAACTGTGGGAAGGGGTTGGCCATACAAAAATGGGGAAGAGGGGCACCTGAGTGGCTCAGTGGGTTAAGCCTCTGCCTTCAGCTCGGGTCATGATCTCAGGGTCCTGGGATCAAGCCCCGCATCGGGCTCTCCGCTTAGCAGGGAGCCTGCTTCCCCCTCTCTCTGCCTGCCTCTCTGCCTACTTGTGATATCTCTCTCTCTCTCTCTCTCTCTCTCTCTCTCTGTGTCAAATAAATAAATAAAATCTAAAAAAAAATGGGGAAGAATGTCTTGGGGCAAAAGTCTGAGATAGCACATACTTGGTACATTCGAGGGACAGAAAGTGGGCCACTGTGATTACAGCATGAGAACCCAGGAATGAGGGGTAAACAATGAGTTTAGAGAGGCAGGGACCAAATGGTATAAGGCCTTGTAGGGCAAGGTGAAAAAATGACATTTATTTTTATTGGGATGGGAAGCTATTAGAGGGCTTTAGGCAGGAGTGATCTCACTTAGTTTTTGAGAAAATCATTCTGTTTACTATGCAGGCAATGTTCTGTAGAGAGGCAAGACAAGAAGCAAAAAAGACCAGTCACGGACCAACTGAAAGAATCCAGATGAGAGATAATGGTGACTTGAATTGTGGGTTTAATAGTGGAGACAGAGGGAAAATTCAAATTTCAGGATATATTTCAGAACTGTGAGAATTGGTGGTAATTAGGATATGGGGAATAAATTGAATTAATCCCAGATTCTCAGACTGAGCTATCTAGTGGATGGTGGTACCATTTACAAAGATAGGGAGAGGAGGGGAGGGGTGTCCTAAGATGAACATTGCGGCTGAGACCCCTAAATACCACCCATAATGCACTTTCTACTTGTTCCTAAGTAAACAAACCCCAATTTTATTTCACCCAAAAAACTACATTTCCCATCTTCTTTCAACTGCTAAGTAAGGGTATGTAGCTAAATTCTGACCAATAAGAAATAAGTAGAAGTATTTATAGGATTTCTAGGACAACTGCAAGAGAGCTAACTCAGCTGGAAATTGTAAATTTTTTGTCCTATGCTGCATGTTCCTTCTTGCTGCCTATAATGAGGAAAATGGCTGGAGCTCCAGCAGCCATCTGAGTCATGAGGGAACCTTCAGAATGGAACTCACATGTAAAGAATAGCATATTAAAGAGTTTAAATGAAGCCTGGGTTGCAGGTGACTTCAGGGAGCAGACACACCAGTGCTGGACGGCCTATCTCCGGGCTTCTTTTAAGTGGAATTAAATTCTTGTGTATTTACAGTTAGTTTGAGTTTTCTGATCATGCAGCCTAACAAAATCCTAAATGATATGGAGATGTAAAGATAGATATGATATGCCTACTAAATATTCCAGTTAGGTAGAGTCCCCACTTTAAGATGAGAAAGCTAAATGTCAGAGAAGTTATTTACCCAAAGTCAAACAGCTTGAGAGAGAGGCAAGATTTAAACCAAAGGCAGTCTCACTTCAAAGTTTATATTTTAACACTATACCATCCTCTACTGACCAATACCTGTTGTATTTTAACACGATACCATCTGAAAAAGAAAAGGGGAAAGAAAGCATCAGAGTCAAATGTTTCCAACAGCATAAACATATCTAGGATCAATTGTGCACATGGCACCCCAAAATAGCCCTGCTCAGTTTGATATAAGGAAGAATTATCTTCTATATAAAAGTGTTACTATTTATATGATTTCAGTATTGTATTATGCTTGCTTTACTCTTTTTTTAAAGGCAATGTATCTTCAGCTATATTCATTGATCCACCTAGCTCTAGATTTATTTATATTGTATTAAAATGCTACTTTATATTTATGCTAAGTGCTACATATATATATATATATATATATATATATATAAGCACTGTCTTGTAATTAAATATAAACTGAACTTCATTCTGAATTTCCCTCACCATACTAAGGTAATTCTGTGTTCTAACCCATACTCCAATACTGAGCCAGGGCCTTCCATCACAAGATCCATTAATGATGCCCCTTGTAAGACAACAGTGATAAGGTCTCCAAAGCTCCCAACACCAGCAGATCGGACTCGCAGTTCTTCTTGACCACAGTTTCAAAGTTTATGGATGATTATCTTATGAAGCAGAGAAACGAATGTTTTGTACAGTCAAAGCATTACGCATCTATCACTTCTTCCTCGATCTCAGTCTACCCGTTCTCTTCTATAGAAGAGAGAAAATCAGATTAGTGAGACAAATCTTGTGTCTTATAAGGTCAGGTAGACAGACCTTAGGTGTTCCTAAGTAGTCAAAAGAAAAGGTTGTTTCTTTTACTTTTTCACTGAAGTATAATATACCTACTGTGAAGTATACTATCTTCAATGGGCAGCTTGATGAAATTTTACAAAATGGGCAGACTTGTGTGACCACCACCCAGACCAGGTTACAGCACGTTTCCGGTACTCAGAATCTTCCCCAGGACCTTTCAGCCATCGCCCATCCTCCTATAAAGTTAACCACTATCCTGACTTCTGATTCCACAGACTCATTTTGCCTGGTTATAAATGGAACAACAGAATATACAGTCTTTCCCTTAACTTCATGTCTGTAAAAACCATCCACATTGTTCCAGATAGCCATAGTTTATTCTTTTTGTTACAGCATAATATTGCATTTATCCATTCTGTCAATGGACATTTGAATTATGTGCAGTTTTTAATATTATAAGTAATGCTGCTATGAACATTCTGGTCAAGTCTTTTAGTGTATACTAAAGGGAAATTTTTCACTGTGACTTTTTTATTCTTGCTTTTGTTTTATTCATGGTGTTACACAAACTACCTTGCCTACACATTTGGGAGTAATACATCCAAAGCAAGCACACATACTTTGGCTAAAATGTATTGTGCCTAATTCAATGCTCTGAGAAAAACTTCCATGGGGACTTCAGCACTGTTAGAAAAATAATGAAAAGAAAGGGGGTTAGGAGACAGAGGCTGCTATAAAGGAAATATAGAGAACACAGGAAACAGGTAATAGAAAACGTAAACTATAGAGAAGTAGCTCGGTCAAGAACTTCCTATGAATTTTCAAGTCCCTGATGAATTAGATACTCACAGTCTGGCCTTGGGTTGTACCATCTACTACAGCCAAGACAGTTCCTCAGGATGCACCCATAAAGGTGGATGCATTTACTGATCTTTGGCATGTATCTCACCTTCTTGGAGCATGGAGGGCTCCCTAATGAAGGGTAAAAGGTAATACATAAAGTAAGTCTTTAATATTCTAACCATGTAAGGATTTCCAAACTGGAAGCTATGGCTTCTCCTCCTCCTCTACTCTGAGAAATTCAAAGTTAACAATTTTTTTTAAGAATTTATTTATTTATTTGACAGAGAGAGATCACAAGTAGGCAGAGAGGCAGGCAGAGAGAGAGAGAGAGAAGGAAGCAGGCTCCCCACTGAGCAGAGAGCCTGATGCAGGACTCGATCCCAGGACCCTGAGATCATGACCTGAGCCGAAGGCAGAGGCTTAACCCACTGAGCCACCCAGGTGCCCCCAAAGTTAACAAATTTTATTAAATGTTTAAAATACGTATAATTTTGGGTGTTGGTTGGGGAGCCTAACTTCTTCCCCTTTCCCAGGCCACTCTCATTCTTTTATCCAAAACTTATCATCTTGTTGTCTAATATATACAAGGTTCTGTATTAGATGCCTGAAAGGAAAAACACACAAATATGAAATATTTACAGATTAAATGACTTATTTCTAAGATTTGCTTCCAAATAAAAGAGAGTAAGAGGATGGGATATGACCGGGCAGGATTGGCCATAAACTGATGAATAGATTATTGGAGCTGGGTGATGAATCCTAAGAGGTTCATTAAGGTGATCTGTCTGCTTCTGTGCATGTTCAAAATTCTCTATAATAAAAACTTTTTAAATACACACCAAAAAACATGTAAGACAGCCTCTGACCTCCAGGAGCATGCAGACTAACAGAAACGTGAATTTATGCACTCAAATAATCAACTGAAATTTCAAAGGACCATAGCAGTTATGAATCTGAAGCCTGGCATTTTAAAATCAAGACTTTACCCAAAGAGGAGTAACTCTGAAGTCTAAATGTTAAGTGATTTGCCAAGATCACATGATTGGTGGCAGAGTGATACTGAAAACTAAGTTTCACACACACACACACACACACACACACACACACACACGCATGCCCGCACACACAGGCATGCCTGCACCCACAAGAGGCACTACTCTTTCTTCTAGTCAGACTGTTGCAGTGCAGTGGTATACAGCAAAAGCCATGAAGCTAGTCCAAACCAGAGGCATAAGAATTCAAAAGAGAGACAGAGAGAGAAACACACACACACAACCTAGGGCTGAAAATCATGGACTATTTCACAAATTGTGCTCTGCTCACAAAACCAAGGGGGCTGTCTTTCTTATAAAAGAGAACAAATACGATGAGTAAGGCAAGAATTTTATGTTTATTTGCATGATTGTTGAGTTAACCTCTGTCTCTCCTAAAGTCACACTGTTCCTCACAGGGTGCAGAGACCTACACAGAGGAGCAACAGAAACTCTAGCTGCTGATTACGCAATCACTTGTCAGGCAGAAAAGACACAGCAAGCATTTTCTATACTCCCAGAAATGTGTTAGGGGGTGGAGGTTCTGCAGAGATAAGCACAGTCCCTGCCCTTGGAGAGCTCACAGACTGGCAGAGAACCGTTAATCCAATAATTCTGGAGAAAAACCACAGGGTGCTTTAACAATCTAAATTTGCTATTATAGCCCCGCATTCAGATTGACTTACCTCTAAAAAGCACACTTCTGCACATCAAGGCATTTTCAGATGTGCATACTTTTAAAGAAATAAACCAGCATAAATAAATAAACCAGATATGGTTCTACTCCAACCAATAAGTCATTAGGCACTAATAATGTTTGCCTTTGACCATGATACCTAGCCTTTAAATATATTCCCAGGCGATGTTCCCATGAGGGAGCAGTATGAGTGACTTTCAAGGAGATTTAAGCTCTCTGAGGACACAGTCCATGTTTTAGTCCTTGTAGGACAAATGAGAACAAGATTATAAATGTACTTAATTAACATTTCATGAGTGAAGCAACAAAACAAGACTAAATTGCATACACTATCAATGTTCCATTTTTCCTTCTATATATAAATGTTTTTTCATGATAAACCCCAGAAGTGTTAGACAAAACCTTAACCAGTCACAGTCTCACCTCTTGTTCTTTTGGAGTAGATTGCCTTTCTCCTAATAGCCTAGGAAAGGAAGTCAATGTTTTTCTTCTGCTTCTGACTATATATTAGAACATCTGAAGACAAGTAAAACAATAATACAAATTTAAAGAGTGAAAAAGCAGTAAAAAGAATTCAGCTCTCTTAAGGTATCTTGTTTTTACTCTTCACATAAAAATAGATGTGTCCTCTGGTTAGTCTTAAAAAATCACAGAAATAGGGGCGCCCAGGTGGCTCAGTCAGTTAAGCGTCTGCCTTAGGCTCAGGGTCATGATCCCAGGGCCTAAGATCAAGCCCCATATCCAGCTCCCTGCTCAGTGGAGAGCCTGCTTCTCCCTCTCCTACTCCCACTGCTCATGCTCTCTCTCTCTCAAAGAAGTAAATAAAATCTTTTTAAAAATCACAGAAATAGTATAAATTGCACTCAGAACATTCTACTACGTATCCAAAATTTTCACTATTGAGGGAAATTTAGCAAGTTAAAGTGGTTTGCTCAAAGTCCCTCCGCTATCTGTATGAGAAATAAAAGAAAGAAAGAGGAAAAAAACCTAAGACACCTAATTTCATAATCATTAGATCACTTCTATATACATAAATAAGTATTGCCAAAGTGATTTATAGATACAAAAAAATGTTGATTTGGGCATTCATAGTTCTCTGGAACTTTTATTCCTGAAGTCAGACAATAATTCTTTCTCTCATTATAAAACATTTGCCCATCCCCATGTTCAAATCCTGGGTATTTATGCTATTATGCTTCTACTGCATTGCTAGTCTAGCAGTATATAAAAACCAAATTGTTTTGAAGGAGATACAACTGTTCTGAGTTACTATACTTAGAAAGTTCTTAATTTTTCTTTTAAAAATGAAATATTAATTACCTTTACATTCATGACATTATAAACACTTCATGTTTCAGCCCCCTTATCTTAACTAAACGTCAGAATTTATTGGGATTTTTAAATTTTTTAAATGGTTTGCATAGACCTTTGATAACAAGCTAAAGGTTAGCCTTCCAACAAGCTGAATATGAGTTTTTGGCAAGATTTCTCTGTCTCCATCAGAAAGGGTTATTTGGGAGAATTGGAAAGAAAGGCTGCCTGAATTTGTCTACCCCTTCATTTTGACCAAAATTATTAAAAGTTTAGAAATTAGAAATTTGCAGCCTCATGAATTAAAAAGACAACCTAAAATCTATTAAATTTTCCTATTAAATGTCCACTGTATTTTAAAGCATAAAGAAGTTATAATGCCCTAGAAATCTGCATGCTTTAATGCCTTTCAAATGATTCAACTGTTTTTCTTAAGTCCCAAAGAAAAAGAAAAAAAGTGAAATTCCAAAACTAACAAACACAATTTTAGTTATAGCACCACCAAGATTATAGCTTCCAACCCATTTTGGTAGACAACAACAACAGAAATTGGATTTTCGTTAGGGAAGATAATCATTTTAGGCATTTATGTTCTCTTTATCTGTATTTATTGCGCATCCTAGACCCAAATTAGGAACTCTAAAGCCTTTGAACCTGAAAATTCTTAGATTTGATGGCCAGATGTCAAGGTTACAATAAATAGTAAGGCTCCCGAGGATGAAGAAGATAGCTGTTATCTAAAACCTGGTTATTACCAGAAAACTAAGGTGGTCTCAAAGCAGCCTTAGATCAGTCTCAAACTCATTTTGTTTGTTTGCTTCCAGCAGTCCAGCAGGCAAATAAAGCACAAGTGCATTGTCAGGCAGAGTAGGGGTGCTTGAAAGAGCTACAGAAGGAGACTGTGGCCCAGGGGGTGGGGGGCCAGCTGCCCCTAAGCTCTAGCCAATTGTTCCCTTATCTCCTGATTTCTCAAGACAAGCCAGAAATGCAGATTAGTATGTGAAACCTTCCTATTAAAATGTTGGCAAAAAATTTTTAAGAGCACTGCATGGGCCAAATAAAACAAGTCTGTGGGCAGATTCAGCCAGCTGGCTGCCAGTTTGAGATCTCAGGGAAACTATGGAGAAGGAAAGAAGTAAAATATTTCCTTGACTCACCCTCCGCCAACTTGGTAATGCAGTCTTGGAGATCACTGTGGGAGTCTAGTCAAAGGACGATTAAAGATGTTTTGGAGACTTCAATTGGATCCTAAGGAGGACACTACTTTTCTACCATACTTTTTTCAACAAATTTTTTACACACGCTAACATGCAAATTTTTTTTTCATAGATCCAGAATTACAAATCATTTCTGAAGTGCTTCCATCACTGAATTAAAAGATATTATGCTTGTTTGTACCCAAGAAAATGGAAATCCATTAAAACACATTGATATCCCAAAAGATAGGCCGACCTTAATTACAGTTGTCTTTGCTCTTAACAAAAAGCAAAATGTACTTAACAGCTGCAAATTGTTCTCAGAGGTATGAAGTAACCCATTCAAAATCTAATAAGCTCATTCTCACTGACAAGTAAAATGTTTGCTGCTACCAGGCCGCCCTTGGTTTATTCATCATTCAGTCTGTGATGCGGTACAGGCAAAGTGTGGTAACAGAAGAAGAATAAACAAAAAAAAATCCAAACTTCAATTTACACACAGCTCTGATAATGAACAATGTTATTTCTCACTGTTTACAGAACAAGACAACATGGCACAGAGGAAAATAAAATTTTGCATCTCAACCAAGAGAATGAAGTAATCGATGCAAATATTTTAATAACATAGGCATCATTTTATTGCATTCCCAGAAATCTAAGTGCCTTTCATCTTTGTTGCCGTATACATGGGTGTATTTACAGACTTGTTATATTTTCCAACTATCTACTAATAAACTATCTACTAATAAATACACACTGCTCATATGGGTTTAATCGGTGGTTCTTAACTCTTTCAAGAACCTGATAAAAGTGGAGGACTCACCCTAGCCCTGAAAAAAATGCTTTGATTTTCCACATTTTGCACAAAATTTTAAGATATTCAAGGACTCCTTGAAGAAGTCCACCCAAGAGCCCTCACTGTAATTTCATTTTCATTTAATTTACGCCAGCCTCCAAGAACATTTGTATCAGGATATGCTCTAAGAAATGAAGGCAGTATATTTGCATGCATTTTCTCTCTTGTGTCTATATATTTCATGTTTGAGGATTACACTAATGTTTAAGTGAGTCAGGCCTGAGCAGATATAGTGATGTTAAAAAGTGTAAAGTGTCAGAGTATCACTGTCAAAAGATATTTCCCTCATCGACCATGTAAGATGGGCCAATATTTTGCATTTTGGTTTTTTTTTTAATGGTATAATCAACTTTCAAAATCCATGAATAAACACAGAGCCCTCAGGAGTCCTCTCCTGCTTTATCACAAATGCCCTCCTTTCTCCCACCTGAACTTTCAAGGCACGCCTACTAAAAAAGAGACAGGATTTAAGGAGTTAACTGCTTATCACCTAACTACTCTAGCAATAATTATAAAATATTTTAGAAAGCCACCTTAGTTAATGATATTAGAGATGTAAGGATATGTCTATTGGGAAATGCAAAATAATACTTCTGAATAAAGGTTTTGGTGCTACCACATTCTCCTTCTGTAAATGAATCTCATTGCTGAGATTTGGTTAGGTCTGACCTCAGTTTACAAATAAGAGATCATGTACTAAACCTAGTAAAAAGAATAAGATGATGCAGACATCAGATCTGAAAAACAAAAATGTCAACCTTGCCTGATTTGGCAATATGTTATATACATGAATTTTCCCCCCCTGGGAATTTAAGCTCATTTAAATGCCTATAAATGAAATCCATGGCATAGCCTATTTTTAAAAAGCATTACCATCGAAAGACACTAGGCAGCTCAATGGAATTTATTTGCAGTTGAATTTTAATATGTATGATTTGGTGGTATTAGAATTTGGCTGAAATAAAACATCTAAATAACATTGAACCTAACAGCTCAGCACTTTGGATTTGCTGACAAATAAAGCAAATATGGTATCAAACTAAAGAAATTATTCCTACAAAAATAGCCCCTTTCACAGAACACAGAGGATTTTTGAGGCAGTGAAAATATATGAAACTATAATGATGGATACATGTCATTACATTTGTACAAATCCATAGAATGTACAGCACCAAGAGTGAACTCTAATGTTAACTATGAACTTTGGGTGATTATGTAACAAATGTACTGCTCTGGTGAGGGATTTTGATCACAGGGAGGCTACGTCAGTGTTGGGGAAGGGAAATCTCTGTATCTTCCTCTCAGTTGGGCTGTGAATCTAAAACTGCTTTTAAAAAAATTAAGTCTTTAAGAAGCCAGCTCCACAAGGGTGAGGTAATACTGCTGGATCCTATGAGAAAAACAAAGGGTTAATGAGGAGTTTACCTTCCAGCTGCCATTTCTGAAAATTCAATCTGGTGTTTCAAATTCAGAAATATGTACGTAGTCTGAGAATCTGAAGTTTCCTAAAATTGGGAAATGGAAATATCACAAGGGAGAAATGTAGGAAATCTAACTGATCTATCTAGTTTTAAATACAGCTTCATGTACTTAAGATTAGACTCAAGCACCCTCTCCTTCAGAAGACTTCCCAGATACTCTTTTCATATGAAGCTGGTTACTGACCCTTTCTCTGTGGTCCCCAAAGTCCTGTGCAAACCCCCATCATGTCACTTATCACATTGTGTTATGGTCATATCTCTGGGTCTGTTCCCCATAGAGGTGGGCACAATCCCCTGTGCTCAGAAATGTTTATTGAATCAGTCAGTACCTTCCCATCCTTGCAGTGTGCTTATGCATTACTCTTAGATACAAATGTAAATTTAACCTGCAAAAACATTTTTATATTTTGTGCCTGTACGTGCTCATGGAAATCTTTTTTCCCTGAGAGTCCAAGGTTTTTTGAAACTCTGAGATATCCAGGACTGTAGCAGAGCTCTATAATCAGACAGCACAGAGAAATGTCAAAAGAACTGCATTCTAGATCCAGGCTTGGCCAAACATTCATCCTCCCTGTGTCTACTTTCCTTATCTGAACAATGGAGACAGCAATACCAGCCTATCTCATACATCTGTTGTACACAAGAATTAATAAAATTTATCAACTCTCTAGAAAATATTTAAGTAACTTGGAAATTTTATCACAATAGGGAAAAAAACAAATGGTAGCAGTCCAACTTTTTTTCTTAACCACAATGCATTCTTGGAAACCATGAATGAATAACAGTAAAGTAGATCAGTTTCCCTGAGGAAATAATATGCAGACTGAATGTTATAAAGCCAGCAAAGAGTAGACATCAAATGAATGATTTCTTTAATAATTATTTACATATTTATATTGAAGTATATCATACATACAGCAAAGTGCACAAAATGTAAATGAAGTTCAATGAATTATTTTTAAAAGTGACTGTACCTAAGGGTGCCTGGGTGTTTCAGTTGGTTGAGCCTCTGCCTTTGGCTCAGGTCATGATCTCAGGGTCCTGGGATCAAGCCCAGAGTCAGACTCCCTGCTCAGAGGGGCGCTTGCTTCTCCCTCTGCCTGCTACTTCCCCCCGCTTATGTGCTCTCAAAATATCTCTCAAATAAATAGAATCTTTTAAAAAAATTTAAAAATTTAAAAAGTGAACATACCCATGTAAGCATCAGTCAGATCAATAAATTAATTAGTTTGCTGTTCCCCTCTGCCTCACCCAACCTCTAACCCCCGCTGTCTTCCCAAAAGTAACAAATATCCTGATTTCCTAACTATACTTGACTTCCTAACTATCCCAACTATCCTAACTTTAGTTTAGTTATACCTTTTTTTGAACTTTACATAAATGCAATCAGTATTTATGTATACACACATTTATGTATACACAGTACATCTGACTTCTTTCAGACAACATTATATTTGTGAGATTTATTGTTCTACGTGGCCGTAGTTCACTTATTTTCATTGCTGCACAGTATTCAATATAATAATGCAAGCCATTATTTATCTATTCTACTATTAGAGACTACTGTTTTGACTATTATAAATTTTGTATCACAATTTAAGCCCTGATTGTGGTGTGCCAAGAACCTGGCAAAGGTTGAAACACCAATTTCAGGCCTTTTATTTGTTTTATTTTTTTAAGATTTTCCTATTCAAGGAAGGTGGCCTGAAACAGTGGTAAGGTGCAGAGCTAAGACCGACTTCCTGAATCTGAGTGCTCTACTCCCCCATCCCCACCCCTGGCTGTGTGACATTGTAGACCATATGGACGCATGAGTTGTGACTCATAAGTCCCAGGGATAGCCACAAATAAGGGTTCCATTATTTGCATATGCGTAAAACTCACAGCCAGATGGGTGGGGGGTAGCATAGCCCACATGCTTGCTACTTTGCAGAGGCCAATTATAGCCTGGTTGTGAGCAGCAACAGCCCAAAACAGCCTCTCCAAGGAAGGGAGTTCTCCCCCACAGAGTTTAGGAACTTGACCACCACGGCTTGATGGCACAGTCTTACTACAGGTCCATGCTGTCCATTGGGCCCAGGCACACAGAGTTCATGGTGGTTATGTGCCCTTGGCAGCCACCAGAAAGAAAAGATCACTCTGTGCCTATAGGTTCCTACCTAGAGATTAGGATACTAAGGCTTTTTACCTGTGCCCCCCAAAGGACATGTGTTTGTGATGCGTGTATTAACAGAAAAGTTTTTTGAATAACTTTGTAGGGAACAATTTTTATTGAATAAACATACATTCCACGTTGAATAATTCTATAATTAACAAAAGTCATTTGGAAGTGCCCCCTCTATTATTCTGTTGAAATAGTGGAGTTACTGTAACATGGTACATTGTAAAAGTTTTGAACAAGTTATATGATTTCTCTGTGCTTGTTTCCTCATCAGGAAAAAGGAATAATAGTAGCAGTTTTTACCATACTACACTGATTAAATGAGCTTATTCATGTGAGGTCTACTGGAATGATGCTACCACCTATTAAGAGCCTATTCATTATTTTCCAAATAATTGTACTCAGTCTATCATCTTGTGGTCATTGGCTTCTTTTCTATTATAAGAAATATTTTTTTCAAGTTCATTTTTTATATATTTTAAACAGAATTGAGAAAGCAGAATTTGGACAAAAGCAAAAATAAAATAATTTTTATAATAACCATCATCACAAAAGTACCCAACACTTACTGAGAGCTTATTATATCCCAAACCCTCTGTAAGAATTACCTCATCTAATCTTCTCAATCATCCTGTGAGGTGGTCATTAACATTATCACCATTATCATCATTGTCCCCATTTCTCAAATGGAAAAGCTGAAGTTCAAAGAGTTTGAATAACCTGCCCAAGGTCACAAGCTAGTAAATGGCAGAGCTAGAATACAAACCCGGATTTGTGGCTAGCCCGTATCCATTAGGGTGCAAAACCTCCCAACAAGGGATGCCAATCATATGTCTGGTATAAACGTATGGTTGGCATTGATGTCTACCAACAGTTTAAAGAGGTAAAACAGAGAAAGACAGAGACCAAGAGAGAATATAAATGGGGAGGGAGAGAGGAAACAGGCAGGCAAAGAGATTTAAGATTCTAAAAGCCTTCCAAACTTAGCATAAAGGAATTAATTAGATAGGTGATTAGTATTATGTTGATTTTGCTATATTTAACTCCAAGAACTTCCTCTCCTTGCATGGAGCAGGAAATTTGCTACCTAAACTAAGGTCACTAAAGAACCCGATGAACTAAGCAGAACGCTCTTGGATTGGGCCGGGGGAAAAAAACCTAACAAACTATTTCAGGTCAACTGACATTTTTTTTAATGCCTTCCTGCATTGTAAATATTAGTGAAAGAATTGTTCACAAAATGTTTTTAACCCAGACTGGAATTTAGTACTGACAACAATAAAGCTGCTGCACAGCTGAGCAAACGAGAGGTCAGAGGAGCTAAGTACCGGTCCCAGCTTGTCACCTACTGAAGGCAAGTGCTTAGAAAGGTCACAGGGTTGATTGACTAAAGAGCTTCTCAGAGCCTTGGTAGAGTGGCAGATGATGTTGTACAGGGGGGAAAGCACAGATTTCCTCATCAGACACATCTGCACTGCAGTCCCAGTTATCTTATCAGCGGAGTGGTTACCACCAGACTGATCAGAGCCTGCCGCAGAACACTGGAGGAGAGGGCCACTAAGGAGACCACCTAACTTAATTTCCATTGTAGATTTCGTTTTTGTCGTGTGTTGTTTGGAGTGGCAGGGTGGGGAGACTGCAAAGGTTTCCTGGGGAGGTTTTGCCTAAAATGAATAAAGTGTTTAGAAATTGCACATCAAAGTGGTTCAGTGTTCTGGTTTAGCCATCAGAAAAAACTGGGTTCGAATCCCCACACTGTCACTTAAGTAACTCGTGGTTCCTTAACCATTTGCAATGAGACCATAATATCTCTCTCAGAGTACTGTGACTATTAAACAAAATCATATACATCAAAGCATTTACCAGCGCTCAATAATTGGCACCTACGGGAGCACCTGGGTGGCTCAGTCGGTTGAGCAGCCAAGTCCTGGTTTTGGCTCGGGTTGTGACCTCAGGATCCTGGGATCTAGCCCCATGCTGGGCTCTGTGGTCAGCCAGGAGTCTGCTTGTGGATTCTCTCTCTCTCTCTCCTTCTGCCCCTTCCCCAGCACTCACTTTCTCTCTCTCTCTCTCTCTCTCTCTCAAATAAATAAATAAATAAATATTTTAATAAGACTTGACAGCTACTATGATAGAAGATCCTAAGAACAATTTGCTATTTCAAGTGTTTATGGTGCAAAAGAATCCATTCTGGGCAACCCCAGAGACTGACATGTCCATCCCACTTTTTCTCAAAATGTAGTCCTCAAACCATCTGTATCAGAATCACTAGGAAATTTGTTTAAATGCAAGTCCCTAGACACTACCTGTAGTGGGTTGACTAATGACCCCCCAAAGATCTGTCTACCCTAAAAGGTGTGAGTGTGACCTTAATTGGGAAAAGGGCTTTTACAGAAATAATTAAGGATCTCAGAGTGAGATTATCCTTGATTAGGGGAAGTGAGGGATATAAATCCAGAGACTGCGGTCCTTACAAGAGAAGGGCAGAAGACACACAGCAGAGAAAGGAATGTGAAGGAGGCAGGGACTGGAATGGTGCATCTACAAGCTCCAGAACATGATGGATTGCCAGGTGCCCCCAGAAGCCGGGAGAGAGGCGCGGGAGGGGCTCTCTCAGAGCCTTCGGAAGGAGCCACCTCGCCAGCACCTTGATTTTAGCCTCCCAAACTGTAAAAGAATAAACTTCTCTTTTAAGCCACCAAGTTTGTGGCTAATATGTTATGGCAGCCCTGGGAAACTAACACACTACCCTCAGAAGATCCAGTTTGGTGTCTGGGAATCCATTTCACCCAACTCCCCAAGTAGGATTCTACTGCCCATAAGCACAGGAGAACCTTCTGCGCTATCCTACTCCCCTGGCCTCAGGAGGCTACACTGCCACCCCCGCCCCGCCTTTTTATGACTGTCATCCTGAGAACGGGTCCAAGGGACATCTGAAGCCAGGGCTATGGAGAAGGCCAGGGATTTTTTTCCCAGCCTCAACATGAGATCTGCTTGGGGTCAAGCCAGTGAGTTTGCAGCTCCACAGGCCATTCACATCCCTCAACTAAATCTCCAGAATAAGTCTAAAGTAGGGTCCAGAAATTTAAATGCATCTCCTCGTTCCTACTTGAGGGTAAGTGTCAAGTCTCTTTGTTTCGTGGTAGATCCAAGAAAGTACTCCCAACTCTAGCACAAGCCCAAACATGGATAGATATTTTTTAATATTTATTTATTTATGTATTTATTTGGGGGTGGGGAGCAGAGGAAGAGAATCTCAAGCAGACTCCCAGCAAAGCACAGAGCCCCAGCTGGTGCAGGTTCCCATGACCCTGAGATCATGACCTGAGCCAAAATCACAAGTCAGATGCTTAACCAACTGAGCCACCCAAGAACCCCCCCCCAAACATGGAACTTTACACAAATACAATATATTCACTCTTGGTCACATACTCGATCTCTAGAAAAATAACTCTACTAAGGACTGAATGTTTGAACTCCCTACAAATTCATACATTGAAAAATTCATACATTGAAAGCCTATCCACCAATGTGATGGTATCAAGAGAGGGGACCCTTGGGATGTAATTAAGATTATATGAGGTCATAAAGGGGAATTCTTCAGGAATGGGATTAGTGCCCTTACAAAAAGGACGCCAGGGAACTCTCTCGTTTTCTATCTGCCATGTGAAGGTACAGAGAGAAGATGGCCATCTGAAAACCAGGAAAAGGGTCTTTCAACCCAGAAAAATGTTTATGGTGCTAGCAAGTATAAACACGCCCAGAATCTGCCAGCAACTTGACCTTGGGCTTCCAAGCCTCCAGAACTGTAAGAAATAAATTTCTGTTGTTTATAAGTCACTCAGTCTATGGCACTTTGTTATAGTGGTTCGAACAGACTAAGACATGTCTTACCCAGGAGCACACATTTGAATCAGTTACCAGATACAGTGAATCAGAAGGATCAGAATGAGAGAGGGGGAAGGGTAAAGGAAGGGTAAAGGGTAAATTCTTCTAATATTGTGTAAGAATCTCTGTTCTGGGAAGTGTCATTCCCATCCACCCCACTTCAATCCCACACCTGAGGAGAGAGAACTCTATGACAGCACAAGGAAAATACGAATCTTAAAGAAACATAATTAGGCCAAGGCAATTGGGATTGAAATATTTGGAAACGTTCTATTTGGAAATAAAATAAAAAGATTCAAAGTGCTCCATGTTTCAGGTTGACACTTTTCTCTCATTTTTCTCCTCCAACAAACAGAGTGACATTCTCTGAAGCTTATAAATGCCACATAATTGGGAGGTGCTATCACACTTAGGAGGCCTTTGCTACAGTTTTCAAACATTCATGAAACTCACCTGGGAATTATATTTAAAATGGACATTTCTAGACCATAAACCAAGAGATTCTGATTCAACAGGTCAAGGGTGGGGTTGTAATTCCAGAAAAAGGGAACTATAAAATAAATAACTGAAATAGAACTCTAGCCTACATTTTATGCTAAAATCAAAACACAGCGTCAACCTGGCTCATGATAGAGGTTTGGAGCCTGTGTGCACATCACTGCTTCTTACACGCAATCCCTCTGGAATCAAATGGATTGACAGTAGTAAGTGACCACTTCAGAATTCACAACAAATCAAAGATCCCAGAAACAGGAAGACATCCCCTTAGAGTTTATTCCCATTTCTTCATGCTTTGCTGATTCTCATTCTGGCATAAACCAACTCTAATTAACTTTTTTTTTAAACTCCTTTTTAGCTAAAGTTCACTGGAAGTACTAAAACCAGTTAACTCCAGAAAGAAAACAAAAACTCCATAGCGCTTGGCCTCCCAGCCACAAAGTAATTGTTATAACCTTTCATGTTTGACAAAGTTTGGTTTCTGTCACTTATCATTTCTAATAAATAACATCATGAAAAAGATGTATGTTTGCAATCTTTTTACTAAATCAGAGAAGAGCTAGAAGATAACACGGTTTTCTTTCATGTGATCTCTGAATTATGTAAACCTCCCCGTGAAACTAACTATCGCACCATACATCGTACCATAGACTGTTGCCACTGTTTTCACATGATGGATAGAAATCAACAGTATTAAGAGCTGGGGAGAGATTAAAAGAAACACTAGGGTAACATCAAAACTTCTGTCAGTCATGCCTGCCTCCATTATTTTGCTCTCTGCGTCAGCGATGGCTCAGCAAATAAATTACATTCACATCACTATCAGTTCTCGTTAATCACCATACCACCAGTTGCCATGGCCACAATTATCTCGAAAAGGGTTCTGTTGCTTTTCCGCACACTCCTTCCCTCACATGACCCCTCACCACAAACATTCAAAGACCAAGTATATGCCTCCACGAGTCAAAAAGCATCAGGTGTCAGCCGGAAAGAGTATTAGTAAAGTCACTAATTGAATCTACACGAACTGGGAAAGTTGTTCATACAAATATAAACCAAAATAATCAAGATTTCTATACATCCATTCATGGGCAAAAAAGACAAGATGTAAATTCAGGAGGGCCACAGGAGGTTACAATTAAGTCCCTCTCAGGAGTGTATTTCTCTTAAAACAATATTTCCATTAAGTTCATCAGGGAAGTGTTCTATACGGAGGCAACTTGGTATGACAGAAACGACTGAGGATTTTAAATCAGTTCTGGTTCAGTCAATTACTACTTGGCTTTGAACAAACCATTTCAGTCATATGAGCCTCAGTTTTCTTATTTGTTTTAAATGGCAATAATAATGTCTATCTCAAAGGCAAAGAGAGGACATTCGTAAAGAGTGCGCGGCATTGCTTGACATGTTAACAAGCATTCAATAAATGGTCAGTTAGAAGCCTTCTAACACAACTGTTACCAGTTTTATAATTATATTCGACTAAAACCCATTCTTCCACAAAATTTAATGACCTAGTTAAAATATTTAAAAGTGTAATTTCTTGGTGTTTTTCTCTGGTAGTCTATTCTCCCTCTTCTCATTTGCTATCGACAAGAAATTTATATAACTAAACCACACCTGTTAAAATCATATGTAAAATACAAAATAACAGTTTGACACCATACACAATAATAAACTCAAAATGGATCTGGGACCTAAATGTAAGACCTGAAACCATAAACATCCTCAAAGACAGCACATGTAGTAATTTCTCTGACATTGGCCATAAAACATTTTTCTAGATATGTCTCCTGAGGTGAGTGAAAGAAAAGTAAAGACGAACTAGTGGAACTACATTTAAAGCCAAAAACTCACGAAACTACAAGTATTGATGAGGATGTAGAGGAAAAGGAACCTTGTGCCCTACTGGTGGGAATGGAAACTCGTGCAGCCGCTGTACAGTAACAGTAACAGTAATGGTAGGGAGGTTCCTCAAAAAGTTAAAATAGAACTAACCTATGATCCAGTCATTCCACTCCTGGGCATTTACCCATAGAAAATGAAAAACACTAATTTGAAAAGATATATGCACCCCTATGTTTATTGCAGCATTATTTATAATAGCCAAATTATGGAAGCAACCCAAGGTGTCCATCAATAGATCAATGGATGAAGATTATGTGGCATAAACATACAACAGAATATTACTCTGCCATCAAAAAGAATGAAATCTTGCCATTTGCAACAACATGGATGGATCTAGAGGGTATTAAGCTAAGTGAAGTAAGTCAGTCAAAGAGAGACAAGCACCGTATGATTTCATTCATAGGCAGAATTTAAGAAACAAAACAAATGAACAAAGAAAAAAAGAGACAAACCAACTATAGAGAACAAACTCATGGTTACCAGAAGGGAGGTAGGTGAGGGGGATGGGTGAAGAGGTGAAGGAATTAAGAGTATATGCTTATCTCAATGAGTAATGAGTAATGTACAGAATTCCTAAATCACTATATTGTATACCTAAAACTAATATAACACTATATGTTAACTCTACTGGACTTAAAATTTAATAATTAAAAATAAATAAAATAATAAATAATAATTATATTTAATACAATTATTGTTATATTTGTTATAAAATTAATTAAATTTAAGAAGAACAGATTTTGCATGGGGGTTTTCAAGGGGCTTTTTAGTGAATAAAGTATGTAAGAACAGGTATTGCATAGACGCCGGAATATCTCTTAGCTCATCTCACAAGGTAAGTTCATCTTCTTACCTGTTTCTTGGCTAGATTCCACCTAGCTGAGGTTGCCCAGATAAGCAACAGCTGATAAGATGCCGTGGTAATCCGTAATCAGTCTACTTGCCAGTGAATGCCTAATAATATATTTAAATGGAAAATATATATATATGAACATTGTTTAGCTTGAAGCAATATTCACAAGCATATGTAGAGTATAGAGTTTTGACTGGACACAAAAGGTTCACAGAACTTCCAGAAGGAGTTATAATAGCTAAGACCATACCCATTTCTAACAAATAATGCAGAGGTAATGGGACGGAGAGTCTTTTCAATTATAAAATTCCTTGTCCCTTTTTTCAACTCTCATTTGGTATTTTACTTATAGGATCAATCAATGTCATTTTAGAGTATACAATATACTCATACATTTGTCACTAAAATGATTAAAGGCAGTTAGAGAGATATGACTCCAAACTAAGACAAGCAATTCAGGGCATATAGCAATTCTCAAATGCTTTATGAGCATTTCTGTGAGACCAATGTGGCATTCTTTTGAGTGGCATCTGAAAAGAACTGGTGATAAGGACATCTGGTTGGGGATGGTGAGCCACGCTGGAAACCCTTGAGCAGAGCAGGGGAGAGGATGATAGCTTTCACGTAACGACTGCCTTGGGCATTTCAGCAAACCACAGCCAGAACAGCGAGGAGCAGACTGGGGTGTGTCAGGAATAGCAGGCCAGGCTGCTGCTACTGAAACGGGCCAGATCTCCTTCGCGTATGTAGGTTCCCACTCAAAAGACTGCATAGAACTAAAGAGAGTTGAAACAAAAGGTCAGAAGTCGTACTTATTTCACCACTATCTTATCTCTAGTTTGCAAAAATAAATAATCAGAGGCTAATCTTGCCAATATTTGACAACGTTCTATAATGTGATAGCAACAAAGACCAGCAGGTTCGTGACCCAAAAGAGAACCACAGATGCTAAGAGTAACTGGCCTAACAAAATTTGATGTCGTTGCTGACAGCACAGTGTCCGGCCCATAGCAGCCCACCGATCAACAAGTATTCACTACGTATGTATGTAACACTGGGGAGGTTCTAGTAATAAATAACAATATGAGATCATTGCCAACATCAGTCAAGCAAGGAGGGAAATGCAAGAGTAAAAAAGTCATAGCAAAAACCTGGACTACTAGCTCAACAGCAAATGCAAACCAATGTGGACGTAGCGTAAGGAAGTTTCATCACTCGAACTGGAGCCTTACTCTTCAGGCTCAGGTCAGAGGCTTCTTCCAAAGGTCAGATCTCCCGTGTTTGCTAATGCATTTTGGGTCATGCCAGATAACTCCCCCAATCCATTAGTGTGAACTATCGATCCTGAAAGGCCTTCTTTTGCTTTAAAAACACTTGAGAACTCCTGAACCATGCACTCCACAGTGTTAATCCAGGAGGTGTTGGAAGTATAAACACAATAATGTGTAATGTTGTGATTAAGTTTGGGTTCTCCAGACACAGACTGCAAGACAAGGATTCAAGTGCAAATTGTTTATTGGGGAGGGGAGGGGGCAATGACAGGTAAATGGGGAAGAGAGAAAAGAAAGAGAAGGGACTTAATAAAGGGTGAGCTTTCTGATCAGCTACTGCCGTGGGTGCCTGGAGGTGAATTCCCTAGGGAAACCTTGAGAAATGAAGCAAAACACAGTCTCGAGATTCTCTCATCTGACGGCAAGAGAGCTGGGGTATTTTGTGTGCCAGCCCTAGAGAGTTAGAGGATGAGGCCTGCTGAGGAAGAGGGAATATTAATTCCCCAGAACCAACCTGCTGACTATGGACAAAGTGGCCTTTGGGGGGCAACTCTCAGGAACAGAGAAGCAGATCCTGACAGCTGGAAGCCCACCAGAGCAGAGTGAAAGGTCCCAGAGAAAAGGGTGGGGGCTAGCAGCACCTGCCACACAACATTCCCGTAAATTAGCTATTTTTGTGTGTCCACTAGCATGAGTGACAAATTAATTCAATGTGAAAGTACTGGGAAATATAACTAATTCTCTTTTTAAGAAAGTAATGAAAACTGAAGCTTTTTTCAGAACATTTTCAGCCAACGCAAATGTTCAAGATATTTTTAGTGTTGAATCTAAGAAAAGCTATCATAAATTTCTGCCTAGCTATTCAATTTTGCTCATGTTAATCTACAATAAATATTTAAAATATTAAAATATATCACTTGAAGCATGACGTTTGATTCCATCAATATGTTTCTTTTATTTTAATGTGTTCGTTGGAGTTTTCCATCTACCTTTGGGTTTTTTTTAAGTCAAAATTGTTTTTGAAGATTTAAGTCGGGTAAACTCAAGAAGTGTGCACTGATCCTAAGCTTCTATCTAAAATATCAAACGATGTGTCCAAGGTATTCCCAACACTATATCAAACATGTAAAGAGGGACACAAAAGAAGTATTGGACTACCCTTTCTACCCTCAAGGAGATCGCGGTTTAGCAGGTGGGGGTGGGGGTGAGGGAAGCAGGGGAAAACCACACATAAACTATGAATACAGCCAAAGGAGCAACAGGGAACTCAGAGAAAGAGACCAACTGGGCTCCGTTCATTCAAAATGAGAGAAGATGAACCCTAAGCCAGGCTTTGAAGAATGGACAGAGTTTGCAAACACAGAAAGGAGAAAAGAAAACATTTCCGTTAAAAGGAAAGCAGCATGGGGCGCCTGGGTGGCTCAGTGGGTTAAAGCCTCTGCCTTCAGCTTGGGTCATGACCCCAGGGTCCTGGGATCAGGCCTCGCATCATCATCATCATCATCATCATCATCATCATCATCATCATCGGGCTCCCTGCTCAGCGGGGAGCCTGCTTCCCCCTCCCCCCCCCCGCCCCGCCTGCCTCTCTGCCTACTTGTGATCTCTGTCTGTCAAATAAATAAATAAAATCTTTTAAAATAAATAAATAAAAATAAAACAAAAATAAAAGGAAAGCAGTATGAGCAAAGGCCTCTAGGGGGCATGACAGGGTAGAGGTCTGTGGGAAGATGGTCTGAAAGAGGCCTGGGATACAGACCGGGAAGTTAATGATCGAGCCCCTGTCTGTCTTTATGAGTCCCATCTCCTAGGTTCTGTTTTGTTTTGTTTTGTCTCCATCACTGTCTCTGCTCCAGCCCCTCTGGACTGATTTCTACCCCCTGCCTCTGTCCTTTGGGCTTCCTGTTTGCACTGCCTGGACTACTCCTCTCTGGAACTTAGCAAGGCTCCCTCGCCCTTCTCTTCATTGAGATCTTAGCTCCGATGTCAACCACCTCAAGTATAAAACCCTGTTTTGTCTTCCTGTGGTATTTAACCCAACTGGAAATATTATTAATTAATTTAATCTAACTATACCACTAAAAGATAAGTTCCACAAAAGCAGAGGTCTCCTCTGCCTTCTTGATCACTTAACACTAGTCTCTAGAACGGTGCCTGGCACATGCCTGCCACGTGGTAAGACAACATATTGAACAAATGATGGAAAGAGTCATAGGCACAGAGAAGGGCCAGATCAATAGGTCCTTGTAAGTCAAACAGAGAAGGCAAAAGGAAACCCCTATAGATGTCTGAACAGTGTCTTAAAAGTAATATAAGAACTAAGCATTTACCAAAATCATCCTTGATAGTCTAGTATCCTACAAGGTAGACAGATACCTATTACTCCCATTTTACAGGTGGGGAACCTTAGGCCCCACTCATCAAAGGGAGTAACAGGGGTTTAACATCTGATCACTCTAACACCCTTACTCTCCTCACTAACCATGCCGCCAAAGAAGACTTCCTTTTCAAAATTGGGATAATGGGCAATTTTTAGATAGTAGAAAAGGTGTGAAAATCAATGGAACTAAATGGAACCCTAGCAAAAGTACATTTTACTATACATAAAAATTAACATAGGATAGATTTCTTTTTTCAAATCAGTAGAGAAGGATGGATTTTTCATTATATAGTCCGTGACTAATATTTAACTATTTGGAGAGAGATTAATTTATATAACTAACTCATATCATACTATAAAGTAAATTCCAAAAAAAAAAAAAGCTCCACATTAAAATAAATTCCAGACGGAGTCAAGAGATAAACATAAAAAGTGCGTGTCTGTGTGTGTGTATATATTTAAAGCTAGAAAAAATATATGTAGGTATATATCTGCTTTTTGAAAAAAAAAATTTTTAAGGCTTTTTTTCAACACCCATTTAAAGGTAGAATTTATCATATAGAAACAGACTGATCTGCCTCCATTAAAATTTAAAACATTTGTTCATTATTCCAAAAAGATACCCTAAAGGAGCATCTGGCTGGCTCAGTCAGTAGAGCATGTGACTCTTGATCTCGGGGTTGTAAGTTCAAGTCCCACATAGGGTGTAAAGATTATTTAAAAATGAAACCTTTTTAAAAACAATAAAAATAAAGATTCCCTTAAATTAAAGGCAAATATTAAACAGAGGAAAATATTCACTCATGTAAGACAGAAAAAGTTATTTTTCTTAATACAAAAAAGTTATTAAAAATCAATAAGAAAAAGAACTGACCCCCCAAAGTGCATAGGTTCTATATATGCAAATCACAAAAGAAGAAATACAAGTTGGCAATAAACATGAGAAAATATTTAACCTCACTAAAACCAAATAAATCTAAATTAAAACAATAACATACCACTTTTTACCTAGTAAATTTGGAAAAGGTTTTAAAAATTATAATTACCCACCGTTGTGGAGAATACGGGAAATTGGTTTCTCATACAGTGCTGGAAATGCATGAGAAAAAAACTGTTGAGGGCAATTTGGCAATACACATCCAAAGCCTAAAAAATTACATTTCTGTCAAAGAATGTATAGTGTAGAAATAGCCACAGAATTACACAGTGTTTATATCAGTTTTTTTTTTTAAAGAAGTAGGGTAATCATTAAACAAATTATATCTCTATATCACATTTCAATGTGAAATGTATGTGTAATAATAATTTAAGAATATAATCAAAACAGGCAAAACAGTACATTAAATTTTAGAAATCAGATTTCAAAACTAGGTGTGATGTGACCCCTGCTTTGTAATGCTTAAGCGCCTATATATATATACATATATATATATATATATATACTCCGAGAAAAGGGGAAAAAACTAAAAATTAGAAGGAACCATATAAAAACACAAACAAGCTATATCTCTGGGTGGTGGATTGTGCAAGCTTTTATTTTCTTTTACATCTTGATATTTTTCAAACTTTTAACAAGAAGTAAGGTTTACTCTCTAATTTTCTTAAGTTAGTCTTGGGGTTTGTGGGGTTTTTTGGTTTGGGGGTCTTTTTTGATAGTTTAAAAAAGAGACTCAGAATCTAGTTGGAATAGCTCTAGTGCTGAGAAATTCCCCTTAAAATATTCTACTTGTAACTCACCTTTTAAACTGTCTGACCTGCCTCCCATGCTAGTTTCTCCAGTTTCACTGAACACCACGGACCTGGAGGAGGTGTCTCAGCAGAGCACTGCAACGGGGCAACTACAACCTCGGGTTTTATTCTGAACTCCACCCTTCAATACTCCACTTATCTTGCTCTACCTTAGATTCTTCAATTACAAAAAGTTGCACACTGCTTATTACCTTGATTCTAGCACTGATTGAGCACTAAAGTCCAAGCCATTATACAGAATTAGAGGGTCTCTGAGATGTGGGCTCAAGATCCAACTAACTTTAAATGAAATGGCTTAATCTAAAGCGGCTCGGATCAGGATGTAATTAGTATTAAGAGCATACAAAGGACTTAGAAGTAAGTACTGTGTGCCCTGTACTTTCACAAGGAAGATCCCCACCGTTTTTGTAATTGCTAGGTTTTAACATGCTTTTATGGCTTTTAAAAATGTTGACATATGAATTCACACTACTAAATATTACTAAATTGTTGTAGTAGAACAGAAATTATACATAACAAAGAGACTCTACTCTTTAAAAAAACATAAACAACAGAAATCGAGCAACAAAAAAGGGAAGAGTTTTGGGTTTTTTTTTAAAGATTTTATTTATTTATTTGAGAGAGAGTGAGAGAGAGCATGAGAGGGAAGAAGGTCAGAGGGAGAAGCAGGCTCCCTGCTGAGCAAGGAGACCTATGTGGGACTGGATCCCAGGACTCCAGGATCATGACCTGAGCCAAAGGCAGTTGTTTAACCAACTGAGCCACCCAGGCACCCAAAAAAGGGAAGAGTTAATATGAGATTTGTTTTCTTCATTCTCTGGCCCCCTGTTACCAAGATATTCAAAAATCAAATGCCACCCAGATAGATAAGGATATCAGAAAGACAGCCTCTGTGTAATATATTGAAATCATCAGTGCCAGGAGGGGACAGCAGCAGCAGCCGTCTCAGTGTTCTTCCAAACACCACTGCCTTATTGAGGTATTGTCAATTAGGTTATCAAGAAATCTTTATCAGGCATTACGCTCATAGTTTACCTTGTGCACTCCAAGTTAATCTAGTAAGTGATCAGAGACATAGTTGGAGAGCTAAATCTGTCACTCAAAAAACTAATTCTCTGTCTTACTAAATACTCCACCAGAAAATGCAGAAAGAAGCAGTGGGACTTCCAACACTATCACAATCTCTAAGTGTAAGATATCATTATCTCTTAAGGGGAAAAGAGTCCATGCCAAAAAGTCACATGACTAACAGCTCACTTACTGGAGTGATTTGCAGAATAAAAAAGTATTGACATTGTCCCTTATACAGATAAGTTTTCGAGTGCACAATTTTTAAACTTTATTAAGATGTAATCTACAGGGGCGCCTGGGTGGCTCAGTGGGTTAAAGCCTCTGCCTTTGGCTTGGGTCATGATCCCAGGGTCCTCGGATCAAGCCCAGCATCCGGCTCTCTGCTCAGCAGGGAGCCTGCTTCCCTTCCTCTCTCTCTGCCTGCCTCTCTGCCTACTTGTGATCTCTGTCCATCAAATAAATAAATAAAATCTTTTAAAAAAATATGTAATTTACAGATCATAAAATTGACTCATTCAATTGGTCCCTGTATATTATGGATACAAATCCATTATTTAAAAATGTGATTTGTCAATATTTTCTCTAAGCCAATGACTTCTCTTTTCATTTTCCTAATGGTGATCTTTCGAAGCACAAAAGTCATCCGTTTTGATAAGTCCAATTTTTTCCCACCCATCCCCACCCCTCCTCAACTCTTGCAGCCATTATATATATATATATAAAATATTATATTATATTATATTATATTATAAAATATTATATATTATATATATAATATATATATATCATATTCATGTTTCTCTGTATGACTTATTTGACTTAGCATAATGCCCTCAAAGTTCAACCATGTTGTCACAAATGGTCAGATTTCTTTCATTATCCATTCATCTATGAATGGACACTTAGAATGTTGCCATAACTTGGTTTTAGAAATAATGTTGCAGTGAACATGACACATACAATGAAAAATAAGCATATATCTTTTTGAATTAGTGTTTTCATTTCCCTCAGACAGATATCAGAAGTGGAATTTCTGGATCCATATTGTAGTTCAAATTTTAATTTTTGAGGAACCTACATACTATTTCCCATAGTGGCTGCACCAACCTACATTCCCACCAGCAGTGCACAAGGTTTTGCTTTCTCCACATCCTTGCCAACACTTGTCATTTCTTATCTTTTTTTTTTCTTTTTTTTTTTTTTTTTTTTTTATTTTAATAAACATATAATGTATTTTTATCCCCAGGGGTACAGGTCTGTGAATCATCTGGTTTACACATTTCACAGCACTCATCATAGCCCATACCCTCCCCAATGTCCATTTCCCCACCACCCTCTCCCGTCCCCCTTCCCCCCCGCAACCCTCAGTCTGTTTCTTGAGATTGAGTCTTTTATGGTTTGTCTCCCTCCCAATCCCATCTTTTCATTTTTTCTTTTCCTACCTCCCCCCAAACCCCCCCACCTTGCATCTCCCCTTCCTCATATCAAAGAGATCATATGATAGTTATATTTCTCCGATTGACTTATTTCGCTAAGCATGATACCCTCTAGTTCCATCCACGTCGTCGCAAATGGCAAGATTTCATGTCTTTTGATGGCTGCATAGTATTCCATTGTGTATATATACCACATCTTCTTTATCCATTCATCTGTTGATGGACATCTAGGCGCTTTCCACAGTTTGGCTATTGTGGACATTGCTGCTATAAACATTCGGGTGCACGTGCCCCTTCGGAGCACCACGTTTGTATCTTTAGGATATATACCCAGGAGTGCAATTGCTGGGTCGTAGGGTAGCTCTATTTTCAGTTTTTTGAGGAACCTCCACACTGTTTTCCAGAGTGGTTGCACCAGCTTGCATTCCCACCAACAGTGTAGGAGGGTTCCCCTCTCTCCGCATCCTCGCCAGCATCTGTCATTTCTTGACTTGTTAATTTTAGCCATTCTGACTGGTGTGAGGTGGTATCTCATTGTGGTTTTGATTTGTATTTCCCTGATGCCGAGTGATGTGGAGCATTTTTTCATGTGTCTGTTGGCCATCTGGATGTCTTCCTTGCAGAAATGTCTGTTCATGTCCTCTGCCCATTTCTTGACTGGATTATTTGTTCTTTGGGTATTGAGTTTGATAAGCTCTTTATAGATTTTGGATACGAGCCCTTTATCTGATAGGTCGTTTGCAAATATCTTCTCCCATTCTGTCAGTTGTCTTTTGGTTTTGTTTACTGTTTCCTTTGCTGTGCAAAAGCTTTTGATCTTGATGAAATCCCAATAGTTCATTTTTGCCCTTGCTTCTGTTGCCTTTGGCGATGTTCCTAGGAAGAAGTTGCTGCGGTTGAGGTCAAAGAGGTTGCTGCCTGCATTGTCCTCAAGGATTTTGATAGATTCCTTTCGCACATTGAGGTCCTTCATCCACTTTGAGTCTATTTTCGTGTGTGGTGTAAGGAAATAGTCCAATTTCATTTTTCTGCATGTGGCTGTCCAATTTTCCCAGCACCATTTGTTGAAGAGGCTGTCTTTTTTCCATTGGATATTCTTTCCTGCTTTGTCGAAGATTAGTTGACCATAGAGTTGAGGGTCTATTTCTGGGCTCTCTATTCTGTTCCATTGATCTATATGTCTGTTTTTGTGCCAGTACCATACTGTCTTGATGATGACAGCTTTGTAATAGAGCTTGAAGTCTGGAATTGTGATGCCACCGACTTTGGCTTTCTTTTTCAATATTCCTTTGGCTATTCGAGGTCTTTTCTGGTTCCATATAAATTTTAGGATTATTTGTTCTATTTCTTTAAAAAAAATGGATGGGATTTTGATAGGGATTGCATTAAATGTGTAGATTGCTTTAGGTAGAATAGACATTTTCACAATATTTGTTCTTCCAATCCATGAGCATGGAATATTTTTCCATTTCTTTGTGTCTTCCTCAATTTCTTTCATGAGTACTTTATAGTTTTCTGAGTATAGATTCTTTGCCTCTTTGGTTAGATTTATTCCTAGGTATCTTATGGTTTTGGGTACGATTGTAAATGGGACTGACTCCTCAATTTCTCTTTCTTCTGTCTTGTTGTTAGTGTAAAGAAATGCGACTGATTTCTGTGCATTGACTTTATATCCTGACACTTTACTGAATTCCTGTATAAGTTCTAGCAGTTTTGGAGTGGAGCCTTTTGGGTTTTCCACATATAGTATCATATCATCTGCAAAGAGTGATAGTTTGACTTCTTCTTTGCCGATTTGGATGCCTTTAATTTCTTTTTGTTGTCTGATTGCTGAGGCTAGGACTTCTAGTACTATGTTGAACAGCAGTGGTGATAACGGACATCCCTGCCGTGTTCCTGACCTTAGCGGAAAAGCTTTCAGTTTTTCTCCATTGAGAATGATATTTGCGATGGGTTTTTCATAGATGGCTTTGATAATATTGAGGTATGTGCCTTCTATCCCTACACTTTGAAGAGTTTTGATCAGGAAGGGATGCTGCACTTTGTCAAATGCTTTTTCAGCATCTATTGAGAGTATCATATGGTTCTTACTCTTTCTTTTATTAATGTATTGTATCACATTGATGGATTTGCGGATGTTGAACCAACCTTGCAGCCCTGGAATAAATCCCACTTGGTCGTGGTGAATAATCCTTTTAATGTACTGTTGGATCCTATTGGCCAGTATTTTGGTGAGAATTTTCGCATCTGTGTTCATCAAGGATATTGGTCTGTAATTCTCTTTTTTGGTGGGATCCTTGTCTGGTTTTGGGATCAAGGTGATGCTGGCCTCATAGAATGAGTTTGGAAGTTTTCCTTCCATTTCTATTTTTTGGAACAGTTTCAGGAGAATAGGAATTAATTCTTCTTTAAATGTTTGGTAGAATTCCCCTGGGAAGCCGTCTGGTCCTGGACTTTTGTTTGTTTGGAGATTTTTGATGACTGTTTCAATCTCTTTACTGGTTATGGGTCTGTTCAGGTTATCTATTTCTTCCTGGTTCAGTTGTGGTAGTTTATACATCTCTAGAAATGTATCCATTTCTTCCAGGTTGTCAAATTTGTTGCCATAGAGTTGCTCGTAGTATGTTCTTATAATTGTTTGTATTTCTTTGGTGTTGGTTGTGATCTCTCCTCTTTCATTCATGATTTTATTTATTTGCGTCCTTTCTCTTTTCTTTTTGATAAGTCTGGCCAGGGGCTTATCAATCTTATTAATTCTTTCAAAGAACCAGCTCCTAGTTTTGTTGATTTGTTCTATTGTTTTTTTAGTTTCTATTTCATTGATTTCTGCTCTGATCTTTATGATTTCTCTTCTCCTGCTGGGTTTAGGCTTTCTTTGTTGTTCTCTCTCCAGCTCCTTTAGGTGTAGGGTTAGGTTGTGTATTTGAGACCTTTCTTGTTTCTTGAGAAAGGCTTGCACTGCTATATATTTTCCTCTCAGGACTGCCTTTGTTGTATCCCACAGATTTTGAACTGTTGTGTTTTCATTATCATTTGTTTCCATGAATTTTTTCAATTCTTCTTTAATTTCCTGGTTGACCCATTCATTTTTTAGAAGGATGCTGTTTAGTCTCCATGTATTTGCGTTCTTTCCAAATTTCCTCTTGTGATTGAGTTCGAGCTTCAGAGCATTGTGGTCTGAAAATATGCAGGGAATGATCTCGATCTTTTGGTACCGATTGAGACCTGATTTATGACCCAGGATGTGGTCTATTCTGGAGAATGTTCCATGTGCACTAGAGAAGAATGTATATTCTGTTGCTTTGGGATGGAATGTTCTGAATATATCTGTGATGTCCATCTGGTCCAGTGTGTCATTTAAGGCCTTTATTTCCTTGTTGATCTTTTGCTTAGATGATCTGTCCATTTCAGTGAGGGGAGTGTTAAAGTCCCATGCTATTATTGTATTACTGTCGATGTATTTCTTTGATTTTGTTATTAATTGGTTTATATAGTTGGCTGCTCCCATGTTAGGGGCATAGATATTTAAGATTGTTAGATCTTCTTGTTGGACAGACCCTTTGAGTATGATATAGTGTCCTTCCTCATCTCTTATTATAGTCTTTGGCTTAAAATCTAATTGATCTGATATAAGGATTGCCACCCCAGCTTTCTTCTGATGTCCATTAGCATGGTACATTGTTTTCCACCCCCTCACTTTAAATCTGGAGGTGTCTTCGGGTCTAAAATGAGTTTCTTGTAGGCAGCATATTGATGGGTTTTGTTTTTTTATCCATTCTGATACCCTTTGTCTTTTGATTGGGGCATTTAGCCCATTAACATTCAGGGTAACTATTGAGAGATATGAATTTAGTGCCATTGTATTGCCTGTAAGGTGATTGTTACTGTATATTGTTTCTGCTTCTTTCTGATCTACTACTTTTAGGGTCTCTCTTTGCTTAGAGGACCCCTTTCAATATTTCCTGTAGAGCTGGTTTGGTGTTTGCAAATTCTTTCAGCTTTTGTTTGTCCTGGAAGCTCTTTATCTCTCCTTCTATTTTCAATGATAGCCTAGCCGGATATAGTATTCTTGGCTGCATGTTTTTCTCGTTTAGTGCTCTGAATATGTCATGCCAGTTCTTTCTGGCCTGCCAGGTCTCTGTGGATAGGTCCGCTGCCAATCTAATGTTTTTACCCTTGTATGTTACAGACTTCTTTTCCCGGGCTGCTTTCAGGATTTTCTCTTTGTCGCTAAGACTTGTAAATTTTACTATCAGGTGACGAGGTGTGGACCTATTTTTATTGATTTTGAGGGGCGTTCTTAGCATCTCCTGGATTTTGATGTTTGTTCCCTTTGCCATATTAGGAAAATTCTCTCCAATAATTGTCTCCAATATACCTTCTGCTCCCCTCTCTCTTTCTTCTTCTTCTGGAATCCCAATTATTCTAATGTTGTGTCGTCTTATGGTGTCACTTATCTCTCGAATCCTCTCCTCGTGTTCCAGTAGTTGTTTGTCTCTCTTTTGCTCAGCTTCTTTATTCTCTGTCATTTGGTCTTCTATGTCACTAATTCTTTCTTCTGCCTCATTTATCCTGGCAGTGAGAGCTTCCATTTTTGATTGCACCTCATGAATAGCTTTTTTGATTTCAACTTGGTTAGATTTTAGTTCTTTTATTTCTCCAGAAAGGGCTTTTATCTCTCCGGAGAGGGTTTCTCTAATATCTTCTATGCCTTTTTCGAGCCCGGCTAGAACCTTGAGAATTGTCATTCTGAACTCTAGATCTGTCATGCTACCTATGTCTGTATTGATTAGGTCTCCAGCCTTCGGTACGGCCTCTTGTTCTTTTTTTTGAGGTGAGTTTTTCCGCCTTGTCATTTTGTCCAGGTAGGATTTGCTTTCTCCTGCTGTGGAATTCCGCTGTTCTTGGTGACTGAAGTTGGTTTTGGATGGTTTCTTGTTGATCTTCTGGGGGAGGGGCCTGTTGTAGTGATTTTCAAGTGTCCTTGCCGCAGGCGGAATTGCACCGCCCTTGCCAGGGGCCGGGCTAAGGAATCCGCTCGGGTTTGCTTTCGGGAGCTTTTGTTCCCTGAGCGCTTTCCGTAGAGTTCCGGAGGGCGGGAATGAAGATGGCGGCCTCCCAATCTCTCGGCCCGGAGGAGCCGAGAGCTTGGGGTTCCGCTCCTCAGTGCGCTCTCAGAGCAAAGCGCCCAACAGTCCCGCCTCCCTGGCTTGCGGTCGCGCCTCGAGGAAAGCAGTCAATTGTTGGAGCTGGAGAAAAGCGCCGGGTCGCTTTTGTCTCTGTGGCCTCCGGCCGCGCTCCGAGCCCACCCAGCCTGCGACCGGCACAAGGTAACCCTGGGCTTAGAGCTCACTCCTCGGCTTTGTCGCTATAGCCGGCTTCCCCGCTCCAATACCTGCGAGCTCTGCGGCACTCAGACACCCCCAGTCCTTCTGTGACCCTGCGGGTCCTGGGGTTATGCTGACCCCGCCTGGGTTTCCCCCCAGTTTAGCCTCTGGAGCGATGTCTCCCACTGGAGCCGACTTTTAAAAGTCCCGATTTTGTGCTCCGTCGCTCCGCCGCTTGCCGGGTGCCGGCCCCTCCCCCCGGGGTCTATCTTCCCGTCGCTTTGGATTCACTTCTCCGCAGGTCCTACCTTTCAGAAAGTGATCGATTTTCTGTTTCTGGGATTGTTGCTCTTCTTCTCTTTGATTTCCCGTTGGATTTGTAGGTGTTCACAATGGTTAGATAAGCTATCTAGCTGATCTCCTGCTACCCGATGTCGTCTCAGCCTGCTACTTCTCCGCCATCTTGACTCCTCCCCCTCTTATCTTTTTTGATACTAGCCATTCTAACAGGTGTAAGGTGATATCTCATTGTGGTTTTGATTTAATTTTTCCTGATGATTAATGAGGTAGAATATCTTTGCATGTACCTGTTGGCCAACTGTATATCTTCTTTGGGAAAATGTCTATTCAGATCTTCTGCCAGTTCTTTTATCAGATTGTTTGGTATGAGTTCTTTATATATTTTGGTTATTAGCCCCTTGTTAGATATATAATTTGCAAATATTTTCTCCCAATCAGTAGGTTGCCTTTTCATTCCATTGATGCTTTTTTTGCTTTCCTGAAGCTTTCTAGTTTAATGTAGTTCTGCTTATTTATTTTTGCATTGCTTTTCATATCAGATTCAAAAAGTCCAAGACATATATCAAGGAGTATACCACCTACAATTTCTTCCAGGATTTTTATGGTTTCAAGTCTTTTCTTCAAGTCTTTAATCCATTTCGAGTTCATTTTTGTGTATACTATAAGATAATGGTCTAGTTTCATTCTTTTGCATTCTTTTCCCAGCATCACTTATTGAAGAGACTGTCCTTTACCCTTTGTATATTCTTGGCTCTTTTGTCATAAATTAATTAACAACATATACCTACATTTACTTCTGGGCTCTCTATTTCTGGGAATCTCTCTATTTCTGGGAATTATTTAAATATTTATTCCTCTAATCCATGAACACAGAACATCATTTTATTTTTTTTTAATGTCTTCTTCAATATCTTTCTTTTTTTAAGATTTTATTTACTTATTTGAGAGAGAAAGAGGGCATGAGTGGTGGGGAGCAGAGGGAGAAAGAGAAGCAGACTCTGATGAGGAGGGAGCCCCACATACGGCTCTATCCTAGGACCCCAGGATCATGACCTGAGCCAAAAGCAAACACTTAACCAACGGAGCCACCCAGGTGCCCCATCAATTTCTTTCAATGTCTTGTAGTTTTCAATATACAGGTCTTTCACCTCCTTGGCTAAATTTATTCCTAGGTATTTTATTCTTTTTGATGCAATTTCAAATGTAATTGTTTTCTTAATTTCTCTGTCTGATAGTTCATTATTATTTAATAGAAATCCTATAAATTTTGGATGTATTAATTTTGTAACCTGCAACTTTACTGAATTTATTAGTTCTAATGGTTTTCTGTTGGAGTTTTAGGGTTTTCTACATATAATATCATGTCATCTGCAAATAGTGGCACTTTTACCTTTTCCTTTTCAGTTTAGATGCCTTTTATTTCTTTTGCTTGCCTAATTGCTCTAGCTAGGACTTCCAAAGTTATGTTGGATAAAAGTGGGTAGAGTGGGCATCTTTGTCTTATTCCTGATCATAAAGGAAAAGTTTTCAGCTTTTCATCATTGAGCATGATGCTAGCAGTGGGCTTATCATATATAACCTTTATTATGCTGAAGTACATTCCCTCTATATCCACTTTGTTGAGAGTTTTTATCATGAATAGGTGTTGAATTTTAACAAATGCTTTTTTTGTGTCTATTGAAATGATCATATGAATTTTATCCTTCATTTTGTTAATGGAATGTATCATATTGAATAATTTGCAAATGTTGAACCATCCTCGTATCCCTCGAATAAATCCCACTTGATGATGGTATATGATGCTTTTAATGTATTGGCAAATTCAGTTGGCTAATATTTTGCTGAGGATTTTTGCATCTATGTTTATCAGGGATATTGGCCTATTCTTGTCTTGTGTGAGCCCTGTCTGGTTTTGATATCAGGGTGATGTTGGCCTTGAAAAATCAGTTTGGAAGAGTTCTCTATTCTTCTAATACTTAGAAGTTTGAGAATTGGTACTAACTCTTCTTTGAATGTTTGGTAGATTTCTCCAGTGAAGTCATCTAGTCCTGGACTTTTATTTGTTGAAAGGTTTTTGACTACTGCTTCAGTCTCCTTATTTAGTAATTAGTTTGCTTATTTAGTAATTGATTCAGTAGTTGGTCAGTTTAGATTTTATATTTCATTATGATCTGGTCTTGGTAGATTGTATGTTTCTAGGAATTAACCCATTTTTTCTAGGTTGTCCAATTATATGTTCATAGTAGTCTCATGATCCTTTGTATCCATTGTAATGTCTCTTTTATTTGATTTTTTTTTTAATCTGAGTCCTCTTTCCTTTTTTTCTTGGTGAGACTACGTAAGGTTTATTTTATTTATACATAATTTTTAAACAAAAAATAATTGTTTATCTTTTTAAAGAACCAGTTCTTACTTTCATTTTCTTTTCTATTGTCTTTTTAGTCTCTATTTCATTTATTTCTGCTCTAATCTGTGTTATTTCCTTTCTTCTACTAACTTTGAACATTGTTTATTCTTCTTTCTCTAGTTCCTTGAGGTGTAAAGTTAGGTTGTTTATTTGATACTTTTCTTGTTTTTTTAGTAGGCATATATTCTATGAATTTGCCTCTAAGAACTGCCTTTGCTCCATCCCATACATTCTAGTACACTACATTTCCATTTTTATTTTCTCAAGATATATTTTTATTTCCCTTTGGACTTCTTCTTTGACTATTTGGTTGTTCAGTAGCACTTTGTTTTAATCCACATATTTGTGAATTCTCCCATTTTCTTCATGTAATTAATTTCTAGTTTTACACCAGTGTAGTCAGAAAAGATACTTGATAGGATTTCAACCCTTTAAAATTTGGTTAAAATTTGTTTTGCAGCCTACCATATGATCTATCTTGGGAAAATGTTCCATGTGCACTTGAGAAGATTCATTCTGTTGCTTTGGGATGTAACATTCTGTAAATGTCTGTTAAGGCCATCTGGTCTAACATGTCATTTAAGTCTGATGTTTCTTTATTGATTTTCTGTCTGGATAATCTATCCATTGGTGTAAGTGAGCTATTAAAGCCCCCTAGTATTGTATTGCTGTCTATTTCTCCCTTCAGATCTGCTAATATTTGTTTTATATATTTAAGTGCTCCTATGATGGGTCCACAAATATTTACAAATGTTGTATCTTCTTGTTGGGTTGACACCTTTATCATTATGTAACAATCTTCTTTGTTTCTTATTACTGTCTTTGTTTGAAAATCTATTTTGTCTGATATAAGCTTAGCTACTCCAATTTTCTTTTTGTTTCCATTTGCATGGAATATCTTTTAAAATCCTTCACTTTCATTCTGTGTATACTTACATCCAAAGTGAGTCTCTTGTAGGCAGCATATAGATGAGTTTTGTTGTTTAATCCATTCAGCCACTATGCCTTTTGATTAGAGAATTTAGTCCATTTACATTTACTTATTGATGGGTATGTACTTATTGCTATTTTGTTAAATTTTTTGGCTGCTTTTGTAGTTCCTCTCTGCTCCTTTCTTCTTCTCTTTCTTCCTTTGCAGTTTCATTATTTTCTTTAATGGTATGTTTATATTCCTTTCTCTTTATCTTTTGTGTATTTCCTATCAGTTTTTGCTTTGTGGTTACCATGAGGCTTACATATAACAGCTTGTATGTATAACAATCTATTTTAAGTTGATAACAACTGAAGTTTGATCCCATTTGTAAAGTCAACATCATTACTCACCTCCTCCATGTTTTATGTTTTTGATGTCATATTTTACATCTTTTTTATCTTATGTATCCCTTAACTAATTACTATAATCATAGATATTTTTACTGTTTTGTCTTTCAACCATCATGATAGCTTTATAAGTGATTAATCCACTACCTTTACTACATATTTACCTTTCCTGTGAGATTTATTCTTTCATATGTGTTCTTGTTACTAATTACCACCCTTTCTTTTCAGCTTAAAAAAAATCTCTTTAACATTTTTTGTTAAGGCTGGTTTAGCGATAATAAACTTTCTTAGTTTTTGCTTGTCTGGAATACTCTTTATCTCTCCTTCATTTCTGAATGATAACCTTGCCAGGTAGAATATTCTCAGTTGGCTGTTTTTTTTTCTTTCAGCACTTTGAATATATCATGCCATTCCTTTCTGGTGTACAAAGTTGCTGCTCAAAAATCTGCTGATAGTTGTATGGGGGTTCCCTTGTACATAACAAGTTGTTTTCCTTTTGCTAAGCCTCATATAGAGAATTTAATATTAAGTTTACAGTAAATAAAAATCATATTGTTTATACATAAAGTAACTATAAGCCCTGATTTGTCTAGATTACACTTGGCCTCCCAGTGTAATTTTCCCCTTTCGTTTACAATAATGTCCCAGTTTAGGTGATTGAATACATGATCACCTATTTATACACTAACCTGTGAAAAAAATTTTTTTAAGATTTTATTTATTTATTTGACAGACAGAGATCACAAGGAGGCAGAGAGGCAGACAGAGAGAGGTGGAAGCAGGCTCCCGGCTGAGCGGAGAGCCTGATGCGGGTCTCGATCCCAGGACCCCGAGATCATGACCTGAGCCAAATGCAGAGGCTCAACCCACTGAGGCACCCAGGCACCCCTAATCTGTGACAATATAAAAGGCAAATTCATGATACCTTATGCTATAAAGCTCCTAAACATCTTAAATAAGCCACATTGGCAGAAACTAATTCATACGCTAACTTGAATTTTACCAATAGCTAAAATAAATTAAAATATCTATTGTAATCAGTTGTGTCCAAAAATTCTGTAAACTGTATCATACGACAAGCTTCCCAAAAGCATGAAATAATATATCCCATATATCTATCTGGTATCAGACTAAACTATCACAGACTATCTTTAAAAAATGTATTTGTGCCAATAAAATAAATATAGTTATCTATTTTGAGTACTTTCTGAACACAGTTTACAAAATTTCTTAATGGGGAGAACATTTTCTTCTAAATTTGTCCAATACTATATTTTATAAATAGTATCAAGCCTCTTTATTATACACAGTGTCTGCCATCCATAAAAATAGGAATGCTATTATTGCTAAATAACCAGGTGGAAGGAACATAATCATTAATAAATGCCTTAGGGAAAAGTGCTAATTCTTATCTGTATCTACTTAGCAGAGGTATGAAAGCGAAATAACTACACACAAAAAGTACTTAAAATATCCTTTGCTTACAGCAATCTCTAATTCAAATTATGGAGATTCTACCATTTGTCAGGAATATGCACATAACATTTATAATAGATTTGATAGTGTTTGGCTTGCCATCATAGCTTCATCTTCGCTTTAGCAACAGCCCCCAATCTACCCTTTCTCAACCCCAGTCTGTGCTGTTGGGATGAGCTCCAAAAGAAAAGCATGTGAAGCATGAGAGAGGTCTGAGATAATTAATGTATTCCATCCTCCTGGTCATACCAGTTTGTCTGGAGATGGACAGAAGTCTGACTGATGCGAAACCCAGCACAACTAATGAGAGCTAATCTCAGGATCTTTTTCTAAACAACTACTCTTTTCCACTGTGCTTAAACCTAAGATACAGGGAAAACTACTACAGCCAAATTGTTCCCATATCAAGCCTGAGACTGACACCAGCACAGATGAAGGAGACACAAATCATGGAGGGAGAAAAACTGGGTCCTGATTTCCTACAAGGTTCCCCCTGCATCCTAGACATCTCCCCCTCTACCTAAACATTTTCCTCTTGACTCTCCCTTCACATGAACAAGTAATTTCCCATTTTTCATTTTCTGTCCTTTGTAACCTAAGAACCTAAAGACAACCAATAGCTTATGCTTCCTTTTCCTTTTATTTTTGTATCTCTTTTCACTCATTTCTTGTTTTCAACTATATAAAAAACAAGTGCTTCAAACTCACTCTCCAAATGATTGTTTTTAGTTTTGATGATAATTATTATGATCATACATCATCAGGAGGACCTGGTTGATTCTCATAACCATTTAACAGACTTTTAAAAGTTATAGATGTTGTTTAATCATTAAACACAGCATGTAACTCATCCATCATTAGACCCATTGATTTAATTACCCAATAAGCAGATAATTAACTGTCATTTACAGAGAAAAATCATAGAATTTGGCTTTATTGGATTGCTCTTTTTATTTTAAGACTGATTTATTTGAAAGAGAGAGTATGAATGCACATGTGTGACTGGAAGTGGGGCAGAGGGAGAGGGAGAGAGAGAATCTCAAACAGACTTCCTGCTGAGCATGGCGCCCAACTTGGGGCTTGATCCCAGGACCATGAGACCATAACCTGAGCCAAAATCAAGAGTCAGCCACTTAACTGACTTGAGCCACCCAGGTGCCCCACTTTACTGGATCGTTTTAATGCCATGTATACAATTACACTAAACTAGAAGAGTGTCAGAGCTTTTATTAATAAACTGCTAAATACATCTCTTTTTCTGTATTTTCAATTATTAATAGACTTTCATTACAAAACCAAATTTTCTTTAGCAAATTCTTTTATATACACTTAATAAAGGCAAAACATTTAATATCCCATATGAATATGTTATTAAATACCATAAAAATTCTAAGCATTTCATTTTTAAAAAGCATGAACAGATTTAAAATTCTATTTAATTTAAGTAACAGATTACAAATTTACAGGGAGGGGGAATTGAATGAAGATGGTCAAAAAGCACAAACTTCATAAGATAAATAAGTACTAGGGATATAATCTGCAACATGATAGCTATAATTTACACTGCTATATGATCCATAGGAAATAAATTCTAGGGGTACCCGGGTGGCTCAGTCAGTTGGGCATCTGCCTTTGGCTTAGGTGGTGATCCCCACACTGGGCTCCCTGCTCAGCAAGGAGTCTGTTTCTCCCTCTCCTTCTACCTCTCTCCCCACTTGTGTTCTCTCAATCTCTCTCTCTCTCTCTCCAATAAATAAATAAAATCTTTTTAAAATTTTTAATTAAAAAAAAGGAAAGAAAATGAATTCTAGGGGGGCCTGCGTGGCTCTTTCAGTTAAACGTCCAACTCTTGGTTTGGGTTCAGGTCATGATCTCAGGTTATGAGAATAAGACCCACATGCTGTACTCAGTGCCTGAGTCTGCTTAGGATTCTTGCCCTCTGTCTTCCTCTCCCTCCCCATCTGCCTCTTCCCCAACTTGCACTCTCTCTCACATGCACTCTCTCTCTGAAATAAATAAATAAATAACTAAAATCTTAAAGAAAAAAAATCTTAAAAATAAAATAAATCTTAAAATCTTCACCATATATATTTATTTCATACGAGATGATGGATGTTAACTAAACTCATTGTGGTATTCATTTCATGATATATGTAAGTCAAACCATTATGCTGTATACTCTAAACTTGCACAGTGCTGCATATCAATTATATCTCAGTAAAACTGGGGAAAAAGGAATTCAGAATATTAAATCCCAGACACATTGGTGGAAGCCTTATTTATTTTCCTCTTCTTTCCTGGAAGCCTCTCTTCAATTCATGTTTATTTACTTTAGCAGAGATAAGGTTGGAAGAGGAAGAAGGAAAGAAAGCTAATATATATCAGCACCTTCCTTTTCAGGCACAGAGTTTGTGGTAGATTGAAAATGGCCAAAAATTCTTTGCAGCTACTTTTATCAAAAAGTGGACTCTACTTCTCCACCCTTTAAATCTGGGTGACCTTGTGACTTGCTTTCACAAGCAGAATGTGGCACAAGTGGTTCTATGAGAGCTGTAGGCCTTGCACTTTTCACTCTCTCCCTCTGGCAATGCTGTGCCATGTGGACACCTCTGACCTAGAAAGGCCCCAGGGGAGAAACAAGGTCATTCGACTGACAGCCAGACAACCACAAGACATATGAGTGAAGCCATCTTAGACCATCCAGTCCCTACCAAGCCACCAATGACTGCTACCATAGAAAGCATTGAGCCCAGGAGAGACCAGCAGAAGAACCACCAAGGTGAAGCCCAGGCCAAAGTTCTGATCAACAGAATTGTGAACAAACTGCTATGGTTCTAAGCCAATAAATTTGGAAGGTGGGTTGTTTATAGCAACAAAAAACTGATACACTGCTTTACATGGTTATTTTACTTAGTCATACTAAGAATCCTATGAAGCGAACCAGGGCAGACCCAGGTTTTGTGAGGCATTAAGTTTATGCAATTTGGAATGTTCTCCTTAAGAAGAAAAATAGTACAAGGATTTAAAAAACAAGAAAATAATACAAAGTTATAAATACAAAGGATATAAACACATACCACTAAACCCAAATGGCTACTTAGATGCTACCCCACACAAGAGGAGGTATAATAGAGGAGAAATCAGAATGGAAAGGGGCTTAATTAAAACATATGGCATGGAAACACAAGGCTAGTGCCCCTCCCAGGTCACTTCAACAACTAAGTTTCACTAATTTCATGGGAAATTCACTTCAATAGTTAACATCACTAATCAATTTTACAAAAAGGAGCTGTGACTTTGAGTGGCTGTCACTTGTCTTAAGGCCCATAGATGGTGAGCTGAAGAACCGGGATCTAAGCTCATGGTCCTCTGTTTCCAAAACATGAGCTCTTTGTACTACTCTGTTTTCATTTTTACCTTGTGACCTACTCCACACAAAGTTCTATATAGAAATTGAAAACACTTCTACTTCAGTAACCCCAAGCATTTCCCTATGGAAATGGAAGTTCTCCAAGAGAGGCCATCATCTAAGCATTTCTCATCCCATGAAGTATACTCAACAGACCTGTGAAGCAGGGGCAAGTAGGACCTGGCTTCTACCCACTTCTCTGATTAGATGAATCAACTGCAGAAAATTAATGCCCTAAATCAGGGACACTTTTATCTTCCCTTCTTTCAGGATCTCTTTTACTATGTCAGCTTCCTCATAGGCAAGGTTCTATAATGCCAAAAACATGGAGTACAGCTATTTTGCTCTCCTATCAGGTATATGCCTTTGTCTCTGCACTTTTCTGTTCATTTCCTAGCATGGTCTCCTCATGGCTGGTCTATTTATATCAAGTGCCTACAAGAACATATCTAAACTTGCTTATTTAGAATAAGCCCTAAGTGAAGCCAGATTTTAATAATTTCTAATCCTTCTTTGTCCAGGTACAGACATCACTGCTCCCTTTTCTTTCAAATGACCTCCACTAGGAAACCAGCGAATCATTACTACAACCTGGAAACCAGATCTCTTCTCATTTAACATTTACATAGGCTGTTTGCATGGAATTCCTAGCTTTTCCCCACACTTAGCTAATCCAATCAGCTGACCATTTGTTTTGCACTTCCATGTCAAGGTCAGAAGTCTGATTGCCCGCTATGCTGTAGTTATTCAATGTACCTACTTCTATCAGAGAACAAACTCTGTGTAAGGTTTAACTTTAGGAGAAAAATGAAAAGGAATAAAGGGGGGGAAAAAAGGAAATAGTTGAAGCTCTCTGCAGAGGTCGTATGGGTGGTGATTTAAGAGCACACCAGGCAGCCTGGTATAGCACAAATGCAGGAAGGGATCAGAGACTTCAACTAGCCACATGCCATCTCTGGGTCTCCACCTGAGACAGTTGGTCCAGGAGACCTTCCTGGTCCCTCAGCTGTAAAAGTCTATGAATCTACTACGGACTTTGTCCTTTATTAAAGTGATCTTCTGGGGTGCCTGGGTGGCTCAGTGGGGTGGAGCCTCTGCCTTCGGCTCGGATCATGGTCTGGGGGTCCTGGGATCGAGCCCCGCGTTGGGCTCTGCTCAGCAGGGAGCCTGCTTCCCCTCTCTCTCTGCCTGCCTCTCTTCCTACTTGTGATCTCTGTCAAATGAATAAATAAAATCTTTTTAAAAAAAGGGGATCTTCTTTAAAAAGTGTTCGATCCTCAATAAATATTTTCAAAGTGTGGGAATTCTAAACATACGATCTTCTCAAAGTTGGACCACTTTGAAAAAAACTTCAAACAGCCCCAACTAAATGTATTTCAATAAGTAGTTTAAAGAACAGAATCATGTAGACAATAAATGCTAAGTCACAAATACTGCAAATAATGGTGAAATAAGAGCTCGTTTTATCTTTATCTATAGGTTGGTTATAGAAACTTGGCAACAAATCAGTGAAATGTCCTTTAAAGAGGTTTTCATATCTTATGAATCATATAAACCACTGGGCTAGCTATAATTCTTCAACTTTCAATTAGAATATTCCAGATCTAAATTCTAACAAAATTCCAAATGATTTAAATAAAATATGGTCTATGGTTCCTAGCCAACATTCATTTTTATATCATTTGTAACTGCATACATACAATAAATGAAACTGTTTTGACAATAACATTCTATTCAAAATAAATACTTTTCTTATTTTTTCACATTCCTTCCATGCATGTGTAGCTTTTGATAGATTGTTTTTAAAAAAGCAACATTCATAAAACTATCACTGTAGTAACAACAAGCCAAACAGCATAAATCCAAGAACCCATAATGCTAAAGAAATGTTAGCATCATTCTGCCCTAACTTATTTCAACTTTCATCTCATTTTTTTTTTTTTACCCAAGAGAGACTTTTAATCAGGAAAATCCATTTTCATCTCATTTATAGATTGCCTTTACATGGTTTATATAACAACCATAAGAGTAAGGGAAAGTTCCATCACAGCATTATGGTGGCCTATGGGGCTGCACCTATTAACCTCTAAGGGGTCCATGAACTTCTAATATACACAAAATGCTGTGCATATGCATATTTTCTCTAGAATCAATACAATGAAAAGTACAATGAGCAAATCAAAAATGCCTGCTGTGCTTTTAAAGGTGAGTTCAGAATCACATTAGAAGGTAAGGCTTAAGCAATGGAGAAAAATTATTGGTGACCCTTGCTTAGACATGGCTAAATTTTATTTTAGGCCAAAAAGAGGCAGTCCGGCTAAAATAGATACCCTTATTGAGTTAACATTCTGAAATGACATTATTTTATTGTGTTCAAATGGCACATTTGAACAACTAGCTGAGACACAGAGGTTAACCAGGACATTTATAGTTCAGTGATCAAAAGTACAGATGTTGACAATTTTGCCACCGAATGGTTCTCCAAATCAGGACTCAACTCAAGCAGAAATGGCCATATTAAGGAAGATTAGGACACAGAGACTAAACAGACTTTCCCAGGTAGAAAGATATTTTGTCCTTGGGTAAAGAACACCAAGTGGGCAAACCGATCTAGGCAACCAGTAGTTAAATGTCTGAGTAACTAAAATTCTTGGCATTAGCAAGATACGTCAACAGGTAAATTAAAACCCAGGCAACTAGGCAGTTCCAGAGAAAACAAGTAGGAGCCCAGGCCCAGAATAACTAGACTATCAGACAAGGTGGAAGGAAGGCAATAATACAAAAGTTTTGATCACAAGGAGCAAACAAAAGGTCTATTATCAGAATCAGACAAAGGCATAGCAAAGCTAATGAAGGTTGATATCTTAGGAACAAGCAGACTAAACCCCTAAGAACAGGATCATTACCAAAACCTAAAACATGGCAGAACTAACATGTGTAGGCTCTAAAAAAAATAGCTGTGTTGGGAAAGAGGGCAAAGCTGACTGGAAGAGTGGATCTAGTGAAATGGAGAAGAAAGGGTAAGCATTTCAGATGAGTGAAAACGAATGCCCGGCACCAATCAGAAGCGCTGATGCAAGGAAAGAGCTCATTCTCTTAGTTCAAAGCTCAGTTTATCAAAATTCTTTCTGCATTTTCCTTAAGCTAAATGAGGAAATCAGTTTACTGACCTGAATAGTTATGAGTCTTTATTAAGTTATTTGCTCCCAGGATATTAGCTGAAAGAGGGCCTCCGCTACCATAGGGATATTTATCCCAGGTCCTGACCAGTTCTGTTATCCAAAAGAATATTCACAATGAATATTCACAATGATCATAAGACTGTCTTTATCTTAAACACAAATGAGTTTCAAGATGCTATTTAACTTAAGCTTTAAACCAAGAAACTAAGGAAGGAGGAAAGCATAGCATTTTATTAATACCAAAGAAGTGTCAAGCCATCCAATTGAGCCACTCCATAATATACTCAAGTAGATCTTGACTGCTACTGATTTCGGGTCCTTAAATAATTCATATCTATCCACCTTTTCTCCTTCACACTCACGCTCAAAAATAAACCTGTCTTTTCTACACTTCAGCAAAAAGTGTAGTCTACAAGTCCTAGTATACAAGTGTCATCCCAGTATACAAGTTTTTATATTATGTGCATATAAACTATTTCTGCATATATAAATGTTAATATAAATTATGTCATCTGGAGAACTTAATTTTAAATCCTTGCACGATACACCCTTTCAAGCACTGTAACTCTTAATAAAAGCTAATTTGAAAAGAATTTATTTTCCCCTGGGAGCTAAAGAAACATTAGCATTTAAAAGACTGGCATGAAACTGAGGTGATTTAAAGTAAACACGGCCCATCTCCTTCTCCTAAAAATTAGGCTGGGGCACAGAGAAGCCCCACTCAGCAAGAAATCAATAAATATGTAGAACTCCAGGACTGACTTGGTACTTCACTTGTTAGGAAAATGTAGAGTTTACCCCCACCCCATACTGCAGTTAACCATCCCTAATACAGGATCCATAAGAAGCCCATGTTCTTCCAACCTCATTTCAGTTCAGAATACCCTATTTCTGCAACAAATATTTTCTGCATATCTACTTGTGCCAAGACTCATGCTCAGGGCTAAAGACAAGATGCAGAACAGACACAGGGCCCACCCTAATGCACTCTCCCAGCTCACAGGCCAATGTACACAGGAGCCACCCAACATTTCAGATGCCAGGGCCGGAAGTATGTCACCAAAATTTCCAAGTGATTAGTTTCCAATGAAATGGAATTCACTTGGCCTTAAGAAAGAAGGAAATTCTGATACATGCTACAACATGGATGAACCCTGAAGACATTTTGCTAAGTAAAAGGAGTCAGTCACAAAAGGACAAATATTTTATGATTCTGCTTGTATGAGGTATGTAGAATAGTTAAATTCATAGAGAAATAAAACAGAACGGTGGTTGCCAGGGCCTGGAGGAGGGACGCATGGGGAGCTACTGTTTAACAGTCAAAGAGGTTCAGGTGGGCAAGACAAAAAAGTTTTGGAGACGCATGGTATTGATGGTTATACCACGATGTGAATGTACTCAATGTCACAGAACTATATACTAAAAAATAGTTAAAATTGTAAATTTTGTGATGCATATTTTACATATTTTTTTAAGGTGGGGGTTTTGGGGGTTTTGGTTGGATTTCTTTTTTAGCATTTGTCCTAGTGGTTGCACTGGAATTCAAGCATAGTTCTGTTTCCTAGAGACACTAACTAGTTTCATCCTCAAGGCCAAAATAAAAGAGGGTTGAAAGAGTTTGGGCCAAAGCTACCAACAAGCCCAGTACTTTAGAATCCTAATATAATTATCAGTGACTTGCACTTATCAACATCCTTGTATGTATCTGAATATTGAAATCAATCAGTGCAAAGATGAAATTTTTAAATGAAAAGAAGCAATGCAACCCATGAATCCTGAAAGTGAACTGATTTTAAAAGGATAGTTACAGACTTGCACCTCCTGTTTTAATCTACCATCAATGCAGATGAGTGAGCATATTAAGGGCCACCCATCTTTTAATCCCTATATGTATGAAGATTTATTCAAAGGCCTAGTAAACAAGTAACAGTTACAAAGGTGGTAAAATCATATGTAATCGCATGACAACCCTGAGGCAGGACTGGTAGTCTCCAGCTGATGTGTCAGTTTTACAAGCTGGATGGGCTCTTGCCCTCAGCAATTCCATCTCCCTCATCCTCCTTGCTCCCTCCCCTACCTTGCCACACGACAGCTGTGCAGCAGGGGTTGCCAGGAATAGAGGCATCCTGCCCTGAATGACATTGTTGCCATCTTTCTGCATGCTATTATGTCTCTCCTACCTCCAGCTATCACCACCCAGTACATCAGAAACATGGCCAAAGCCATCACTGAATTCACTCACTGCATTTGCTACAGATTCGAAATACACAGCAAAATCAAATGCCAACTATCCTTATTTACACACAAGAGAAGTGTCATTTGGAAGTTGTTCTACATTCACCTTTCACTACTAATGGCAAATCCAAATGCCAGCCCAGGAGTGATTTTTCACGTGGCCTCACACCAGTGCCAAAACTCTCTTAATATATAATCGCCAGACCTTGGGGAAAGGGAGTCAGGTAAAAGGAGCCAAGTGCCAGTTCTCCTTTTTCACCTTGGGTAGATTTAAAGGTCCCTTGAACTTCATCCAAAGCTATACCCTCCTACCCTCCTGCCTCTCCTGACAGGCCTTTTTCTGCACCAGGTGAGGGTGAGGGGTGAAAGAAACTGCTTCCCCTGGAGCCACTGTCTTTTTCCCCCCCACTGACTCTGCCACTTTTCATCACTTTCACCCATTCTTGACTCTTCTCCCTCCTCTCAGTTGTACCCATGTTTTAGATATCATTGGAAAAGTCTTTTTTGTTCTTACTTGGATCATAGACATTTCCAGAGCAATGACATTAAACATGGTGGTTCAGGCACCCCATCTTCTCATAAACACCTATTATTTCATCTGCATCTCCAAATAAAGACCCCTGCAGCCAGGCATAGCAGTGTTTTCCTTTGCAACTCATCAAACAATACTTGATCAGTGTGCAGGAGGAAGAAGCCTTCAGGTTGTAGGCTGGTTGTTGCTTGATATACATATGCCACTTCATTACCAAAAATGTCTGTACTGAATTTTTTGCTTTATTTCTATGTAAAGAACGGATCCCAAACTCTGAAGCTTCCAGAAACCCTATCTCCACATAACAAAAGTTACACTCACATAGAAGAGAAGATGAAAATCTTGAGTGGCTGAGTATAGCTGTTGTAGAGTATGTCTTTTCTTCTTCGGGATCAGATGGGAGAGAAAATTATAAGCAATGAAGTAATTCTCCTGAAGTATGCATGGCCAGTTTATTCTCTTTATGAAACCCATATTCTCACCAAGTACTGTACAATCCTAATCTTTCTCATTCCAAATATTACTAAAAATTGTAAGCTGGCTCATCAGTTCCCCTCTTCCGTACGTATCCTCTACCTCACACAAACACACACGTATGTATTAAGACAATTTGACAAACATCTGTTCTGGATTCCAGGCTGGATTTATACTTTCTCAAATCATTCCTACACTCCTTAAACTCATATGTTTGGAAAAGCACTTAGTTCACCAGCTGAACTGAGAATAGTGTAATTATGTTAAAGGCAAAGGGAAAGGATAGGGGTTAAACAGAGACAGAATGAGATCGTTGCCTTAGAATAAAAGGGTTAGAGCTGAATGGGACCTTGGAGCAAATCTGGTTCTATATTGTCATGCTGCTAAACCTTGGAAAGTTTCAATTACTTGTCCAAGGAATGCCAGTACCTGGTAAGTGGGCCGGGTTTCCCGACAGCCAATATGTACATGCACATTTGTGTTTAATGGAAGCAATGAAAATTTGGATGAGACTGTAATGTCAGATTCAGTGGCACTCCAACAGTCAGCGGCACTTTAAGAGCAGTGAACAAACTTGAACCAGCCTCTCAAATGATAATCTACTCTCATGTTAATGATCTCCCCAGAGAGATCTTTCCTCAGTACATATTTCTACATTTGGTGGAACTGACTTAAGACCAGTTCCACACATACTAAAAGGAGATGCATCTAATCTCCTGTGTTATTCTTTGAACCCTCCTGAACCCCTCAATGTGAAGTTTCTTCCCTTCATCCCACCCACCCCACCATGGAATATTTTGAGAAAAGAATATTACTTTAAAATGCCACTCATCTACCATTGTGTTTTTCTAAATCTCTTGCATTAAGCATTAATTACTCTTGTATTTAAGGGGGAGGGGGGAAGACTGATATATTTTTAAATGTCCTTTACTCTGTATCAACTGGACATCCCATAATTAGTTTGATCAAGATGAGTAAACGTTCCTTTAAAAGTCCAGGCAAGGGGCACCTGGGTGGCTCAGTGGGTTAAAGCCACTGCCTTCGGCTCAGGTCATGATCCCAGCGTCCTGGGATCGAGCCCCGCATCTGGCTCTCTGCTCGGCGGGGAGCCTGCTTCCTCCCTTCTCTCTCTGCCTGCCTCTCTGCCTACTTGTGATCTGTCTGTCAAATAAATAAATAAAATCTTAAAAAAAAAAAAAAAGTCCAGGCAAAATCAAAAGAAATGAAATCTTGCCATTTGCAACGACGTGGATGGAACTAGAGGGTATTATGCTGAGTGGAATAAGTCAATCAGAGAAAGACAATTATCATATGATCTCCCTGATATGAGGAAGTTGAGAGGCAACATGGGGTGTTTGAGGGGTAGGAAAGGAATAAATGAAACAAGATGGGATCGGGAGGGAGACAAACCATAAGAGACTCTCAATCTCACAAAACAAACTAAGGGTTGCCAGGGGGAGGGGGGCAGGGAGAGGGTGATTGGGTTATGGACATTGGGGAGGGTATGTGCTAGGGTGAGTTTTGCTGTGAAGTGTAAACCTGGCAATTCACAGACCTGTACCCCTGGAGCAAATAATACATCATATGTTAATAAAAAAAAATTAAAAAAAGTTTTTTTAATTCCAGGCAAAGTTTAAGAAAGACCCTCCCTCCCCCACCCAAAAAAAAAAAAACAAAACTATTTTATTTTCTATTATTGTTGTGCTGTAGTTTTTAAACCACACTTATGGCAGAATGTCAATAGTATTGCAAATCTACTGTTCCCCACATTTGCTACTCTCTTGACTGCTACCATCATCCAGGGATTAAAGGCAGCAGAGAGGAGTGTTATACTCTGTGGGCTGTGGCCTTGGGAACAGAGCCTGGCCTACCCTTCAATTCCCTCAGTACCAAATCTTCAGCATCAACTCAGTCAAGCACCTATGGCAAAAGATACTTTGTGAAGTATATCAGAACACAGAAGACATACAGATCTGTAAGTATGCAGGTTGGCTGATGGGACCATTCCCTCTAGTTAAAGAAAGGAACGTTTCTTCTCTTGATGTTCTGTGTCGAGGGCAGGCAGCATTTCTCCCATCCCCATGGCCTTATATTTCTCCAGGCTTTCCAAACACCATCACAAGAATCAGGCCCAAACCAATTTCCATGCAGCAACACACCTGGTAGCTGGTTTGACTGTCCTGCTTGCCCTGACAAGTCTTGACCTTGTCTGTTTCCATAGCCATTGGCTCTGGTTTGTCTTCTCAATCTGCCCCTTTCCAAGGATCTCCCTGAGATACCTTTCCACAAAGTTTTTGTTTACTTTCCTTCTCTGTTTCTTTTGTGAACATTGTTCTCCAATGGCAGTTTATTACAGTTTGTAACAAATGATTGTCCCCCTTTACATCAAACATCTCTCAGTGTCGTCCTTGTCAAAACAAGAAAAACACTCAGAATAGGAAGGCTTCAACAAGCTTCCCTCTTATCTCCTTCACAAGACCCCATTTCTAAGTTTCAAATCCTAAATTGTTCACATTTTACCAGGTAAGCTGAATTTCTACAGTTTCTCCTACTCTTCCTTTTCAGAAATCTTAGTCTGTCTCCATGACTCTTCATCATAAGCAGCATGTTATGCAGAATTTCCTGGTTAATGAATGTCAAACCCTCACCTGGGCTAAGAAGTCCATACTCTCCCAAACTCGCTGTTTTCCTTTCAGTGAAACAGTTCAGAAATTTCAGAAATTCATCTGTTTACACTAAGCCTACCTACATTGATCCGACTTAAATCCCCTCGTCTACTCCAATTTGTATGTGCTTTAGTGGAACTTGTCCATTTCATTCTACCATGTGAGTTCCAAGTAGTTTGGTCAACTTCAGCCCTCGAGAAGTCCGATTATAGTTTCATTTCATTTAGCTCTCTTTAGAGACTGGGATAAGAAAAATCATCTTAGGTTGCACAGCTGCACTCTCTGATTCAAGCTACCTAGCAACTGTCAAAATACAACCCTAACCACAAAGGTGTTTGAAGCTGCCTGTGAACGCTTATTCTAAGACAGACACTGCCAACTTTTCTACTGTCTTAAACGCAGCCTGTCTTTTCAGCACAAGTACTATGGGGAGAGAGGCTTGTGAGTGGGGAGAAGTGTTCTGGTGGTCTAACATGTTTATTTTAAAATGAAAAATGAAATGAAAAAATATAATTAGAACCAAACCATTCAACACCCATGTGTTAGCAGGAGGAGAAAAATGACTATGAAGTCTAGTTCTTCCAAATGTTGGTATCAGGGGAAATATGTCTTCACAGAGATTCAAGCATCTGTTTCTTTGGTCAGAGGGTTTAACCCCGCTCCTAAAACTCATGTTTCAAAGTTGCCTTAGAAAGAAAAGTTAAAGATCATTTACTGACTGCATTGCTGGGAAACTATAATTATCTTTATGCTGTCCAGAGGTAAAAGAAAAACCATTCTCACTATGAAAATAAAATATCCGTGGTGTGAAAGACCACTAGAAACTGGTAAAATGGTTACCTCTGGGGTGTTGGGAACCTGGGGCGTTCTGTTCCTTATATACTCTATATATTGTCTAGCTTTTTTTCATGTTCACTGGTTGTTTTTATAATCTTAAAACAAGCATTTAGAAATAAACTGACTTGAATGTTGCACAGGTTTAGTAATGAGATTATCCCCTTGGGCTCAGGAATGGAAACATATTTATGCTGGTGCCTGCAGACAATCACAGGTTCCTACAGTAAACATTCCTCCCCAAGTGCTTTCTGACCATATTTAAGAAATATAGCTTTTCTCACTGGGACTACTGAGAAAATAAACTGGAGTTCTATTTTGAGAATTCAAAGTACATACCATTCATGCAAACCAAAGAACACACATTTGCTCAATGACCCAGCCCTCTACTTCATAGTTATAAAATGTGGAAAAGAAGCCATAAGTCTCATACCAGCAGCACAACTGCACAATTCCCCAGATCCTTCCCCAAAGAATGGACCTATTTTTCATCATCAATATATTAAACTCATAAAACATCTTTGAGGCCTATCATCTACATATGGGTCTGCCTTGCCAACACTTATCATCAAACCACTACATTTGTACAACTTTTCTTTTTTACCCTAAATATATGCACTACATCTTTCTTACCAATGTCAATTAAATTAGGAAACAATTATGTGGTGAATTATAGGGCACTCATGCATCACAAAATATCTTGTATTTCATCGCAATTATCCTGTGTTCTTTACTGGATTTGTCGGCTTCCTGAGGTCTAGGGGATGCCATCTTATTCATATTTGTCATTCTCCTGACTAAATGATATAACCAAAGGCAGGAATTTAGAGCTCCTATGTCATTTTTTCCCCTACCTCTTGATTTTTTCTTTTTTTTTTAAGATCTTATTTATTTGACAGAGAGAGATCACAAGTAGGCAGAGAGGCAGGCGGGGCGGTGGCGGGGGGAGGGGGGAGCAGACTCCCCGCTGAGCAGAGAGCCCAATGCGGGACTCGATCCCAGGACCCTGAGATCATGACCTGCGCCGAAGGCAGAGGCTTAACCCACTGAGCCACCCAGGCGCCCTTGATTTTTTTTCTTAAGAAATTTCTACAAACATTAAATGATTCAAATCTGAAAACAAATCCATAAAATTGACTAGCTTTTCAATCCTTTATAGTATATAGACTATATGCAGCCCCTAAACACTCATCTATCTGCCTTGAGCTGAACAGTCATGTATCTATATGTATATCTATCTACATCTATACATATATATCTGTCTCTGTATCTATCCATAGGAATCTACAGATCTATAAAGATAGCTAGCTAGCGACCAACCTACCTATCTATAGATGGTCTCAGGGTCCAGATAGATATAAATGGGCCTCTATCCTATCCTTCCTTCCTTTGCATACATTTTAGGAGAGTTTCTTCATCTCATTTCTACAGAAAATGGGGCTGAGAGTGGGACTCTCCCTTTCCTCAGGACTTGTTTGAAATAAAATTGAGCAGCTTGAGCTGTACCAATCTCTTCCTTACCCACCCTCAGTCTTCCCATAATACACAAAGCAAAGTAGCTTGAAAGAGTGGGCTCCAGTTGGCAAAGAGAAGTTAATGAACAAGTCCACATAAAAATACAGGTCTGAAAACACATTTTATTTCACCAGTGGTGTATCTCCAAAGATCTCCAAAGCTGACAAAATTGAAATTATTTTCTCACCAAAAGGTTGCTGTTTGCATTTTAACCAACCAATGAGGTTTTTTAAAATCTCTGAAGATGAAGTACCTTACTGATCTGTTATGGAGAAAGTAAATCGGATGCAGAAAAGCTTTCAAAGAAGGTGAACCAAACTCTCTTTAATTCATCCCAAAGTTTCGATCTCTGTTTTTGAAATGCTGCCAAGTTTCAGGGTGAAATAGGGAAATTTCCCTTCCCCTCTAGCCACCTACTTCATTTACTCTTCTTAAGATATGTTCTTTCCTGGGGCACCCGGGTGTCTCTGTCAGTTAAGTGTCAGATTCTTGATTTCCGCTCAGGTCATGATCTCAGCGTTGTGAAATCAGGCTCTGTGCTGGGCTGCACACTGGGCGTGGAACCTGCCTAAGATCCCCTCTCTTCCCCTTCACCCCTTCTCTACCTCTCAAAGAAAAAAAAAATTCTTTCCTTAGAAATCTAGAGTCTTTTGTATTTAGAGATAACCTTGCATTTTTACTGTAATACTTTGTAGACAAGAGAACAGTCTTCAGCTGCCAGGCCTTAAACAATTCTTGTAGAGAAGAAAAACAAATTTAGGTTGTGTTCTGTTTATATTATTTACCTAGAATTCATCTCTAACAGGTATTTCTAACTATAGTGTACAGAAGTTAAAACCACAAAAAAAAGGGGGGGGAGAAAATGCAGCTTTGGGATACACTAAGCCAATTTTTAAAAATAATAGATGGGTAATTTCTCTGAATAGTCTAACTGGCTTAAAAGACTCCCTAAAAATATGAAATATAAAATGTTTTTTTAAACAACACTTTACTCCCTAATGAACTATATTCTTCCATATGATATTAAGGTAGCTTGTTAGAATTATTATTTAGCACGTAAGTTTGTTTGACATGAACTCTGAGTCTGGACTATTTTTTATGGTTGTTTTCAAAGTCTTTTATAAAACTACTCTGTATACTATTGATAGGTAGATAATTAGTAAGTCTGTGTTAGTGAAATGTTTTTACTTTTAAGTATTTAGGGCGGTGTTGAAAAAGATGGTCTTTAAAAATAGACATAAGAAGAAATACTGTGGTATTCAACATAACTTTTATAAAAGTTGACAACAGCATTAGAGATTCAGACTGAATAGAGTGGATGTATAAGGCAATACTTTTAACACTGAATAGTTTTCTACTGAAATGTATATGAACTAAAAGAGTGGGTTGTTCCTTTTTACAATTTTATTAGTTGTCATATTTCCAAGATAAAGTAGGTTCCTAAGACAATTCTTAAAGTCGCCTCTTTAGATGAATCAGGGAAAAAATTTTCATGTGTCAGTTACAACTGAACCATTGGTTCTACTGTGGGTCAGGAAGACCCACACTGGATCATGTCACTGCCATATCCATGTAGAACTAAGTCAGTTCCTATACCGCCAACTCCATCCTCCCCTATAAAACAGAAAGGGTACTTAGAAGCTTGACTGCTGTTCAACCATTAAAGTCCAATTTCAATCATTCTGTAATGTACATGTTTATATTTCCATGAACAGTGTCCCTAGACTTAGGTTCTACTGGTATAGAAGTACTTAGCATAAACAAAAGGCTTTTCAAGAGTTTCTTAATTCATGAAGGTTTTTTTCTGAAAGAAACTGAGAGCTTGCTCCTGTTCTTTGTGATCCAATACTTCTCAAGTTAGAAAGTCATTTAATTCCTGAAAATTTCAACTTTATCTTTGCCCAAGGCTGAAACTGAGGAAATAACTACTACCTAGATTTTTCTGCCTCTAGGAAGTAAAATTTAAATATTAACAATGAAAAACATTAGAACTCTTATGATTCATTAGTTGCTTAAGTGCTTTTCTTTGGAGAAGCTACAAGCTCTTTGGAATCACATGGGCCCTCACATCTAAGTGAGGAAAGCAAAAAGCAGTTTATCAAACTGCCTCTTGAGATAGCCAACAAGGAACTAAAATCCTGTAAGATGATTGGCCAGCACTGCAAGTAACAATAGAACTCAAACAAATTCAGGGCTTCCTCAGAAATAAGCTTCCTCCTCTAAGACTAGTTTCCATATTAGGTATTATCATCTTTAACTCAACCTACCAGTTTAACCCACAGAGAAAAGAAATCTTATGCATCACATTCAAATTTAAGAATACAAGAATTGCAAATTCCATGGCTATATTCAATTTACATTTTGTTCTTTGAAAAAGTCACAGATTAGAACAACCTTTGAAAAATATAAGTGCATAAAGAAGCCCTCAATTTCAAACAGAAATATTGCCACTATTTCCCTTCCCTGGTGATGCTAAATATAATTGCATAATATTCTAGTTAGGATGAGGATGCCTGGCTGGCTCAGTCTGTAAAGCATGCAACTCTCAATCTCAAGGTCATGAGTTCAAGCCCCACATTGGATAAAAAGCCTACTTAAATTTTTTTTTAATAATAATAAACATGAGCCTGTTTTCTTCCATTTTCAATATGAACCAAATGATATAAGCTTTTGTAATAAAATCCCCAAAATTTTCCAGCAATCTAATTTTAGCTGACAATGTTACCCTCTAACTTTGTGTATTGAAATTCTCCACTCGCTTAGTTGATTCAATGGTTCATCCCCTGGAATCCCCTATCGAAAGCCCTTCCCATCCACCCAACTCAGTGTGGTCTCTCCATCTTCCACACTTATATTCCCCCAATTGGAATTTTGGCATCCATCTGTCCAGAGGAAGTGATGAAGATATGTGGCCTGAAGCTGGCTGACCTTGAGGTGCCACCTTAATATACTCCTGATGGCCTTCAAACACGGATTCTTCTACCTTTAAGAAGCCAATGATTTTCAGAAAATGGCTAAGCAAGTGGAGACCACAAGAGAGAGGCAGCAGCTAAAAATTATTAAACTCGATCAATTTGTTGAACACTTAAAATATACTTATTATTTAGGGAGTGAGATTTACAAATTCTACCAACGTTGTATTTGTTTCATTAATGTTGAGTAAGGGACAGTGGGACCAGGTAGGGAGAGAGAAGTAGGGAGAGATAGGCAGAGAGAGATAAGTAAAGGGCTACGGGATCAGGCTCACAAAAATCCCAAAAATGTGGAGGTGTAAGGAAACCAGAGATAAGGGAATAAACCAGACCATCCTGTACTAGGTGTCAGGAGTGGAATTTTGTTATAACAGCTACTTGTGATCAGCAAAGAATTACCAGACCATGAAAAAGAAATAAGCCATTGAAGGTGTTACCACTACTTCCTTACTCAATGGCGCTATCAATAGAGATGTTTAAGTTTCCTGGTTAGCCTTCAATAAAAGACCTAAAGGTCCTCAGCGGCAACCCTGTCAGGACCCCCTCATGCCTGAGAGCTTTATCTATATCCTCACTTAATAAAACTCTAAGGCTTTATTCACTCTCTTTTGTCCATGAGATTCGTTCTTCAACTCCGTAAGCCATGAACCTCTCACTCTCTCACTTCAATGTGTATAATAAACTCTTTATGTAGCTACTTTCCCATCTTCTGTTATAAGGCCCAGGGCCTCATTTAAATTAGGATGTCCTATCTTCAATTCAGATACAACATGGGTACAACCTAAATTGTCATCTTTCTCTCAAAACCCATGCTCCCAAACTTATTGAACTACAATCTTAAACTTTAATGCATGGGTGGCCTCCCCTTCCACGGAGATTATAAACTCTTTGGGGGAAGAGACCATAATTTAAGCCTTTTTAAATCCTTCATAGAAACCACTCCCTAAAATATTACCATAAAAAGGTGCTAAATAGGGATAACTGGGTAGCTCAGTTGGTGGGCATCTGACTCCTAATTTTGGCTGGGGTCATGGTCTCAGGGTTGTAAGATTGAGCCCCAAGTAGGGCTCCTCCCTTAGGAAGGAGTCTGTTGAAGATTCCCTCACTCCCTCTCCCTCTGCCCCTCCTACCCTCTCTAAAGTAAATAAATAAGGCTATTTTTAAAAAGGTGCTAAGTAAATACTTGTTGATGGTCAAATCAAAAATATTTAAATATGTAACTTTACAATATAGGAATTTGCCTAGTGTGTACAATTTGATTATTTGGGCAGTTTAACATATTTTTGATTCCCATAATACAGAAAAACTGTTTTATAAATCTTTACCAGAGCTAACAAAATTTTGGCAAACTTAAGTTAAACCACTTTTTATTTCCTCTACTTGCTCTAGGACAGAAATGACAAATGTAAACAGGACAAAAGAACATGGACTTTTTCAAATAGGTTAACCTGAATAGGAAAAAATAGAGAAAGATTTAAAAAGAACAAAAACAAAAAATTCTGATGAAAAATTCCTAATTAAATCACTATTTACCTCTCTACTAGTAGTAGATAAAAAATTTATATCTATAGATACATCAAAACACTGTTTAAAACTTCAGTTTGTGAAATGCAGTAATTTGAGATTTCTATTTTCCAAGGTAAAAAAAAGTCATTTGTAACATATAAAAACCAGATGAAAATAAGTACATTTGCATTCATAATACCCTAACATTATTCTATTTTTTACCAGCTCTTACAGAGAGCTAATAAATGAAATGAGCTTAATATTTTGAGAGCATTCTATATGTATTATATTATTTATTAAAAGCCTATTATGTGCCAAATGCTTTACATACATTATCTCACCTTTGCCCCCCATCAACAGCGCAATAAATTACTAGTTCTTTCTTTTTTTTTTTTTTTTTTAATTTGAGAGAGAGAAAGCACGAGCAGGAGGAGGAGGATAGGGAGAGTGACGAGGAGACTGTGCACTGAGCACAGAGCCCCACACAAGGCTCAACCCCATGACATTGAGATCATGACCTGAGCTGTAATCAGGAGTTGGACACTCAAGCAACTGAGCCACCCATGCACCCCACTAGCTCTACTTTAGAGGTGAGGAAGCTGATGCTCAAAGAAGTCAGATAATTTGACGCAAATGACAAATAAAAAATGGCAGAAAGCGTTTGACTCCAGTCCCAAATTTTTCCCATCTTCTCATACAGCTCCTATTAATAGTGGGTATCAATTTTTAACACTATTAAGAATGATCTTCACAAAATCACAGAGACAGGAAGTACAAGGTGGTGGTCAGGGGCTGGAGGCAAAGGGAATGGGGAGTTACTGTTCAACGGGAAAAGAGTTTCCAGCTGGGATGATGCAAAAGTTCAGAAGGGGAACAGTGGTGATGGCTGCACAATGATGTGAATGTACTTAATGTCACTGAACTGTGCATTTCAAAATGGTTAAAATGGTGAATTTATGTTATGCATATTTTACCTCCATAAAAAAGAAAGCATTCAACATCATACCCATTTTGTTGATATCCTACAAATTCTATAATTTTATTTTATTTTTTTAAAGATTTTATTTTATTTATTTGACAGACAGAGATCACAAGTAGGCAGAGAGGCAGGCAGAGAGAGGGAGGAAGCAGGCTCCCTGCCGAGCAGAGAGCCCGATGTGGGACTCGATCCCAGGACCCTGAGATCATGACCTGAGCTGAAGGCAGAGGCTTAACCCACTGAGCCACCCAGGCGCCCCAAATTCTATAATTTTAATACATAGTCCAGAAGACTTTAAAAATCACAGATGTTTCAGTTATATGATTGTCATAATGGGATGCTTAAAAATAATTTGAGGCTGCAAATCAAAATACTGATAAACATTTTTAAATGCAAATATTGTTATCACTGCAACTGAGGCATTTTATACCACTCATTAGAATCTCATTAGGTTCTTTCACAGGGTTTGTTTTTAAAATACAAAATGTAGACCAGGAAGAAAAACTCAAAAAAACATTAGTCCATTTATTGCTATAGTCTAATATCAGCATGCCTAATTAAATTAGTTAATTAGTAAGTAAGCCCCTTATAATCTTTCTAAATAGTTCCTAGTCTATTTTTCTATTATTTAATCAAAGTGTCTCCTCCCCATGCTTAAATATTCTAAATTAGCATTACTATTTCCTTAGGAGGAAAAGTTCCCCTGCAGCAGGGAAAAAAAAAAAAAAAAAAAGATGTTAAAAAATAAAAATCAAGTCTAAGTCATTTAATTCTCAAGAGCTTATTTTTTAAAGATTTATTTATTTATTTTAGAGAGCAAGCATGCAGTGGGGAAGGGCAGAGGGGGACAGAGTCTTAAGGAAATCCACAGTGAGCAGGGAGCCCGACCTGGGGCTCAATCTCAGGACCCTGAGATCATGACCTGAGCCAAAATCAACAATCAGTCACTTAACTGACTGTGCCACACAGGCACCCCTCAAGAGCTTACTTTTAACAAACACAGCTTGCAATGTTTTCATCTTTGTATTTGAGAATTTCAAGTTTCAAGTCTTTTATGACTGTTAAGTTTTATGCATTTATATTTATAAACGAATGAATGCAGATCATGAATTATTTTCAGATCTCCTACGTGGTGCCTGCCTAATTATTAATGAGCACTAAGTCATAAAAGGAAACCACTGTCACTCATGGGAAAAAAAATATATGCCCTATAGCATGGAAAGAGAACTGGATGATTGATGGCTACAGCAGAAGAGACAGAGGCCAGCCAAGCTAAAGAAACAAGCAAAACAGTACGTAGCTCCAAATCATGGCTGCTTCCCAGTTCCTTGGTGCAAAAACAGTAATTTAGTCTTAACATAAAAATTAAAAGCAAAGCACTATTAATCATCCAGCAAACAAAAACATTTGGTTAAATTAATGAACACCACTTAGAACAGGATAGCAATAATCTACATGTTTCTTGAAAATTGTCATGTCAAAAATACTTAGCTTTAGAAAATAATTCAATTTATTAACTGAATTAATTTCTCAATATAAAATAAAATACGTATTTTAAAGACCTTAGTGATGCTAAACTTTGAAATAATACAGGATGAAATAAAGTAGAATATCAGAATAACTTTAATTTCACTAATATAAATACTAATACATGAAAGGCAGCGCTAGAGCATGGCTCTTAAAGCTAAGTCCTTAGGTTCAAATCCAAGCTTCAAACTGACTTACCAGCTGGATGACCAAAATATCCTTCATTTGATTTTGGAGGAACTTTAAGAAAAATTTCTGTTCCATTAGAAAAGCTGTTCCTTTACTATTACCTATATTTTACCCAACCACCTACAGATAGAGTTGCCAGTCTTAACAAAGAAAAATGCAGAACACCTAACTAAATTTGAATTTCAGATAAAAAATGTATAATTTTTGCATAGGACACATTTATGTTGAACAATTATGTGTTGTTTATCTGAAACACAAATCTAACTGGGTGTCCCAAATTTTGTCTGACAACCCTACCTACAGTATTCCTACTAATACTATACTTTCTATTTTTTATTATTCTATTTAGTAAGCACTCTACAACAATAGTACCATAAATCATGCTTTGTGTTATATGGCATGTAATTATACAGTCAGCTGGCAACTATGTAAAGAACTGAAATGAATTCAATAGGATTCCTAACTTTTGAAAGAAAGTGGTAACCATTTATAGAATTGTTTTAGGACAGTTAAAGATACTCTGTTTCCATCTTTCTCAATATGCTTCTTAAGAGGACATAACAGCTTTTACCCAAATAGCAATGACTGGAATATTCAATTATGGATTTACATACATAATTATAAAACTGATCATAGCAATCTGTCCATACAAGCGCATTTCACATCACTATGTAGATATTTTTACAAAGTCTCCCCTGACATCACAAAGCTATGAGTTTTAAAAGATTTATTCTAAACTTCCAAATCACCATTACTAAATGTTTTACAAAAATCCATACTTGAAAAAAAAATCCATACTCGACTGTTGAATGATAATCAACATTCATAAGAATATTTAAACAATAATCATAAGAATTTTTTTAAATCTCATGCTAGATATACAATTCCACTTAATCTAACATATTGAATTAGCAAAAAAGTAAAACTTTGAATCTAATTTAAAAATTCAAAATTATTAAATAAAATGTTTTGTCTTATTGTCAGTTTTCTTAAGTTTTGGACTCAAAGGTAATTTTGATCACTGAAACATGTTAATAGTACAAGAAAATCATTTAAGTAGCATGTATATTATTCCAAAGATACTTGACAACAGTCATCAGATAAACCAACCAATCTCTTGCAAAAAGTTTCATTAAATAAAGCATCCCTAAAATACTGATATTTTCAAAAGATCTATTTAAACTAATGAAAATGGATCTTTCAACCTAAAGTATGTAATACTACAAAAAAACCAGAGTGAAAAACTTGTCTCTATCTTTAAATCATGACCTAAATGATTCAGCCTCAAGTTATTAATAATATTTGTCATGCTAGACACAAAATGTTAACCAAATTATACTTTATTTCCTCCCTTATACACAAACACATTTGGTAATTTGTGAGAATAACAGAAACATAGACTTTGACCACATAAAGATAAAGATCAGTAAACTAAGAAAACATTACATTCCCTGTGAGTCATCATATTCCATTGACTAAAAATCACAATTTAAGGAAATTCTGTAGCCAACTAAACACTTAACAACGGTATCATAACCATTTGGGGACATTGGAAAACAATGTAAATCTTGAAGAGTGACTACCTGGCAACTTGGCTAAACTAGATCATAATCTCAGGAAACAATAAATTTCAAGATCCAACAGAGTCTTTTTTATATGCTATACTGAATTATTTTTCAAAACCAACCCCCAAAATGTTTTCCAAAAGTTTAATGGATTTAATAATTTCTTAATTGCTATCATGGTATCCATTATCCATTTAGTGGCCGGCACCTAGACTATATTATTATATCCTCTTTTCAATTCTGAGCTTCTCTTCCTTCCAACCTCCCTTGTTTAATGCGCCCAAAAACATTTTTTCCAGTTGTGCCACTTTCAGAGTAGACACATCAAGAATAACAAGAATAGCTAATGTATATTGAGCAGCTCTGGGAAGGGCACTATGGTCTCTAATATAAGATCTTCTCATACAATAGAAGGTGACAAGTAGGACATGGTAGGAGATGGCGTTGGAAAGATTAACAGGATCCACATTGTACCTGGCTGCTGAACCATGTAAAGAAATTTGTACTTTATTCCAAGGGCAGTGGGAAGTCATCAAAATTTTTCAGCAGGATTTTGATATGACTAGATTTGCCTTTTAGAAATGAGACTCTACTACTATTACTACGCTGAATGGAATAGGGAAAAGAAGGTGGTTTGGAAGAAAAGCTAGATACAAAGATGTTGCGGTGATAGAAGCCAAGTACGGAAGCAGCTGAAATTAGAGGAACAGTGAGAACTGTTCAGGAGGTAGAACCAAGAGAACATGGTAACAAACTGGATGTTAGAGGAGAGAGAAGGAAACCATCATGTCCAGATTGCTACAAGGGCAACTGGGAACATGGGACACATAGGAAAGGGCAAATCCGGGGATGTGGAACCATCCAGCAAACAGACACATGGGGTTAGATGTATCTATTCAATAGATAATTTCTGAATTCAAAATTCAACAAGCATTTTTAAGCACCTGTCTTGGAGCTCAGTTCCACACGGCTTTTGAAACACTTCTTTTCTATATGAGATTCTTGCTTTAACAAACTGGGTATAAAGCATGTCTCTAACACCTTCAAATTTCTTTTACAAACAGCAGAAGTATCAATGAACAGACAGTTGAATGAATCAATCATTAAAAGTAACTTTGCCAAATTATTATAGCATTAAAGAAATTGATGAGTATTGCCAAAAAGGCTGTTAGTAGAGTCAAATATCCGTGGCCTTGGCACCACAGAAGAGATATTAAGTATACATTTAAAGATACAATAACATAAAACATTGAATAATGAGACACTAGCCCCACATCCCTCCCCACCCTCTCAGGTGTAGTATTATATATCAAATTAATTTTCAATACTTGAATGAAAGAGACAAAATTTGTCACAACCAAGAAATCCCTTTATATATAATTACCAAAAGAATTAATTTTGTTTTTATTTTAGTTGTAACTCAGAGAGTGAGGTGTAGGTGGCAGATGCCAGACATGGCCCATGTCCCCATGCATTAATTTAAAGGATTGTGGGCAAAGCATCTCATGAAAACAGAAGGATAACTTGACTGAATGGATGTCATGCATGGTTTGATTAAGAGATGGTGGCAGCCCATAGAATTGCTTCTTAGAACACTAGCATGCTGCTATTATGAGGTTTGGTGGAAAGCCACTGAGAAAGAAATACTGACCACAGCTGCATATAAAGCATATAAAATGTGCTGTAAAAATTTTTATAGAATTAGAGACTTTTTATTACTATCATCTAGTTAAATGTCAAGTCCTCTCTTTGTTAGGTATAGCCTAAAATATATCTTAAATATATCTATACAGATGTTGTATTCCTCACCTCCAGGCTATATAGCAAACTTGAATGACAGGCATCATAACTCCCATTTTACCAAAGAAGAAACTGAGGCTTAGAAAAAGTTTTAAAGCTTGCTCGTGAACACACAGAAACGAACATGAACACACAAAAAGTAGCAAAGCTGAGATTCCAGGATCGCAGATCAAATTCTCAAGTCTCTGTCCCCTTCCCCACCCACCCAAGCTGACTCCCAAAGATTTAAGTTTCTATTAAGTACGGTGAACCTAGCAACAGTAAACGATGTTAACTCAGGTAAAGAATTCTTTCAGAAATATGGGAAAGAATAAATGATCTTGATTCAATCTGAGAGAGAAATACATCAAGATTGTGCCTAACGTTCAGTAGGAGCTACAGAGGACACAAGAAAAATCTAAAATGTGGTCCCGCTTGTCAGAGTTGGTGAGATGAGACTAATGAGAATAAACCAAGGCTGCAATTTCCCAGTGTTTACAAGATAGGCTCTAATTCATTTCCTTTTGCCAAAATCAAGGTAATCGCTGATAAGCCTAAATAATACTGCTTATTTTTTCTACCAAAAGGGTTTACAGCCTTTAAACTGTCAGGAACACTGCCTCCTCAATTAAGTGTACTGGTAGGTGTGCTGGGATTCGGCCCAAGGTCATCCAGCAGCAACGTATTCTCTTTAGTTCTTACTACAACCTTTCAGATTGAATGCATTGGTTCGCACAAGGATTCCAGCCAAAATTCCAAATACCCAGGACGCCTTAATAAAGGACGCTGTGGATCAGCAATTCCACTTCTGGGCATTTATCTGAAAGAAATGAAAACACGAACGCGAAAAGATACATGCACCCCTATGTTCACTGCAGCATTATTTATAGCAGCTAAGACAGGAAAACAACCTAAGTGCCTATCCATGGATAAATGGATTTTTTAAAATGTGATATATATATATATATATATATATATCACAATATTATCACTCAGTGATGGAAAAAAAAAAAAAAGGAAACCATGACATTTTTAACAACATGGATGGAGACCTGGAGGGCATTATGCAAAGTGTAACAAGTCAGAAAGAGAAAGGAAGTATCTCACTTCTATGAAGATCCAGAAAACAGGTTAGTGGTTACCAGAGGTGGTGCGTTGGGGGTAGGTTAAATGGGTAAACGTGGTCAAAAGTTACAAACTCCCAGTTATAAAATAAGCGAGTGCTGGGGATGTACTGTCCAGCATAATGACTATAGTTAATAATACTCTATTATATATTTGAAAGTTGCTGAGAGAGTAGATCTTAAAAATTCTCATCCCAAGAAAAAAAATTTAACTATGTGTGCTGATGGATGCTAACCAAACTTACTGTGGTGATCATTTCACAATATATCCAAACATCAAATCATTATGTTGTACACCTGAAACTAATATATTACATGTCAATTATATCTCAGTAAAGAACAAAAAGCATGATGCAAAAAAAAATGATAATTATAAAAGAAGATATGGTTTAAATCTAAGTATAAGGGTAGAGACAGAAAATGTTACATATCCTCTTCTAACCTCACTTGACCTCACCTATAAGAACCTGGCAAACGGTAACACCTAAGACAGAAGATGAGGGGAAAGCTCTGTGGACTCTTAGCAGCCTTGCTTAAAAAGGCTGTGGAAAAAAACAAACAGCATGGCCCCTTAACCATACTATTAGTCACAATAAATTGAGAAACAGCTGCCAAAGTTATGGTTCACTCCTTTCCTTAATCTTAAGGATTTATTTTAAGATTGGTCATTATTTATTAAAAGTCCCCATCTTTACAAAGCATTATACTCTCTCTTTTTGTGGTCCCTTCTGAGGACCACAAATGAAACAGTTCCAAAGTGTTCTTGCTTTTAAGGAATTCACAATCAAACACAGAAAACAGAACAGAAAACCTAAGTCTAAGTCAGACATGATGTGTTTCAATATATAGTCAAGTTTTCATTCATGTTTTATATATATTTACAAACTTTCCTACAATGAGCCTCATTCCAGGAGAAAACAAGGAGGGTCAAAGAGATTAGGTGACCTGCCTAATGTCACCACAGCTAATAAACAGAGAATCAAGATTCCAATTCTGGTAGTCTAATTCTAAGACCTACCCCTGGAAAGACAATGGTACATTACCTCCTGGACCGAGCATCTAATTCTAGAAACTTTAGCTACTCTCTTAATTCTTAATTATCTCCATTGTTTCACACAGCTCTTAAGGAAATATCTCTTAACTACTATTTTTTTTTTTTTTTTACCAATTACTCACCCATTTAAGAAAAGTACAATGGCTTTACATAGCCTATTAAATTTAATGGAGCCCCCATATGAAGCCTGTGTTTAGTCAACCCATCAGATCCTCTCAAATTCAGGAGCATATCCTCTGGAATACAAAGATAATTTGCTGAACTGCTATCAGTGAAATATGTTTTTTGTTTGTTTGTTTTGTTTCCTCAGAAGGAAAATTACCCTGACGGTTGTATTCATTTAGAAATATAGCATCCAGGGGCACCTGGGTGGCTCAGTGGGTTAAGCCTCTGCCTTTGGCCCGGTCATGATCTCAGGGTTCTGGGATCAAGCCCCACATGGGGCTCTCTGCTCGGCAGGGAGCCTGCTTCCCCTTCTCTCTCTGCCTGCCTCTCTGCCTACTTATGATCTCTCTCTCTGTGTCAAATAAATAAATAAAATATTAAAAAAAAAGAAATATAGCATCCAGAAAAAGGGAGGTAAAACAGTCTAATATAGTTGACCACAGTGCAAGTGACACAGCAACCAGCATTGTGATCTCAGAACGAAGTTTTAAACAAAATATGGATTAAGACGAGCAAGCCGATTATTTGTTGTGTGAATCTGGGCAAATTATTTAACCTTCCTGTGCCTCAATTTCCTCATCAATGAAATGGGGTAGATAGTCCCTACTTCATAACCCTAGTGAGACTTAAGTGAGTTCATACATGTAAAGTGCTTAGAACAGTAAGACATGATAACACTCAATAAATGTCAGGGGTTATTATAGTGGGAGTGTGGAAGGGGACATCCACATAACTCCTTTCAAATATGCCGAAACTTGTCACATGAGTAATTAAACTTACTTTTTCTAGCTCTAGATAGAAATCCAGATATCTAGACAGTAATTAAACTTACTCTTTCTAACTCTAGATAGAAATCAGCCTGATGGGGCACCTGAGTGGCTGTCGTTAAGCATCTGCCTTCAGCTCAGGTCATGATCCCAGGGTCCTGGGATTGAGCCCCTGTGCCACTGGCTCCCTGCTCAGTGGGAGTCTGCTTCTCCCTCTCCCTATGCCTCTCCCCACCTCTGCTCTTGCACTCTCTCTCCATCAAATAAATAAATAAAATCTTTCTAAAAACTAAAATAAAACTACTATCAAAATCCTGAATCTTGGGTGCCTGGGTGGCTCAGTGGATTAAAGCCTCTGCCTTCGGCTCAGGTCATGATCCCAGGGTCCTGGGATTGAGCCCCGCATCGGGCTCTCTGCTCCACAGGGAGTCTGCTTCCTCCTCTCTCTCTCTGCCTGCCTCCCTGCCTCTCTGCCTACTTGTGATCTCTGTCAAATAAATAAAATCTTTAAAAAAAAAAAAATCCTGAATCTTAACCCGATGGACTGTTCATATTTGTTAGCAAATTATCATTTTGTTGAAAGGATCTTATAAAAGTCATCTGAAACTGGAACAAACCATCACTGTAGCCATTACTTAGTTGTAAAACTGGGATGTGATAGAATCATGGCCTCCAAAGATTTTTATGTCCCATTCTCCAGAATCTGTGAATATATTAGTTTCCATGGCAGGGGGAAATTAACACTACAGATGGAATTAAGGCTGCTCATCAACCAACTTTAAAATAAAAGATTAAACGAGGAAGATCATCCTGGGTTATCTGGGTTAGCCTAATGTTATCCCCAGGATTCTCTAATGTGGAAGAAGGAGGCATGTGAATTAGAAGGGAGCAAGGTAGAAAATCAAAGGGCATGTGATGTGAGAAAGATTCTACCAGGCATCCCTGGTTTTGAAGATGGAACGGTCCATGATCCCAAAAAAGGATGCAGATTCTAAACACTAAAAGGCCAAAAAACAAAAACAAAAACAGATCTTCCACAGAACCTCCCAAAAGGAACACGGCCCTGACAACACCTCGATTTTAGCCAAGTAAGGCACACTTCAGACTTCAGACCTCTAGAACTAGGCGATAATAAATTTGTGTTGTTTGAAGCCACTAAGTTTGTGGTAATTTCTTACAGCAGCAATATATTTAGGGTTTCTAAAATGTAGGTTTGGATGAGTATGAAACCCAAACTTCCAATCTAGGAGGTATGCCAAAGCAATCACCTTTGATCTAGTACTGTTTCTTAGATCCCTCTGACTTCCAACTTAAATGAAATGATGTACGGGCACCTAGCTCAGTAAATGATGGTTGCTTTTATTGCAGAACAAAGCAAGGTTGAACCACCTTAACTCGTTTTCTGCCTGGCTCCATTCCAACCAGATCAATATGTTCTTAAATCACTGTTTTTTGGAAAATTGGAGTATTGGAGTTGCAGGTTTGGTGAATAAAAGAAAATAAGGAGGAAAAGTTCTGCCCTCCACCCACCTTAATAGGTGTGAGACCTAAAACAAGTTTCCACACCTCTCAGAGTCTCAGTTTCCTCCTCTCTAGGGTTGAAATGATAATGGTAGCTATGTCTTATCACGTTATCAGAATTAAAGATAATGTACGATCTTGATAATACTAGTGCCTGTTATTGTATACCATACCACGAAATCTTTTAAGAATCCTCCATTCCCTATTCATGGTATCACAGATCGTTCTCTATAATGGTGCCCTGGATAAACAGGAGAGATGGTGGACAGCCATACTTAGTAAATGAAGGGGTAAATTTAGAGAATGATCTCTAAGCTCTCCAATTCTATAACAATGTAATTGATAGTTAAGCAGTCTCAGATTGTTAGAGTACAAACCTGTGAGTTTTACTTTTCCCAACTATACCGTCTTGGATCCTCTTCTCCTCTGGGTACTCTGATTATTACCAATAGCTCACTCAGACTCCGTAATGTTTCGGTCTCTCTCAATTATTAGGAGGGTTCTTCCAAGTTCATAAAAACTCAGTCCTATTCATTTTAAAACTTCGGTCTTGTGTTCAAAGTCCTCTTCTTTACCCCACTGCCCACAAGGCAAGCTAGGACGGCGGTTACAGTGGTTGGAGCTGGGGGGGTGGTCTACTCTACCCATTTCTCCCTTTCTCTTCTTCTCTGCTCTTCCCTCCGAGGGATAGGAGAGGCCAAGGTTTTCCACAGATAGTCCCAGAGGGATGTTGCAGGCCTCACTGGGTTAGTTTTCTCTCCTCCTTAGGTTAACACTAACCTGGCCTTTGGCTCTCTCTGTGAGGCAGGCATCCAAATGCAGACTCTCTGGAGCTGCTGGTTCTCCACAGCGCCCTCCTTCCTTGCATATTCATCATCCTGGTGTTAGAGGTCTGACTTGGACACTGATATCTTCCTCTTACCCCTCACCTTGCCCCTGCCCCAGTATATTGTTAAGAGTCCCTCTACCCAAATGGCTTCTTTGGTGGGGCACCAGCAAGATGCCTGACCATCTTCTATAGTGTTCCCTTTCTCTATACCCAGCATCCGGGGGACTTCCAGAGAGAGACTGAGTATCTTCCAGAGAGAAGATGAGCATCAGTCCCAATTTACACGGAGAGTTGGTAGAGGGGGGGACTGTTGGATGTCACCACCATTACATATTCTTTCCAGTCCTTTCTTCCTCTGCCTCAGAAAAGGTCATGAGCTCTTCCCCCGACACCCCAATGAGGAATGTGAAAGGAACAGATTCTTCAGGAACCATCACACCTCTCCACGTTACCTCCTCCCTCCCAGTCCTCCTCTCATTTAGCCTGGGATCGAGAGACAGGTAAGGGCAGTGGTGAAAGCAACTTCTCTGTAAGATCAGACCTGGTGGCTGAACACAATAGTTCATGGTCCCCTGAATCTATAAAACGTCAGACCTTTTGTTTTGAGTAACAGTTAATTCCAGCACTCCCAACTACCTCCATCTCATTACATTAACTTCTATATTGACCCATCTGTCAGAATACCGTTCCTCTGTATTGGTGAGACTATCATGCTGAGGGTGCAACAGTGAAGAATTTCCTTGGACTTTCCTGGGGCTGGGGCTAGAAAACCAGCGAAGTGGACGAAACTCGTCTTTAATGCAAGCATTCTGACCAATAACCCTGACCAATCTTTCCTAGATCCTTCCCAGGAATGTCTCAGTGCAAACGGCTTTGTGCCCAGCAATTACTGTTAGGTGTGTTAAAGTGTGAGCTATTAATTAGTTAAAACACTCTCCAGAAGAGCCAAAAAGCCATCAAAATCCAAAAAACCTGAATTCCCAAATGAACAACTTCTGGTAGAATGATCCGGGTAAAGAGACATTCGTTAAGCTGTTTACCCTGTCCATTTATAAACACGGTCCCATCTGACTCCATTTCCCTCTAACACACCCTGATCCTTCTCAATCTCTTCTCTCCCAAACTCCAAGACTCTCAACATCTCATCAAACGTAACTGCTAACACTTCCGAGTATGACTTCTCATAGCCCGTGCAGCTACTTCTGTGACAAACTTGTCCTTGGATAAAGACTATCAAAAAAAAATCTGCTTTAAAAGAATGTGAACAAATATCTTACAGTGCAAATGTTGCAATAGGAGAAGAGAAAGAGAAAGAAAAAGCCAAGGTCCAATGTCTTTTCAATAATTTAATATAACTGCAGGGCACCTGGGTGGCTCAGTCAGTAAAGCAGCCAACTCTTGATTTCAGCTCAGGTCATGATCTCAGGGTTGTGGGATTGAGCCCTGCCTCAGGCTCCACATTCAGTGTGGAGTCTTCTCGTCCCCCTCCCTCTGCTCCTCCCTCTGCTACTCCCCACCCCTGCCTCGCTCATAATCACTCTCTCTCTCTCTCTCAAATAAATAAATAAATAAAATCTTTAAGAATAATAACAATTTAACATAACTACAGATAGATAATAAAAACTAACATATGGATGTTTCAACAAAAGAGCTGACTATGCCTTTAATACCTAACCAGTCTCCAAGTGATGGGGACAAGCCTCTGGGTACCCTCTGGTCACCATACTATATCTCTGAACAGCAGAACAGACTCATTACCTTTAACACAATAAAGCAGCCATAAGCACAGTAATTTCTTGACATAATCATGTATTTGAATTTCCCACATATTGACTTTGGAATTTCTATCTCCCACCAAAAAAAAATAAAATAAAATGAAATAAATGACTACATAGGCTTTCAATTTAATGGAATTCCAAATATAAATGGAATAGATAATATAATGGAATATATGCCAAGCTCCTCCTATGTGTGAAGAACTACACTTACCTCAAACATAATTGGAAGGAAATCTCAATCATACAACATCATATACACCACCACTTAACAAAATTACAACTTCCTTGGGTTAAAAACTCAAATGCTCCTTATTGATTTATTGATGCTGGAAGGCAAAACTATCAAACTAGAAAATAAATCATATCAAGTTGCAGTGATTAAGTAGCAGGCCATTCCTTAGCCTGTTTTAATTTATACCAAAGTTGGATCACAAGCTGTGTCTCGTGGTAAGGATGGTAATTCTGGTCAAAGAGTAAAATGCTAATAGGAGTTCCACCCTTCACAAGGTAAGGCAGAATACAATATTAACATTAGATCATAGGTATGTTACATGAAAGGTTATAAAACTCTAAAAATGTATTCAAAAAAAATGTATTCAAATAATCCTTAAGAGCTTCCCAAAACTTTTTCAAAATCACTTCTTTAAAATTTGTCAGCTAAACTTAGTTTTTAAGGTAAGCACAAAATGCCATTTCACCCACAGTAGCTAAGGTTTAAATCAATATTATTTAAGAGGATGTATAACATAAAGATTAAGGCAACTTCTAGAGCTAGACTATTTGAGTCTATTTCCTGGCTCAGCCATTTGCTAGCTATGTGACCTTGGGCAAGTCACTTATCTCTCCGTCTATAAAAATGGAGATAATAAAAAATACTCACCTCATGGTTATTGTGAGGTTTGACTAAGTTAACACATGTTAAGCGCTTAGAACAATGCCAGGCTATAATAGAATTTACATAAGCTTATACTATTATTATAAAGAAAATGTCTCAATAAGAAAATCTCTTCAAGATGTCATGTCTCTTCAAGATGTTTTATCTATTAGGTAAAATATTAAAAGAAATATGTTGAATTATTAATAATATTTCTAAATATGTAATATTTAATTATAGAAGAGACTCAATCATTCCCAATATCTTGAAAGAGTTCACCAAATGCTGAAGATGTATTTACAACTTATATGTCAGCCTCTAGGGGGAGAACAAACTCCTGTCCTCCTCCACCTTGTCCTCCAAAAATTAGTCCTGATAATTAAGAAACTACAAGTCCAAGGACAATGATGGACAATGTTTTATGGAAGCGAAGCTTTCAAAGGAGAGAAAAGTCAGAGTGCACATAGGATGTTGTTCTCTCTTTGTCCTGAACCCAACATCAAGAGTTGATCTATAAGCGGTCAGAATAGTGCCTTTTGCACTGGTTCTTCCAAAACAGGTGCCCTTTTTCTGAGCCAGACCTTAATTCAGCCTGAGTCAAGGGAGACTTGGAAGGAACTCACTCTCCCCCTTCTGACTCTTTATTTTCTGGCCCTAAGAGCTGTGCTCCTGAGCAAACCACCCCCCCTCGTTATTGGCTGTCAGATCTGGGATGCGGGGTGTGGGCTTTAAGCACACAAGCTATTTGGCCAAATTTGGTCTGAAATCACTTGTGCCTTAAGGGAAAGTCCCTACAAAGTGATCAGGCCCAACTCTCTATAGAGTTCTGCCTTGAAATCTTGGCATTATTTTATCTCTTTTTGCCTTTTGTGTCGATCTCCCTCAACACCTCACAGAGAAGGTGTTCTGCATACTCTCTCACAATCATTTCTAACCATCACATTGTACCACACAGTAATTCAAGCATGCTAGCTTACACATATTGCCCATGCTTCGTCTAATACAGACTTAGCTAACATCTTTTAAAAGGCTCTTGAGGGCGCCTGGGTAGCTCAGTGGGTTAAAGTCTCTGCTTTGCGTGCAGGTCATGGTTCCAGGGTCCTGGGATCGAGCCCCGCATCGGGCTCTCTGCTCAGCAGGGAGCCTGCTTCCTCCTCTCTCTGCCTGCCTCTCTGCCTACTTGTGATCTCTGTCTGTCAAATAAATAAATAAAATCTTTAAAAAAAAAAAAAGGCTCTTGGACAGGTCAACGAGAAAGAATTAACAAGGTGATGTTATCTTTCAAAGGTGTTTTAATCTTTTGAATACAAAGTTGTACTGTTAAGGAAAAACACAGTATCTTTGCCCATAACCACTACACACTTTCATAAACTTACAAATATGATTTAAGAGATCTTTGGAAACCAAACACACTTTCTAAAATAGTTTGGTTTTTAGGTTGTTTTGTTTTAGATGGATTGCATTGTTTTTTATTTTAACCTGCCTTTCTTTTTCCTGGAGTGTTAATGAGAATATAAATAGTGATTCCTTTCTATTCACCATGTACAACCCACTTTTTCAAAGTAATGCTAGATTATTAGCAAAATGAGTTAAATGGTACAATTGAAAATAAACTACTATATTTCTCTTAAACACATCCACATAAGATGTTACAAATAAAACGACAAATCAAATTCAATTTTAAACCCAAGGAACTATTCCAATACTTTGTCATACTATGATTTTGTTGCCGTCAAGTGTTAGCTGAAATACATACTACATTGGTGACAACTTAAAATAAGAGAAAAATTATTGTTATAGAAGTTGACCATTTAATGCTAATTTTCATGATCACTTTTCACATACTCAATAATCAGAATAAATTTTGTCTTTTGCACCCTATTATAGGTACTGGGATGCTGAGATAAATAAGATTCAATAAAACTACAAATAAATGCTTTTGACATTATTAAAACACTTATCAAAATATAAGATTTTATAGAACTGACAGGTTTCACTATAATAAAGTTTACTGATTTCATACCTTTGATTTAGATAGAAAGTTCAATCAGATTTTTCTCTCTTCCCATCTAATAACCAATGGTTCATTTATTGGTGTTGAGATCCCAACAGGAAACAAAACATTGTTTCTGCCTCTTGCTGCTGTTTAGTCATTTTCAGTTGGACAACTGTTTTAAATGTCCAATCTTATACATATCTCAGTTGGGATATTACTCCTGAAAAATGGAATTATGTTTGATGTTCACAGTCATTCAAGCTGAACGAAAGTGAGGGAGGAGCAGGGGAGACTGAGCTACTCCTGGTCCACTGCCCGACCAGTTGCACTGGTATTAGCTAGAGGCAGATTGTTTGTTCATTCACACTGAAGGCAAAGTCGGCTTCTCCTGGTATCTTCTCATAACACCCTGCTGTGCCTGAGGTGTTATTTGGCAATATATGTTCAATTGACATTTTACAGTACAAAATTTAATTACTTGTGTTCTCTACTGTAAAATGGAAAAAAAAAAAACTGAGGGGAAAAAAACCCATTTAGTCTAGATTGCAATGTATATGTCTCCTCTCAATGAGTACATCATTAACTTACACTTTTTGAAACTTAAAACATTTTCCAAGAAGGTAAACAAATACTGTAAATTCTGATAGCAATAGCAAACACTAATTGGCAGGCACTCCTAAAATCTTTCATCAAAATAGGACAAAGGCCTTTAGCTAAATTTTATTCCTAATACTCTTAAGAGGTATTATAAGAAATCAGATCAGAAAGGCACCACAATGGGAGGCAACCACTTCTAAAGCAAAATGTGTTCGTGTTCCTATGGCAATTTCAGGGAAAGTAAACACTGTAACTGAAGTTGCTGGGATAATAAACCAGATCAACCTAAGAAGTCCAATGCTATTTATACAGCTGAATCATACCTTAAGAGGAGCACCCCCAACTGAAGGCATGCTCACTAGAAAGGCTGGTGGCTTTTCCAAAATTTACCCATAGGTTGGTTATTTGGAAATTTTAACACATATTTCAAAAGGCAATAAAAAAAAGAAGTCTACAAATGCTGATTAATTCCCAACCCAATCTACAGAAGCCTATTTAAGTTATGGTGTGCCTAAAAATTTTATTTTTCAATCATACTTAGTCATCCTTCATAGCTGTCATACAAAATGCTTTCAGAGCTCCAACTTGAAAGCCCCTATTTCATCACCCTCCTAGAATAAGACATATTCCTATGCCCCAGATACTTCTTCCCCTTCTGTATCAGTCTAAAAGAGAGTACAACCCCTCACAAACCAGACTGTTTGTAGGGACATGGGAGAAGTGGTCTGGTGTAAAACAACAGATGTGCACTCCATTTATTGTTGACAGGTAGAACACCTGCCAAATTGCTCTGCCTTTTAAAATACAGCGCAGGCCTCACAAAATGACCCAAGACAGAAAGGTTTGTCATCCCTCCCTAGAGTCATCCATATCCAGGTGTTCTGGGTCAGGAAGTGGGGGAGCAGAGAAAGGATCATTTCCCCCACGAGCCACGAGCCACCCAAGATTCAGACTCTTCGGCCATTCTCTTCTATGTTCATACTGGATTCACAGACTATGAATTGAAAGTCTTCACGGATTGCGGACTCCCTGCCTCTGAGAGTCAGCATGAGAGCACGCGTTCTGGAGTTAAGCCCCCATGGGTATGAATCCGAACTCCAAGTTGTACTAGTAGCCTTCTGTGCCTCTTTTCTCTACTTTAGAGGGTTTGCTGTGAGGATTAAGTGACATGATGTATAAAAGCTTCTAGTTTAGCACCTGACTCATAGTAGGCAGTATTTGGTAAATGTGAACAAAACGCCTCTTGCCCCTTTGAGGATAGTCATAATTTTGATATGTATCGACAGGTACCCAAGGCGTATCTTTGAAGCTATGGCTCAGAAACCCCCTATAGCAGTCCCACAATGAACATGACAAAATGAGAACAGCATGACACAAAATGATACAAAAAACACCAAAGCAGTTACTTTAGCTACTTCGGTGCAGGTATCAGCACCTCATTTCCAGCTCCTATCTTCCTCCCACAAACCTATGTCCATGAGCTCCAAAGGATGATTTTCTTCTAGAGAATTCCTACTTAAGTAGAATTGAAAGGAAAGAAGTAGAACCCTTCAATATGTTACATAAAATGAAAGAAAAATCAACTGCTATTCTGAAAACATGTATGTATCTCAGTTCTCATCACCTAGTATAAGGAATGAGTTACACTGCTTTTTATTTCCAAAATACTACGGAGTTTAAATACCATAAACTACAATTTAAAGTGTTAAATATTTAAAACCTATAAGGTTGATAGCAAATATTAGATAGAAAAGGGCCTAATTTCTTAAACAGAAATATGTTCATATGCAGAATAGTACATAATTGTTAGATATTATCAGTCTTGCATGTAACTAACTTGTCATTTTAAACCACGAGTCATCAAGAAGCAATTAAGTTGTAGTCTATTGCAATATTATGGTATTCAACAACGCACTTACCAAAAACATGCATCATTTTTCAGTGGCAATGCTATCAAATATCAACCCACAGAAAAACACAGGGGGAAAAAATGGATGGGTTAAAGAAAACCTAGTTTACGTCTCCTATTAAATTTTTTAAAACTTTAGACTTGGGGGGTGCCTGGGTGGCTCAGTGGGTTAAAGCCTCTGCCTTCGGCTCAGGTCATGATCTCAGGGTCCTGGGATCGAGCCCCACGTTGGGCTCTCTGCTCAGCGGGGAGCCTGCTTCCTCCTCTCTCTCTGCCTGCCTCTCTGCCTACTTGTGATCTCTGTCTGTCAAATAAATAAATAAAATCTTTAAAAAAAAAAAAAACTTTAGACTTGGCATATAAGGGAAGAAACACTATAGTAGAAAGAAGACTTTACAAAGATGTATAAAGATAAATGTTGTTATTGTCTTCGTCAGCTCAGAAGGAAATTGTTTTCTCAACTAAAACCATGTTTTCACAAATTAGAGGGCAAGTTTACTGAAAACATTCCTTTTAATAATATACAAGACTTTTTCTTATTAATATACAAGATAGTCTGTTTCCTGGCATGATGGAGGAATGCACTACTCTGATTTGTCTAATATTCAAGCTAATAGAGAATTAGCAGTCAAATAATTAGAATAGAAACAATATCCTAAACTGAGCTGAAATAATTCAGTATTTGACGATTCACAATCTTTCAGGGGCTCAGAGTTATGATCATGAATATGAATTATCACTATGTGAAGGCTATTTAGAGCAATCAGAGAAAATTTAATAGTTTGATTAATATAAAATGTACTAAAGCCTTTCTTTTCTGTGTGTGTTTTAATGCAAATAAAAAGAATCCTTGGCCAAACTCTAAAGAATGCATTTTTGTCTCAATATAGGCCACATGCTATATATTTCTTTTATGAACTAGACCTTTTTTAGAGACTCTCCTTTTTACTTTGCTAAAGTGAAGCATGGGGCAGCAGATTCAAGATGGAAACAGAAAGGTCTTTATCTCAGAGATTGTGTGGAACAGAACCCCATCACTTGCTTCTTTCCCCATTGGAAGGGAATAAAGTTCTCTGGGAACAGAGTCTAAGGACCCATACCCATCAATTCACCTTCCAGTTTATTCCCGAAGATTAACTGACACATCACAATGATTTTGGACAACCCACTGAGAATCAAAAACATTTGGAGCAAATTTGAGAATATGAGGCCTGTAAACTTTAAATTTTATTATATAAATCAAGAACATCAATAACTCACCACAGATATATACAGATACATATGCTTACATACGCATGGAATATTTCTGGAAGGATACTTAAGAAAGTGTTAGGAGCTATGGGGGCGGACTATGGAAGTGGGAGTGTGGAGTGGCTGAGAGTCTTCCCTTCGTGCTCCTTCGTAACATTTGATTTTTTTTTTATCATATGCTTATATTACTTTTTCAATAAAACCTAATTTAAAATAGTAACAACAACGTGCTTCATTTTCTAGTATCTTTAATTATAAAGGCCATTTATTAAATGCTTATTCTACTATGACATAGGAAAAAGATCAAGTTGATACTCTGTTGCCTCCCTCTTTTTTCCACAAAAATAAACTTCAAAACAAAAGAAGCAAAATTACTCAGCAAAGGCCCTTTTGAGACTATAAACCGGCACATAATACAACTTAAAAACTGCAAATGGAGTTGCAAGAATTTGTATCTTCCTTACACTCTGTTACTTTTATTTTTTACAACACTAGAGAGCCCACTGTTTTTTACGGTGGTATGTTTTAAACTATCGTTGGGCGTTTGTTTTCACACACACAGGACCTCATGTTTTATCAATATCTTAGAATCCAAAATGTAATTGTTTCTTAATTGTGCTTAATATTTTTTTAAGTTTCAAAATAATGTGCTTTGTGACTCGTGAGTTAAAAGAAAAAAAAAGTGATCATTTCCTTTTTATCCAAATTCACACCCAGAATAGCACATTCCTCTTCACATAATCTAAAAGGCACAAAATAACAAAAACTACTATAAGTCATTTGCAACTACCACCCACTCTTCTTTTTATATAGAAATCTTCCTGTTGGTTTTAAACTTCCATGTGTCAGTGTTGGGGAAAAGCCTAGACAATACTTGGAGTTGGGTGGATGTACTGTGGGCACAGCCTTTCCAAACTGGCAAGGGAAGTTTGAGCCTAGGAAAGAGACATGCATTATGAGGTGGTTACACAGTTTAACTCTGAACAAGGGTCTTGAATGTATTAGCACACCAAGTAAACTGATAACAGGAAGAAGTTCCAAGTCCATCTTTCACTACCATCTTTGGAATGAATATATATATATATATATATATATACACACACACACACACACACACATACATACATATATATGTATATATATATATCGATATATAGATATAGTTTCATACAGACTACCTACTCTACCAAAATCCATTTTAATCTCACATGTACATGATTACTCACATTCATTTATGCCAAGAGACCCTTTTCCAAACCCTGGGGGAGAGCGACTTCCAGGATACCTTACCACAGGTCATGCACCCAAAAGATGAAATTTCAAACAGGAAGTAAGCCCCAAGTGGAAGGAAGACAGAAAGAGATAAGGGAGAGAAAGGCTTACAAATTTCTGGCCAAATAGATGAAGAGAAATCTTGTCTGGTGGTTGAGGGGTGGGGAAGCATTTTCCCTGCATGCAGCGGTAACCACAAAGACCTGGGATGACGCTTGGGGGATTCGTTGCTTTCCGCTCGCGCTTTCTGCGGTGCAGAAACTCTGGGCTCCACCATCGCTCTCCGCTTAGCCAGAGGGTCCCCTGAAAACTCTGCTTGTCTACCGGGAAAGTTCACGCTTCTTGGGATTTCGGGACCGTTTGAGTCTTTGGGAAGGGGCCTGTTTGGGGTTTGGTTTTTGGTTTGTTTTTTGTTTTTTGTTTTTTGCTTTTTTCACTTGAGGATAAACCGTGCATTTCCTTTACTGTGCTGGGGGAGGGGGCGGGGGGAGGGGGAAGCTAACCTTTCTCTAGAGAGCAATGCACAACCACCCCGCGGTCCGCATTTACACTGACTCCTTCCTTCTTCCTTCCATCAACGGCTTAGTGAAGCTTTCAGAGAAAATGAGGGAAAGCATCCATCAAAACGCAAAGACGCAGAGCGGAACTTTTCCTCCGCTGTCAGGGGGGAAAAAAAAAAGTGACTTCTGCTTCTCACGGCCAAGAGCTGAGTCTGGGAACCTCCGGACGAGGAAGGAAGGTTTGGTAATGAGGGAGTGGGAGAAAACAATGCCGAGCCCGCGATGCCGCCGGACACCGTGCATCCTGCCCGGGTCCCCGACGCACTCAGCACCCACACCCACGCTCCTGGGGCGGCGCGGCCTCGCTTACCTTGATGATGCTGCTGCGCCGGGGGGTCGCCCGCACGGCCTCCAGGAGGCCCGCCTCGCCGTCAGCCGGGGCCCCCGCGGCACCCGGCAGCGCGACCCCGCTGCGACGGTCCCTCCACCGGCCCCCGGGGGCCCCAGCCACGCCTTCTCCGGAGGCGGCGTCCGGACCCCCTCGGGGGTCGTCTTCACATCCGGCCGCGTCGGGCGGCGCGGGACCCTCCCTGCCCGCGGCGCCTTCGGCCATGGCCGGCGTTTCGGGCTCTCCGGGGGAGACGGCACGCCCGGCAGCGGAGTCCAGCCTCTGGGCACGAGTGCGCTCCTGCACCCGAAGGCGGCCCCGCCAGACTTTGTTTCACCGCCCGGGGGCGGCGGCGGCGGCAACTTTCTGGAGCGGAGACATCGCTCGGCTGGAGACGTCCGCGGGCTTCGGTCCGGGAGGCCGGCGGTCCGCAGGGGTACGGCGGCGGGAACGCGAAGGAGATGCGAGCGGGAGGGAGCAGAGGCGAAAAGGAGAGGGAGGTGTCCGAAACGTGATGCAGACGCCCGCTCCGCGCCAGACAAAAGGCACCCGGCGCCGGGCCGGGCGGCCTCGGAGGCCGGGACGCGCGCGGCCTGAGGGGGGCCGGAGGCGGCCGCCCGCGGCCCGTCGCACCCGCCACCTGCCCGCGGAGCGCGGCGCGGGGGCCCCAGGAAGTGCGGCGGCGGCGGCGGCCTCCACTCCGCTCTGTTGTGACAGGGAGGGAAGACTTGTTTTGACAGCCCGTGGGGATTGGCAGGCGTCTGAGCCTCTTAGGAGCCGAGCGTCGCCGAGGAGGGGTCGGCCCGACCAATCCCCACTGCGAAGGGGTGTGCCCGAGCGCGAAGAATGGAAGAATGTGTGCTGCGGCTGGGAGCCGGCCCGGCCCGGCTCGGGTACTCGAGCGAAGGTGCGAGCGCGCGCGCGTGTGCGCACCCGCAGGCGCTCCGCGTACGCTTTAGGAAGTTTGGATCTTCGAAATGGGCCTGAAGAGGCAACAGAATCCGGGGGCGGGGGCGGGGGAGGGGGCGGGGGAAGGAAATCTTTGGCCAGGCAAAGCCAAGCGGTGTGGAGGAAGGGGGTGTTGAGCCCGAGTGTCCAAGTGTTTGAGGGGGACAGAGCGCAGCTTCGCACCATCAGGGCTTTGCAGCCTCTCCCACCACCCCTTTGAAGTCAAGTCCACGTAGAGGTAAACGAGGGTGTCCTGCGGCCCGGGAGCTGAATAATTTGATTCAGGTTTCATAAAATGATCTTCGGTGCATTCTGCACTGTGAATAAACATAACAAGGCAAGGGAATCAGATAAAAAAAGGTGAGGGTAGTGGGCAACTAAACCAGCTAAATCCCTCTGGAGAGTGTCTCCTAGGCAGAGCATAGATATGCTGGGAGTTGGTTAAGTACAAAATGAGGTGGGGGATTTAGCCTATCCTAAAACATCCCTATTTGATAACGGTTCAACTTCCTCTCCCTAGATAATCCTATACAAACATATTTTGCTCCTTTCCAGCCGGTTAGCAACCAAGAAGAGAGAGACCTTTAGATAATGCAATGTCACTGAATTTTAACCAAAGAATGCTCAGGTAGATGTAAAAGATGGCTGTGAGGTTCCATAGCAGGACAGAAGATGATGATTTGGTTGAAATGCTTTTTAATACCCAAATCTATATTAAAACCTTATTTATAGCATTAATTATATTTTAATTATATTACAGCATTAATTATGTTTTAATATTTTAATTATTAATGATTTGATAATTTGAGATGATACCCATTCCTTTGGCTGGCCAAGAACATCAGAAATACTTCAGGCTTTTAGACCCAGAGTTTGTTAGAATTTCAGAAGTTTAGAGACTCAAGGAGATTAAGGGATCATCTCAGGCAGCCTTTTTATTTTACAGATGAGTTGAAGGCCTGGGAAGCTTTAGTTTCTTGTCTACTACTTAGTGCAGGAGCTGAAATTAGAATCTGCTACTTAACTCCTCCTGTAATCTCCACTACTTTATCTCCCTCCTCTGGGTCTGCAAGCAGTCAGAGCTGGATAAGGCCCTTGGGAAGTTTCAGACTTGACATTTACCAACTTTTAGGTAAGTCTGAGAAAGCTCAAGGCTACCTTTTCTTTAAATATAAATGCAGCCCAGTAATGAATGTACTGTAGAGTAGCAACCTCTGGTTCTAGAACCAACACCACCCCCTAGTGGGAGTCTAAGAACTGCATCTGTAATAGCAAATACTCTCTTCTTTCCCTCTTATATGTTAAAGACAGACAGAGAAACTCATTTAAAGTTTCCTTTTCAAGTGACCTGCCCTTTATTACCCCCAGAAGACAGTAAAAGGGCCCCCAGACTTAAAACAACCATGTGTGTCTTTCATCTCCACTAATTAGTTCAGGGAATCTGTTCCTCTCTTGTACAGGAAATATCTTTACTTGCTATCCTCACAAATATAACCTATTTTAGGCAATCATTTTTTTTTCTTTGATATTCAACTATTAGTATGTTTTACTTTTGTCTTTACATGGTTATTTCAGAGCTTCATTATTCTTTGTTACCCTCACAAAAATTCCAATCTTGGGCTGTCCTCCAAGAAATGTAAATGGCAGTTATCTTACTCATTATCTTGCTCTCCAATATTAATACTATCTACAAAGACTTCCCATCCTACAGGCTTGTATATACAATTCTGATAATAATTTGTTTTTTAAACTATTAAAATTAGTGTCACCTTATTAACATTTAAAGTCAGTGATCTTCAAAAAAGAAGAAGAAGCAAAAGGAGCAGCAGCAGCTGCCAGAACATATAGCATAAAAAGTGTACAAAATTTTTTTGTTTCAACTAGATGCTATCTAGTTGGACTTTTGCCTCTTCCCTCCTTTAGCAGACTTCTCTCTCACCCTTATGTAGAGGCAAACACACACACGCACACACACATGCACACCTCGTACTAAATCCTCTGTTCTGAGCCTCTGTACATAAAGGCTATTATGCAATTCATTCTGCTTTGAGAAAATGGCTGGACCCTAATCTAACAAGTCTTTGATACTATTGTCTTCTAGTATAAGCTCAGTAGGCTTTTCCTGATACTCATATCTGCAGTTTTTAAATTTAAAAAAAAAAAAAAGAGCCACTCATTGAATCTTCTTCTACCTGGGGACAGATTCTACTCTGGCCCCAATCCCAAGACTGAAAGGTTTAACTAGATTTGGTTAAATCAGCAACTGTTGGCACATTCCTACCCCTTCATTAATAATCACCCCTTTCCAAATTAATATCACCCACAATTCTTACTTCTCAAACTTTCACCAAATAAGACAGCAATTACTTGATTGGCAAATTAGAAGCTGGGGTGAGGGGAAGGGGAAGAATGAATAAGAGTGATGAATTAGTGACTCCAGTGTAACCACCACGGAAAGGTCTCCTTTGATCACAAATCTCAAGTTGCTCTTTCGACCTCACACACACACCATGTTACTCATATTATTCTGTTTTGCTTTCTCATAGAATTTCATCACTATGAATAAACTGTCCTGTCCATGGAATTGTTTACTTATATATTCTGTCTTACTGACCTCCTATCTCTGCCGCCACTAAAATTGAGAAAGTCATCTCCATGTGCAAAAGACCTTGTTCATTGCTTTATCTCCAGCTCCCAGAACCATGCCTGGCAAAGAGTAGGTGCTCAATAAATATCCGTGGATGGAATCTTCACCTTTGCAATCCTCTGACTGAATAAAATCCACTTCTTATTTAAAAAAAAAAAAAAAGGCTCTGTCACTGCCCACACTATAGGACTTCTCATCTTCCGGGATCCTAGAATTCCATCCTAGGGCAGAAATCAGAACAGACCCAAAGCAAGCAGTTGCAAAAGTAGAAGGATGCTTATAAATTGGAATAACTTTAAACTGAGAATTAGACTGAAAGACAACTGATAAACCTAACCGGGTCCAGCAAACCTGAAAATACCTAGCCCAGAATCAATGACCAGATATGTCAATGTAGTTCTTCCAGCCCAGAGAACTCACCCCAGAAGCCTGGGCCTAGGAAAAATCCTGTGAGAATATTAAGACTTTCCATACTCTACCAGGAAATCCCAGTGGGGGAAGAGAACTGATAACTGTTTTCTATACACCAGATAATCCTCTATGAAGTATTCTGATCTCCACTTTACAGATAAGGAGGCTAAGGATCAAAAGTGTTAATGAGCTTGCTCAGAGTTAGAGCCAAAAGGAAGTGATGGAACCAGGATGAGGCTCTCAGAAGGTGCGAGTGCAGTGAAGTCCTGGAGACTTCACCTGTTCTGAAGAGCCACTTCTCCAGGTCTGGAACCACTCACGTTCAGCATGATGGCCTCCCCTCTTGACATCAGCATTGCCTCTATGTCATCATGGCGGAGTGTGAAGGAAACTCATTTATCCTCTTGTTCACATATGTGTAAGAAAGGGAATTTTGACATTAAAAGTCAGTTCTCCTGGTAAGTTCAAAGATACATTGAATAGGAGTATGGCATTTTCAACTGAGTCATATATATCCATATATTCAGTCACAACACTCTCTAATACCCACAGTAATCATTTCAATTTGTTAGCTCAAGAAAACAATTTGCAGGGTAACTTGTAATATAAATATTGTAGTAGAATAAATATGTATGAAGGCAATAAAAGGTAAGCAAAACCAAATACATGTTCTTAAAATTCAAGGGTTTTTTCTTCAAAGGTATTCTTTTGTCCCTTATGTTAGCAATTAAGTAGGAAATTTCAGTAACTAAAACATAAAAGTCAACTAATTTTATGTAAAGGTACAAGTAATCCACTCCATGATAGTGGTCCTACAAAAATGAGAAATTACAAATTGTTTAGAATAGATCTAGATTCCTCAGGTTAATACATCTTCAAAGTAATGAAAGGCATTACATTTAGGAAATCTTTAATTACAGCCAATGTCTTCAATGTCCTAAGGCTGCTGCTTCCTTCCCATGTTGGGGAACTTCTACCACCTGCAGGAAAGCAGAATACCTGGGTGTCTGTCCATCAACACTGCCCTCTCAGGAATCATGTAGACCCGAAGGCTAAGATACAGGATTAGGAGCCCCAGGCAAATCATCTGGGAACATTCTGTATGTGCAAGGCAAATGTCTTTTTGAAATAGGCAGTGTTAAAAATAATAATAATAAAAGAAAAGAGGAAGTCAGTGTTGATTTATTTTCTATGTATTAACCGACTTTGTCATGGATCCTGAAGATGGACCTCATGTCATCATTATGATCCACACTAATGCAGAAACCACAGAGGCATTTATGAAATCTACCCCTGGAATGGCACCAATGAGGCCCACATGAAAACTTGTTTCTCTTCTTTCTCTATTTTAATTAACAACTTGGATCTTTTCAGGTATGAAGTTATAATAGAAACCTCTTCAGATGAAACACACTCCCAATGCCTGACACTTGCAGTGCAGGAGTAAATATAAGTTTGGAGCCTCTTCCTCTCCCCATCCAGGTACATACCCCAAATCTAATTCATCTGCATGTGGTAGGGGGTTTTCCTCCAATTTATGCCAGGACATAAGGTTTATTAATGTTTTTTTTTAACATCCTAGGACCCATTGGAAGAAAATGAAGAGTGATATTTCTCTCCCTAATTCATTTCCTTTGATCATGATAATCAGTCTTTTATCTATTTTGTTAACCTTATTAATACGCCTTTGTTACATTCTACCTCAAGCGTTTTGGGAGGAAGAAGCAGAGTGCAATATTTAAATAAACACAAAATTGTCATGCATGTTCTGAGGTATAAAACAAAAATAAAGTACAGTCTCTTCTGTAAGGCGTTTTTAGTTCCCCATAAGTTTTCAGGTACCTAGCTCTTTCATTGAGCATAATGCAAGTTTATCCCCTTTACAGAATGAAAAGCCATAAAAAAGTGAGTCCTTTTTAAAAAAATTCCATTTGAGGCCAAATGTCTACTGAAAACTGGACTGCTAGCATTTCCTCTGTCATTAACCCCGTGAGAATCCCCCAGTTCCCACCCTCACTGACTCATATAGGTCACCATGGAGACAACTACTTCTTCCCTTATCCACAGTAGAGGAGCAACAGCTGCTGAACTGCACTTGGGATGTTTGCCATTCTCTGTTCTATATAAAATGTACTGGTGAAACTTCAGATGATGTCACAATTGTTTTTTAAAGATTAGGGGGGATAAAGTCATGTTGCAGGGATCATCTAAAATATAAAGCAGCAACAAAGAACTAAAATTTAACTTAAACTGTGAAGTAGGATAATAAACAACAAACATTGTGCAATACTACATTTAGTGTAATGAGACGTCATAGAGCTTTAATTTTTCTCCTAACCAAAATGGGATTTTAGTAACTAAACTGGTAACTATAATATAGAATTTATTTGGAAGATTCCTTATGAGCCATACTTAAACACTAGGAAAAAAAATACTAAACATCATTATTTTTAGATGATCATTTCTAAGGGAAAGGATATTTTTCTGATTTTTGATAGATGTTATATTTCTCATAATCATACTGCTGTAAATTCTAAACTTCAGAAAAATAAAATATATGAAGAAATAGAATCTTACCTCTTCCATATTTTTCCTATCTTCAAAATATGGATTAAACAGGTTTTTTGTTTGTTTGTTTTCTGAAAATGTAAATAATGGTGTGTGGACTGTGATTGAAACTAAAGTCAAAAGGAGTACTTCTTATCTGTACACCCAGGAGGTGAGAAAAAATAGCATTTAATTAGAAAAAAAAGTATTTTTCTCTTATTTCTCATCTTAAAATTTATTTATTTATTTAGTAATCTACATCTAGAGCTTAAACTCACAACCCTGAGACCAAGAGTTGCATGCTTTTCTGACTGAGCCAACCAGGTGCCCCTCTTATTTCTCTCTCTTTTTTTTTTTAAGATTTATTTATCCATTTTCGAAAGAGAGAGTGGGGTAAAGGGCAGAGGGAAAGAAGAGAGAATCCTCCAACAGACTCCCTACTGAGCATGGAGCCCTACTCAGGGCTCAATTCCAGGGCCCTGAGACCATGACCTCAGCCACAAATCAAAAGCCAGATGTTCAACTGACTGAGCCACTCAGGCACCCCTCTTATTTCTCGTCTTAATTCTTCATACTCACCAATCACTAATGATATCCATTAGGTATGACTCACATGGAAATATTTCATTAACACACTTTGTTTTAAAGACAATCTTCATACTCATGGGGATGCTCACGAATCCTCCCTGTGAAAGGGCTTATGCCACTTCAACTGGTTAACAGCAGGCTCAGTCAGGTGATTTGCTTTAGCCCATGAAAGATGAGTCAAAGCCCCTTCTGAACAGAAGCTTCAAGAGCCAGTGTATGCTTACCATGATCTCATTTTCCTCTGCCGCAAAATTAATTGGTCACCAGATAGAGGTTTGATCGTAAGTGAAAATGGCAAGGGACAGAGCTCAAGCCAATCTACAGTGGATGTATAACATGAGCAAGAAAGCAATGTCTGTGGTAAGCCCCTTAGATTTGGGGGTCACGTGTTACTGTGGTATAACTGAGTCTCTCCTGATACAGATGCGTAAGTTTACCGAAAGCTCTATACTTTCTACAACAATGTTATGGGTCCATATGGCCAGATATTACTTGATTTATATAGCAAATAAACATTCCTGGCATCTACTAAACTAGTAAAAACTAAAAATTTCTGGATATCCAAAAATTGTATATAGTTATTTCTATTTCTTTGACATATTTTTCTCATTTATTTCTTTCCTATAAGCTATGTAAGCCTCTGTTTCTGCCTTTCTGGTTAGGTGTGATCGATTGAAAATGCCATACTCCTATTCAATGTATCTTTGAACTTACCAGGAGAACTTTTAATGTCAAAATATCCTTTCTTACACATATGTGAACAAGAGGATAAATGTGTTTCCTCACACACCGATGCAAGAAAGGTGCAAAAGTGTGATCAATGCATGCTTCTTTGGTATGATTTTTCCTTTTACCTGCCTTGAACATTTCTCTCCTCGTCCACCCACATCAACCCTCCCACTCCTTGCAAGGTAACTAAAATTAACAACCTAAATTGCCAAGTTAAAGCATTTTTCAGCCTTGGTGTACATTCATGTGTGTGTGCATGCATGTGTGTAGAGAAAGTATGTGTGTTTGTCATTGTTTAATTAACTAAAAAAAGAAGAGGTGGGCAGACATATTTTATACATACTGTTCTGCATCTTCTTTTTCTCACTCAACAATACCTGGTAAGAATACCCACCTTATTTACAACATCCACTAATTCATTCTTTTAATGACTGCAAATAATCCATGGTATGGGTATACCATAATTCATTTAGGCATTGCTCTTTTTGGGGTGTTCAATTTATTTCTAGTTTTCATCACTACAAACAGCATCATAATTATCATTTTTGCACACATATTTGTATGAACCAGTTGTTTAATTTCCATAAGATAAATTCCCAAGAGTAGAATTTTGGGAGTCTAATGATATATGTATTTTTAATTTTAATAGATAATGCTAGATGGATTTCCCAAAGAGTCACAACATTTCACATTTCACCTTAATAGGTATTGTAGCTCTCAATAATTTCTGCCTATCTTATAGGTATAAAGTTAGCTTCCATTGTTAAATTAACTTCACTTTCCAGATTACTAAGCATCATTTCAAATGTTTCTGGGTCATTTGGACTCAGTCTTCAGTAAACTGTATACATATATGCCTTGGATAATTTTCCATTTGGACTAAATGCCTTTTTTCTTTTTAGTTTGTAAGCGTTCTATAGCAAACACAGAGATGCCACACTGAGATCCTACTTCAGTAAGAGGCTCACTCTCTGGCTTCTAGACAGCCTTCAGCTGTTCAGTTACTCAGGGTTCACCTCAACTTTTGAACCAAAGTCATGTTCTTCTTGGGGCAGCCCATTGCCAGTGAATGAGTGAGGTGTTGATATCTGAGGGCAAGCTCTTCTCTTCTCTGGGCAATCTCAATGGGTCTTAGCCATTTACACCATGGCAGGACTGCTCCAACAGGCAATCATTGTTCCAGCTGCCCCTTGGGCTGTTTGAGATTTTTGTCATGTCTGTATCTGAACTCCTCCTGCCCAATCCTACTTCTCCCTTTTCCCGCCACATGTGTTACTTTCCAATAAATCTTTCATCTCTAATGCCACATGCTTCTCAGAGAACCCAACCTGTATATTATAGATGTTATCCTTATTAAGTCATCAGCTTTAATATTTTCCAGACTATTATTTATTGATCTTATGGTATCTATTATATAATCTATTAATCTTTGTATAAACAAATATGTCTCTCCTCTTTTCAGCATTAAGAAACACTTTCCAACCCCCAGGTTGTACATGTAATCTCCTACCTTTTCTTGCAAGGTTTTTTTTTTAACATTTAAGCATTTGGTCCTTCTATACTTTATTTTTTAATTTAGTTTATATGTATATATAAGCATTTATATAAAATTTTTAAAATAAGATGGTGGGCTACCTTTATTTTCCTCATTAAGTAATCTATTATTTTCTCATTAAATTGAATTATCCCTCTTGTCATATGTTTAATTCCCACATACACTTCAGTCTACTTTTGGGTTATCTGTTCTGATCCAGTTGTGATGAGCACTGGTATTATATGTAAGTGATGAACCACTAAATTCTAGTACTGAAATTAATATTAAACTTACGTTAACTAACTAGAATTTAAATAAAAATTTAGAAAAAAAAACCACCTTTTCAAAATGCAATCATCAAGGGAGATGGTTCCCCTATTTCCCAGCTTCAGTAAGAAGTTAAGAGCCTAACTTTGATGTTTGCCTTACTCCAGTTTGCAAAACTACTTCCTGCTATAAAGACATGAGGTTTGTTTTTCCTCTCTATAAAGCCAATAAGATGGTGATTCTAATCATCAGGAAAGGTTAGGATGAACTATCTGTGATATGATGGGTTGTGTCTGCTTGGCAATATAAGTGGGTGAGATTCCTTTCCTTGTTTTTTCTTTGCAATTTCTTGCCTGTGATGTGCACCACAATGTTCATGCTTATTCAGTGGTGAAACTGGTTTCTGTCTCTATTACCTTTATGAGAGGTTTTCTGACTGGGGAGAAGATTTTGCACTTTAATTATATTTCTTCAATGATGACCAATATGGATATTTTCTTGAGCATAGAACCAACAGAGGGGGGGCACCTGCGTGGCTGTTGGTTGAGCTACTGCCTTCAGCTCAGATCATGACCCTGAAGTCCCAGGGTGGAGTAATGCATTGGTCTCCCAGCTCCACAGGGAGTCTGGTTCTCCCTCTGACCTTGTCCCCTCTCATGCTCTGTCTCTCAAATAAATCAATCAAATCCTAAAAAAAAAAAAAAAAAAAAAAAAAAAAACCAAGATAGGGCAAACTCATAGAAAGCTGGTTTTTAGCCTGTAATCATTAAACACAATGTGCAACCTAAACTTTCAGTGTCACAAGATTACCAGATCTTGGGTTACCAGATCTGTGCTCCTGATATCGTCCTTCCTGCAATCTCTGAGGTACCCTAAGAAAAAAACAAGTTTGAATTTTTCCTCAGTTATTCTGTTTTTGTCATGTTTTCCTTCAACCAAAAGCAAACTAAATTCAACCTGTTTAATCCTCTTATAGAGAAAGGGACATTCAATGGTTATGAACTCAATTTTGTATATGTGGTTGGCCCAAATCTCCCTTCAGGGCCAAGCCATTGTTTCACCAGATACTGGGCATGTGGACTGTTCTCACCTAAATTCCTCTCCAGAAATTTCCCACAGCCAAAGAAAGTCATCTTGTCCAAAGTCCAGACTCCTGTCTGAGAGCAGCTTGCACCCAACGTCTATAGATGGGTAGATGAGGTTAGAGAGTATGGCGGAGAGGGAAGGGACCCTAGTCTCTAGGGACAACTCTGCAGGCCATCCTAGTATTGCTGAGACTCTGTTGCAAAAATCACAATTCGACTTGCTCTGCCCAGTCCTGCTCCCCTCACTCTTCTCAGGTATTCTTCCCAAACTTGGATTCCCCCAAACTTCTACAGGCAAATCTCAGAGTACGTTTCCTGAGGAACCCACTTGCAACATTCACCAAGATGAATATTTTTCCAAATCTCAAACAGTTACTCATGTCTGAGAATATGATAGTAAAACATGATGAACATGAACGAGGGTTTCTTGACACCATCGTACAGTACAGGAGCTATGTTTAGGTAGAGCTACCACTGGCCTATTCAACATCTTTTTATGAATTAGAAAAATGCATTCCCATTGAGTGGAGGGGCCCGTGGCTATGTGCTTAGTGGAGCACTAAGGTCTGGATTTCATCCTACTAGCTCCTTTGGCCAGACACCCTTATGTGTTGAGTCATCTACACAACACCACATGGTGGCCTTTCTTAGATTCAAAAGATCAGAGTGCGCCAAGGCAACAATTGTCCACTACTCAAAAACAACATAGTTGCTGGAGTAAAGGACAAGTGACAACTAAATATTTACACAAAGATGTTTGAAATGTCATGGATAGAAGGACACTAGGAACATGAACTATTGCCAAGATGCCTACGGGTGGGAGAAATATGAATTAAGAGGTTCATGATAGTACCCGAAAATACCTCTTGCTTTGAAGGAAACCAGGATATGTCACCCCAAAATATGCCTCTTTGACCTCCTAATTATTATGAGTTGAAGGCAATTAAGAAGCAATAAACCAGAAAAGCTCCCCCTTTTGTGCCTAAAGGCAGGAAATAAATTCTTTTACTGGAGACAGACTCTTATCAGCCCCAAGACAGAGCACCAGAGGAAACTGCAAACTGATCTTGTTAAACTAACCATGATCTTCCTAGTTATTTCTTCACCATTTACTATCTCTAGCCTAAACTCCTTCATCTTGTCAATTACTCATAAATTTATTGTTTGTCTACAAGGTATAAAAGCTTCCTGATCTGAACAGTTCTTAGGTCTTCATTCCCTTATAAAGGCCCCCATGTACATGTAAAAATTCAGTAATATTTGTTTGCTCTTCTCCTGTTACTCTTTGTCAATTTAATCTTCAGACCCAGCCAGGGACCCTAAGAGGGTCAAGGAAAACCTTTTCCTCCCAGACAGGTCATATCTAAACATGAGATAAGAATGGAAAGAGGTTAAAAAATAGCAGTTGTATAAACAAAACAAAACAAATAGTCTTTTTTTAAAAAAGTGTGGGGAGGTGCCTGGGTGGCTCTTTCGGTTAAGTGTCTTCCTTGAGCTCAGGTCATGAACCGGGGGTCCTGGGATTGAGCCCCTCCACAGGCTCCCCTGCTCAGCAGGGAGCCTGCTTCTCCTTCTGCCCCTCCCCCGATCATGTTGCTCTTTCTCTAATAAATAAATAAAGCTAAGAAAGAAGGAAAGAAAGAAAGACAGACAGGAAGGAAAGAAGGAAGGAGGGATGAATGGATGGAAGAAAGGAGGGAGAAAGAGAAAGGAAAGGAGGAAAAGAAAAGGAAAGGAAACGAAATGAAAGGAAAGGAAAGGAAAACAAAAGAAAGGAAAGGGAGTGAGAAAAGAAAGGAAAGGGAAGGAAAGGAAGAAAGAAAGAGAGAAAGAGAGAAAAGAAAGAAGAAAGAAAGAAAGAAAGAAAGCCATCTGTGGTCAGAAGGTGAGATCAGGTGAGGGTAAAATAAAGGGCCAAGCCAAAGCAAACACTGCAGGACCGAGTCTATTACTGGACAATAAGTTCTGGGCGATCATTCTTGCACTGAAGCCTTGCTGCACAAATCTTATTTCTGTATATGGTGGTATTATTTGCTCTTAAGGAAATATCTGTGAATGTTCAAAGGATTTTGCAGATGGGATGTTCCAACCACAAGGTCTTCCCCTGAAAAGCAAGTGAAAATATGTGTATAATTAGTAAACCATACTTGTGTAAGTGAATCAAGAAAAGATTTTCTGACGATGACTGTTTTCCATTCTTATTCCAGAAGTAAAAGTAAAATGGTAAGGAATGGGTATAAAATGGAGGGTGGTGTGAGGGTTGTATGTTCATTTAGTATCTATTCAATATATAATTACTGAGGTCCTACCTTATGATGCACAGTGAGTTCTATATTGTATACTCCTGTGTCTAAGTAGTTGCTCAAAATAAACAGCATAAGCAAATAAAACAGTTTAATAAGGAATTTTCCAATAAATCACTTACTATTCCAAACTAGATCATCTCTATAACATCCTCTCTAAATGTTAAGTATTACATTCCATAAAGGAAAAGGAAATCTGAACTGGACTCTCTGCTCCTTAAGACAGATTTTTAAAAATTCCTATCCCTCATCTTTCCTATTTCAAGTATCTAACTAGCATAGGGAAGAAGAAAGCACCTAATCATCCTCCAAAATACAACAATAGGTTAACAGACAGGGGAACAAGAGAGAAATAAAATGGAAGCAGAGGCATCTTCTAAACATGTCCTTTTCATGTTGTTTTAGTCACCCTCCATCTCTGCTCCTGGCAACTCTTCTACTGCTACACTTAGCACATTGAGTGTATAAATTTTCTACTTACTTAGCTCCTTCTTGCGCTAGACCACAGGCTGCTGGAGAGCAAGAACCATTGCCATATCCACTCCCGTAAAGTCAAGTCTTGTCCATAGGAGGCCCACAAATAGTTACCTAGGTCTATAAGCTAGAGAACACATCCAAAGTGTTCTTGAGAAAAGAACTGCCTAAAATGGATTATTAGGAGTTAGAATCAGTATATAGAAAACTCAACAAGAAGTAATGGAAGACCTGTCAGTAAGGGAACGCAAGCAAGGGGAAAGGCAGGTTCGGATAATTCCCTGAAACAAGAACTATGCCCTTAACTGACTGTGTGAAGAGAAAAAATGAGAAACATTGGTATGCTACCACAAAATATAAACAAATGGGATATTAGGTTTGCAGTTTGTTATGGGTTGTACTTTTATATTTATCTTTGTCAATGACATCTCCAGGATTTGAAACTTGAGACTTCTGAACCATCCTCACCAATTCCTCTCCGTCATCACCATGTCCAAGAGTCTCAGTCCTTCTCTGGTTTCTCCTTAACCCTTTCCCAGTATTTTATTCTCATAGCTGCCACTTCTGTTTAGGTCCCCATTATTTTTCACTAGAGTAGTATGCTCCTAATTCAATTCTCTGTTTCCTGTCCTTTAAAAACTGTTCTCTGGTCTGAAGCTATCTTTCTAAATTTTGGTTCTGATTATATAACTTCCTGATTCAATAACCTTCAACGGCCTTCTGTTTTCAAAGGTCTCTAGAATAAAACTCTAAGTCATTATTACCACAGTATAAATAACATCACGGAGCGAAAGTGCATGGGCAATGGGGTCAAATAGAAACAACTTTTGAAAACTGCATCTACCAGTTACCAGCAATGTAACTACATGAGTCACTTTCACCTCTCTAGGTTCAGATTTCCAGACAAAAGGAATGGTGACTAAGACGACTAAAAAAGAATGTGCCTAGTCTAGTGCTGGGTAGATAAAAGGGGCTCTGCATCTTTCCTCCCACTTTCCCACCCAGACCAGAATTTCAGCCTTGATGATACCTTTACCCAGCCCTAGACACTGTGCTCCATGATGCTGTCCTTTGCACTCCTACAAAATCTTTGATCACAGTTCATACATCACTTTTCTTATTCTGCTTGTGTCTTATTAACTACAAGCACATTTAGGTATAATTATTATTTTGAGCAATTAGTCCTTTTTCCCCTTCTAGGTTGAAAAAAATTCAAGTTGAAGATTTGATCTTGTTCATCTTCTCTCTTATAACATTGAACATCAGGCACTACACATAATAGGAGCACGATAAACGTCTACTAGTTGAATTGTATAATTTACATGATTTACCCAAGTTTTAAAACAAAAATATCCTTTTGCTTTACGAATTAAAAGAGAAGGGGCGCCTGGGTGGCTCAGTTGGTTGAGCGACTGCCTTCAGCTCAGGTCATGATCCCAGGGTCCTGGGATTGAGCCCCACTACGGGCTCCCTGCTTGGTGGGGAGCCTGCTTCTCCCTCTGCTGCTCTGCCTGCTTGTGCTCTCTCGCTCTGTCAAATAAATAAATAAATATCTTTTTAAAAAAAAGAATTAAAAGAGAAGCAGAACAAAGAATTACCATCTTGGGCCTTGAAATACAGCCACTGTTCCCTAAATTAAGTTGATTATTTGCGTGTCACAGACTGAACACCTACTGTGGTGAAGGCAGTCTTTAAAAATAAAGGTTTTCAGTCAAAAAAGACTTGAGCAAAAAATGAAGATTGTAATAGCCACTCAAATCCATCAATATTATTGAAAAAAAAACGCCCAAAGATTAGTTTTAATATTATCGAACAGCGAGGTTATTCTGCTCTACAATATGAATATTAATTTGAATAGGTTTGTATTTCTGTTTCCACAGAAATTAAAACCTGAAGTGAGCTTAAATCGCACGCAGAAATGTATCATGACTTTTAGGATGCTTTAGCTGAACTGAATCCAATGAAAAAATTTATATTTCCTATTTTTGGTAAATAATATAAAGATCTAAGAGCATATCAAAAATTGATAGAGTGACACCGCGTATTTTTAAAGTCTTTCTGTTGAAAGTAGAATAACCCAAAATCAAACCGTTGAGAGGACGGAGGTTATTACTATTGTACATTTTAACAGTGTCGCCACTAACTTTTTTAAAATACGCGTCAACATGGTTAGGCTCGTGAATTCTTGTCAGGGAGACCGCAGTTGAATCTCTGAAAGCTTTAGGTTTTGACCAAGTGGACTTAGTCTCCGTGTGGGCTTAATCGCCGTCTGACGGAAGGCTCGATCGATGGTAGTGGTAATGGTCATCAGCGCGACCGCGTACGTTTCCTTAGTTGTGATTACTTACGACCCGATTATATATTTTATATCGCCCATACATTATGTTCTGTGTGTACGTAAGATATAACATTGCGTATTACAGCGGCGACGTATAGAACTCCCGGCCGCCTTTCACAGACCTTGGCAAAGAACTCGTCCTTCCAAGACGGTCCCAAGGCTACGGCTGGAGCGGCCAGAGCCGCTCCAGGCCGCCGCCCCGCGCTCACCCCCTCCGGCGCGCGGCAGCCCCGTCGCCGACCGGCTCCCGAGGCTGTCGCGGCGGCCAGGCAGTGCTCAGCCGCGAGGGGCCCGCGGCAGCCGCGAGGGGCGCCGGCCTGCGGCGGGTGCCGGGGCCCAGACTGGGCTGCACGGCGGGTCCGAGCCAAGTCGCCCGCGCTGCCCCGCCCGCCGGCCGGAATGAGTGACGGCGACAACAGGTGCGAGCGCGGAGTCCGAGGCTTCTCGGGAGTCCCCGAGTTTGGCGCGTCAGGCCCGAGGGGTCAGAGTTTGCCTCTGGAAACCGCCCTCCTCGCCTTGCACCAGCCTTGCGAAGTCGCTCCTCGGCCGGCCTCGTGCTCCTTAGTAAAGCCTGAGGTCACGTCACCCACCAGTCCCACCGCCGACTTTCCTCCAAAGGGGAGAAGAGAGGGAGGCGTGCAGTGCATGGTGCTTTGCCTAACCGTCCGCGTTCTCCTCCCCAGCCGTCCGAAGGCAGGCGACAGTGGCCCCTGGGCCGAGCCCTCGTCCGCACACCCCACGCCCACCCCGACTTGCCGCACGCTCTTCCCCTCAGACGGCCCAGCTCGGCGACGCCGGCCACAGCCGAAACCGCCCGCCCGCGCCGCTCCCCGGCTTGCGGCGCCCGCCCGCCCCGCCGCCTGAGGCGACGTCGCTGCTCCTCCCCAACCCCCCCCCCCCCCCCCCCCCCGGGTAGCGGGTTCAGGCCCCGGGTCCGAGCCTGCGCCCCTGCAGCTGCCAGTGCCACCGTCGCCGCCAGGGGGAGTGTCTGTCGGGAAACGTGGTGTTGCTTCCGTGGTGTGAAGGTGCTTTCAGACTTCGGGTTTCTGTTCCTTGCCCTCGCTTTTTGAAGCGCGTGGAGGAAGATGGAGACCGAGTCCGGGGCGGTGAGTACAGCAGGCAGGGCCTCCGGCCCCGGGATGGCGGGGTTAAGGAGCAACGCGGACTCCGGTCCTGACGGGCTGAAGACTGAGGTCGAGGGCCCAGACGCCCACTATTTTGTCGGGAAGAAACGTGGACGGGATGCCCCGTCGACCACCGCGAAGAGCGGCCCGCCTGCAGGCCCCGTCCGGTCGTGTCGTGGGGTCGGGAAGGTGGGGCCGCCGGGCCTGGGCCGGGTGTAGGCTGGCCGGGGACCTCCGAAAAGGCCGGGAGGCTTCGGGAGTCGGCGGGCGGCCGGGTCCCGTGCAGCGGGCGGCGCTGGGCCGGAGCAACAGCTTTCCCGCCGAAACTGGGCTGCGCGGCGTCTTCGACGCTCGCTGCGACCGGACTCCCCCAGCCGCCCACCGCGAGGGGTTGCCAGGGCGGCGGACGCCGCGTCTCGGTGGAGACCGGAAGGCCTGAGAGACCTGGGGGGAGGGGAGGGGCACCGTGGCCCACGACGGACCCAGACACTCCAACACCCTGTACGCGCTGGGGCCCCTCAGGGCCCTGTGGGGGGCGGGGGGCGGGGAGCCAGGTAAGGCCTGAGGGGCCTAAGCCTCCGAGGCAGGCGCGGCGGCAGGCGCCGCGGTGCCCCACCCCACCCGGCCGGCAGCCAATCAGCACGCGCCACGTGCGGCCGAGGGGTTGCCAGCGCTCGAGGCCGACGCCGGGCCGGTGCCGTTGAGGGTTCCCGCCACTGCTGCTGGCGGGCTTGCGGGACAAAATTTCTCGCTGGCTGGCTTTCTTTTCCCTCCCGCACTTTGGTGGGGAGGGGGTGGATCCTCGCGTCAGTGCCCAAGTTCACGATGACCCGCGAGAACCCGAGGAAGTTGTCGCCGCGGGCATATCCCCCAGCGCCTCGGCTTGCTGGCCCCGGAGGGGACGGAGCGCCGAGGCTGTGACCGCGACGGTTAGCCCGCCCTCTTCCTGTTGTCTTCGTTGGCAAAGTGGATGATAGATTACGAGGTTAATTCTCACGGGAAGAAGTCAGTAAGGGCACGTTACTTTAGAGGGAAATTCCTAATAAACTCTTTAGTGTTGGAAGTTTTGCTAAGCCAAGAACCCTTACTTCTAACCAAATAACGGCACCTACCTAAGTGCTTGCCATACACTTGCAAAATTATTGCCAGTGGAATCTGAGGCTTTCTTTGTTGTTTAGCTCCATGCATCGCTAGCCTTCTCGAAGGAATTCAGATGCTGCTTCTGCTTGAACCTTCTTTCCTAGAAAAAAATTTCTAGTCTATTTTAATGCCATATTCTTAAACCTCAGCCTAATGGTTGGGATATCATGAGCAGGAAGAAATGATTCATTCGTTTATTCATTTATTCCACAAATATTAATTGAACACCTCCTACGTACCAGCTTTAGGTCAGACGCTGAGTGAGCGAAACAGGCAGAATCCCTTCTCATATGAACATTGCACTACAGTGGAAGGTGATAGACAATAAACACAAGTAAATTATATGGCATGTTGGAAAGTGGTAAGTGGTAAGAAAAATGAGGCAGTTGGAACTCAGTACAGCAGGAGTCTTAGAAACCGGAGAATGAAGTGAATAGGCTGGAAAAGTTGATGTTTTTTTCTTTCTGGGTATCATTTAACTAGTTTCTCAATGTAGGAAATAAAGCACTCTTTTCACTTCTGTTCGTGTCAACTCTCACAAGGAAAAATAATGGAATTAACTTTAAACAAATTGGAGAACAAACAAGTTCATATGTTGAACTCATTTTGTTTTTAAGAAGAAAATTTCATAGACTTTTTTTTTTTATTTTGCAAATACATAATTTCTACACTCTCTAAACAGAGACAAGATTATATCTACTGGAGCTGTGCTATTATCTCTAGCAATGCAAATACCTGGTAGAAAAATAAAACTAAGCATCCCAAATCATCCATCCTTTGCACTACAGAGTCATTCCCTAGAGAGCATGCTATTACCATTGGATTCCAGTTTCTTTAAATGGAAACTACAACATAGCAATTATTAAATGGGATAACTTTTCTGTGGTTTAATAGGTGTCTTTATGAACTCCCCTATTAGGGAGTATGTGTTGTTTGTCCCTCCCTTAATACTAGATGCGGAATAGAGCCCAATAAGGTCCAGCCTTCAGCCCCATAATCACTACTGGCCTAGTTATTTCTCAGTATATCTTGAAGAGATTAGGGGTTATGGTTTTATTGGCCAATGAATTGAGAGAGGAGAGCAAATACGAAAAAGAACAACTCCATTACCTAAGTTAGAGATTAATTTTCATGTATTTGTTTCTCAGAGAATTGAAATTATGAACTGCAAGCTTTTTGAAGCTCTCATTTAGTATGTTAGACTGTCTCAGAAGTCTGTTAAGTATTCCCAGAAGGAAAGTAATTAGCAAGTGCTTAAATTGGTTTCTCTTCAAAATCCTATTCTCAAGTCTTGTTTTTTTTTTTCAGACATGCATTAAGAGTCTACCATCTTGCCATTGTACAAAGGCTTACATGTTAATAGATATTTATTAAAATCTAAATTAGGCTCCCAACTTAGAATTGTGAACATATATGTACTGTGCTCAGTTCTCTTTTTTTAAAGATCTAATTTATTTATTTGATAGAGAGATCACAAGTGAACAGAGAGGCAGGCAGAGAGAGAGGGGCAAGCAGGCTTCCCCCCAAGCAGAGAGCCCAATGCGGGGCTTGATCCCAGGAACCTGAGATCATGACCTGAGCCGAAGGCACTGAGCCACCTAGGCGCCCCTGAGCTCAGTTCTTTAGTATACAGATTTATATCTATGAGTTATAGGTATACACATTTTTTTTTACAAAATCAGTTTAATCTTCAAATTTAAAAATGTGACTTTAGAGCTAAGAATGGTGAACTTGAATGTCAGAGTTTATTGACTTGTCAGTGCCCTTGAGCCAAAGACTACCAGGAACATACCTGTAGTTAAGTAATGTTGGGTCTGTTGAACTGTTGACACAAGGAAGAGCATACATCATGGAGCCACTAGGTAAGAATATGTTAGAAAAGAATTTACTATGGGGTTTAGGCTTGTGTTAAGCTGTTTTTAGAGAATATTTAAGGAAGAAGGGCTTTACTCTGAAATACATGTCAGAAAGTGGGAGTAAGTCTATGATTGGGTATGTTAATTTTTATTTAGAAGGTTAAGAAAAACAGATTGAGGCCAAATCTTTGATTGATAAAGAAGGAGCAGTTACACGTATCAGCCAGGATAGAAAGATGTTTGGTCATTCTTGTGGTTTGGACAATGCTTTTGTTTTTGTCAGCGTTCAGACATGATTAAGGAATGGTCTATTTTTTATGGTGATCCATCACAATCACAGAGTAACTTTGCCTAATGTCTGTTAAGAAGAGAACGCTACAACCTTACTGTGAGTCCAGGCCAACTCCTACCACCACCAGAACCAAGCCAGTCCCCAGATGTCTTGGGCTGCTTTTCTCTTTCTCAGACTTCTTTTTGAGTTTAATATTCTTCAACATTTATAATACTTAAATAGTATATTTAATAACAACATGAGTATATTTAAATAGTATATTTTAATATTTAAGATTTTCTCTGTAGTAAAACAGATTCTATATTTCCCATATTTTTGTTGCTCCAAAAAGTATTAGTTCTAGCTGTAATCTTTATAATATTAGCATAAAATTAAAGTCTAAAATATTACATTTTGCCTAAATGACTCATCTTTTTGATGGACATATGTTTTCAGTCTGCATCAAAACTTATACCCAATGCTAAAAGTTTAAAAGAATTTTATTTTACAGCAAACATCAAATCAGACGCAAACAGATTCATTATCTCCATCCCCTAATCCTGTGTCACCTGTGCCTTTGAATAACCCAACAAGTGCCCCAAGATATGGAACAGTGATCCCTAATCGCATCTTTGTAGGAGGAATTGACTTTAAGGTACCTATTTATGCATGTAATGTAGCGTATTTTTTGTATTAGAAGTTACTTTATTTCTCAGAAATACTTTGTACAACTGCAAAAATAATCTTATTTACTAATTGCATAATGATTACTAGATTTCACTTTGTCTTCCTATAAAGAATCTTTTCAATAACAATGTAGGTTGAAAAGAACATATATAATTGTCCAATTTCACATACAACAAATTGAGGCTCATTGATGTACCTGTAGGCTCCTAGCTTCTTAGTGACAGAGTGAAGACTTGAATCACAGTATTCCGACTCATAGTTTCATATTCTTTATTTCACCATACCATACTAATTATATTTTATTACATAGTACTCCAATAAACCAAATAATGCATGACTATAATTTTAAAAAAAGATTCAATATTTTTTAAAAACCACAAAATTTAGTCCTATGAAATCCTGTTTCTTTATCCCAATTTCACTCTCAATTTCCTGCTAAGTAATCTCCTGAACTTACATCTTTTACAAATGCTTTCTGCCACCTAATTTAGAATTTGGTCACCATTAAAAGACCTGTGACCTTGTCAGAATAAAGCATCTTAGCATTAATATATTTTAATTATGTAATCAGCCATTTCACTGTTTCAGAGAGGCTTAGTTTGTTGTTGTTGTTGTTGTTGTTGTTGTTGTTGTTGTTGTTGTTGTTGTTGTTAGGTGTTTCACAGCACTATTTGGGAGGTAGTAGTAAACACCTATGGGAAAGGCCTGCATGGCTATTGTAAGTAGAATATCCTTATTTCCAAGTGGATATATAGAAGCATTTCCAAGCTTCCACTTTATATGCTAGAAATCACAGGCATAGTTGTTTTTCCTAATTTAAAAATATCCTTGTGCCATTAGGGTATGAAATTGATTACTATTTCCCTGTAATCACCCTTTTACAATTTGGATGAAATTATTTTTTTTCTGCTCCAGAGAAATATTACACCTCCTGTATTTGTCAGAATAATGATTATTAAGGTAGTATGTGATTGGTTCACTAAAAATAAAGAAAATTTATTTCTAATGAAATGTTTATTTTTTAAAAGATTTTTTTGCTTCTGTGGAAAATAGTAATGGCTGACCATGAATACTCAAGTTGAGTATTCATGTTCAGAATTAATTTATGTTACAAACAGTATATTTTTAAAATAAATCCTCAATAAATGGAAGGATTGTATGACTAGATTATTCTAGGTTACTGAATTCTGTCAACTACATTATGAACTTTGGAGGCCATTGTTACAGTGCAGTTATAGTTTACAGGTAATTGCTAGGGTTCCCTCCCTGGTACTTATCCCTTTTCCAAAACCAGACAATTGCCAACAAGGAAATAGTTTACTGTAGTAGCAAACTGTGTCAAACTTTTTAAAATTATTCTTTTTAGAAGCTTATAGCCCATCTCTCTTCATACTTAATCATCTTAACTTTCTGTCTCCTTATTTTTCAACTTAAGAAGTAGAGCCACAAAATTGAACTTGTGATTCTTCTATCAGAGAATAGTTTGAATTAATTTGCATTCAAATCTCTAATAAAAATTCTTATTCTGGCCTTGATTCCATTTTCAGTTTATTGAAATAAGAGATATTTATTATTCTTAGATTAACTCAGTATTTGTTATCACCCATTTTAGCAGCTTTAGGTTATCAACTAAGCTGCTAATATATGTAAGTAGTGAGGTAGCAGAGGAACTCAAGAGGCCTAGCCCTGCTAGTGGCCATGTCTTTTTCTGTGTATCTAAAGAAAATTTTTTTCTAGAGATACTTAAAGTTCCCCATGGCATAGTTATATCTGAGCCAGAAAATGAAACTGCAGGGAATTTAGTGTGACTACTCTAGGAAAAGGTGATATGAGTCTATTAAGAGACTATTTCAATTAAAACCATCTTTGTAACTATCTTGTACACTATAGTCTAATAATGACTCAGATTTTTATTTTGAATGACTCAGATTTTATTTTATTTTGAATCATAATGTCATTATTTAGCCAAAATGTATATTGAGTACAGATAAACTATCTAAAACTATCTAAAAACTTTAAATCTTGTAGTCACTTCATTGGTATCACAAACTGAGTACTTTTGGAAATGTATTCCTTTCCTAAGACCTTACTCTTCATGGAGACAGCTGATTAAAATAGAGGGACTGGTACATAACAACATCCTAGTTCCACTAACATAATGGTGAGCCTCTCTGAGCCAAAAGAACCAATAGTACTATGCCATTACTATAGGTTATAGCCATGCCTAATTTGAATTATTTTTTAAACTGACCAAAAAGAATTTATTTAAATATTGGTGTACTTTCTTTGTAGTTATAAAGTAATTCAGCTTAAAAATTTTTTATTGATTGAATAGTTTAACAACATGATTACTGCATAAAGCAATGTATTTACATTGATTCTAAAAACTTAGTGGTTTGAGTACTGTTTTAATGCTAAGAGACATTCTTATATTCATATTACTATTTGCTTATAATCTTTTCTGTCTCCAAAACAAGCATAAGACTTGTTTCATTTTTTAGCAATTAAAAATATTTTTTGTGTGTTTCTTTTATGCCATTAGACAAATGAAAATGATTTAAGAAAATTTTTTTCCCAGTATGGGTCTGTAAAAGAAGTGAAGATTGTAAATGACAGAGCTGGAGTGTCCAAAGGGTTAGTATCACTATAGAAAGTACATAGAATTAACAATTGTGTTTTTATTGGATTACTAGGTTTTATACGCTAACTTACTTTGATTCCATTTTTTAAAAAGAGAATTTCATGTCCTCTTCTTTTCTTCCTACCTTTAATCTTCCATTTCATGTGGGTGTGTGTATTTTGGAGGGAGGGGTAACATAGTAACATTCCTTAATTTGTTGGGAAGTTTTTCTTGCATGGGCTGAGGGACCATTCAATGTTAGGTAGCAAGGATTTAATGTTGAGTAATGTACAGCAGCCAAGGAACCAGAAGCTAAAGAAATCAGATACTTTTAGAATTGTATGCTTGCTTTAGACTAGAGAAAGCTTTATTTGAAAAAAGCTGGCACAAAGGAATATCTGTAGGTTTTGCCTCAGATACCTAGTTAGAGAACTAACCTGAGAAATACAATTTTAATGAGAACAATTTTTAATTGCCAAATCAAAGAGAAGCTGGGAAGAAATCAAAAGGATTTGTCTAAAAATCACTAATGACCTCAGAGCAGTTTCAGTGGCTTGGTATAAGCAAAAGCCAAATTTCAGAGAAGAAAGAGATAGTTTACAAAGTGTACTCAAGAAGTTTGACAACAAAGTTAAAGAAAATGGGTAAGACAGTGGAGATCAGTGAAGGACTGTGTTTGTTTTCTTGAAGGAGAGGCAGGACATACATGAATAGACATAAGAGAAAGGACCAGAGGTGGAGAGAAAGTGAGGTGGATAGAAAATTATACTAGTGGAAGACCACATTTAAGTATGTCAGATAAGCACTTTGGAAGAGATGGGATTCTGCAGAGAGGTTATTTTTAAGCAATTGAGATACTTCCTCAGACTGACAAACAGTATTAGGATGAAGTGAGATTGTACCTCTTGCATATGGTTAATAGAATTCTCAATATTTTGGTAATATCCTTTTTTAAACCATTGAAAAACACATAGAGATGTAAACTGTATTTTATGCCTTTTCCACTGGGTGGTGTATGTGTTCTACCAAAAAATTAGCATAAAACTATAAGCCCTTGTTTAATGTTTGGGCACATAAAAAAAGAAATTCCTTTGTTAAAAAAAATAAACTTTTTATACAACAGAGTAATTATGAATCAAAACAGTAGTCAAGATATTTAACACTACTCTAGTTTCCTTAAGTTATCTAAATAGAAATTATGCTGGGGGGGATATACCTTTTATTTCTTTCATATCTTTTTGTCTACTTTGGCTTTTTGGATGTTGCATACATAATGTATTTGTATCTTGAACATTATACGAATTGTACTCTGAAGGTAACAATTATATATAAAAAGGAGATATAAAATCTAGGATGTACACATTTTTAATTGATCTATATTTGAAAAACACTAATAATTGCATTATCAGTTTATATGTGCTAATAATAAGTAATATATCTGTATACTCATTTTCCCATATAAAAAATTTTATGTGTTGAAATTTTTATTTTTTTAAAGTTTTTTTCCTACTCTGATTCCTATTTAAGCTAAACTTCTATTATTCTAAAAGGGATTATTGCTTCGTACTAAAATTTATTATATCCTAATTTGTAAGCTAGGACATGAATTCTTCATGCTTTCCTGCTTTGTATACAGTTCAGATCTGAAACTGTTTTAAGATCCTGGGTTTGGGGGAAAAAAAAAAAAGATCCTGGGTATGTTTGTTTGTTTTTCCTCTTAGTGCCCTGACTCTAGCAAGAGGTGACAGTGTTACACTCTGAATGATTCTCTTAAATTTTGCATAGTGGTGCACCATAGAAAACTGCTCATTCCTACAGTGGCCCATTCTTAAAAAGAAATTTAATTTTAATATAACTGTAATGTAATGTTCTAAGAAAATAATTAATATATTTATTTAGGTATGGTTTCGTCACTTTTGAAACACAAGAAGATGCACAAAAAATTTTACAAGAGGTGAGATTTTTTTGATGTATTTAACTTCATTTTTTGGAACTTCTTTGAAACTAATCCTTTAGGATTTTTTTTTATTATTAGCATTCCAATACAATGATTGATTGCTAGAAAAAAATTTTTAACTTATTTGCATCTCAAGATTGACATTTGTATCCAAAAAAATTGAATAAAAAAAGATTAAACAGAGGCTCCTGACTGACTCAGTTGGTAGAGTGTGCACCTGTTGATCTTGGGGTTGTAGGTTTGAGCCCCACATTGGGTGTAGAGATTACTTAAAAATTAAATCTTTTTTTTTTAAAGATTAAACAGAAATTTTATCTACAGAAAAACATTCCAAATCATTGCATGAGTATGTTTGCGAAGTTATAATTTTTTACCTTATTTGCTTACTAACAACTTGGGAATATATGTTTTCTGAAGTGTTAATAGCACTTTGAATTCCTAAAAACACAACAAACATGGATTCCTAGAGTGAAATTATCTGAGATTATTTCCCTCCTTTCTTAAAAACTTACATAAGCTAAGAAAAAATCTATAGCCTGCAGTTCAGTGTAATAATTTTAAATCTGACAAATGTTACATTTTATTTTTTTAGGAAAAAATAGAGTTTGAATTGTACATTGTTAAATCACATGCAGCTGATCCTCATTATTTTTAATAGTTATGTTTTATAAAGTCACTATGAACATTCACTTAGCAAATACTGGACTGTTCTTTCTAGAAGAAATAACAAAGTTCCCTCTAGTTTCTGTTTACATTAACCAACCAACCAATCAATACATAACTTTGTTTTATGTGTGTTTCTGTGTAAAGACATCATGTTAAATATATATTGTTGATTCATTAACATTGAACTCCTGGCCAACAGCACTGTAACTCATGTCTGAATTAAGCCCATCTAAAACATTTTCTCAATAAGGCAAATGACAGTCTTCTTGTGCTTAGGAACTTAGCCAGCACTCTAACACCACACTTGAGGACCATTTTAAATAGCAAAATTAAAAAAAACAAAAAAAAAAAAAAGCAAAATCACCAACATAAAACACAAAAATACAAAAAAATTTGGCACTAAACAACATGAAACAGACCCTTTTTTAAGAGCTGAGACAAGACAGAGTGTTGCCTTATTTGACCTCAGCCTGGGACTGTGTATGTCAGGCAATTCAAAATTTTCACCTCACTGCTCATGTCCACTAGTAACTGCTTAAATTGCCACAAGTTTGCTTCTGGGGTTACAAATAACTTTAATGAATAGGTGAATTCCCAAATATGGGATCTATGAATAGAGGATTGACTGTATTCCAATTAAGGAACTGGGTTCAGACCATTGGAACCAAAATTCAAACCCAGATCTTTAAATACACACAGACTTTGCCCTTTCCAGTATTCTGGCTGCTTTCAAAAAATGTTATAGTCTGAATTTTAAAAATTGTTTCTCACTAATTTTTCATTATTGGTTTTATAAAATAGTAGTACCAAGATAATAAAATAGTTTTTTCTTATTTTAGGCTGAAAAACTTAATTATAAGGATAAGAAACTGAACATTGGTCCAGCAATAAGAAAACAACAAGTAGGAATCCCTCGTATGTATTGAGAACTAATGTATTTTTCAGTGTTTTTGCGTGGTTCTTTTTTGAAATATTAGTTTTTTAAGAACTTAATTAAAATATCATGCTTTTTTCATTTAATAAAGTTATTTTAGTGAAGTTGGTGATCAAATGAATATTTCTTAGCAAAATATATATGTTAGATTTTAGGGGGCAGGGAAAATTTTACACAAATAACCGTGTTTACATATATTGCATATAGTTACATCTTTAAAGGAAAACTCTTCTACATAAAAATACAATTTAAAATTGCAAAGGTAATTAGAATTATTTTGGTACTATTAATTAGAAATTTTTCTAATTAGAAAAGTAATTTAAAATTGGAAATTGAAGGGGGATGCCTGGATGGCTCTGTGGGTTAAGCCTCTGCCTTCAGCTCAGGTCATGATCTCAGGGTCCTAGGATCATGCCCTGTCTCAGGCTTTCTGCTCAGTGGGGAGCCTGCTTCCCCCCTCTCTCCCCCCCTTCCTCTGCCTACTTCTGATCTGTCTCTTTCTATCAAATAAATAAAATCTTTAAAAATAAATAAATAAATAAAATAAAATTAGAAATTGAAGATACTGAAAGTAAGAATATAGAACCAATATCAGAAACTCTAGTTGCAATGGTAGGTACTGTAGCCCAACTAGATATGTTATAATTATGAAGGAACAATTCCTAAAGCTTTAAGAATTTGCAAAGTTGTGCCTTCCTCAAATTTCTGTAATGCTGTCAACTCTACTCTTCTTTTTTTCTCACTCTTCCTCTATTATATTAGGCATCTTTACAGTTAGCTTTTTACTAACTGTATATTTACTGAACTCTATAGTAGTCTTTAGCTGGAAGGAGATACCTAAAATTAGAAACTGAATTTTCTTATTCTTCCTTAACTGTGCCCTACTGTCTATTGGGATGTTTAAAACATTAGGTGGTTATTGTATACCTGTTAACAAATTAATAGTTGTGCTCCTTTGGACTGTTCTATTTTTGACTAAGAAATTAACAGTTCTGGGGTACCTGGATGGCTCAGTTGGTTAAGTGATTGCGTTTGGCTCAGGTCATGATCTCAGGGTTCTGGGATCAAGTCCTGCATTGGGCTCCCTGCTCAGCAGGGAGCTTGCTTCTCCCTCTTCCACTCCCCCTGCTTGTGCTCGCTCGCTCTCTCTCTCTCCCTCTCTGTCTCTCTGTCAAATAAATAAAATCTTTTTTAAAAAAAAGAAATTAATAGTTATCAAGTTTAATTTTGACTTAGTTATTTGTTAATTTAGAAGATAACTGAAGAGTGCCCTAAATAGGTTAATACTTCTTATTAGTTCCAAGAGTTAAGCTGTAACATGTAGTAATAGTTCTATATTACCAGCAGTAGGTATAAATAGTAATGTTCATATTATAACCCATAAATTGCTTTAAAGAAAAAAAAACATAAATCACCATGCTGAATGCTTTCAAATAGACAGTAAATTTGAGAAGTATAGGGTTAATAACTTAACCAAATAGTTGCATTAGCTTTGAAATCCAGGACAAGTTGACTCCAAAGCTCTTTATACTTTTCTGCAAATAAATTTTAAGTATAAAAGTAGACTTACAAAATATGGGGGATTTTTATCTCAATTTTTTCTCAAATCTATAGCTTTTTCCATCTCTATTATCAATATTCTAGTCCCAGCTACCCACCTCACTTGCCTTGATTACTGGAAGAGCCTCCTAACAGGTCTTTCTGAATCCACTTTTTGCACCTTCTGACCCATCATATACAAGGCAACCAGAGTGATCTTTCAGAACTGTGTATTTCATGTTATTCTTAGCTTATTTTGAGCTCTTCTTTCCTTTTTTTCCTATACGTTAGCCATCTAGCTTTCTCTCAGTTCCAGAACATACCATACTCCTGATATACTTTATTTTCTTTGCCTAGAACACTCTTTGCCATCCCATTCCCATCCCAATCTTTTTTTTTTTTTTTTTTTTTTTTTTTTAAGATTAGGTGTGGAGCCCAACGTGGGGTTGAATTTAACGATCCTGGGATCAAGACCTGAGCTGAGATCAACAGTCAGACACTTACCCAACTCAGCCTCCTGGGTGCATCCCAATCATTCTTTAAAGCTCAGCCCAAACATCATTTCTTCACAAATTAAATATAATTAGAAAGTTCATGCTACCCCGTGTAATACCCTATACTACCTCTTAATGTATTTATCAAAATTGTATTTAATTAATTAATTGTGTAATAAGCTAATAACTATTTTCTCCACCAGAAGGTAACTTTCATATGACAGGTCCAATTTTTTTTTTCTTTTTGGCTATATCACCAGCCAAGTTCAATGCCTTGTAATAGTACTGTCTCAAAATTTATTTATTTATGTAACAGATAAACCTGTGGTTCCTTGAGTATCTTGAACGGAAATCCATGAACCTCCTGAATTTGTGCAAAAAAATTTTTAATGTATATATCTCTGAGAAAAGGATGCATGGTTTTCATCAGATTCTCAAAAGAATGAGATTAAGAATCACTAAAATAAGCAGTAACAATACAGATGAAATATAGTGAAAATATGAAAGCTCAGAAGCAGTAGTGTTGCTTAAAGTGGTAGGCCAGTGCTCCTCACAGGGTGTGGTTTGCAGCCAGTAACAGTTCAATTGGAATCTGTCAAAATGCAGATCCTCAAGCCCTATCCCAGACTTACTGAGTCTAAATCTCTGCTAATGTGGCCCTGGAATTTATATCCTAAATAAACTATCTAGGTGATTCTAATGTACGTTAAAATTTGAGAATTACTGGTATAATGGAAGGAGGATTGCCAGTTCCAGTAATTTACATAAACTTACTGGTCAAGTACTTAATTGACTTGGCTTAAGTACTTAAGTACTTAATCTGACTTGGTTTATATACATTTTTCAAGTGTTCTCTTGACAAAAAAATATTTCTTTTATTTTGGGGGAGGGAGGGTTTATATATAACTTGATCTGATAAAAGAGATGGGGACCCAGAACTACACATGAAGATTTGTGGTCATGTTTGCAATAAGCAGCAGTTGTAGCAAAGGGAGGCTGGAGAGTAAGAGTCATGGCCTCAATGAATGCTTGTGATAATAGAACCAAAGAATTTGTAGGATGGAACCAAAATATCTTCAGGAAAGTATGGAATCTTTTCCAACTTCACTGCCTTCATCATCTTTGGCCTTTTACAAATAAAGGTCTTAACTAAGGTCTTAGGTCTTATGACCTTGCTGATAATAATTTAAATTTTTAAGCCTTGTGTTTGATCACATTGTTATTAAAATCTAAATTGGTGAGTTTTTAGTATCCTTTATTGAACTTATTTCTTTTTCCTCACTTTAAGCTAATAAAAGTTCTAAGATAGTGTGTTTGAAAATATGTACTTCAAAAATACTTCAACATTTGGAATTTTTTTAATTTGCAACATTCAATTTTTACTGTAATTGTATCAAGTGTTCAGAAATTACCTTTTTAAAAGTTAAACTGAACATTTTAATTATTATTATTTGATCTTTACTTTAGGTTCCAGTATAATGCCAGCAGCTGGAACAATGTATCTAACGACTTCAACTGGATATCCTTACACATATCATAATGGTGTTGCTTATTTTCATACTCCAGAGGTAGCTTCTGTCCCACCACCTTGGCCTGTAAGTAATTTTCATCTTAAAAGGGTTTCCATCTATTCTGTCAATTTTTTAAAACATTTGTTTCTGAAATATTTCAACCAGAGACAAGTATGAATAATAATTAACAGCCATGTAGCTACCACTTAAATTTAATAAACGTTAACATTTTGCCATATTTATGTAAGTTCTTTTAATAAGGAGAAATGAAATATGAGAAATTCAGGTATAGTCTCCTTGCCCCCATTTTATTACCCTCCTTTTCTCCTCAGACATATTTGGAATATATAACCATAATATCTTTCCTATCATTTTATGTTTTTACTACAAATGTAGGTATCCTTAAACAATAGGTAGTATTGCTTTGAGTGATTTTCTTAACACTATGTAAATAACCAGTTTTTCTGTTCAACATTATATTTTTGAGATTAAACAATGTTGTTACTAGTATATCTAATTCACTTATTTTAATATTTTATAATATTCCATATTATAAGTGTGTATTCCCCTATTGATGGATGTTTTAAGTTTTTTCTGTAATCAAGACTACAGTGAACATCCAGATCTTGTATGTACTATGTGAGAGTTTGTCTAGGAAAGTAGTCGTCAAAGTTTTTTGCTTGTATATCCTCTAAAAATTTTCTGAAAAGTTATGAATACTTATTTTTAAGTTGATATCTGAAATTTATCATAATTTTAAATAATTTAGGAATACAACATATTATGTATGCTATACACATAAAACTAATATAAGGGTATATGTCAGTTATACCTCAAAAAAAGAAAAAGGATGGAAAACGTCTAGAACTCAGTTAACAAAACTAGTCAGTCAAATAAAAGTTCATTTCTATTAGAAAATTCTAACTTTTAATTATTTTTAAGTTCAAATAAATGAGTTAATATGTATTCTTATAACCATCATATAATTTATTTTGTTCTCTGGATGAAATAAAGGACCATCTCCCCTTTAATATTTCTTATAAAAGCTCTTTTTGCTTTGCTTCTCTCACTTCTCAAGGGCATTGCCTACTTGAATTATCTATTTTTTTGATGCCCTTTTGGTATTTATATTCACAAAGAAAACATTATAATAGATCCAGAATGAGTGAGAAGTGTGCCTTTCATCATGAAGGAGAATGGTAATTGTGAAAGGGCGTTATGAAAAGAAAACAGACACATGGTAAAGAGACACAGTCACAGACAGATCAAATCAGGAAGGAGTACATATGAAATTTAGGACCTAAAAATTAATACTCTGAAACCTATTCATGCCCATTTACCCCTGGAAAAATTTTGTATTTCCCTCCCTTGGTCTAGGCTGCAATATATGCAGAGAAATAAAATTTCACATTATAGAATATGCACATCTTTGACTAAATGTTGCCAAATGACTTCCAAAGTATACCAGTTTATACTTTAGCTCACAGTTTATGAGAGCTCCAATTTCTCCATAACCTGCCAATCCCTTAATTTTCAATTTTTGCCAATATTATTATGAAATAGTATTTTGTTTTTTTATCTTCCTAGTCATTGGTAAGATTGAACATAATTCAGGTATTTATTGGCCATTCCACTTTTATTCTGTGAGGTACCTCTTCATATCCTTTATTCTTTATCTTTTCTATTGGGGTTATTTGTCTTTCTTGAGTTCATTATATGAATTTTGTGAGTTCTTCCGGTGTGTGGTTTGTCCACTAACTTTACAGGGTTTTTTTGTTATACACTAATTCTTTGTTTTAATGTTAACATATGTATTAAAGTTTTCCTTTATGGAAGTAGTTTCATCTTTTTAAAACATAACACTTCCAAGAAAAGAATAAAAAATTTAAATTAAAAAAAATACTTCCTTATTACAATATAGATATTCTATATTTTATTTTTAAAATACTCTAGTATTGCTGTTTTTCACATGTAGATCTTAAATCTGGAGTTCATGTATACTAATCCATCCTCTTTCATTATTTTGAAAGGAATCCTCTATGAAATACCACATTTTGGGGGTTGTTCCTCTGGGCTCTCTATTCTGTTCTGCTGGTGTGTTTGCCCTGTCCAATTCCGTGTTAATTCCTATTGCTTTAGAATGAGCACTAAAATCTGATAGTGCAGTCCTGTCACTTTTTTCTTCAGGAGTCTCTCATCTATCTTTAAGTCTTTACTTTTATAAATATAAATTTTATAATCCAGCTTGTTCAATTCTGTGAAAAGCATTTGTTGGATTTTTATTAGAATTGCATTAAATGTATAGATTGATTTGGGTATATACCAAATTTTACCGTCCACAAACATTTATTTAGGTCTTTTATTTCCATCTGTCAGTAAAATTTTCTTTCTCCATAAAACAGTTTAGTACATCTTTTGTTGGATTTATTCTTAGGTACTCTATGGTTTTTGTTGCTTTTATGACGGTATATTTTTAAATCATATTTCCTAATAGGTTGTGACCTGTTTGCAGTAATGCTTTTTTTAAATGTTAACATTTGATCAGTAACCCTCCACAACTTCCATGGAGATAATCAGTTATGATTCAGTATACTTCTGTTTCTTTCTGTTCTTTTCTCATTTTTTCTCCATTGAGTTATTGTATCAACATTTTCTCTGCCATAGTATTTATATGATACCATGACCTTGTTCTTGAAAAAGGAAGTAAGTTCAGTGATTCATGATTAAGCTTTATATATACTTATATAAGCTTTATATATATAGTGTATATATTTATATATACACGGTAGGTTTTGGAAGATAATCTTAGCCAAAACCAAGGTTTCTCAGCCTCTGCACTATTGACATTTTGGGCCAGATGATTCTGTGTCGTTGGATGCTAATCCTGTACGTGGTAGGATACTTAAGCAGTGTCCTAGTCTCCCCACATCTATAAAAACCAAAAGTATTGCCATATGTTCCCTTGGGGGACAAAGTCACACCTGATTGAGAATTATTACCCCAAATCAATTAGGAAATTATTTCATATTCTGTTTGTTAAAAATGAAAAAGTATTGAATTTATCATGAAAAGATATTGAATTTTAATAAATCTTTTCCTATATCTGCTGAGATTTTTTCCTTCTTTAACCTATCAATAGAAAATAAGTATCATAGTAAATTACATTATTCTTTTCTAATGTTAATCTGTGGTATAATTTTATTAATATAGTCTGAAAATTGTGCAAAACTCTGATATTTTTCTTCATTTTGTGGAGGGGAAGGAGTGTACATTAAAATAAAACAGTGTAAAGTTAGATCCCATGTTAGAAATTGAATTTTAATTGCTATCATTAAAGCTAATTTTACCTATTTTATAATACAGTTTGCCTGCTTTATTAATGGTCTGATTTTAAATACTCTATTTTGGGGTTTACTCTAGTACTTTGAATAATGAAATGTTATGTGTATTTTCTTCAAACAGAGAAATCACTTAAGTTTATTGATCAATTCATTTAAATGTCAAATTAATAAAATAGGATTTGATGAATGCTTTAATAAATAATGTGTTTGACTTAAATATATAACAAAGGAGTAGGATTTAATTATTTGTAAGCAGTGGAAAATCAGTGGCAAAATCAAGTATGATTACTCATTTAGTTCTGTGTTGTGTAAACATTATCTACTGCTGGTCTCATGATGGAAATAGGCACTGTCACCTTATGTCCAGCTGCCATTTTCTTTTAAATATTCTCTTAGAACTATATTTTCATAATCTTTGGACTGAAACAATTTTTCTGGTGCTGGTTTTCTAACATTACCATGAAAATGAAACCAAAGAAAAGTGGGAATACTGTGATGATTTTAATAGACTTAAGTTGAATTAGTAATAATAATATCAATAACAGGTAGAAAAATGACATTTTCAATTTATAGATCATAAGTTGATTGGGTTTAGGTAACAATTCGGGATGAATTTTATAATAAACTATTTTAAAGAATTTTGCCTAGGCCTAAAATAATTTTTCTTTTTTTTTCCTCTTATAGTCACGTTCTATATCTAGTTCCCCTGTGATGGTAGCTCAGCCAGTTTATCAGCAACCTGCATATCACTACCAGGTAAACATGAAATTACAAAAAAAATTCTCTTTAATACTCAGTCCTTTTTCAGTAAATTTCATTGTATTCTTTCTCATGTAGATACTCTCATAATTAAAAAAAGATAGTTAAGCCTTGATAACAATGCTGGGTTTGTTTTTTTTCTTCTCTTATGGGGAACTAAACAATATCATGCAAGAAGATGGCAGGTTTTCTTCATTTAACTAAATGTAATGAGGCCGGTTTTGCTCCCTTGGCTAACAGTTTTTTTTTAATTTATTTATTTGAAAGATAGAGATCACAAGTAGGGAGAGAGGCAGGCAGAGAGAGAGGAAGGAAAGCAGGCTCCCTGCTGAGCAGAGAGCCCCATGTGGGGCTTGATCCCAGAACCCTGGGATCATGACCTGAGCCGAAGGCAGAGGCTTTAACTCACTGAGCCACCCAGGCGCCCCATCCCTTGGCTAACATTTAATCTAAAAAGTTTTTAAAAACAATTCCCAAAGCAACATACAGATAACACATACCGAATCACAGGCTGATTTTTTAATGTTATTGTTAACATTATGTCACTTTCTTGCTATTGTATTTAACATAATCCGTATTAAAATAAGTAATATATTATGGTTCACATTATGGCAGCCTCTTTTAGTTAACCAACACTCTTCATTAATTCTTGTGGGAGACTGAGGATAAATGAGCCATAATGCCAGACCATTTTGGTGTTTTGTAAATAAAGAATACCTGTTGACATACTGTCTATGACTGCTTTTGTACTATAATGGCAGGGTTCAGTAGTTGCAACAGAGATATTATGGTCTGCAAAGCTTAAAATATTTACCCTCTGGCCCTTTAAAGAAAAAGTTTGCCAACTTCTCATCTATTGCACTCAAAAATAAAATCACATTCTTTCCTACCTCTGGAATTGTGGAAGAGAATTTCTTTCTTTTTCTTTTTTCTTTTGAACTTTTAAAATAGACCCAGATTAAATGTTAAATTCACTGGAATTCTTTTTAATATTAGACTGGGTTTTGGGGGGATGGTGGTGTTTTAATTTTAAATAGAATTTAAGATTTAAACTTTTTATTACATATTAATGTATATGATATTATTATATTACATTATTTGTAATAAATTTGTAAATTCTATTACTATGCTAAATATAAAACTAAAGTGTTTCACTTACTAAAGATAAAAGTAACTTAATGACATATATTTAAAATATATATATTAAAGTAACTTAATGACATATATAAAATACATGACTTGGGACGCCTGGGTGGCTCAGTTGGTTAAGCCGCTGCCTTCGGCTCAGGTCACGATCCCGGGGTCCTGGGATCGAGTCCCGCATTGGGTTCCTTGCTTGGCTGGGAGCCTGCTTCTCTCCCTGCCTCTGCCTGCCTCTCTGCCTGCTTGTGTGTACTCTCTCTCTCTCTCTCTCTCTCTCTCTCTCTGTAAAAAAAAAAAAAAAAAAAAAAAAATACATGACTTTCCCTAAGTTACCTCCGTATTTTGGTAGAGGCCCCAAAGAGAGAACATTAGGTACCAGATCTTTCAATATGACAAGTCAAATATTGTGAAACTAGTTGGGGGATCCTTAGCTAATTGCCCACCTTGAGTACACATGATGGGATGATGAGATTGCAAGAGGCTTGTTAGGATGCTGTGGCATGTCCCCTTCTTCCCCACCAAGTAAAGAAGACATCGGAGAATGACCAAGAAAACTTAATGTTTGTCCCCTGAAATTTGTGAGATGGTACTTGGATCTGACCTCTCCTAAAAAAGTCCAAAAAGAGAGACTCTTTGGATTTTTGTGGAAGCTGGCGGCAGGGGGAGTAAATTAATTAATAAAACGTCCAAAGAGGAAGCTGGACTAGTCTCCGGAGGCAGAGCCTGGAGAGAAGACTACGGTGAGAATGTGCTGAACTTCTACTCACAACAAGCAAAGGTTTATGTGTCCCAAGAGCAAGATGTGAACCTCACAGAAGAGACCCTTTTAAAAAAAAATTTAAGGAGATCCCAATAAAGAAAGAACCTGTGTGAAGTAGACTTCTAGAATCAAGGGCTAGAATTGCAGTTAGAAGTTCTCAGCAGGGTGGGGCACCTGGGTGGCTCAGTCAGTTAAGTGTCTGCCTTCCACTCAGGTCAGGGTGCTGGGATCTAACCTGTGTCGGGCTCCCTGCTCAACAGGAAGTCTGCTTCTCCCTCTCCTTCTGCTGCTCCCCCTCTCGTGCTCTCGCTTGTTCTGTCTCTCTCTCTCAATAAATAAAAGTCTTAAAAAAAAAAAGTTCTCAGAAGAGAGATCACCAAAGAATCCAGTAAACTACCTATCTAGATAGTCAGCATTTAAAATCTGCCACACCCCAAAAAAATGATTTGTCCTAATTTTAATCCTAGGGCAAGGAAGAACAGGTCGACACAGTGCTTTTCAAGTGTCAGGGGATGAGAAAGAATAGAGCTGCTTTCTGCTTGCTCCCCATTGAGTCCAGCTCCTCTTTTTTTAATTGATTACATACAACTATAGCTCATTTGACATACCAAATACATTCTTAAAAGTTTGTAATACAGTTTAATTTTATACTCTGACTCTGGTGTTCTCCTTGACACAAATGATAAAATTGGAAGTATGTTACCTCAATATTACTCAGGAATATTACCAAAATCTTTTTGGGTACCAATTTATAACTATTTTGTAATACAAAAAAATCATTTCACCTCCCTATTTATCTTCAGATATATATTCATCATTCTGCCTCTTTGATGAAAATCTTCCTTTGTTCTTTTCATAAATTCTAAGATTGGTAGCTTTATCAGTTGTTAGTCAAATCAGGTAATGCATGGTTCAATTAGTACTTACCTCGTATTTCTCACTTCATAAGTAGATAGTTATTTCATTTATCTAAAAACTATGTAAGTCATCTTATTTCCAATTTTTTATTAAAATATTTTCTTAAGAGGTTATTTATTATCCTGCCTTTCTTTTTTTTTTTTTTAAGATTTTCTTTAGTTATTTGACAGAGAGAGAAATCACAAGTAGGCAGAGAAGCAGGCAGGTGGGGGGTGAAGCAGGCTCCCCACTGAGCAGAGAGCCCAAAGTGGGGTTCTACCCCAGGACACTGGGATCATGACCTAAGCTGAAGGCAGAGGCTTAACCCACTGAGCCACCCAGGTGCCCCTATCCTGCCTTTCTGAATGAAGAATACAGAACATAGACTTTATCTTGGTTATTATAATACAGTGATGTCATCCGTTAGCAACTTAAATACCACTAAATTCACAGTGATTCAGTTTAGATGGCAGATCCAGGCATCGTCTTACTCTTTTTTTCTGTTTGGTTTTTTTTTTTACTTTATAATTAAAAAGACTTAATTAAAAATGGAAAATAAAGAATAAAACGTTACTAAGAAATAATACAACTAGTTTAATAAAAGTCTGTCATAGTGTCATCTTACAGTAAGTTTAAAACATTGACCCTCTTTTATTTAACAGCTTTTTAATATATAATTCACATAGCATTCAGTTCAGCTTTTTAAAATGTGCAGTAGTGTTTTTTACTAAATTCAGAGTTGTATAACCATACCATAGTCAGTTTTAGAACATTTTAATCAAACTTCCCCCCGCCAAAAACCTTACCCATTAGTAATTACTCCTCTTTGGAGAAATATCTATTCATATCTTTTACTCTTTTTAAATTTGGGTTACTTGTCTTTTTACTATTGAGTTATAACATTTCTTTATATATTCTAGATGCAAATTCTTTATCAGATATATAATTTGTAAATCTTTTCTCCCATCCTTTGAGTTTATTTTTACTTGATGGTATTCAAGCGCTGTTTTGTGGCACAAAAGTTTTTCATTTTGATGAAGTCCAATTTATCTTTTTTCTTTTGTTGCTTTACTGCTTGTGCTTTTCATGTCATAATTTTTTTAATTGCTTAATTCAAACCCACAAAGATTTACACATATTTTCATATTTTATAGTTCCAGCTCTTACATTTAGGTCTTTGACCCAATTTGAATTAATTTTTGTATGTAGTTTGAGGTTTAAGGATCCAGCTTCATTCTTTTGCACATAGATATCCAGTTTTGATCTTTGTTTATAATCTGGGTGGGTTTTTTGTTTTTTGTTTTCATTTTAGGCCCCTGCACAGTGTCTACCAGGACAATGGCAGTGGGGTGTTCCTCAGGTAAATATTAACTTTTTTCAGAGTGTTTTTGTGAAGACTGAATGAATATTAAAGTCAGGAGAACTAGATTTGAGATACTCCTCTTCTATTTAATAACTGTGATACCTTTGGCAGTTCATTTAATCACTCTATTTCTTGGCTTCCTCACTTGTAAAATTGAAGTAATGATACCATACATTTGTAAATTTCTTTACCTGATCTTGGTGAAGATCACATGAGATCATCTAAGTGAAAGCATTCTTTTAAAAAATGAGTACTTATATAAACAGAAAAATTACTTTTTACCATTATGGGAAAATGTATCATTCTTCTGGTTGTACTTCAAATTTTGCTTCAGTTTTACTTCTGCTCCTAAGTAAATAAATCATCTCTCAACTTTTGATACAAATAGTATACCACCAAAAAGACTATTTAGTGACATTTCCCACTTCCATGTGAAGTCACAAAGCTGAGACTAGATGTTTATGCCAACTAAATACTGTAAGTTATATTACAATCTTTGATAGTGATCTTAATATAACTATTTTCTGAATTTATAAAAGAAGTTCTGAAGCACTAAGAACTTTCAATGCTTACCAGTGATAAAGTTCTTTAATCACATCTACACAATTGAAATTTGTAACAAGATACATCTATGCTATCTCTGGTAAAGAACTTCAGGAAAATATGAAATAAATATTTATGTCATCTGTTGGGTAAGTCATTTATTTTAATTGAAATAAATAATCATATTTGAATTAGAAATCTGGTTTTGTTTTAGTCTCCTGCCTCGTCTGCTCCATTCTTATATCTGCAACCTTCTGAGGTTATTTATCAACCAGTGGAAATTGCACAAGATGGTGGATGTGTTCCTCCTCCTCTATCTCTGATGGAAGCTTCAGTTCCAGAGGTATGTATTACTCTCTAAGTAATTTATCTATAACTGTCTCATCTTAACATTTATTTCTTTTTCTTTTCTAAAAATATTTAAGTGGCGCCTGGGTGGTTCAGTCAATAAGTATCTGCCTTCCGCTCAGGTCATGATCCCAGGGTCCTGGGATTGAGCCCCACATCGGGATCCCTGCTCAGCGGGGAAGCCTGCTTCTTCCTCTCCCACTCCCCCTGCTTGTGTTCCCTCTCTGGCTGTCTCTCTCTTTCTCTCTGTCAAATAAATAAATAAAATCTTAAATTAAATAAAATAAAAAATAAAAATAATATTTAAGACCCTCATGGAAGCTGCACATTTTTTCTTTGACTTATTCACGCATTTCCCCTTTTATATGTATCTAAGAATGCTTCATCTTAGACTTTTTTACTAACTAGTTCTGAACAATTTCTAAAACCAACTGTTCACTGTACTAGGCTAATCTCTGACTTGATCTCCTTGAATGAGTAAGACACCAAATGTTTTTCTTTCTTCTGGCTTGCCTGTCAATCTGTATTATTACTAATATTCTGTCAATTAAAAGCATATAAAAATTCAAAAAATCTTAACAACTTCTTCCTTCAAATATGTAAATCAAAAGTATTTCATGGGCTACCTGGATGGCTCTGTCAGTTACGCATACAACTTTTTTTTTTTATAAACATATAATGTATTATTAGCCCTAAAGGTACAGGTCTGTGAATCGCCAGGTTTACACACTTCACAGCACTCACCATAGCACATACCCTCCCCAATGTCTATAACCCCACCACCCTCTCCCTACACCCCTCCCCCCGGCCACTCTCAGTTTGTTTTGTGACATTAAGAGTCTCTTTTGGGGGCGCCTGGGTAGCTCAGTGGGTTAAAGCCTCTGCCTTCAGCTCAGGTCATGATCCCCGCATCGGGCTCTCTGCTCAGCAGGGAGCCTGCTTCCCCTTCTCTCTCTGCCTATTTGTGATCTCTGTCTGTCAAATAAATAAATAAAATCTTTAAAAAAAAAAAAAAAGAGTCTCTTTTGGTTTGTCTCCCTCCCAATCCCATCTTGTTTCATTTATTCTTTTCCTACCCCCCTAACCGCCCCCCCACCCGTTGCATCTCCACTTCCTCATATCAGGGAGATCATATGATAGTTGTCTTTCTCCAATTGACTTATTTCGCTAAGCATAATACCCTCTAGTTCCATCCATGTCGTTGCAAATGGCAAGATTTCATTTCTTTTGATGGCTGCATAGTATTCCATTGTATATATATACCACATGTTCTTTATCCATTCATCTGTTGATGGACATCTAGGTTCTTTCCATAGTTTGGCTATTGTGGACATTGCTGCTATAAACATTCGGGTGCACGTGCCCCTTCGGATCACGTTTGTATCCTTAGGGTAAATACCCAGTAGTGCCATTGCTGGGTCATAAGATAGCTCTATTTTCAACTTTTTGAGGAACCTCCATGCTGTTTTCCAGAGTAGTTGCATCATAAGCATACAACTTTTGATTTCAGCTAGGTCATGATCTCAGAGTCATGGGATTAAGCCCCACATCGTTGGGTTCTGCGCACAGTCAGAAGTCCGCTGGAATTTCTCTCCCTCTGCCCTTCCCCCCCAAATAAATAAATAATTCTTTAAAAAAATACTTAATAACTAAAAATTATAAATGTTATTTTCAGTGTCTTTATGTTCCCAAACCATTACTTACTTTACCATCTATGTGCCAAGAACTGTAAAGGTACGTTTTAAATCAGTGTTGTAAAAAATTAGAAAATTAGAACCCACCTCCCAATTAGAATGTATTATATTATTTTTTATATTGCTAAGGTTTATAACATTATGATGTTCTAGAACAATAATTTCCACAGTTGGATCTTGATGCTACTATCACTACTTCTACCAGGATTTCTGTTTTCATCTCACCCTCCACTCATCACTTGCTTGACTGAATCTGCAAAGTACTCTTTGTTAAAGAGAGCTTGTGGGTGCTATATTCTCTGAGTTCTTTCATGCCTCTTTGTTCAACATTGTTGTCTATAAATCTGAAAGACAGTTACACTAGCTATAAAATAGCTACATCATACTGCCAAAACAAAGTGCCACAAACTAGGTGGCTTAAACAACAGACATTTATTGTCTCATAGTTCTAGAGACCAGAAGTTGAAGATCAAGGTATTGGCAGGATTGATTCCATCTGAGGGCCATGAAGGAAGCATCTGTTTCAGGCCTCTCTTCTTAGCTTATAGATGGCCATCTTCTCCCTGTGTCTTCACTTTATTTTTCTATCTCTGTGTCCAAAATTCTCAATTTTGTAAGGATAGTAGTCATCATACTAGATTAGCTTCTACCCTAATGACCATATTTAACTTGATTAACTCTGCAAATTCCCTGTCTACAAATCAGGTCACACTCTGATATACTCAAGGTTAGGACTTCAACATATGTTTTGAGGGAACCAAATTCAACTCTTAACAGTACTATTTTTTTAAAGAACATCTAGTCTACTCTTTTCTGGTGTTGAGTGTAGCCATAAAGAAGTTTGAAGCCAGCCTTATTTTCCCCCCTGAACATAATTTGCTTTTTCTTCCTGCATGCCTTTTAATGGGAGGTTTATTGTTGTTGTTGTTGTTCTTGTTGTTAAGATTTTACTTATTTATTTGAGAGAGAGAGAGCAGAGGAAAGAGCAGAAAGAGAGAGACCAGCAAATTCTGTGCTGAGCTCAGAGCCTGACATGGGGCTCAGTCTCACAATCTTGAGATCATAACCTGAGCTGAAATCAAGAGTTGGGCACTTAACCCACTGAGCCTCCCAGGCACCTCATGAGGTGTGTTCTTAGTTGTCTTTGCATATACTATTCCCACCTTCTTTCTCTTAATTTTTCAAATCCAAGCATCAACTCCACAAGAAAGCTTTTTCTGACTGCCTTCCCAATTTTCTTAAGCTAAATCAAGTAGTTCTTTTCTTTTCTTCTGTATATGTTTCATAGGACTTAAAGTAATTTCGACGACTCAACTGTCCCTGGTCAATCTATAAATTAATTAAAGATAGAATGTGTTTTTCATTTGTGTTCCTCCATTGTGTAGCAAAATGCCTAGTACATTGCAACAATGAATAAAAACTTTGAATTAATAAATAAGAGGTAACACTTCTTTTTTTCTTTTTTTTTGTAACAGCCTTATTCTGATCATGGAGTTCAAGCAACATATCACCAGGTTTATGCTCCAAGTGCCATTGCTATGCCTGCACCTGTGATGCAGCCTGAACCAATTAAAGTAAGAAGTTTGTTCTGATTTTTTATTATTTTTTCAGTCATATTTCAGGCTTTTCAAATTTATTTTCTAAAAAGAAATAATTTTGGATATTTATATCACATTTGTGATCAGAAGAACAGAATTAGTGAACTCTTTCATGTGGAGAGTGTACAATTCTAAATTAACTATATTTTTTACTGTTAGTTTTGCACAAGTTATAAACCACACATGGTCAAAAATGTTTTATTTATTGTAATAAAATATATATAACTTATAATTTGCCATTTTTAAGTGTATACCTAAGTGGTATTAATTACATCCATGTGCTGTGCAACCATTACCACTATCTGTTTCCACACTTATGCATTAGCACAAAAAGACAATCTGCACCCATCAAGCAATAACTTACCATTCTCTTCTCCCTCCCAGTCCCTGGTACTCTCTAATCAACATTTTATCTCATTGAATTTGCCTCGATAGTTCATATACTCAGATTTTGGTTTTGTTAATGGCATGTAGTATTTATGGGAAGATGAAATCGAGTTGACAATCTACTCTTTCAGTTTCGGAATTGTGCTTACGCATCCTAAATCAGATGCAGACCAAAGAGTGGGAATCCAGTTAGATCCATGTATATACTCAATATATTTCAACTCTTGACTGTGTAGCAGAGAATTCTGCTTATTCCCTTGTGACCTAGTTTCTTAGTGAAACTCTTCATCATTACTTGGAGGAAATGGACTATATCTGTAAGAACCACAGATTGATTAACTATTGTGATGGTAATATGAATCTTGTTTACAGTGTACTTTGGTAAGGAAAGTAGGCATACTCTACAATAAAATGATAGAGATTAACTATTTGACACACATATTTATTTATGTGTTGGAACTCAGTACCAAGACTGTACTTTAAGGAGCCTCCCCCCCCCATATCTCTTCATCCCATTACCACTCACCGCATTCCTTCACTGCTATAACTACCAGTAATGAAATAAAACTACAATTCGACCTAGTGTCACAGCCTCGAGTGTTCCTAAACTTTATCTATAGAGAACTATTATAGTATCAAAATCTTCTAAAACGGGCTTCCTCTGATGTTAACGTTTTCTCCAAATATACCTCTAAAGATAGTTGAAAGAGTTTTGCCATATTAAATAAGTACTAGTTTTTCCAGTTACTAATTATATGGATCATATATATAAACACAAATGATTGAAGTTGTACTGCTTGAATAATTCCAATAGAGGATGGAGTGTTACTGAGTGGTACTTGGATAGGAGAAATTTTCAAATAACATTAATGCTACACATTCTTAATTTAAAGTTTAATTCCTCTAGTTTAAGAGTAAACACTTTTCTATATTTTCTTAAATCTATGAGTAGCAAATGACAGAAATTATACTGAGAAACTGCTATCTTACTCTTTAATTTAGTCATATAGAAAGTACACATATGTTGACTATAAACTATAACAGAGGCATAAATAGATATCTTTGTACATATAAGCTTACAACTGGAACCAATAAACTGCCTCTAGATGTCTAGAGAAATGCTGCTAAAAGGGACTTCACCCCTTCTGTCCTGATACAGATCTTTACTCTACCATGCCACAGACCAAAAGGGAACAAAACTACTGACTTGTTTCAATTTGGAATTTAATCTGTCTCATTAAGCATTATAATAATTCTGGTTATCACATGGGATATATCCTAGGGAATATTTTAGTCCTACCCAAGTTAAGATTTAAGAAATAGGGAAGAGTTGAAGAGTTATGAACTATACTTAACTAGCTTACTCTGAAGCCCATCATGTCTCTCACAATCATAACATGAGATTTCATTGAATCTGCAAAATCACGGATTATAAGACACACCATTATTTATCACTATAAAAGAAAAAAACCTTACCATCAATTGTAAATGTATCCCTATTTAGTGGTTTTGAAATATGAAAAAACGTATGTCTCAACATGAGTGAAATTTAACATTTTATTTTTAATTTAGAGAGGTAATGTTGAGGGGATGGGGGAAAAACAAGTCCTCTTTTCTTAGAGATGAGAATAAAAATTTTAATAAACTTTCAAAGTCAAAACTGGAACACAGGGCTATTGTATAGAGTTCTATATTCCCTGTTTTTGTTTTTGTTTTAAGATCAATGTCCTATATATTTTTTTAAAGATTTTATTTATTTATTTAACAGAGATCACAAGTAGGCAGAGAGGTAGGCTGGGGGTGAGGTGCGGGGCAGAGGGAGGGGGGAGCAGGCTCCCTGCTGAGCAGAGAGCCCCATGTGGGGCTCAATCCCAGGACCCTGAGATATGACCTGAGCTGAAGGCAGAGGCTTAAACCACTGAGACAACCAGGCACCCTGTCCTATGTATTTTATACTCAATAACTTTTTTAGGTGATTTGAAGGCCCTCAACAGGAAATGCTACCCCACTCAGGGACAGAAACTCTAAAACCACGTCTATAATTTTCTAAAACTATATAACCCTGGAGAAATGCTTTAATATACCAAGTTTCGCTGTGTGGAAAATTATCTATTTTTGTTTATGGTACATTTGTATTATAACATAGAAGTCTTAATACATAACTATTATATCATTAGGAGATTACCTTTTCTCTAAAACATATTAAAGTAGACTAATATTAAAATATTGACATTTGAAACATGAGCCTTTGTTCTTACTATGCAGATTTTCCCTGATACCAAATACCTTGGCGAGTTAAAACAGAAAGGTGGAAATATTCCTTAGGATAATCTGAGCCTGTTGTTTTTTATAAGTATATGTCATTTTTTAAACTCTAATGATTATAACTTAAGGGTATTAACTGTATATGTTCCAGAGTAAGTAATTTCTGATGCCAAACTATCTTGAAGCATCAAATCTAATCAATAAAATAGAGACCTTATTCAGAGCTCAGAGCACAAGTCTAACTACTGTAAAAGACTGCCAGAAACTATTCATTGACTGTAAGGTACACACTACTATATTCTGTCAGATCAACTACATATATTGTAAAGCTGACCAATATAGAAACTACTAAATGAATATGGCATTAATTAGAGTATCATTTTTTTTTAATTCAGCAGAGTCCCATCTTAAATAGAACTAGGTTTTGAAGTCAAGAAAGCAAAATCACAGAATCGTAAAATTAGCCCAGTGAGTTAGACTTCAGGAAGGAACAAAAGGAAAATCTCTGTGTATCTGGGCATTTGAACTATTATGCTTTTAAGATCAGTATCAAATCCCTAGGTAAGAAGGGTAGAAGTAGAAAATTCTAAAGTATTTCTGTTTTACAGTGTTTTTCCATTTTTGCATTAATACAAGTATCTAATAAATTCATTCTTATTAGAATTAACTGAGATACTGGAGACTGGGGAAATTATAATTTGAAGTTTGCCTTTAAGTTAAATGTTCATTTTATGAACTCTTACCATTTGCAACAACATGGATGGAACTAAAGGGTATTATGCTAAGTGAAATAAGTCAATCAGAGAAAGACAATTATCACATGATCTCACTCATATGTGGAATTTAAGAAACAAAACAGAGTATCATGGGGAAGAGAGGGAAAAAATAAAACAAGATGAAATTAGAGAGGGAGACAAACCATAAAAGATTCTTAATCACAGGAAATAAACTGAGGGCTGCTGGAGGGGAAGGGGCTGGGGGATGGAGTTACTGGGTGATGGACGTTAAGGAGGGCACATGATATCATGAGCACTGGGTATTATATAAGACTAATGAGTCACTGATCTCTACCTCTGAAACCAGTAATACATTGTGTGTCAATTGAATTTAAATAAAAAATAATATAAATAAAAATTAAAACATTAAATGTTCATTTTTTAACTCCAATATAGAATAGCTTTCATGAAAATATTTTATATTCAGAATAATATTTAACTACTTTCCAAGCTATAAAGAATTTCTTCTAATTAAAGCACCAATTGGACTTGAATGAAAAGCACAGCTATTTACCTATTACATCTTACCCTTTAGAAGGACACTGATTCAGAAGTGAATTAGAAAAGGATTTGGCCTGTTCTGTTTCTAGCTCAGAGACCCATTGTGTCCACTTAAACTAAAAATCAAAGACACTTTACTTTACAGAAACATTCCACTACTATCTTCTTCCTAACCATTTCCTCATTTCAGTATCATTAACACTTCTTATAAAGCAATTTAGAGACTAAAGTTCCCACACATTCAGTACGTCCTCAGAGTAGAGGACAACAAATGTAAAGCACTGCATTCTAGAGGACAGAGAGAGGAAAAATCCATGCCTTGCAGCTCTGGGCATACAGGAGGATAAAAATTTTCATTCATTGTACATGTCAAACTATAGATAGTCTCAATTTCTATGGAAGAAGTTATTTTATTCAATAGAGAACTTGGCAGTAGGAGCAAAAAAGCTCATTGAGCTAGGCAGTAGAAATTGCATAGGTTCTGTGTGTATCAAGCCTCTTTCTTACTATAAACATAAGACAGAGGATGGGGATAGTAGGAGGAATCAAGAATTCACGAATCTTTTAGAATTGTCATGGACAGATCTCCATTTAAGGATAGGCTAAACAGTAAAGTATACACTGTATAGGTCCCATGAAAATATTTTTTTGAAGATTTTATTTATTTATTTGACACAGAGAGAGACAGAGATCACAAGTAGGTGGAGAGGCAGGCAGAGAGAGAGGGAAGCAGGCTTCCCTCTGAGCAGAGAGCCCGATGCGGGGCTCAATCCCAGGACGCTGAGATCATGACCTGAGCTGAAGGCAGAGGCTTAAACAACTGAGCCACCCAGGCGCTCCCCATGAAAATATTTTTGCATGTGGCATTACACTGAAGGTAAGGATAAACAGCATAAATATGGATATATGTATTAAGAACATGTATATAAGAGGAAATTGAATAAACTTGTAAAAACACATCTCATGTTTCCAGTAATTACAGACTGAAAAACAGGAAGGATGAAATGGTTGCTGGCCAGTAAGAAAACACTGTATGGAACTATTGATATGATGGAAAAAATTAATTTTTTCTTTTCTGTAAAGGACCAGTAGTTACTACATAAAAACAAATCCTTGATATAGAAAGAATTTTTTAAAATTCTCCCAAAATACAGAAGATAACATGAAAGATTAAATGACGATGAAAAATAAAATGCTACACTAGAGACAATAGAGACAAGTCCAACCAAAAATAGACTAATTCTCAAAAAGAATACAGAAAAAAACTGAATAAAAAGAACAAGCAGAAATTTTAATAACAAAACAAAAACACCCTTGGTTTGTTTTGAATTTACAAATCAAAAGGGATTCACCATCCTTCAAGCAAAATTAATGAGAGGAAATCCATGTATAAAATTCTGATAAATATTCCTTACCCTCCTTCAAACATCCTAGTCCCTAATTTTTTTAACCATATATTTTTAAATAACTTTAGACTTAAAGTTTCAAAAAATAATACAGAGTTTATGTATCCCCTAGCCTACCTTCTCCTAATTTTAACAACTAATATAATCATAGAACAATTAGGAAAAACAATGACTAGCATTTGTACAGTATTATTAACTAAACTACAGACCTTATTTAAATTTCACTAGTTTTTCCCACATATGTTCTTTTTCTGTTCCAGGATCCAACCCAAGACCTCATGTTACATTAATTTGTGATCTCTCCTTACTCTCCTCCAATCTGTGAAATTTACAGTATTTCCTTGTCTTTCATGACTTTGACACTTTTAAAGAGTCAGTAAAAAAAAAACTGGTCAGTTATTTTGTTGATTATCCATCAATATGAGTTTGGTATCTTCTCTTGATTAAATAGAAGTTATACAGAGGTGCCTAGCTGGCTCAGTTGGTAAAGCATGCAACTCTTGATCTCAGGGTTGTGAGTTCAAGCCCCACTTTGGATGTAAAGATTACTTTAAAAAAATAAAATCTTAAAAAAAAAAAAGTTAGCATTTGGGACAAGAATATCACAGAAGTGATGTGCCCTTTTCAGTGTATCATTTCAAAGGATACAAGAAGCCAGTATATCTGATTGCTGGTAATATTAAACTTGATCACTTTAAGCATGAAAGGTAAATTGCCTAAGTAGCAGAGCTAGTAAGTGGGAAATCCAGGATTCCAACCTAAGCATGCTTTCTACCAAGAGAAAAACTTAGCTGGTCTTCTGAAATCCGTAACAGTAAAGTTCATTGACAAACCTATCTATGCACGAAGAACTTCCCCTTGGGATTTTAGAGCATCCTTCTTAAATATGGACATGCAATCACATTAGAAGAAGGCCTCCAGAATGAGTGACCATAACAAACAGAAAGAAGCATAATGCAGGGGACAGAAGAAAATATCAAAGATACTATAATTAATATTCTCTTTGAGAGAAAATTAATGAGAAGTGGTCATGCATAGACATCCTGGCAAACACTTCATTTTTTCTCAAACGTATTGGTCCTTTTAACTTTTTTTTAACTTTGTATTTTGAACTGATTTCAGGTTAACAGAAAAGTTGTAGAAATAATAGAGTTTCTGTATATCCTTCACCCTACTATTCTTTGACTAGAGGGCACTGGTACAGGGAATGAACATTAATACAATCCTCTTAATTAAACTATATACCTTACTCAAATTGTACTAGTTTTTCCATTAATGCGATAGCTGAAATAAATTAAATGTAAAAGGGTTAAACATTATAGGCAAAAGCTTTTGAGAAAATAGAACAAAAAGAGACAGAGGTGAATAATAATAGAGAAAAAGATAAAATTAGAAGATTAATCCAAAAAAAATTTTAAAAGATTAGAAGATCCAAAAAGTAAAATATTAATTCCAGAAAAAGAAATAGTTTGGAGGAAGTTAGCAAAAACTTAACACAATAAAATTCCCTAGGAAGTTAAGGACAAGGGTCGTTAGATTAAAAGGGCCTACCAACTACTTGGCAAAATTACTGCAAAAGACTCACAGTAAGACACATTTTTGTGAAATTTCAGAATGGCAGGGATTTAACAAAACAAAACAAAACAAACAAAAAACCTAAGGCAAAGAATCAGCAACACTGGAAGCTAGAAAACAATGGAGCAAAGCTTTAAAAATATTTAATTAAAATTTTAATCTAGGATTCTATAATAGACAAGTAAAAATGAAAAAAATACATTTTCATACAGAAGAATCTCAAAAAACTTTGCCCCACATGCATCCTTTACTCTGGATGCTGCTAAACTTATTTCACCAAACAAGAGAATAAACTAAGAAAAGATATGGGATTAAAAAGAAAAAAACAGGCATCTAAAACAGGGGCAAAGCTATGGAAATTCTGAGGATGACAACAAAAAGAAGTCTCGGGATGATGGCTGTTTAGCTGATTTAAAAAGCAATCAGCCCTGAATTGGAGCAAGATTCAGGATTGTTCTATGCAGGAGAAGTAATTTTTATTTGTGTAGAAATTTGTATTAGGTATCTTAAATAACTGTGGAAGGAATATAGAGAGACTTAGCCATAGGTTTGAAGAAAACTAAATGAATGGGGAAAATGAAGCAATTAATAAAAAACAAAAAGCTGTTCAAAAAAGAAAACATAGGGGCGCCTGGGGCGCCTGGGTGGCTCAGTGGGTTAAAGCCTCTGCCTTCTGCTGAGGTCATGATCCCAGGGTCCTGGGATAGAGCCCTGAATCGGGAGTCTCTGCTCAACAGGGAGCCTGCTTCCCCCTCTCTCTCTGCCTGCCTCACTGTCTACTTGTGATCTCTGTCTGTCCAATAAATAAATAAAATCTTTTAAAAAAGGAGAGAGAACAAAATTCTAATATACCAGATGACTCATTAGTGAACAGTATTTAAGCATAATAATTAAAATAGTTAACATAAACTTAAGCAAAACTTATAAAGAAGATGGACAAGGAAATAAAAGAGATATAAAAGACTTAAAATCTTTATCTACCATAAAGAAGTCATTAGATAATGAAATTGTTCAGTTAATAGAGACAGAAATATAGAAATAAATGCTAGAAGAAACAACTGAAATAAATGAATGTGGCCACCTCTGAAAAAGTGAAGTGAAATAGGAATGGAATGGCAAGGGAGGAAGGGTGTGTTGAAACCTTTTTTTCCTTTCCCTTTAACCACTATTCGATTTTTAAAACTAGGTATATAATTACTTTAATGAAAATTTAAAAATTAACTTCAGAAGTGCAATGAACATCAGATTGTTTCCAGCCAAGATATATCAGACAAATGTGAACATTAGGGAAAAAACCCAGGATGACATTAATAAGAAAGTAAATTTCAAAGTAAAAAGCATTATAAACAAGACAGAGAAGTCCGGTTTATTATGATAAAAAGTCAAATCTAATGTGAATAAGTCTAATAATGTAACATCAAAAATATAAAATAGGGGCTCCTGGCCGGCTCAGTCAGAGGAGCATGCCTCTCTTGATCTCAGGGTCGTGTTCAAGCCCCACATGGGGTGTAGAGATTACTTAGATTAAACTTTAAAAAATAAAATAGATGGGGCACCTGGGTGTCTCAGTCGGTTGAATGTCTGACTCTCGATTTCAGCTCAGGTCATGATCTCAGGGTAGATTGAGCCCCATGTCGGGCTATACACTCAGGGGGGAGTCTGCTCAAGATTCTCTTTTTTCCTCCCCCTCCATCCCCTCTCCCAGCTCTCAATCATTCACTGTCTCTCTAAAAATAAATTTTAAAATCGCCTTAAAAATTAATTAATTTAATTAAATGAAAAAGATCAGTTTAATAATGTAACATCAAAAGTATAAAGTAGGGGCACCTGGCTGGCTCATTTGGAAGAGTGTGTAACTCTTGATCTCAGGGTCATAAATTCAAGCCCCATCTTGAGAATAGAGGTTTCTTAGTAAAAATAAAAAACATAAAATATAAAGTAAAAACTTCTAGAAATACCATCAGAAAGAAACACAGCTGTGATAAGAGGCTTTGATATCATAACGCAGATTTAAATAAGACCTAAAAACACTATATATGAATAATACATATAAATTTTGTTCCTTGCAAAGACAAGCTACCTCTTTTCTAACAATCACACAAGTTGATAATATTTTAGTCACAAAGTAAATATAAGTTCAATAAACTATACAGGCTATTTTCACTAACTATAATGAGTTACATGCATGAAAGGAGAGCACTGTGCAAGGCAGAAGTATTGAGAGAATGACCCCAGTAGACAAGGTTGCCTACTGAAATAGCAACAAAGAGTTGTTATAACCTAGATGATGAGACCTAAGTGCTCTATGTCCTGGTCATGACAATCCCCACTCCTCCTCAACCACAGCATTAACTAGGACCACTCTCCAGTCCTCTATTTTTTTTCCAGCCATCTAAATATTACCAACCATCTTAGCTGATGATACCCTCAAGAGAAAATTTTCTCAAGGTGAAAACCACAAAACATCTGAAAACAACACAATAAGTAATATGTGAGAGAAATAGCAATGAACTATAATTGACATATAACATATTAGTTACAGGTGTACAACATATTCATGTATATATTATGAAATGATCATCACAGTAAGTCTAGTTAACACCCAAAAGCTTACATACTTACAATTTTTTTCTTATGATAAGAACTTTTAAGATCTACTCTCTGAGCAACTTTCAAATATGCAATACAGTTTTATTAATTGTAGTCACCATGCTGTACATTAGTGGTCTACTTAGAAATGTCTTCTACATGTATTACTAACGCAGTTATGTTTGCTTACTTTTCCATTATTCAGACTTAAGATTCTGTCAATTTTGAGTTTTCTCCACAACTAAATCGGTTAAAATATACTGAAATTTCTTATGTATTCACTTAGCCATTCTTTCTTGAATACTTCAGACTTTAGACCTTTCATGAAACTGTTGTTTCAGAGTGTGTATCTGTTACTTATCTTTAAAACTTCAGAATGAATACATTGGTGACAGATTTTAAAGCATCCGTGCATTGCAAAACACCTTATCTTCCTTCATGCTTTCTGCAGTGAAATGTTCTTAATCTAAACTCTATTAGCTCTTCATTGCAAGGGTGAAAACCTCCTATTTCATCTTGTAAACCTTTGAGGAAGAGACATTTATGTCATTCAGGAAATTTTAACCAAGGTTTATTTAAAAACCTCCTCTCTCAACTTTAAAAATTGGCCAAAACAACTTTTACTTGAAAAATATTTATAGGATATGTTTTGTTTTATATTGTCAATTTTGTCTTTTTCATATATACCAATTTACATCAATTCATACTGCTTATACTACTTGGAGGTTACCTCAACTCCTTTATTTTCACTTTCTATCTTGACTTTTGGTAATTTTTATCCTTTCCTGAATACTCTTCAGGAAAGTTTCTTTAAAAAGAAGAAGGGAGTCAAAATCAAATCAGTTTGTTTATCCTTCTAATCTGACAAAGATTTAATTAGAGGATTAAATTGAAACTGCACCCGAAATAAAAAACTTTATGGATTAAAATTATTTATTACTGTTTCTGACTCATATTACTGTATACTGTCAAATCTGACAGACTCTAAACAAATTATGAGTCATAAGTTAATTAATAAATCACATAAACAAGTTGCCCCTTGCATAGACATGTTATATGGATACTACCATATGACAAGTCTTAAGTAACAACTCATTCTCAGTAGTTCATTTATCAAGCATTTATATTGAACATTACATATGAAAAATAATATTTGAAGCGTTGTAAGTATAATTAGTAAGATTTCACCCTCAAGATTATATTCAGCTCTGTCCATGCCCCGAGCCCATAATTTTTTTTCTCACTTTAACTGTTACTTGTAATATAATTTTACACTAAAACATTTTTCATATGTGGACTTAGAGGTACTTCTGTACTATAGTGAAAGTATTAATGAGGGAACAAGGGGAACAAGGCACAAATGTCTTCACTTCACTTCTCCATTTCAACATTGTACTAGAAGTCCTAGCAAATGAGGAAAGACAAGAAGGAAACAAAAATATACATATTGGGAAGGAAGAAATAAAACTGTCTTTGTTTGCAGATGACATGATCATCTATATAGAAAATCTGGAAGAATTGACCAAAAAATTCCTGGAAGTAACAAGTAGTTATAACAAGGTTGCAGTATACAGGCTTAATATGCAAAAGTCAGTAGTTTCTCTGCTCACCAGCAGTAAATATAAAAATGAAATACTTAAGTGTAAATCTAACAAAATATGTACAAGATCTAGATGAGAAAAATTAAAAACTCTGAGAAAAGAAATCAAAGAAGAACTAAATAAATGGAGAGATATTCCATGTGCATGGATAGGAAGACACCATATTGCCAAGATGTCAGTTCTTTGCAACTTTATCTACAGGTTCAACACAATCCCAGTCAAAATCTCAGTAAGTTATTTTATAGATATTGACAAACTGATTTTTAAGTTTATATGAAAAGACAAAAGACCCAGAATAGCCAACACAATATTAAAGGAAGAGAAAAAATCCAGCGGACTGACACTACTCAACTTCAAGACACAATAAAGCTATAGTAATCAAGACAATGTGGTATTAGTAAAAGAACAGACAAATCAATGTTAACAGAGAGCCCAGAAATAGACCGATATATATATTCAACTAATCTTAGATAGAGGAGCAAATACAACACAATGGAGAAAAGATAATCTTTTCAACAGATGATACTGAAACAACCAGATATCCACATACAAAAAAGTGAATCAAGGGGCGCCTGGGTGGCTCGGTTGTTAAGCATCTGCCTTTAGCTCAGGTCATGATCCCAGTGTCCCAGGACCAAGCCCCATATTGGGCTCCCCTACTCAGCAGGGAGCCTGCTTCTCCCTCTCCAGCTCCCCCGTGCATGTGTTTCCTCTCTTGCTATCTCTGTCATAAATAAAAAATCTTTTTTAAAAAAGTAAATCTAGACACAGATGTTACACTTCTCACAAAAATTAATTCACAGATCTAAATGTAAAACATAAAACTGTAAAACTCCTAGAAGATAACACAGGAGAAAATCTAAATAACCATGAGTTTGACAATGACTTTTTGGATACAGCACTAAAGTCATGATTCATGAGAGAAATATTTGATAAGTTGAGCTTCATTAAAATTAAAAACTTCAGCTCTGTGAAAGACAGTGTCAAGAGAATGAAACAACAAGCCATAGATTGAAAGAAAACAAAAACATATCTGATAAAGAAATGTTATCCAAAATATACACAGAAGTCTTAAAGCTAAACAATAAGAAAATGAACAAACTTATAAAAAACAGGGCTAAGTCCTTAATAGACACCTCACCAAGAAGATATACAAATGGCAAGTAAGCATATGAAAAGATATTTAACATCATAGGGAATTGCAAATTAAAATGAGATACCACAGGAGAAGCAGGATGGTGGAGGAGTAGGAGTAGGAGACCTAAATATCATTAGGTCCCAGGAGTTCAGCAAGTTAACAAACCATTCTGAACACCTACAAATTCAACACTAGATCAAAGAGAAGTGCAGCAATTCTAGGAACAGAAAAGCAACCACTTTCTGGAAAGTAGGGCATGCGGAGAGGTGAATCCAAGGCGATACACAGGAAGATAGACTGCGGGGGGAGGGGACAGCTCCTGGCAAGCGGTAGAGCAGTGGAGCACAAAATAGGAACTTTTAGAAGTCTGTTCCTCTGCAGGACAATGCTCCAGAGGCTAAGCGGGCGTGGAGCCCTCGTGGGGACAGTGGAGTCTCAGGACCTGTGAAGTCACAGAAAGACCTGGGGTGTCTGAGTGCAGAGCTGCCCAGGTATCAGAGCAGGGAAGCTGGCTGAAGAGACAGAGCCAAGGAGTGAGCTCTCAGTTCAGGGTTACCTTAAACCATGATCCAAGGCACAGTCGGGCCACTGCTCTTTGAGCAGGGACCTCACAAGTGTCAGATCCGGGGACACCCCCTCCTTCTTCCTCTGGGAGGAGCAGTGTGGGAATGCATTGCAGGAATTAGCAGGGTTTGGACACTCCAAACGGGGCTGTGCGCCAGAGATAGAAATGCTTGGTCATAGGCTGGGTGGCACGGAATGCGGCTGGAGACCAGGGAGATGGGAGGGATTGACTGCTTTCCTCTGAGGGTGAACTAAGGAGGGGGACCCTGAGCTCTTGGCTCCTACAGGGCCAGAGATTAGAAGGCTGCCATATTCATTCCCATCCTCCAAAGCTCTACAGAAAGCATTCAGGAAAAAAAAGCTACTGAGCCAACCTGAGCAGATTGCTTAGCCTGGCCCCTGGCAGGGGTGGTGCAATTCTGCCTCGGGCAGAGACATTTGAGAATCACTGCAACAGCCCCCCCACCCCACCCCGCCCAGGAGTTCACCAAGAACATCCAGCCAAGACGAAGTTCACCCATCAATGAGAACTGCAAAACTTCAGAGCTACGGGAATACAAAACATAGAATTCATTGCATTTTTCCTGTGATTCTTTAGTCTTTCCAAGTTAAATTTTTTAATTTTATTTTTTCTCATTCTATTTTTTAAATTTTTCTCTTATTTAAAGTTTTTTAACTATTTTATCAATGGCTTTTTAAAATCTTATAAAATTTTCATTCTTACAGTCATATTCTATTCCTTCATTTTATTTAACCTTATTTTTCGTATACATATAGGTTTTTCTTTCTTAAAAATTTTGGGATACAGTTTCTTCTAATAGATCAAAATATACCCTAAATCTAGCGCATTCGTTTGTTCTAGTCTCCAGTCTAATCACATTCTTTCCTCTTTTCTATGTCTTTTTTGAACCAACTTATCAATTTCTTTTTAGAATCTTTTTCAGTTTTCATCTTTACATTCATATTCCATCCCTTCACCACATTTACCCTTATTTTTGTATGTATATAAGTTTTTCTTTAAAATTTTGGGAAGCAGTTTCTTCTAACAGACCAAAATACACCCAAAATCAAGTGTGTGGCTCTGTTCTATTCACCAGTCTGATAATAATGATAATATATATATATAATATATACTATATATATTATATATGTTTGTGTGATACATATATATATCACTACACACACACACACACACACATACACACACACACACATTTTTTTCTCCTTTCTTCTCTTCCGATTTGGTTAGCGTATATGTTTCTGGGGTCATTGCTACCCTTTTAGTATTTTGTTCTCTCATTCATCTATTCTTATCTGGATAAAATGACAAGGCAGGAAAACTCACCTCAAAAAAATGGACAAGAGGCAGTACTGGCAGCTAGGGACCTAATCAGTATGGACATTAGTAAGATGTCAGAACCAGAGTTCAGAATGAAAATTATCAAGGTGCTAGCTGGGCTCGAGAAAAGCATGGAAGATACTAGAGAATCCCTTTTGGAGAAATAAAATCCCTTTCTAGAGAAATAAAAGAACTAAAATCTAACCAAGTTGAAATCAAAAAAGCTATTAATGAGGTGTAATTAAAAAATGGAGGCTGTGGGGCACCTGGGTGGCTCAGACATTAAGCATCTGCCTTCGGCTCAGGTCATGATCCCGGGCTCCTGGGATCAAACATGTATCAGGCTCTCTGCTCTATGGGAAGCCTGCTTCTCCCTCTCCCACTTACCCTGCTTGTGTTCCCTATCTTGCTGTATCTCTCTCCATCAAATAAATGAATAAAATCTTTTTTTAAAATGGAGGCTTTTGGGACACCTGGGTGGCTCAGTGGGTTAGAGCCTCTGCCTTCGATTCAGGTCATAATCCCAGGGTCCTGGGATTGAGCCCACATCGGGCTCTCTCCTCGGCAGGGAGCCTGCTTCCTCCTCCCTCTACCTGCCTCTCTGCCTACTTGTGATCTCTGTCTGTCAAATAAATAAATAAAGTCTTTTAAAAAAATAAAATAAGAAGTAAAAATGGAGGCTTTTACTGCTAGGATAAATGAGGCAGAAGAGAGAATTAGTGATATAGAAGACCAAATGATGGAGAATAAATAATCTAAAAAAGAGAGAGATAACCAGCTACTGGACACAAGGGGAGAATTCAAGAGATAAGTGATACCATAAGATGAAACAATATTAGAATAATTGGAATTCTTGAAGAGAAGAGATGAGGGGAAGAAGGTATACTGGAGATATACTGGAGCAAATTATGGCAGAGAATTACCCTAATTTGGCAAAGGGAACAAGCATCAAAATCCAGGAAGCACAGAGAATCCCCCTCAAAATCAATAAAAATAGATCAACACCCCATCATCTAATAGTAAAACTTAGAAGTCTCAGTGAAAAAGAGAAAATCCTGAAAGCAGCTTGGGACAAAAGGTGTCTGTAACATACAATGGTAGAAATTTTAGATTGGCAGCAGGCCTCTCCACAGAGACCTGGCAGGCCAGGAAGGACTAGCACAATATAGTCAGAGCACTAAAGGAAAAAAATATGCATCCAAGAATACTATATCCAGCTAGGCTGTCATTGAAAATAGAAGGAGAGATAAAAAGCTTCCAGGACAAACAAAAACTAAAGGAATTTGCAAACACCAAACCAGCCCTACAGGAAATATTGAAAGGGGTCCTCTAAGCAAAGAGACAGCCTAAAAGTAACAGACCAGAAAGGAACAGAGACAATATACAATAACAGTCACCTTACAGACAATACAATGGCCCTAAATTCGTATCTAAATGCCCCAATCAAAAGACACAGGGTATCAGAATCGATAAAAAACACAAGACCCATCAATAAGCTATCTACAAGAAACACATTTTAGACCCAAATACACCTCCAGATTTGAAGTGAGGGTATGTAAAACAATTTACCATGCTAATGGACATCAAAAGAAAGCTGGGTGGCAATGCTTATATCAGATAAATTAGATTTTAAGCCAAAGACTATAATAAGAGTTGAGGAAGGACACTATATCATACTTAAAGGGTCTGTGCCCCTAACATGGGAGAAGCCAATTATATAACCAATTAATAACAAAATCAAAGAAACACATCAATAATAAAATAATAATAGTAGGGGACTTTAACACCCCCTCACTGAAATGGACAGATCATCTAAGCAAAAGATCAATAAGGAAATAAAGGCTTTAAATGACACACTGGACTGGATGGACATCACAGATCTATTCAGAACATTCCATCCCAAAGCAACAGAATAAACATTCTTCTCTACTGCACATGGAACATTCTCCAGAATAGATCACATCCTGGGTCACAAATCTGGTCTCAACCAATACCAAAAGATTGGGATCATTACCTGCATATTTTCAGACCACAATGCTTTGAAACTAGAACTCAACCGCAAAAGGAAAGTTGTAAAGAACTCAAATACATGGAAGCTAAAGAGCATCCTACTATAGAATGAATGGGTCAACCAGGAAATTAAAGAAGAATCAAAAAAAATCCTGGGAACAAATGAAAATGAAAACACAACTGTTCAAAATCGTTGGGACACAACATAGGCAGTCCTGAAAGGAAAGTATGTAGCAATACAAGCCCTTCTCAAGAAACAAGAAAGGTCTCAAATACACAACCTAACCCTACCCCTAAAGGAGCTGGAGAAAGAACAGCAAAGAAAGCCTAAACCCAGCAGGAGAAGAGAAATCATAAAGATCAGAGCAGAAATCAATGAAATAGAAACCAAAAGAACAGTAGAACAAATCAATGAAACTAGGAGCTGGTTCTTTGAAAGAACTAATTAAGATTGATAAACCCCTGGCCAGACTTATCCAAAAGAAAAGAGAAAGGATCCAAATTAATAAAATCATGAATGAAAGAGGAGAGATCACAACCAACACTAAAGAAATACAAATAATTATAAGAACATATTATGAACAACTATACACCAGCAAATTTGACAATCTGGAAGAAATGGATGCATTCCTAGAGACATATAAACTACCAAAACTGAAGCAGGAATACATAGAAAACCTGAACAGACCCATAGTCAGTAAGGAGATTGAAGCAGTAATCAAAAATTTCCCAACAAACAAGAGCCCAGGGCTAGATGCCTTCCCAGGAGAAGTCTACCAAACATTTAAAGAAGAATTAATACCCATTCTCCTGAAACTGTTCCAAAAAATAGAAATGGAAGGAAAACTTCCAAATTCATTTTATGAGGCCAGCATTACCTTGACCCCAAAACCAAAGACCCCATCAAAAAAGAGAAATACAAACCAATATCCCTGATGAACACAGATGCAAAAATTCTCACCAAAATACTAGCCAATGGGGCGCCTGGGTGGCTCTGTCGGTTGAGCCTCTGCCTTCAGCTCAGGTCGTGATCTCAGCGTCCAGGGATCAAGCCCCACCTCTGGCTCTCTGCTAAGTGGGGAGCCTGCTTCCCCCCCTCTCTCTGCCTGGCTCTCTACTTGTGATCTCTCTCTCTCTCTGTCAAATAAATAAATAAAATCTTAAAAAAAAATACTAGCCAATAGGATCCAACAGTACACTAAAAGGATTATTCACCACGACTAAGTGGGATTTATTCCTGGGCTGTAAGGTTGGTTCAACATCTGCAAATCAATCAATGGGATAGAACACATTAATAAAAGAAAGAACAAGAACCACATGATACTCTCAGTAGATGCATAAAAAGCCTTTGACAAAGTACAGCATCCTTTCTTGATCAAAACTCTTCACAGTGTAGGGGTAGAGGGTACATACCTCAATATTATCAAAGCCATCTATGAAAAACCTACAGCAAATATCATTCTCAATGGGGAAAAAAACTGAGAGCTTCTCCCCTAAGGTCAGGAACATGGCAGGGCGGTCCACTCTCACCACTGCTGTTCAACATAGTACTAGAAGTCCTAGCCTCAGCAATCAGACAACAAAATGAAATAAAAGGCATCCAAATTGGCAAAGAAGAAGTAAAACTTTCACTCTTTGTAGATGATATGATACTTTATGTGGAAAACCCAAAGGACGCCACTCCAAAACTGCTAGAACTCATACAGGAATTCAGTATAGTGGCAGGACATAAAATCAATTTACAGAAATCAGTTGCATTTCTATACACCAACAGCAAGACAGAAGAAAGAGAAATTAAGGAATCAATCCCATTTACAATTGCACCCAAAACCATAAAATAACCTAGAAATAAACCTAAACAAAGAGGCAAAAAATCTGTACTCAGAAAACTATAAAGTACTTTTGAAAGAAATTGAGGAACACAAAGACATGGAAAAACATCCCGTGCTCATGGATTGGAAGAACAAATATTGTGAAAATGTCTATGCTACCTAAAGCATTCTACACATCTAATGCAATACCTATCAAAATACCATCAATTTTTTTCAAGGAAATGGAACAAATAATCCTAAAATTTATATGGAACCAGAAAAGACTCCAAATAGCCAGAGAAATGTTAAAAAAGAAAACAAAGTTGGCAGCATCACAATTCCAGACTTCAAGCTCTATTACAAAGCTGTCGTCATCAAGACAATATGGTACTGGCACAAAAACAGACACATAGATCAACAGAACAGAAGAGAGAGCCCAGAAATGAGCCCTCAACTCCATGGTCAACTAATCTTCGACAAAGCAGGAAAGAATGTACAATGGAAAAAAAAAAACCAGTCTCTTCAACAAATGGTGTTGGGAAAATTGGACAGCCACATGCAGAAGAATGAAACTGGACCATTTCCTTACACCACACACGAAAATAGACTCAAAATGGATCAAAGACCTCAACGTGTAACAGGAATCCATCAAAATCCTAGAGGAGAACACAGGCAGCAACCTCTTTGACCTCAGCCACAGCAACTTCTTCCTAGAAATATTACCAAATGCAAGGGAAGCAAGGGCAAAAATGAACTATTGCGACTTCATCAAGATAAAAAGCTTTTTCAAACCAAAAGACAACCGACAGAATGGAAAAGATATTCACAAATGATATATCAGATAAAGGGCTAGTATCCAAAATCTATAAAGAGCTTAGCAAACTCAACACCCAAAGAACAAATAATGCAATCAAGAAATGGAAAGAAGACATGAACAGACATTTCTGCAAAGAAGACATGCAAATGGCCAACAGACACATGAAAAAGTGCTCAACATCACTTGGCATCAGGGAAATACAAATCAAAACCACAAAGAGAAACCACCTCACGCCAGTCAGAATGGCTAAAATTAACAAGTCAGGAAACGACAGATGTGGGCGAGGATGTGGAGAAAGGCGAACACTCCTACACTGTTGGTGGGAATGCAAGCTGGTGCATCCACTCTGGAAAACAGTATGGAGGTTCCTCAAAAAGTTGAAAATAGAGGTACCCTATGACCCAACAATTGCACTACTAAAGATACAAATGTAGTGATCCAAAGGGGCATGTGCGCCCAAATGTTTATAGCAGCAATGTCCACAATAGGCAAACTATGGAAAGAGCTTAGATGTCCATCATCAGATGAATGAATAAAGAAGTGGTATACATATACAATGGAATACTATGCAGCCATCAAAAGACATGAAATCTTGCCATTTGCGACAACGTGGATGGAACTAGAGGGTATCGTGCTTAGCAAAATAAGTCAGTTGGAGAAAGACAACTATCATATGATTTCTTTGATATGAGGAAGTGGAGATGCAATGCAGGGGGGTTGGGGGGAGGTAGGAAAAGAAAAAATGAAAAGATGGGATTGGGAGGGAGACAAACCATAAAAGACTCAATCTCAAAAAACAGACTGAGGGTTGCTGGGGGGAGGGGGGACGGGAGAGGGTGGTGGGGAAATGGACATTGGGGAGGGTATGTGCCATGATGAGTGCTGTGAAATGTGTAAACCTGGCAATTCACAGACCTGTACCCCTGGGGATAAAAATACATTATATGTTTATTAAAATAAAAAAAATTAAAAATAAATAAAAAATAAAAAAAAATTAAACAAAATTTAAAATTCAGTTCCTCAATTGCAACTAGCCACATTTTAAGTGCTAAATAGCTCATGTGGCTAGTAGCTACCGTATTTGACAGTGTAGATACAGAACTTTTCCATTAACAAGTTCTATCAGACAACACTGCTCTAGAGATACTGGAACAAACATGGAAAATTTTGAGCCTATCTGAAATTTAAAAATATGTATGTCTTAGGACAGCTTGGTTACCTAAATTAGAAGCTAACCAACACTCAAAGTACCAAAAGGATAGTAGCAACTAGGTGTTTCTTTGACCCAAACTAATCTTAACACAAAATCTCAGGATGACACAGATATATGGAATTACTCTGTTATATGGCTAACCTACCACTGCCAACTTGAAGGGTATCCTTTGGGTTTTGAACAACTTTCTGAACAGCCTTCTGCCAAACTCCCCTTTTAAAAGCATGTTTTTAAAACCCACCTAATAATGTTTTCAAAAACAGAAGGAATGTTTGAAGTCACTTGTTTCTGTGTTAACCTTTTCCTCATCTTATATACCAAGCATTGTACTGTGACACTAGATTAGAGATTGTGTAAAATAGATTGTAAGCTCTCAGGGAGCAGGAAGCAGTTCTGGAGCCCTCCTCATCTCTAGTCTCTCACTTCTTAACACTCTAATATAATGTGTACACATGTTCTGCAAGTATTGAGTAAATGTTCATTGATGTCCTACATTCATCTACCCTAACTGGCTCTTTTTCTTTCCTGTTCAGTCTTTCTGATCTATATTTTCTTTCTCTTTGCTTAACAGACAGTGTGGAGCATTCATTATTAAGACAATTGGGCAGCTCTAGTCCAGCTCAACTGATTTCTTGTCCAGTGATCCTTGTGTGGCCGAGATCCAGCTTCAACGAACCGGCTAGAAGCTGCCCGTTGTGACACTTAGGGTTAGTTAATACCTCGCCATACTTATTTATTCCATTATAAGCTGTCTAAATTTGATGAAATTTGCTTTTTCAACTGTTCTACAAAACTAGGTAGTTGTGGCATGTTGGTTTGTTTATGTGTTAATCTAACTGTAGTGACATTTTCTACATGTTTTATCCATTCCATAAATAATAATCACATTGGGAATAGTGAGGTGTCTTTCATTTTCTCTGCTTTGTGTTATTTCTTTTCCTTTCAATTTTTTTGAAGTAATGTTTAATAGTATTTGCTATTTATTTTAATATTTAGGATGAGTCTTTCCTAATAGAATTTTTAATACTTCCATGCCTTTTAGTATAAGTACATTTGATCTTAATGATTCAGTTCCACTACTTGCTATTTTGTCATTTAATATGCTTTTGTCTAAGTTTTATTTGTTACTGATACTCCTTATTTAATTTTGCTTCTGCCATGGTTTTCAAAATTTGAGTAATATTTATACTTCTTTTTTAATAACATTTTCCAAATATTAGAAAAAATTCAACATGATCAGTGTTCTTACCTTTTCATGTGATTAATTGACTATATTAAACTTTTTCTCTCATATTTGTGATAATGCTGCAGCCTTCCTGTAATATAAGCCATCTGGTACCAAAATTTATATAATATGGATCACCTAGTAGAATTGTTTTGATAAAAGAAGGGTTCACCTCTGACATGATCCCATAACATGGACTGATATTCCACTATATTTTCGTGTTCTTTGAATGCTTTAATCTTTTGAACTTTTCTTCTTATAGGTTACCAATATATGCAATTGTAGATGTTATTAATATTTAAAAAGAATTATTTTCATAAAAAAGCAAAACTATTTCTTACAGCAAAGGAAAACTTTAAATTCTGATTCTAAAGCCAATTCTTATTATAAAATTGGAAAATAGGTGGGGAGGAAAAGCCATTGTTCAAAAGTTACAGAACAAAGCTTAAGTGTTTTTAATCACTAAAATTGCTGTACTAGTATAAACAAATCCATTCTACATTCATTTGCTTTTTCTTTTACTAACTTCCTAATTTTAGGAGAGAAGAGGAAAATCCACAAATATTAGCATTACCCTAATAAATCTCTCTCCTCTCCCCTTTTCCATCCCCAAATGTATATATGTCCAACAGCAGAAGCAGAAATAATAGGACTTAGATCCTAAAGATTTTCTCAGTGAGTCAAATAGCGTGTTTCTTTTGAAACCATAATGAGTATGTTTGCCAGCCAATTGGTTTCATGAGAATAGTAGGACTATATGATTATATACTAGCATACAAGTATCCCATGCATATTAATTATTCTCAGTTTTTAGAAATATAAATAGATTTATTAAATGTTAATAGACTTATTAAAGTCCCAAATGAAATATCAAAAGTTTTTGTTCTGTAAGTAAACATTATTAACCACTGATGTTAAAGATATTTTAATTCCACTGTCCTTGAGAACAAAAAAAGTTAATGTTTTGATTTTCAAGATGTTAAACATGATGCCAAACAAATCCTGGACTGTTAATAAAAGTTAATGATGTATTATTGGATAAGGAATTTTGAATAATAATTGATACCCAAGTATGTTTCTTCCACAGAGCTGTATAGATGATATGCATACACACATATGTGTATATACACACATATATAAATTATTTACATATGCACATTATATACATATGCATATATATAACTCGCATGTATACACTTTCTTGGAATTTAGCTTTATTTTGAGAAGCTAATTAAAACTGAAGAATTTATTGTCAGCCTGTATATATTGAAAACATCATCAACTTTCTTTATGGCCTGGCTTGACAGACCAAACATGTTACTTCTAAAAGCTGAATGAGAGGGTAAAAATTCTTCTTATATAACTAAGTAAAGCCCATTTTAATTTTTCTTTTTTTTGCAGAGTATCTTCTATATATAAATATGAAAAGTTCTTATTTACTTAGCCCCATTCTGAAAGGCCAATCTGAAGATATCTGAAATTCACTGTGTTAGAGTGAAATGGATAATATAAATATTAGTGCATGTACCAATCACAAAGTAATAACTCTGCAGCCTGTTTTCCTAAAATCTCTTATACAATCAGAGACAGAAAGATAGTAGCATCTCAAAAGATAAAGGATTTTGGAAAATTAAGACTTTAACTTCCTTTCCTGTCAGCCAATTTCAGAATGATGGCTTAGAAAAAGAGGTATGATTTAGTTTATAATACTGCTTTATAAATTTCTTCCAAAAATGTCAGTACAATATTTTCAAACTAATTTATACAAAACTCCCAGATATAGGAGTATGTTTCCTGGATTAATGCTACATTTAATTAAAATAATGAATTGGGGTCATATACACAAGAATTTTTTATGTATTTCCCAGAAGTAGTGTTTGGATAGTATTAAAATATAGAATCAAGGGACTAGAAAAGACTTCACAGGGACATCCTATCCAACTTTGATATCATGCTTCAACATGCCCTACTGTTATAATAAATTATTGGCCTGTAGGCCTATACTTTGACTAAAAGGTATTCTGAAATCTCTATAGACTTCTGGGGGAAAGAGCAAAATTTTCCAAAGGGTGGGTATAATAATCTAAATTGGTGCTGTTTCTTTCAACTCTATCCAATGTTTCCATTCCTATGCATAAATTCCTAAAAATATGCTATCAGCTCTGTCCTTCCATGTTGAGTACCACTCTCTGATTAATAGCTAGTTATTGTTGTTTGTTGGACCTGCTGTGTTTTTGTCTCTTTACTTTTATGTATTGCATAAAGTTGCTAGTATTTCCTGCATTCTCATGATTCCTCTCAGAAATCAAGTGTCATTCAAGACTACTTGTTTTCACATTGTCATTTTTGTCCTTTCCACCCAATATAATTTTCTTCAGTTTTCTATATACTGGTTATCTTAATACCTACTTTCTGATCTCTCAGAATCTGCAAAATAAAAAAGCAGGCATTGATTTTAAATTAGTGAACTAACAGATTAAGGTTTTCCAGTTTTACCATTCTTTTTAGGTATGCTGTTTAAAACAGTATCAGCTAATATACCAACCCTGATTATACTGAAGTAAAGATACACAGTAACAGGCTGAATAGTCACTAAAACATTTTATCTAAGCTACTGAGTGATATTATATTGACATCTGACTTATTTTTAAAACATGTAATTAAAAATTTTTCCAGCTGATTTGTCAGTTTTTCTCATTTGATATGTATTTCTTAGTTAAAACAAGCCAATACTAGATTATTTACTAATATTTTGGTACATAATTTTCTTAGTGAAGCCAGTTTTGCATTTCTGTCAAGGTATGTACCCATGAGTAAATGTCATTTAGTATTTCTCCAAAGATGAGTCATAAACGTTGTGGCGTACTTCTTGCCTTTGGAAAACAGGGATATGAGAAGCTGTATCCCTATACCTAGGAACTAAATCTCTCCCCTTCCTTCCCTGCTAAGAATTTTTTCCCCACTTTAACCCTTTTACTTACTGGTTTTTGTTTCTCATCAGAGAAAATTTGGGAAGCCCTAGATCCTCACACTTCTTTGGGATATACCTACAAGTATAGTAGGCCTAAAAAGAGAATTTTTAATAAGAATGTCCCTTGATTAGACTCTTACTTTTTTCTTCCTTTCCTCCTTCATGGAGTAGAAAAGATAAAATACATCTCTGAGAATTTTTCTTTCATGGGGAAAGTAACACTTTTGAGAAGATGCTAATTTTTTGTGTTATTATGTTGTTTATAAGGAGAGTCAAGTTTCTGCTCTAAAGTCTTAAGCCTTCAAAATAAATGTCTCCAAGTTTTTAGCATTTATTTTCTTCCTCTTACTGAACATTAGCAAGTTCTGTGGCATTTTACTCTAGTCTTTGATAGGTTTCAGTATTTTAAGAAGTTTTCCCTTTGGAAAATTCCAAACTATAAATCAAACATACTCTTCATGTCCCATGAATTCCCTAAGCCTACCAGTTGTCCTCTTTCAATCTGGAAAGAATTCCCTGTCTATTCATCTGAATATCTACTTTCCAACTTGTTTTCCAAGTACCATATCCTTATTATTGAATCAATTTTAAAGAAAAAAAAAAAAAAACAGCTGAGTGTGCTAACAATGAGAAATACCTCCCTCCATCTGGTTTTTTCCCCCCTACTGGCTATTAGCATTCTGAAGCACCTCTGTTTTCTATTTTGGATAGAATTTCTCCAAATTTTTAAAGACCGTGATTCGTTTCTTATCTACCCAATTCAATTAACTTTCTTGGACTTAAAATGACAGAGCTTAAGGATATTTACTGTGTAGTCATTATTTATGCTGACATCTCTGGTTTCATTTTCAAATGTGGCTCTAAACTGAAAGAAAAGAAATGCCATCTAGTATACTTAATTTTGGAAGAGTTTTGCCCCATTCCAACCATATTTAATGAGGTTGAAATTCACAGGATATTCCTACAAAAGATACCTACACTGGGCTAAATATATAATCTAATAATACTAACTTGAATTGGAGATTTTGGAAATAAAAGCAAGAGAGAAAACAAGGATCTTTCCTTGCCTCAACTTGACTAGAATAGGATTAAAGAGAATTCCAATGAAACCAAATAATCCAATTTGTAGAATTTCTAATAGTATAATCTAACATGAAAGAAAAAAAATCAGGCTCTATGGGGAAAGATGTTTTGACTTAAGTAATCTAGCTTAAAAGCAGCTAATTCATGCTTAAGAGAGTGTCATCCTTGATTTTCACAGCTTCTTTCCTCCTTTCGTTTCTGAGCTTATTGGTACTCTGTTAACACCATTTTTCTCACAATGGTTTCCAATAACAGAATGAGCATTTTGGAAGTATGAAAAAAGAACCAAAAAAGTTTTTGTTTAACATGGAATGTTACATCCTTTTAATCTTCGACTTATTTTGCTTTATATGTTATAAATATATAAAAAGGAAATTTTAAAAGATGACGATCAGGAAGAGTTACCTCAGTGTCTAACTCCTAAAGAGCAGATACAACTATAGAGAAGAGAATATGTTAGTTAATACACATCTTTCTGTATATCTGTGCCTTATTCTTACTGCTTCCCAAAAGGATTTTATAGATGCCACCCTGAATAATAACGAAATACAGACATTCTGTATTGCACTTTAACAGATTTATATTTTTGAAGTTAAAAACGTCTTTTATAGATTCTGATTTATGATATAAACCTAACACTACACAAGCCATTTAATCATTCACTTGTTTCTTGAAAATTACATTATAAATCATTGTCACTTTTACTTAAAAGTTGTATATCCAACAGAGAATTTAGCTTTTCCGCTTTCTTTTAAATGATAAACTATTTGGGGAAATATTCAAAATTCATTCTAAAGATCATTTCTTCAAATAAATCATCCACTTGGTCTTTCTTTATTAAACATCCTTCAAAATAAACATATTCATACTCTGTAGGTAAGGATAACCAATATAGTTTTCACTGACACAATTTAATCTCAGGTCATGCAGTTTCAAAAGAATCTTGTCTCTATTGTTAATAAAGTACAGTCCATTCTATTATAATAAGATAAACTTGTAATTAGGGTCTATCTGAATAGGGTCATGTATAAGAATGTAAGTACATTTTTTTCTCAGAAATAATTACATACTCAGAGACTTGCCAAATTCCAATATATTACCTTTAAGCTTCTCTGAAATATGATTATATGGATTCAGAATTAGGAGTCCTTGTTCTCCAGCACTTACTTCCTCTTGAATCTCACTCCCAGCTTCATTAATGAGCAGCAGACAGCTTTGATTTGATTGCCTTTATAGAAATCAGAGCTGTTATCTATGGACAAGGTCCTCTGATGTTTTGTCAATCATGGGAAGTTCTGCTTTCACTTCTCTTTGTAGAAGTCATTCTCGACTTTGCTAATCTCTGCCCCAAGTTCTTACTATATGCGGAAATGATATATTCATCATTAAATCAGGACACTTGAGAGTGAAAGGGGACACTAAAAATAATTAAAATGATACAATTTTTGAAATATGTACTTATTAACCAATAAAGAAGTTGATCTTATCAATAGACCTATAAAATCATTCTAGTCAAAGTCTACTTTTCAAAAATAAAATTCTAATAATATAGTAGGCATAAACCTAGAATGTCCCAGGGAAATTAGAATGTTGGTAATACTACTAATACATGACAAAATGAAATTAACATTAAACTGGGATCAAAAATTATAGTCTGAAAGGGTTTAAGCCTCAAGGAATAGGCCTGAATTCCTTTATTACTTTGGTCCTTGAAGCTTTATGATTTCTGGTTCAGCCATTGATACAGCTATATAAATTGAATTGTTTAGGTATAAGCCTATTTCCCTATGTTGCAAACACAAAATCACAGAATCATATTAACTTGAAAACTACAAAGTCTACAACTGTGGAAAATACTCTTAAGATATCAGTCTGAAAAGGCTGGTAACTTAACCCTGTAACTAAATTTGCTATGTAATAACTAGGTAGTTCTCAAGAAAAGCTTTGGTTTAGTCATTGAAGATTATTTAAAGTCCATGATAATATTCCTTATAAAACTGTTAACTCTGTTGATAATTTGCTATAAAATCTTGCTTAGATTATCACATTTTTGCTTACCATATTATTCCAAAGCAAGAATAACCTCTTATTTTTATAGCAGTTTATAATTTACAAGCACTTCATGTATATTATCTCATTTTGTCCACTCAATATATTTGAGAAATAATCAGGCAACTTTTATAAGAGAAGTGAGGCTTAGAGTAAGAGAATTGCCCCAAATGACATTAGTATTAAGTGGCAGAACCCAGACTTTTGATTACTAATAAATTTCACCAGTAGGAGGCAAGTGATTTCTGGAGAGTAGAAGAGCTGAGAGGGGAAGATCCTTAAAGAACATAATACTTTTTAGAAATAATTTTTGTTTAATCTAAGAGTTATGGACGATCTTCCATTGAATCACTAAAATTAAATCTAATACAAATTAAATCTTAGACACAAAATGTCTATTCTAATCCCTTCAGCATCTGGGATTCAGAATCAGAAAATATTTCAATTCTAAAATGAATTATTAAATGTGAAACTGTTTAATCATGCTTCTAGCAAGTAACTGAAGTATGGACAGTTTCCTAACCAAAACAGTGGAAACAGAATTGCCCTGTAATTTAATTTTTTAGATAGTTAACAAAAAATTTTCCTTAAGAGTGCAGGGCATTTCAGCATTCTGGGAAATATAAGAAGGAACATAAGGTGAAAAGAACAGTCTTTTAAGTTATCTCTGAAAAGTTTAATCCCTCTGACAGCAAGATACCTATAAGTGGTACCATCTACTCTATATTTTGGGAACATGGGCATTTCCACCTGTTTTGAGAAGCATAAAATCCATCGACAAAAACAAGCCTTTTATTGCTTTTCTTCTTCCTTTCCATTTTTCTTGCGAATAACTGCAATGTAGACATTTATCAGTCTTTGTATAGACCCTCCATGTATTGCTTGTTATTTTGAGAAAGGACTATTCTAGTTTTCTTTTTTTACATCCTAATACAAGGGCCAAACTCATGTCACTATTTATACTTATAAAATGTGGGATTCTAAGATAAAGAGATCATTTTAAGAGATCATTATCATAATTGCCTACTAAAGTCTCCTTAGTTCAAAAATTTTAACAGTGCTTAAGGTTAGGTACAGCACGATGTCATTGGAGTGAATTTTCTCAAACACAGAGTTTGATAACTATCTTTAATTCACAATACTTTATGTTTCTTTTCTGGTTAGAAGACTATTTTGTACCTTCACAAATTATCCTAAAGTGATGTGAATAAATTCTGTGTAACCCCACAATTTAAAAACATTTTAACCCTAAAAGCATTTACGTTTGATACACCATAAAATTACCTATTGTTTTTATGACTTACTCCTGATAGTTAACCTATTCTTATAGCATTGGCAAGCTCTTACATTGTTAGTAGACATGCTCAGAGACTTGCTAGGTCAGTAGAGTGGCATCTGTACCCAAATCACAGAAACCAGAATACATAATCAACCATGCCTCTTGCAGAAATTTTACCTTTTATGTTAGAAGCTTCAGTTCATTTCCCCTAACTATATATGTTGCTATTTAAGTTTTTAGAAGAAGTATTTGACACTTGGCATTAAATTTCTGTTGTCAGATTCAGGCTGGGCAACTGATTTAGCCTTCATGCTATTTCTGGAGTTTTAATCAGCTTTAATAGATAAACTTGGGCTTGATGCAAGCATTCCACTTGAATCACAATATTCAAACACAGATAGTTTAAAGCAGAAAAAATGACAAGATTTTTAGCCAAAAGGATTTGGCTAACCACTGATGCTCTAAAGTAGGCATTTACTCATTATAAAAACACCTTAGCTGAAATTTGCCTGTTCTCAACTATCTTGACCAAAGCAGTATCTTCTAACAATCATTATGTTCAGTGGTGGATCAAATAAAAATCATTTGTTGGAACACAGAGCCTATTCTCTGGATGTTTTACTTAACAGGATAAAATGTTACTCTAGCAATATGAAAGTTTATGAATAATTCCCTGATTTTCTCTAGATAGTTGCTTCCTCGACCATAGGATCTAATTTATATATAACTAAGTACAAAAATCTTTCTTTGAAACAATCTTTACCAAAGTTCAGGGATGACACAAAGGAAGTATAACCTAATAATTAAGAAATACCATTAAGATATGGCCATTCTCAGATCCTTTGTAGTGAGGCTTTGTTAAAGACCTAGGATACAGTCTGGTCCCCCAGCAGGTTTTAAGGTAGCCGACTCTGTATAGTGGGAATTTCCTAAAGCACACCTCTCCTCAGAATCCAGGCCCAGTTAACACTATATTTTAAATTTTCCCCTTAAGTAGTTATAAATAAGAGCCATTTAAAATGCATTAAAGCCCTAATTTCCTTTACATCTCTTAATAGGAACCAAGGTTACATTCTGTGAGAAACAGCTTTTCTCAACCTTCATCTGTAGGTTTGCAACCTCGATATTCTTGAAGCCCACACTTTCATCCTAGAAAAGATTTCAGAGCAGAGGATTCCATTCTTACTCCACCTTCCTCTACTGATTCTGTTAAGTAGAGTCTTAGATTAACTATTACAGCCAGTATTAGAAAACAATTAGCCCCATGTGTGGTCTGGTAACAAATATGAGGGGTTTGAATGTGCCCAACATAAAATATTTTTGCTTTTTTAAGGGCATTAAAGAAATCTTAGTAGCCAGAACACTGGAAGTGTGGGATAAAATCATGGTTTCCTTTATTAATTTACACACATTTAAGTAACATAAACTTATAACTTGTAACAAATAGAACAAAGGTTGTATCGACAGAATAACAAGTATTTTGAGAAAGTTTGAAAAATTTGGTTATCATCTGGCTATCTTACCAACATGAAAATGTCTATATAAGCCCTGAAAAACATTTTTGGTGTTTGGATTTTTCAGATTTATTCCAGATGTTTCATTTTTGTAGACATAAACCATGGCATATACAGAATATGCATAGCAACAGGCCATTTGTTGTAGTATGGCAAATTCAAAAAAACACTATCTTCCTAGGGAGATAATGTATGTAGAAGACTCTAGCTCCTACATCATTTTGGCTTTGCTATATTTAGGTTTATATATATTTCATTTACATTAAATTTTTATAAAACATTTCAAAATAGATTCACATTAGAAATTTTGACAGATATTAATATATGTAAAAGATAATTTATATATAGTATCTGGAAATCTGTCATATTGTGATCATTTATTTTATATCAGTTACTATGACCAGAGTAGACCCTATTCTTAAATATGCTTAAAGATATCTCTCTCTCTGGCCCTCTTCTGTCATTCACACCAAAAGTATAAGGATTCTTATAGCATCTTAGCAAGTATATAAGTATTCACTGAATATATCACGTCAGATTCAATACATATTTCTTCCTTTAACACTGTAACACTATCATTATTCCTTTTTATCTTTCATTCAGGTCTTAGTTTGTGAGGTTTCTAAGCTTTCAAACATTAACTTTGAATAAAACTTAACCCATAACATTATATTTTACCTTTTAAATACAAAGAAGCTATGACTGTCTGCTCTTACAGAATTGAAAATTTTTTATAATTAAAAATATGCAGCACTAGGTAGAACTTTTTAAAATAAAAAAATGGCCATGCCAACTTTTCTTTAAATGCTGTCTACTGTATATCCCAACTTTCATCTGTAAAAACATTATATTCCTTATATAAAAAACTGGATTAATAATGAAACAATTAAAAGTTACATAAATTAGCAACATTTAAATTGACTACATATAAATTTATTCTAGCATTTACTGAAATTTGATTGCACAGTAGTAGAAAAGAATCTTATTTTTTCACTATTTTAATTTCATGTCTACTACAAAAACTAAAGATATTTTGCACCTGTTAGAAAAGAGTAAGAATTATATTATTCTTATTATTATATATTATATATTAAAACCTTCTTATAATGAATGTTAGGAAGATAACCCAATTATAACTTAATTTTTTTTATCTTGCCTCATAAAGGATAATGAATTATCCACTGATGTATCTACTTTTTGAGTATATTGCCAAAATGTTTCTAGGCTAAAATATTTAGGTGGAGGATTAAAATGTAATAGCATAGTCATATTAATTATTCTGGTACATCCTAAGTCCACTCCATCTATTAAGAATATTTTATTTTGCTACCTTTATTCAGAAAGTAACATGTTATGTGTTAAGATACAGTATTTTATAATTAGAGCCCTAGTCAAAAATATCATGAAATATTCTATTTAATACTCCACTTGTCTGGCATTTTCATTTTAATCCTGTATTTGTTATTCAGGCTTATTCAGTATATACCAAGGCATTTTTGTTCTAAAACTTTTGTAGATTTCAAGAGTCCAAGAGTAATTGCATTTTCCTTCGAAAAAAAGACTTCTATGTGAAGTGTTTTCCTTAGCTAATTTATTTTAGGCAATTGTATTCTTTACCAAAATGTACTGATATACTTTCACAGTGCATCCATTCAATTCTATAAAGATTATAATACTTCATTTTTCTCTCCAGATATAAATTACAGAAAAATGGAGATGGTATGAAAGTCATTAATATAAAACAACAACAACAACAAAACAGATAACTATGCTTATGTTATGCTTAAACTGTGATATCTAGCTCTTATTTTATAGAGAACATAAGATACCAGTAATAGCAAAAACAAATTTAATACCTTTAAGAGATAAATATTTTAGCTTTTAATTATCAAGTTCCTTTATGCTACAAGTCAGGATATCAAAATAGACAAAGATACGGAGACTAAACCCTCATCCTTAGCCTCACAGTTCTGAAATTACAAATAGATAATATATAAAGGAAATGCTTAACACAAAAAGTATTGCCAAAAAAGCGTATTTTTTTCTTTGATGTTTATAGAAAATACCTAAAGGATAATAATTTTAAAGTATACATCAACATTTTGAGATGGTTTTAATACTTTCAATGTGTTGCTTGATAATCATATTTAGGGTCTTTGTTTTTAACATGTCTAACTTTGGTACCAAGCAAACTATACAGTATTTCCACTTAAATATTTTTAGCAATATATAAAAGAAACTTCCTAAAATCCTTATTAGTATCTGACCTATTGAGCAAATTATTTTTAAAAGATACTAACACAAATAAATTTTTCCTGTACTATCTAAATGCTAACTATTAAAGTTAACCTTGGGATTATTTTATTCAGGCTATATCCAACCATTTGTGAGAATAGCTTTCAATTAAACTAACACATATAATATCCTTATGTCCATGGCAAAGGAAAAATGAAAATAAGTTCAGCAACAGTCCTATGTTTACTAGTTAGATTTTTATGTCTGTGCCCTATGTGTCTATCTTTAGAGAATGACTTGTTTCAAAACTCTTGAGATCAAACTTAAACTACCTTCACTTATGAATATTTAAAACATCTCCCTCTGCAGACTTGCCAATGATGGGTTTTGATAACTTGGTTGACCTTGGCTAGTCCCCTTCTCACTACTCTTGATGTTAAGCAGTAAGTTTTCGCTATTTTTCCTTTGCTTTTCTGAGATCAGGTTGATTGCCTAATTTTTACACTTAGCTACACACCGTTAGTTAGACATTTATATTGGTTTTTGTGCCCCAGAATGGATAGCTCTACTTTTAGATGGTCTCCATAGATTACGGAAAAAGGAAGAAGTCCTATATATGCTCCTTAGCATAGAAAACTAATTTTATGACGTCAGTTACATCCAAAAATGTTTTATTTAAAATTCGCTATAAATTAACTACCTTTTAGAGGCTGATTTTTATGTGGGCAACATTTAAATAAGAAAAATTTGAGGATTATTAACAATTCTTTTATAATGCTAGGTCAGACAATGTCACAATGAACGTTAAAAATTTTTTTCTTTATATTCAGCAAAAGATACTCCTTCCATATTTTAAATGGTGTGAAAATCCAGCCATCAATTTTCATGTAGTGAATCATACATATTTCCAATAATTCATTTCAGTGCTTATATTTTTCTTCTATAATACCAAAATAGGCTTCTTACACATTGTTACTTAATTTATTAACATTCCAGTGATGAGTTATAAAATGCAACTGAACTCAGGAATAAAAGGTTTGCTTTTTTAAAAAATAAGTTTTATAGCAATTTAAATATAAAAAGTTAATGGAGTAAATTCAGGATTAAAGATTCTTTGCTTAATGAAAGCCTTTATAAATTGCTTCAGTAAGTGATTTTTAAGACAACCTAAATGCTACATATTTTTTATAATGCACCAGTCTGATTGTATTAACAAGTCATACTCTACTATGCAAAAAATACTGAAAAAGTACCCATCATGCCTTGCTAACTTGGAACTTTGTAACTTGAATTTAAACATAACTCTGAAGAAATTGCTTAAACATAAAGATGTAGGTGTTCTTGGCTTCCCAGTTAGTAAGGACTTTAATAGTTTTTTATACCTTTTTAAAAATACAATTTAAATGGTAGTCTAGAGATCTATATAAACATGGGTTTCATCACACTTCTTAAAGGTGTAGCTTATGTCCAATATAATAGGTACATAGTACGTATCATTAAAAATGCAAAATATGACATTTTGTGCAGTTCATAATAAAATCTCTAATTAGCGGAAGTTAGAACATGTCTTGATGGTCATGTATGAGATAATTTACCAGGAATTATTCAATATGTGGCATTTTAGCTAACAGAGTGGTATTTGCTTTGGTAACAACTGGATCCAAAAGGCATTTATGGTTTCTGCAGGCTTGTTAGGAAAGACCTAAGAATATAGCAATAAATGTTCAGTAAATTCATAGAATTTAAATTGTTAGTAAATAGATGAGTCTTTTCATAAGTTCACTTGTATTAAAACTGTATGTATGAAATGAAAAAGTTTCAGTGTTTGTAAGCTCTAATAAAATTCTTTGGCTTCGTTACTCTAATAGTCAATTCAAATAAAACTTTTGAATATTGGTATGTTTGCATGTTTAGAGATAAATGTGTATTTACAGTATTAGTAAAATGGTATCTCAAAATACTTAGATTCATAAACTTACGACAGCATACTTTCATTTAGAGAACTGTTGGATTCAAGAATTTGGACCAGTGTTCTGAAAACAACAAAATAATCTTAAGGAAAAAGAAAAGGAGACTATAGTTATTTAAAACTTTCAACAATTTATATCAGCACACATAAGCAGGTTTAGGATATAAAGGAAACTATTGAAAGCAAAAGAGAAATATATATTTCATGATGAAAGCAAGAGAGAAATATATTTCATGATAAAGGTTAAGTATTTTTTCTAAGTTCATGTTTTGGCACTCAATCTATTTCATAACCTAGCTATTAAGAATAATTCCTCATCCTGAATCATTGTTTTTTTTCAATTAAGGTTCTTTTTTTTTTTAAGATTTTATTTATTTATTTGACAGACAGAGATCACAAGTAGGCAGAGAGGCAGGCAGAGAGAGAGGAGGAAGCAGACTCCCTGCTGAGCAGATAGCCCGCTGCGGGGCTTGATCCCAGGACCCTGGGATCATGACCTGAGCCGAAGGCAGAGATTTTAACCCACTAAGCCACCCAGGCACCCCTAATTAAGGTTCTTATTTAGACTTTTCATCTTCACATCTTTGGCTCTAGTTATACTACTTCCTCTTCCCCACTTTACAATGCCCTTAGTATACTCAGTGATTGATTGTGTTGGTTGTGGTGTTAGTGCTACGGCTCTGACATCAAGAGAAATCCGAGTCCAAGCTCTTCTCTTTTACAAGCTATAACCTTAGCCAAATTGCTTAATCTCTCTGTGCCTCGACTAAACAAAGAAACAGAAATACTTCAGAGTTGATGGGAACAGAAAATGAAAGAACACAATCAAGGAACATAGAACCATCAGTTCTCTCCCTTCACCTTTGTTACTGTGAACTAGTAACAAAAAAATGTGGCAAAATTATGACCATGATATTCTCCCCTTTTAATCCAAAGAGAGGACCTTCTGAACAGATATATTTGCTGACATTTCTATTTAAAAGGCAAGTTATTTTCACAGAGGCATATATGGAAAAAGTCAGTTTTAGAGTCAGAAAACCTTACCTTCTATAAAATTTTTTTTCTACACTTAACAGTAATGATACACTTAGTAGTGAGCATTAAAGACTGAAGTACTAATATCCAGTTTAAGTTTTTACTTTCTCATTGCCTAATTCCTCTGAACTCATGAATGGTGATTTCATTTTTTTTGCAGACTTGAACATTTCTTATTATTTTCAATTTTATCCTTTTACCTTTTGAGAATATGTTCTTAGATCATACAAGTTTCTAATTGTTATAACCTGTTGGTGCATTATTTCTTTTATATTAAGTCTCACTTTATCTTTAGTAATGCTTTTCCCTCTCAATATAGACTGTCTACTATTAATATCACAGTACCAGCTTTCTTTTGGTTTATTTATATGCCTAGTGTTTCTTCATGTCTCATTTTCTCTTACAAGCATATACCTTTTAATTACATATAGCTAACTTTTTTTTAAAGATTATATTTATTTGACAGAGATCACAAGTAGGCAGAGAGGCAAGTGCGGGGCGGTGGGGGGAGGGGTGCACAGGGAGCCCGATGTGGGGCTCCATCCCAGTACCCTGGGATGACCTGAGCTGAAGGCAGAAGCTTTAACCCGCTGAGCCACCCAGGTGCCCCTATAGCTAACTTTTTAATTTGAGCATGAACATTGCTGTCTTTTGACAGAAAGATTCATCCTATGATGTTTATTATAATTCTAAAATCTTTGTAATTATACTTGTTTCTACTGTCATCTTATGGGTTTTCTTTTACCAAATTTTTCATTTTTCTTTGCCTATTTTTCTCCTTCCTATCTTCTATTGGGTTGAGTTTTAACATTTTTCATCCAGCTTGAAAGAAATACATTCTATTTGTATTATTTTAATGATTTAACCCAAAGTGTGTAACATTCTTACTAAATTTATATTTTTAATATTTATAGCTTTTTAACCAAGAGACTTTTCTAGACTAGTTCAAAGGAAGCCAAATTACTGAAACTGTCTTAATGTTTTCCAAAGTAAAAGTTATTACACTTCTTAAAATATTTTGAGAAAATGTATAATTATATTTTTATTGAATGTACTAAGAAAACAAATTCTAATCTATAACAGTCAATCATAAACTGGTTTTTGAAGGTTCATCTTCATGTTAAATCCCACAAACCAGTGACTGTCAACTAATGAAGGGTACATGCATAAGGCATGGCCTTAGGAATGATAGTACAGGGAGGACAGTACCATTTTCCCCATACCATACACTAAGAAAGGTGGCATCATCCATTTCCAGTTACTCCTAGAGCTGTCCCTCCAGCTTACCCAATGAGTCTTCCAGGCTCTCTGTAGATGTTTCGTCCAAAACCCTTCATAACTTGAAGGCAGGGCTCATCTCTCCTTGGAGCTCTAATTTTCTTCTTGCAGATGGCACACTTGATTTCCTGAAACATCCTGACATCTCATATCTTCCCGTTCTTAAGTGAGGAGCTGTGGACTTCAAAATCTACGGTGAGTAATCCGTGCCATAAACCAAATGCAGGTGAAATTCAGTTAACAGCCAAGGATGGAACTTCTGTACTTAGTATCACCTTACTTTGAAGAGGTAAGTATGTTAAAACTCTCAATAGCTAGTCATGAAAAGAGGCACAGTAGACAGTATATTATTTCTAATTATCAATAACATAGGAAGATCCTCTCTTTTGTAGCTCTTCCCAATTCTCTTTCCTCATCATGAAAATATAATAGAAACTGATTAATGTGATATAATCTTATGCAGGGTATTTTAACTGTGATCAACTATTCCCTGTTAGATGATTCTCTTAATTCAGAGGATCTGTACTGGGTAACCCAGGACTCCCAAAAAACTAAGAGAAAGCAGCAATTCTACCACTAAACCAGTTAGTCCCTTCCCCTCAGCTCAAAGTAGTTCTTAGTGATCGAAGAAAGTAGCTTAACCTGGGGTTCTTTTATCCTGTCTCAAAAAAAGAGTAAGATATTCCTCTTGGAAGATTCAGATCCCCACTTACTAACCTTAATTAGCATGGTTGTTAGTGTTTGGCCCTTCCAGCAATATTAACCCCCAAATTTGGTGTATTCCTACTGATAAAAATTAACCAATACTGTACAAAGCTCCTGTAAGACAAAGCATCAGGACCACCCAGCTGTTGCGTTGAAACGACATATTTCATAGTGTTTTAGTTCTGCAAGGGACATAAAGGCTTTCTTCTAAAACTGATTCCCCTATGTTCTTGGTTACCCCAATCTATGCCCTATCTCCCTCCAAGCTCTCAGAATTAGTAAACCTTTGCTGCAAAAATAGGATACATAGCCGTCAATATGTCCAAACCCTTATAGGTCCACTCATATTATTCACTCAGGCAAAAGATGAGGGCAGGACCCATCACAGTTTACAGTACCCAAGACTTCACCAACAAGAACAGTTGATCTGTATCTGGTAGAACTATGGATAGTGGGTAATTGCCCCCAAGAGACAATTTTAGGTCATCACATAGCAGCTTTAGGGACTAAGTCTTAGTCCAGAGGCATGCCTCCCCCATAACTCAGGGTTGCACTAATGCAGGCCAACAATGCAACTACATACTCACCAGGTGTGAGCCAGTCAGAAATCCAGGAAACCATCCCTACCATAATGCCCAAGGAGGAATCTGCTGAATGCTTGGTACTACCACCTGCTACCCACGCTACTTCTTGATAATAAGGATCTCCTTGACAATAAGGATAATATAATAAGGATAATAAGGATACTCTTTGATAATAAGGATCCACAGCCTGCCAACTACTGGCTTTACTTCAGTCTTGGAACTCCCCAGATCTAAAGAGCTATTTCCGGGGGAGGGGGGAGGGGGGTGCCTGGCTGGCTCATTCAGAGCATGCGACTCTTGACCTTGGGGTTATAATTTTAAGCCCCGTGTTGGTTGTAGAGATTACTTAAAAATAAAGAGCTATGTCCCAACCACAGCTATAACTGTGCAAAAAAAGATGTGTGCCTTACAGCCCAAGTTCCTGCCTAGGCTTTCGTGAGTACTTTGACATCAACTTAATATTCAACTTACCAGGCTTTTCTCAGCCCCATGTAGAGGTCATACAGGTTGTTAAGAAAAATAATAATAATAATAATAATAATGAGGCCTACTTGAGAACAACTCTGAAATTTCAGTGAAATCAGAGATTGTATCTATTTATTATTCCCGCCTATTCTTGACCTCCATGGTCTTCAAACTTTTGAGGAGCCTAATCTATGAGTGCACTTGTAGAATGGCTCTCCATACACAGCACTGCCACCTAACATATGCATTGTCCACAACTTCTTGCATGATTTCATTGATAGGAGGGTAGCCTATTGAGTTGACAGATTACTGTGACATCTTGTGAACACCTGCTCTATCACCTTCTGCAACTCTCCCCCCAAGAACACCCCAGAATGAATATTAAGAGCCTCAAGGTTGTAATTTGGGAGAAACCTCCTTTCTGTCAAGGGATCCACAAGATGTCCTCTCTGGAAAGCACATGCTGTCCAGTTTTAAGTTTCACCTATTCTCCACTTGCCATTCCTAAACTGTTACATCAAACTGAACACATCAACTGAGAACCCAAAGGCTATCTGCTTTACCTATATCTTGCCTCCAACAGAGATCCAACTGATTTACCTTCCATAGCACCACAGAATAACTCAGATCCATACTTCTTCACTCAAAGCATCCTGTCTTCTTTAATTATGCCCTCTCCTCTTCAGTACCATAAATATTCTGGTAGCCAGTTAAGTGCCTATACAAACGACAGACTGCACAAAAGGAATTCCATTAACACCCAGCAAGCCTAGGTCCAGTGTACTGACTAGCACTAGGCCACAGGAAAGAACATTCAAGTGGAAGACACTGTCTCTCCTTTCATGATAGGTTTAGTAAGACTGCTCTGAGGGTATTTCAAAGGCAGAGGTTATCATTTCACTGGTTTTCCAAGCCCATTTTTGTTCATTCATATAAACACATGTCATCTTTCACCACTCTGCTCCATCCAGCCCTAGCACATACTATACTCCCTCCTCAGCCCCAATAATCAGCCCTACTAATCCCAGCAGATAACCAGAATATGTCATGTGGAAAGACCAGGATTCCATCATGAAGAATAAGGAGGGTCTGAAGGAACACTTGTAGAAATGGTCCTTCCACCTTTAGAATGCCTTCAAGCATTCTTTTCTAAGCAGTGTTTCTAAGCAACCAGAAATCTCTCACCACATTGATTCATAAACAGAAACTGGAGCTGAATAGCAGCACCTAGAATAAATCTGGGGGAACTTCCAGCACACTCGTTTACTTCATAGTGAGCCCTCTCTGCTTGCTACCATGCTTAGAATGGATATTTCAAGGCAAGTTCTCATTTTAAACTTTGGCCTAGCTGTCCAATCGCCTATGAGATATAACGCTGGCTTACTGTGTTGTAGTCACTGTATAAATTGATACCTTAACATCTTCTCTGTGATGTTCTCTTATGGAGCCTTGGAGAGATCCCTAAATCCAGTTTGAGATTCCTGGAGCACTGATCATTTCCTCCCTGCACCATCACCTTCAACAAATTCAACAGAACAGATCTGAATAAGGTACTCACAAATTTTTAAGCTTTAATAACTTAAGAAAGCAAAAGAAATAATCGGTAAAAAAGTACTTGAAAGTAAATGTATTAACATTTAAAACTACTTACACAATGTCTATATTGTATTATAGATTCTGATTGACCAAAAGAAGTAATAGGTAAATTATCTATGTGGTGACAAAATTATGACTAATAAAAAGAAAATGTAACTATTTTGAACCGTTTACAGATTTTTTTAATCGTTACCTGTAAACCTGTTATTAAAGTTTAAAATTTTTAACATACCAACTACCTCGAGAGCTTTAGAATTTATCACAGATGGTCCAAACAAATTTGATACATTTACTTATTTGCTTACTAAACATTTAATAGAGTAAAAGTCCTTTTTCAGTAGTTTGAAAAAAACTGGATTCTGATCTTTTTTTACTGCTTTAGGTGAAACAGTAGTGGCTACAGTTAACCCTTATTTTAAGAAAAGCAATAAAATTTTTCCTTAAGTTTAAATTCTGCATAATCAGAAAGCAGAAAACTAATTTTTTCTAAATATTCTGAAATGTCAATGCCAAGTAATTAAATATGTGAAACATTAGGGACATCTACTGGCTGAAGTGTAATGTTACAAAGCACAACTATTAGACTATTAACTAACAAAATACAGAGTTACAGCTGTAACAACTGAAAATATAAACATGGGCAAAAACCACCTCATCTAGGATACTGGTTTTTAAAGGTTTAATGAAAGAATCTCTTTCTAATAGGAAACCGAACATATATAACAAAGTTGGACTACTAAAAGCTGAGGTAGGGGGCCTCCAACCCCCACTCTTCACTAATTTGCCCAGCAGAAGCCAGACCAATGAAAAGCCGGAAGAGGTAGTCTGAGCAAATAACATTAACTGTGGCTTGGAAGGAGGCACAATGAGAAGGAACAGTATCTGCAAAGTTTTCTCTTACCCAACTTTACCCTGGAGACATCTTACAGACACTGGTGTACAAAGGATAGTGGTTAATGGTCACAGAGAACTAAGAGTAGGGCGTAGGCCCCTGAAAGGCAACAAATCTCTTTTCACAGGGACATTGTTTATGTGCTCATGTGATACAGCACTTCAGAAAACATTAGTATGACTTTCCTGAAAATGCAAAATAAGAAAATAACACATTTGCTTTTTTACCACAAGCCAATTAGAACTAAGTTTCTAGGTCCTATGGGCTTTTACCAGCCAGGCCCTGGACTGGTCTAGTCTTGGAAATAAGAGCCCAGTTTCAGGTCCCAGCCTCCTCCCTTCAAAAGGACATGGATGTCCATAAAATCGAGGCAAGAAACAGAGCTCTCCAAGGCCCCTCTCTGTGGCAGAGACCCCCAACCTGGATAGCAGCTTATCAGCCAGGCTTGGGGTGACAGGCTGGAGCAAAGTTCCAAAGACTCGCAAACATTCCAAGGCCACATGAAGCACGGTACCCAGCCAGGGGGCATCCACTGGGCTCTCCCAGCTCAACTTCCATGGTGCATGCCTTTGGACAAAGCCATTAGTTTGCCGGACACAGCTGGACACTGCCTCCAGAGCCTTATAGATCTGAAAGTTCTCATAGTGGTCAGCTACCTGCCGGGGCAAAGTGGCCACTGCGTTCACCAAAGCATAGTCCTCTGCCTGAGCACGAACTGATGGCCCCACCAACCCTGCCTCACTGGGAAAGCAGGCCGTGCAGAAAACCGGATAGGTCCCAGAAGGATTTATTCTTTGGGCCGTGCACCGGTTCAGGAGACCTCCCAAAGCATCTGCCAGCTCAGAATCTAGCAACTTAACTACCTTTTCATCATAGTAATCACAGTCCCAGTTGGGGACGCCCTGCCGAAGAAGAAAGTATCGGAAACCATCCACAGTGTAGCGATCAAGGCAAGTCCTGGGGTCCACCACGTTACCCAAGCTTTTAGACATCTTTTGGCCACAGACCGTCCAGTGAGAGTGGACATAGATGCGGTGTGGTGGGCTCATGCCGGCCCCTAAGAGGAGGGCGGGCCAATAGATAGCATGGAATTTAAGAATGTCCTTGCCTATGATATGAGAGGTGGTGGGCCACCAAGATTTAAACTCAGCATTTGGGTAGCCAATTACAGTAAGGTAGTTGACCAAGGCATCCAGCCATACGTAGATGGTCTGCGAATCATCCCCGGGCACAGGAATGCCCCAATGCAAGTGGCTGCTCTTTCGAGAAACAGACAGGTCCGGCAGCTCCTCCTCCAGCCACTGAAGAACTGCGCGATGAAACGGCTCGGGTGTGATTGCCTGAGGGTCGCCCCGCAGCCACCGCTGAAGGGGCTCTCGGAACTGAGAAAGCCTGAAAATGTAGTTCTCTTCCTTGGTCCAGGATACGGGGTGCCCACTCTCTAGAGATACAGGACACGAACCCCCTGACGAAGACGGCTGTCGGGTGACTTTGGCCTCAGGCAGGAAGCACTCTTCGGAGGCGCAATACCAACCTTCGTAGAGTCCCTTGTAGAGCAGACCCCGGGCCTCCAGCAGTCCCCAGAAGTGCTGCACAGCGATCCGGTGCCGGGCTTCGGTGGTGCGGATGAAGTCGGTGGAGGAGATGCCAGCCTCCCGGAAAAGCTGCTGGAACTGGGCAGACACTCGGTCGCACAGCTCGGTGGGGGCCAGGCCCGCAGCGGCTGCTGCTTGCTGAATCTTCAGGCCGTGCTCGTCCGTACCGGTGGAGAATCGCGTGGCGGCAGCGCCGGGAACTCGGAGGCGACGGTGGCGGCACAGGGCGTCCGCCAGCAGAGCGGAGTACAGGTGGCCGATGTGCGGCGCCGCGTTCACGTAGAAAATGGGTGTCGTGAAGAAGGCGCGAGCGCCGCCAGCATCGTCGCGGGCACCCAGAGGGCCCGCACTGTAGTGGCGTGGGCCAGAGTACTCCAGCAGCCGGGCTCGTCCACTGGCTCCCGGACGCCCCAGCAGCCGCAGGACAGAAGCTCGCAGCATGTTGCCCGCCGGGCCGCAGGGGCGCAGGCGGCGTCCTGGAAGCACGTGGGAGGGGCGCATGCGCAGCCGGGGCGTCCCGCGGCTTCCGGCCGGCCGGAAAGCCAATGCGGTGGGGCCCGGAGCGCCGGCCCTCGGCCGCGGGTCCGCCCCGCCTCTCGGCCCCTCCTCTCTGTGGCTGTGAGTGTGCCAGCGCGCGGGAAAGATGGCTTAAAGGAACAGAGTTGGGGAGAGCTCAGGAAAGCAGATTCTTGTATAGCATCTTGTGTGCCCTGCGTTTGGGCTGTCGTTTTGTTTTTGTGGATCTGATTTCCCCTCTAGGCCGACTTGCTTGTGGAGCGAGAGTTTTACACTCCCGCACCTTTCCGACCCCAGGCGGTGCGCGGCGGGCACCCTGCGGGACGCGGCGCGCGCTCCACCGGCACCCCGGCCGACGCGGGCATCTGAAATACCGCCCAGTCTGATCTCAGTTCCTAGCGGACACAACAAATCTGGAAGGAGGTGCGAGGAAAGAAGAAAAATAATTATTTACAGCACTCGAGGGGAGAATAAGAGTCGGCGAACTAATGGAAATCCTCTCCCTAAACACAATCTTGTTACATCAGCCAAGGGGGTAGATTTGTCATGTGCCGGGTCTTCGCTAGAGATCACTGAGAGGCCTCGAGAGACGTGAAATGCAGTCTGTCCTCACTGACAAGAATCGACCTCCAACCTTATTTCTCAAAGTATTGTTAGTAATTTTCGTTTGATGCGGCCTTAGTTCTTCTGCAGCAGTTTTTCGAGTTTGCTTTTAGTGACGGAGAGTTTGCCTCGGAGACCAGACTTGGATTAGTATTAATCCTCGCTCCGTGAAACACTCTCATCTTTGGTCCACGATTGGCTTTTTTTTTTTTTTTTTCACTTAAATACTATGTTCACTTACTAATAAAATGCAATCCAACGCCTGTGAACCCACAACCTAACCTAACAACCGGAAGCGGGTCTCTAACTCGTTACGAAGAGCAGCATTAGCAGCACCGGGGACCTTGTTAGAACTGCACGGTCTCAAGCCACACACCCCGCCCCCCGCCCCACCTACTCTAGGGGTGGAACCCAGCCACGCAAGTTTTAATGAGCAACCCAGGTGACCCTGATGCACCTTCAAGTTTGAGAATCGCTGAACGAGAAGATTACCAGCGATTTAGATCTATGTGCTCCTTTTCTCCCTGTCTTCTTGTCTTCCTCCCAGAGGTCATCATTATCCTAAATTCCGTACTTTTGCATCCATGTGATCACATATATAGTATGTCTAAGCAACATATTGTTTAATTTTGCTTGTATTTAAACAGTCTAAAGAAGGATATCATGCTATATGTGGCCTTCTTCCACTGATCATTTTCACTCAACGTTTTGTTACTAAGATTCATTCATTTTCTTTCTGTAACTCTATTACTTCATTTTGACTGCTGGATAATAATTTGTGAATGGAGGCATTTGGTAAGTTGGATCAGATTTCTGTGGTGATATGGAAAGTGGAGAAATCAAATTCTCTATACAAGTTACAAGAGGTAGCAGTAAATATTCTTTGAATACTTAACTGATAAGCTCTATTTAATCCAGCAGTTTTGGAAAGGAAGATGAAGAATAGGTAAGACCTAAAACTGGAGGGTATGTACAACACCCTCCAGGACAAGGAGACATATCCAATCTTAAATGTCTAAGAAATCAAGTTTTCCAGTAACTCTCCACACCCCCCACCCCACCCCTTTTCCATGGAATCAATTCTTTACCATACAAATATGCTAGTTTTTCTCCTGTTTTAAGGAGAAAAAACTCTAGGGGGCGCTTAGATGGTTCAGTTAGTTAAGAGGTTGCCTTTGGCTCACATCATGATCCCACGATCCTGGAATCGAGTCCTGCCTTGGGCTCCCTGCTTAGCCGGGAGCCTACGTCTCCCTCTACCTCTGGCATTCCCCCTGCTTGTGTGCTCCCTCTCTCTGTCAAATAAATAAATAAAATCGTTGGAAGGGAGGGAGGGAGGAGAGAAGGAAGGAAGAAAGGAGAAACTCAACTGGCACTACTGCTCCATTAATTTCCTTCCCTTTATAGCAAATTCCTTGAAAGAAATGGCTATTGGTGAACTTTGAGTGGTTCAAGTTGTTTGCTCTAAGGAGCATACTATTAACTTTCTTGTATAAATCTTCTGGTACTTACATGCTAAAGTTTCTCTAACTATGTATCTAGGAATGACATTGCTGGATCATAGAGGATACGAAAGTTCAATTTCACAAGATAATGCTAAGTTGTTTTCCATCGTGGTTAAACAAATTTACATCCCCATCACAACCTACTATTAAAGAAGTCTTTCCAATACTTGGTATTAGCTCCTTAATTTTTGGACAGTTAAATAAGTATAAAATATTATCTCACTTAACGCTCATAGAAACATTACACACAATAGCCAAAAGGTAGAAACACCCCAAATGTCTATATGCTGATGAATGGATAAACAAACGTGGTATATCCATGCAATATTATCCAGCCATAAAAAGGAATGAAGCACTGATACATGTTATCACATAGGTAAACCCTACATGGGTAAAACATTATGCCAAATAAAAGAAACCAGGGATGCTGGGTGGCTCAGTCTGTTAAGCGACTGCCTTCAGCCCAGGTCATGATCCTGGGGTCCTGGAATTGAGTCCTGCATCAGGCTCTTTCCTCAGCAAGGAGCCTGCTTCTCCCTCTGCATGCTGCTCCCCTCCTCATGCCCACTTGCTCTCTCTTTCCCTGACAGATAAAAAAATAATTAACTAAAATCCTTTAAAAATAAATAAATAAAAGAAACAAGGCACAAAAGACTGCAAAATGAAGATTCCATTTATATAAAATATCCAGAATAGACAAATGCATAGAGATGGAAAGGAGATTAGTGGCTGCCAGGAGCTAGGGGAAAGTTGGGATGGAGACTGAATGCTTAGAAGATAAGGGTTTTCCTCTTGGGGTGATGAAAGAGATCGGAATCTAGGTAGTGATGGTCATTACACAATATTGTGAATGTACTTAACGCCACTGAATTGTACACTTTAAAATAGTTAAAATGATAAGTTTTATGTGTATTTTACCACAATATAGTGTTATCTCACTATGATCTTAATTTGCAGTTACTGAAATAGAAGTGAAGCTAGGCATTTCTCTGTGTGTTTTTTAGCCATGTATGTTTCTTTGCCTGTGACATGCCTATTTGTATTTTTGTGTCTGTTTTTTCTATTGACTTGTCTTTTTATTTTCTTTTTTTTTTAATTTTTTTATTTTAACAAGCATATAATGTATTTTTATCCCCAGGGGTACAGGTCTGTGAATCGCCAGGTTTACACATTTCACAGCACTCATCATAGCACATACCCTCCCCAATGTCCATTTCCCCACCACCCTCTCCCGTCCCCCCTCCCCCCAGCAACCCTCAGTCTGTTTTTTGAGATTGAGTCTTTTATGGTTTGTCTCCCGCCCAATCCCATCTTTTCATTTGTTTCTTTTCCTACCTCCCCCCAATCCCCCCGCATTGCATCTCCACTTACTCATATCAAAGAGATCATATGATAGTTGTCTTTCTCCGATTGACTTATTTCGCTAAGCATGATACCCTCCAGTTCCATCCATGTCGTCACAAATGGCAAGATTTCATGTCTTTTGATGGCTGCATAGTATTCCATTGTATAAATATACCACCTCTTCTTTATCCATTCATCTGTTGATGGACATCTAGGCTCTTTCCACAGGTTGGATATTGTGGACACTGCTGCTATAAACATTCGGGTGCACATGCCCCTTCGGAGCACCATGTTTGTATCTTTAGGATATATACCCAGTAGTGCAATTGCTGGGTCATAGGGTAGCTCTATTTTCAGTTTTTTGAGGAACTGCCACACTGTTTTCCAGAGTGGTTGCACCAGCTTGCAAACCCACCAGCAGTGTAGGAGGGTTCCCCTCTCTCCGCATCCTCGCCAGCATCTGTCATTTCTTGACTTGTTAATTTTAGCCATTCTGACTGGTGTGAGGTGGTATCTCATTGTGGTTTTGATTTGTATTTCCCTGATGCCGAGTGATGTGGAGCATTTTTTCATGTGTCTGTTGGCCATCTGGATGTCTTCCTTGCAGAAATGTCTGTTCATGTCCTCTGCCCATTTCTTGACTGGATTATTTGTTCTTTGGGTATTGAGTTTGATAAGCTCTTTATAGATTTTGGATACTAGCCCTTTATCTGATATGTCATTTGCAAATATCTTCTCCCATTCTGTCAGTTGTCTTTTGGTTTTGTTAACTGTTTCCTTTGCTGTGCAAAAGCTTTTGATCTTGATGAAATCCCAATAGTTCATTTTTGCCCTTGCTTCTGTTGCCTTTGGCGATGTTCCTAGGAAGAAGTTGCTGCCGTTGAGGTCAAAGAGGTTGCTGCCTGCATTCTCCTCAAGGATTTTGATAGATTCCTTTCTCACATGGAGGTCCTTCATCCATTTTGAGTCTATTTTCGTGTGTGGTGTAAGGAAATGGTCCAATTTCATTTTTCTGCATGTGGCTGTCCAATTTTCCCAGCACCATTTGTTGAAGAAGCTGTCTTTTTTCCATTGGATATTCTTTCCTGCTTTGTCGAAGATTAGTTGACCATAGAGTTGAGGGTCTATTTCTGGGCTCTCTATTCTGTTCCATTGATCTATGTGTCTCTTTTTGTGCCAGTACCATACTGTCTTGATGATGACAGCTTTGTAATAGAGCTTGAAGTCTGGAATTGTGATGCCACCGACTTTGGCTTTCTTTTTCAATATTCCTTCGGCTATTCGAGGTCTTTTCTGGTTCCATATAAATTTTAGGATTATTTGTTCTATTTCTTTTAAAAAAATGGATGGGATTTTGATAGGGATTGCATTAAATGTGTAGATTGCTTTAGGTAGAATAGACATTTTCACAATATTTGTTCTTCCAATCCATGAGCATGGAATATTCTTCCATTTCTTCGTGTCTTCCTCAATTTCTTTCATGAATACTTTATAGTTTTCTGAGTATAGATTCTTTGCCTCTTTGGTTAGATTTATTCCTAGGTATCTTATGGTTTTGGGTGCGATTGTAAATGGGACTGACTCCTCAATTTCTCTTTCTTCTGTCTTGTTGTTAGTGTAAAGAAATGTGACTGATTTCTGTGCATTGACTTTATATCCTGACACTTTACTGAATTCCTGTATAAGTTCTAGCAGTTATGGAGTAGAGCCTTTTGGGTTTTCCACATATAGTATCATATCATCTGCAAAGAGTGATAGTTTGACTTCTTCTTTGCCAATTTGGATGCCTTTAATTTCTTTTTGTTGTCTGATTGCTGAGGCTAGGACTTCTAGTACTATGTTGAACAGCAGTGGTGATAACGGACATCCTTGCCGTGTTCCTGACCTGAGCGGAAAAGCTTTCAGTTTTTCTCCATTGAGAATGATATTTGCGGTGGGTTTTTCATAGATGGCTTTGATAATATTGAGGTATGTGCCTTCTATCCCTACACTTTGAAGAGTTTTAATCAGGAAGGGATGCTGCACTTTGTCAAATGCTTTTTCAGCATCTATTGAGAGTATCATATGGTTCTTACTCTTTCTTTTATTAATGTATTGTATCACATTGATGGATTTGCAGATGTTGAACCAACCTTGCAGCCCTGGAATAAATCCCACTTGGTCGTGGTGAATAATCCTTTTAATGTACTGTTGGATCCTATTGGCCAGTATTTTGGTGAGAATTTTCGCATCTGTGTTCATCAAAGATACGGGTCTGTAATTCTCTTTTTTGGTGGGATCCTTGTCTGGTTTTGGGATCAAGGTGATGCTGGCCTCATAGAATGAGTTTGGAAGTTTTCCTTCCATTTCTATTTTTTGGAACAGTTTCAGGAGAATAGGAATTAATTCTTCTTTAAATGTTTGGTAGAATTCCCCTGGGAAGCCATCTGGTCCTGGACTTTTGTCTGTTTGGAGATTTTTGATGACTGTTTCAATCTCCTTACTGGTTATGGGTCTGTTCAGGTTATCTATTTCTTCCTGGTTCAGTTGTGGTAGTTTATATGTCTCTAGAAATGTATCCATTTCTTCCAGATTGTCAAATTTGTTGGTGTAGAGTTGCTCATAGTATGTTCTTATAATTGTTTGTATTTCTTTGGTGTTGGTTGTGATCTCTCCTCTTTCATTCATGATTTTATTTATTTGCGTCCTTTCTATTTTCTTTTTGATAAGTCTGGCCAGGGGTTTGTCAATCTTATTAATTCTTTCAAAGAACCAGCTCCTAGTTTTGTTGATGTGTTCTATTGTTTTTTTAGTTTCTATTTCATTGATTTCTGCTCTGATCTTTATGATTTCTCTTCTCCTGCTGGGTTTAGGCTTTCTTTGTTGTTCTCTCTCCAGCTCCTTTAGGTGTAGGGTTAGGTTGTGTATTTGAGACCTTTCTTGTTTCTTGAGAAAGGCTTGCACCGCTATCTATTTTCCTCTCAGGACTGCCTTTGTTGTGTCCCACAGATTTTGAACCGTTGTGTTTTCATTATCATTTGTTTCCATTAATTTTTTCAATTCTTCTTTAATTTCCTGGTTGACCCATTCATTTTTTAGAAGGATGCTGTTTAGTCTCCATGTATTTGCGTTCTTTCCAAATTTCTTCTTGTGATTGAGTTCTAGCTTCAGAGCATTGTGGTCTGAAAATATGCAGGGAATGATCTCAATCTTTTGGTACTGATTGAGACCTGATTTATGACCCAGGATGTGGTCTATTCTGGAGCATGTTCCATGTGCACTAGAGAAGAATGTATATTCTGTTGCTTTGGGATGGAATGTTCTGAAGATATCTGTGATGTCCATCTGGTCCAGTGTGTCATTGAAGGCCTTTATTTCCTTGTTGATCTTTTGCTTAGATGATCTGTCCATTTCAGTGAGGGGAGTGTTAAAGTCCCCTGCTATTATTGTATTACTGTCGATGTATTTCTTTGATTTTGTTATTAATTGGTTTATATAGTTGGCTGCTCCCATGGTAGGGGCATAGATATTTAAGATTGTTAGGTCTTCTTGTTGGACAGACCCTTTGAGTATGATATAGTGTCCTTCCTCATCTCTTATTTTAGCCTTTGGCTTAAAATCTAATTGATCTGATATAAGGATTGCCACCCCAGCTTTCTTCTGATGTCCATTAGCATGGTACATTGTTTTCCACCCCCTCACTTTCAATCTGGAGGTGTCTTCGGGTCTAAAATGAGTTTCTTGTAGGCAGCATATTGATGGGTTTTGTTTTTTTATCCATTCTGATACCCTGTGTCTTTTGATTGGGGCATTTAGCCCATTAACATCCAGGGTAACTATTGAAGAGATATGAATTTAGTGCCATTGTATTGCCTGTAAGGTGACTGTTACTGTATATTGTCTCTGTTTCTTTCTGATCTACTACTTTTAGGGTCTCTCTTTGCTTAGAGGACCCCTTTCAATATTTCCTGTAGAGCTGGTTTGGTGTTTGCAAATTCTTTCAGCTTTTGTTTGTCCTGGAAGCTCTTTATCTCTCCTTCTATTTTCAATGATAAGCTTAGCCGGATATAGGATTCTTGGCTGCATGTTTTTCTCGTTTAGTGCTCTGAATATATCATGCCAGTTCTTTCTGGCCTGCCAGGTCTCTGTGGATAGGTCCGCTGCCAATGTAATGTTTTTACCCTTGTATGTTACAGACTTCTTTTCCCGGGCTGCTTTCAGGATTTTCTCTTTGTCGCTAAGACTTGTAAATTTTACTATCAGGTGACGAGGTGTGGACCTATTTTTATTGATTTTGAGGGGCATTCTTAGCATCTCCTGGATTTTGATGTTTGTTCCCTTTGCCATATTAGGGAAATTCTCTCCAATAATTGTCTCCAATATACCTTCTGCTCCCCTCTCTCTTTCTTCTTCTTCTGGAATCCCAATTATTCTAATGTTGTGTCATCTTATGGTGTCGCTTATCTCTCGAATTCTCTCCTCGTGGTCCAGTATTTGTTTGTCTCTCTTTTGCTCAGCTTCTTTATTCTCTGTCATTTGGTCTTCTGTGTCACTAATTCTTTCTTCTGCCTCATTTATCCTAGCAGTGAGAACTTCCATTTTTGATTGCACCTCATTAATAGCTTTTTTGATTTCCACTTGGTTAGATTTTAGTTCTTTTATTTCTCCAGAAAGGGCTTTTATCTCTCCGGAGAGGGTTTCTCTAATATCTTCTATGCCTTTTTCGAGCCCAGCTAGAACCTTGAGAATCGTCATTCTGAACTCTAGATCTGTCATGTTACCTATGTCCATACTGATTAGGTCTCCAGCCTTCGGTACGGCCTCTTGTTCTTTTTTTTGAGGTGAGTTTTTCCGCCTTGTCATTTTGTCCAGATAAGATTTGCTTTCTCCTGCTGTGGAATTCCGCTGTTCTTGGTGACTGAAATTGGTTTTGGATGGGTTTCTTGTTGATCTTCTGGGGGAGGGGCCTGTTGTAGTGATTCTCAAGTGTCTTTGCCACAGGCGGAATTGCACCGCCCTTGCCAGGGGCCGGGCTAAGTAATCCGCTGGGGTTTGCTTTCAGGAGCTTTTGTTCCCTGAGCGCTTTCCATAGAGTTCTGGAGGGCGGGAATGAAGATGGCGGCCTCCCAGTCTCCGGCCCGGAGGAGCCGAGAGCTTGGGGTCCCGCTCCTCAGTGCGCCCTCAGAGAAAATCGCCCAACCGCCCCGCCTCCCTGGCCTGCGGTCGCGCCTTGAGGAAAGCAGTCAATTGCTGGAACCTGGAGAAAAGCGCCCGGTCGCTTCCGTCTCCATGGCCTCTGGCCGCACTCCGAGCCCACCCAGCCTGCAACCGGCACAAGGTAACCCCAGGCTGAGAGCTCAGTCCTCGGCTTTGTCGCTGTAGCCGGCTTCCCCGCTCCAATACCTGTGAGCTCCGCAGCCCTCAGACACCCCTGGTCCTTCCATGACCTCATGGGACCTGGGGTTATGCTGACCCCGCCTGGGTTTCCCCCCAGTTTAGCCCCTGGAGCGATGTCTCCCAGTGGAGCCGACTTTTAAAAGTCCCGATTTTGTGCTCCATTGCTCCGCCGCTTGCCGGGAGCCGGCCCCTCCCCCCGGGGGTCTATCTTCCCGTCGCTTTGGATTCACTTCTCCGCAGGTCCTACCTTTCAGAAAGTGATTGATTTTCTGTTTCTAGAATTGTTGCTCTTCTCTTCGATTTCCCGTTGGATTTGTAGGTGTTCACAATGGTTAGATAAGCTATCTAGCTCATCTCCTGCTACCCAATATCGTCTCAGCCTGCTACTTCTCCGCCATCTTGACTCCTCCCTCTTGTCTTTTTATTTTCATAAGGCTTTTATATATTCTTGATGCTGTTCCTTTATCGGTTGATATTTTACAAATATCATATATCATATTTTCACATTAAACTTCTTAATGAGTAGTTCTTAATTTTAATTTGGTAGAATTTATCAAAATTTATCTTATGCCTGTCATTTTATGGTTAATCATTGTGATTATTTTCCGATTTTTTTTTTTGCTTTAAAAATGCTTTTTAGTACTCTGATGACAGAATAAATATTTATCCATATTTTCATATAAAAATATAACATTTCTTTGATGTTCAAATTCTTCATGTCAAATTGAAATTTTTATACATGATACAAGATGGGGAACCAATTTCATCCCCATCTAGACTATCAATTGTCCCAGCTCCATTTCTCTACTGATCTGCCATGCTACTTCCATCATATATTATATTTCCACATATGCAGGATTCTGTTTCTAGGTTCTTTATTCTATGGTATTGGTTAATTGGTCTATGCCTTGTTAATAACAGATTTAATTACTATAGGTTTATAATAAATCTTAATATTTAGTCTTAGTAGCTCCTCCTTCATCTTCAGAAGTATCTTAGGGGAGCCTAGGTGGCTCAGTCAGTTAAACATCTGACTCTGGATTTCAGCTCAGCTCATGATCTCAGTGTGATGACATTAAGCTCCACAACCGGCTCTGTGCTAAGGTTCTCTCTCTCCCTCTCCCTGTGCTCTATACATCCATCCATACATACATAAATATCCTTTTTAAAAATTAAAAAATAAGTATCTTAGACATTCTTGGTCTTCTTATCTTCCACATAAATATTAAAATCAACTTGAACAATTCCATGCAAAAAACTTGTTGGGGCTAAGGTCACCATTGCATCAGATCTATAGCTCAACAGGTGTCAAGGGCTAGGTAGAGAGATAATTACAATAGTAAGTGTTCCTAAAAAGGACTATGTGTATCTCTCCATTTACCTGCCTCTCCTTTAGTGCTGCTCGGTTTTATAATTTTATACATACAAGTCTGGCTTATATATAGTAGATCTATTCCTAGAAACCACATAGTTTATTGATAATGTAAATGGCATCCTTTTCTGAAAATTATGGGAGTTTAGTTGTTTGTTACTGGTATATGAAAATGATGAAACTGATGAAAGCTAAGCTATTCTGTTTAAAGAAAAAGTGGATGGTAGTCCCAGAGCCCTGCCTGCTCAGCCTCCCTTCATGATCACAGCCCCCTCTCTTCACCAAAACTGACACTTCTATGGCTCTGCCATACATAGTTCAAAAACTTCTGATCTAGAAGAATAAACAGTTAAGAATATTCAATAAGGGGCAGCTGAGTGGCTCACTCAGTTAAGCATCTGCCTTAGGCTCAGGTCATGACCTCAGGGTCCTGGATGGAGCCCCACATCAGGCTCGTCAGGTCTCCTCACTCCATGGGGAATCTGCTTTTAACCTCTCTCTCTACCCCTTCCCTGCTTATTCTCCCTCTCTTTATCTCAAATAAATCAATAACATCTTCTTTAAAAAGAATATTCAGTAATTTTTTTGAAAGAATAGGGAAACCTGGGTGGCTCAGTCTGTTAAGCATCTGGTCTACCTTCAGCTCAGGTCATGATCTCAGGGTCCTAGGATTGAGCCCTGCATCAGGCTCTCCGCTCAGCAGTGAGTCTGCTTCGCCCTCTCCCTCTGTGATCTCTCTCACTTTCACTCTTTCTCAAATAAATAAAATCTTAAAAATATATATTTTATTTATTTATTTGACAGAGAGAGAGGGTACAAGCAGGGGGAGCACCAGGCAGAGGGAGAGGGAGAAACAGGGCTCCCCTCTGAGGAAGGAGTCCCAATTCCAGGCTGGATTCCAGGACCCTGGGATCATGACCCAAGCTGAAGGCAGACACTCAACCGACTAAGCCACCCAGGAACCCCCAAAAAAAAATTTTTAAGAATAATAATATTGTGGAGGCACCTGGGTGGCTCAGGGGGTTAAAGCCTCTGCTTTCGGCTCAGGTCATGATCCCAGGGTCCTGGGATTGAGCCCCGCATCGGGCTCTCTGCTCAGTGGGGAGCCTGCTTCCCTTCCTCTCTCTCTCTGCCTACCTCTCTGCCTACTTGTGATCTCTGTCAAATAAGTAAATAAAATCTTTAAAAATAATAATAATAATAATAATAATATTGTGGACTGTGGGACATTGAAAGATTATACAGCCATTAAAAATTTTTCAAATATGTAATGTTGAGAAGGCAGACCACAGAACAAAATAAAAAGCTAAAAGAAAATCTTAGTCTATGCAACTATTAAGTATGTATGAGTGTGGCATTTCTTTTTTTTTTTTTTAATTTTATTTTATTTTTTCAGTGTTGCAAGCTTCATTGTTTATTCACCACACCCAGTGCTCCATGCAATACCTGCCCTCCTTAATATCCACCACCAGGCTCACCTAAACCCCCCACTCCATCACTGGAAATGATTTAAAAAGATTAAATGATTAAAAAAGAAAGCCTTTTTAAAGTAAATAGTGCTTTCTTTTTTTTTTTTAAGATTTTATTTATTTATTTGATAGAGAGAGACACAGCGAGAGAGGGAACACAAGCAGGGGGAGTGGGAAAGGGAGAAGCAGGCTTCCCACTGAGCACGGAGCCCAATGTGGGGCTCCATTCCAGGACCCCAGGATAATGACCTGAGCCGAAGGGAGATGTTTAACGACTGAGCCACCCAGGCACCCAATAAGTAAGGTTTTCAATAAGTCGTTAGTTACTTAGAAAATTTGACTACATTATGAAACTAACAGTACATTAGCTAAAATTCAGCGTTGGCCTGCTAGATTGTGAATTCTGAAGAACATAAACAGGCCTTTTCGTCTTTGTACCCACATGTGCCCTACATATATAGTCGGTGCCCCATAAAAACTAGCTGAATTATTGTTGAATTTATTTCTTTGGATCAGGGCCACATAAAACAGATTGGATTTAAAAGCTACTATTATGCAAAACTTTGTAGGGAATGGATTGGATGATATATAAATATCTCTTAGAAGCTTTAAGACTTTAGTGAACTTAGGGAATCCAGACTTGAGTAGTAACTATGAGAATAACTTGCCTACCAGTTATGGAGAATGTTTTCATAAGGTTCATTCATTCATTCAAGGACTAAGTGAGCCCATAATAGAACACAGACAAGAACTGATAATATATTTTCATCCTATCCAGCCACATAAGAGCCTGCACTTGGGGAAACCCTATTTGCAGTACAGAACTGAAAGCCGTCCCTGAAAACTAGAATTGTCAGCAAACATATAATTCCATACAGAAAAAATGACCAATGGTAGAAAACATTTATTCCAAAAATTTATCCTAATCACTACAGGTATCAGTATATGACAAGACTCAGGAAACATGATTGGTAAAAAAAATTATCTATGGAAACAAATGTGGATATCAGGATAGGAGAAGCTAACTTGAATCCATATTTTACCCTTTATATACCAATTGCCAGATGCATCAGAGTTAAACAAGAAGTAAGGATGGGATGCGTAGGAGGAGCACAGATTTTTAGGACAGTGAAACTATTCTGTATGGTACTATAATGGTGCATACATATATTTGTCATATATCTATCAAAACCCATAGAATGGATAACATAAAGAGTGAATCATAAAGTAAACTATGGACTCTGGGTGATAATGATGTGTCAAAATTTTATTTTGTTGGATTTTAGAGAGAAAAATGGAAGCGATGATTCAGTTATGACCTAAAGGAACTGTAGTTTTTTTTACAAAAGAGTTAAAAAATATATGTAAGGACATAATGATGTACCATATTCATTCATTTGTTAAGTCATCTGTGCTCAGTTGGACTACTGCAGTACTCTCCTGGCTGGGTCTCCCTCCGTTCTCGATCCATTAAAACCATTTTCCTCAAGGCAGCCATAGTGATTCATCAGAAATACAAAGTGCTGTTACTTGCTGTTACTCATTTGATTATTTAATTCTCCCTTATTGCCTACAAATAAAGTCCAAATTCCCTCTATATAGTATATAAGACCAAAAAGGTATACAAAGACCTTTGTATGGTATATAAGACCATTACAACTTAGCTCTTACCTCTCTTACAGACTAGTCTTGTTTCAAATTTTATGCTCTAGCAATTTGCAACTGTTTCATGTTCTTTCAAGTTCCTGCCACACTGTTCACGATTCTGTGACATTATTCAAGCTTTTCCCTTTCCTTGGCACACGCCCCCCGTCTTTATCTATTTTATTCACATTCATCCTTCAAGACAGCTCAAATGTCATCCTCCAAACTGAGTTAGAGACCCCTTCTTGGGTTTCTATAGCATCATATGCATACTTCTATCTCATCAGCTAACAAATCATATTGAAATTATCTGCTTATAAGTCTGTCTTCTCCATTGAACCATGAGTTTTTTTAGTCATCTTGTGTACCAGCCAGCATCTAGTTCAGTGCCTGGAATACAGCAGGCACTTAGTAAATACGGTGAATACTTAATAAGGCATCTTCCAGGTCCTGCAACAGGGACTAGTGAACTTCATATATCCAATCTCTGCTACCCAGGAGCTCACAGCCCACCATAAAAAAGAGGACCTGAGAAATGACCGTCATGAAAGCACTGTGACTGTCAAATGAGTCACACTGGGTGAGAGTCGCCTGTCTTTTTTAGCCAAATTGAAATTGCTTACCATCAACCATGCTCATCCAGGAGAATGAAGGACCATGGGATTTTCTTCAGTTAAGACCACTTCTGAGAAGCAAACTCTTTAAAGACAAGTAGGCAGAAGGAAGAGACTAGTTGATCATAGTGATCTATCAACTAATCCATACCCTATTTTTTGAAAGATTTTATTTATTTATTTGAAAGAGAGGTGTAGAGGTAGAGGGAGAAGCAGGCTCCCCACTGAGCAGGGAGCCCCATGTGGGGTTCAATCCCAGGACCCTGGGATCATGACCTGAGCCAAAGACAGACGCTTAACAGGCTAAGCCACCCAGATGCTCTTCCCACCCCTACTTTGAGAGTTTTCATATGTACTCTTCAATGGAATTGAAAAATCTTTACAGGTTTATGTTCTCTAGAACCTGAAATGTGATCAGGTTTGTTTTGTAAATAATGGGAGTGGTGGCAGAATCGCTTCCTCCCTATTCCTATCCTCAACCCTGTTTTATAATGGAAGCACATTAAAAAATTTATTTAGTGCTATTAGCCAAGCATAGTGTTAAGATATGAGATAAGATGATCTCATTCAAGCTTCATAACAAGCCCATGAAGTAAGTCCTATTATTAACTCTATTTTGTAGGGGAGGAAATTGAAACTTGAAGAGGTCAAGTAACTTGCCCAAGATCACGTCTGTGGTAAGCATTAGAAGCAGGATTTGAAGCCAGGCAGTCTGACTCCAGGACTCAAGAGTTTTGATGAGTGCACCACACTACCTGAGCTGAACATGGTAAAATGCAGTAAACACTCATTACGATTGGTCCATTGTAAATTGTTCTTGAGTTCAGGTAAATGGCAATTTATAGCACTGAAAGAATCAAATTGTCAGTTTTGTTGCCTTTTTTTTAATTAAGGATACTTTGGGACCTGTAAAAGTGTTAATAGTTACTCTCATATGCTGCCTAACTATGGAGCATTTTAAACTAATTATCCACATAACTGTCCTCCTTTGCAACTAAATAAAATCTTTTTATTAAAATATTGTAATATAATTTTTTTTATATTTGGCAGTTTTCATTAGCATATTGTTTTTCCAGCAGAAAGACTCTTCTGTGGAAAGAAATCCTCAAAAGTGCTACCTAAAGACTAAAGTGTTTGTTTTTAAAAAAACAAAAAACTATTTTTCTCCTTTTAGACTCCAGAAACAGTTTCCTCTTAAAGTGACTTCCTTTCTGGAAATGATTTTTGTTTCCAACCATCTTGAGAATCCTTTTTTTTTTTTTTTCATTCCTTCTCTCTTATTCTTTCTCTTTCTCCCACCCTTCCTCCCTCCTTTTGCTTTTCTGGTAATAGCAGAGAGGAAGGAGGGGGTGGGCACAGGGAAGAGGGAAAAGAGAAAACAGAGAAAGAATTGCATGCCATTATGCCTGAATATATCCTTTACTTGTAGATAATTCCATCCGAGTTGCACTTTTGCCTTTTATTTCCGTTTTTGGACACCTCTTTTATCATCCAGCCAACTGGGACAGACAAAGCACTCTTGGTGCCCTGAGCGACAGAACTCTGGTAGGGGGCTGGCTGCAAATTGACGTGGCATGGAAATTCTCCGCTAAGTTGTAGCAGCTTGCATGTTTCTCCTAAGATCAAGCCCAGCCTCCCAGAGCTGTAGCTTAATCATCATGGGTTCAACGACTTTACAGAAAAATGGATAGAAAAAGTCTTCAGCTCCTTTCTTTGGACTCAAATGTTTTCTTTTTGACTACTTATGGTTTAGCTGGAAAAATCAAAGCAGTTAAGTCTGTAACTTTCTTTTTGCAGCTAAAACAACAGAATTTGCTGCTCTCCCTCCCCTATCCTGCAATTTAATTCCTTACAGATTTTGCTATGGGGTGCGGACTTAGAAAGCTAGAAGACCCTGATGATAGCAGTCCTGGAAAAATATTTTCTACCCTGAAGAGACCGCAAGTGGAAACAAAGACAGAATTTGCTTACGAATATGTATTGCTGGATTTTACTTTACAAGGTAATTTTTGCTTCTATTTTATTTGTTAAATGAAATCTTTCAGGGAAGGCACTAGTTTTTTTAAGTGTTGCTTGTGAATTTTCAGACTGGTCTTCACGATAGATTGTATAAATCTAACAATAATGCTTTGTTTCTTGATTATATTTTTGGAAGATTTTTGTTTTGTTTGCTTCGTTTTTTGTAATATGGCTCATATGTACTTTATAAAATTAGAAAAAAATGCCTGGAATTATTTCTTTCATTTTTAAATCAAATGCTTATTGTAGAAGTATAGATAAAAATATTTGACTTCCCAGCCAAATAGCTGTAGCCTTAATGACAGTTTGGGTCTTGAAAAAGATTTGAAAGTCACAAGAAGGTAGCATGTAGGGTACATGATTTGCATCGTGAGGAAGAGTATTTGCTAAGATAATTCTGAGGTTTCCAACTATGTAAAATTTTGTGACTGTGCTAACCATTTTATATTTTTGACCAAGCTAAACTTGAAGTTTGAAAATACAGTAAAAAAAAAAAAAAAGAAAAGAAAAAGAAGGAAAAAAGATAGTCTTCTGTAAGACACTTCCTTTGCTTGGTGCCCCGTCCCTAACAGAGAAACTCCCTGTTCCAGAAAGTTAGAAACACAAATAAACAAGCCCAGATGGCAGCCCTGTGGAAGGAGCAGAGGCAGCTCAAACTCACAAATACTTTGCCTCACTTCCTTTGGAAACTTTAGAGTATACAACTGCATGGATAAAACTGAGTTTTTAAAACAGAACAATATCTTTAATCATGAGATACTGAAAATGAAATTTAGGATGTCTTGCTTGCTGTTAGAATTTCCAGATATCAGTATTTTAAGTTCTTATTACAATGTTACACTTTCACTCTAATAAGGTACACATTTTATCAGTTAATAGAAAGCTTATACTAAATAAGTTATCATGTTGGCTATTAATTTCTTTTCAACTTAAACACAAATTCTCCATTTTTTGGTTTGTTGTGTGAACAGTGCATCTTTGTGCCACAAGCAAGAACAGCCCATTTTTCTTTGTCAAAAATTGAGCTAGCCAGCAAGCAAACTCCCTTCCAGGGACACACAAAATCTGTACATATACTTTCAACATATTCACATTCCTATTTTTATCTAAACCTAAGGCTGCCAAGGAAAAAATGTCAATACTCTTCATTTTATTTTTAATTATGGAAGTTAAAAGTGGATGGAGGAAACAGTGACAATCAGAGAACTAACCAATCATGTGAATTTTTTCCGTACTTTTTCAAAAATCATCCTTAGAGAAATATTCATGATGTGCCATGTTTTCTCCGTTGATGGTTCTTATCCGTTATTTTTAGGGCAAGTTTCTGTAAATTCATAGGACACAAACACACACTTTCCTTAACCTTAAAACCTTGTCTACTCAAACTTTAGGCCAGAGCCATTTTGATCTGCACTTTAAGAACTGCTGCACAATCCGCCCTAGGATCCCAGGGCTTAAAGTAACTTGACATTTTTTTTCTGATTGATTTCCTTCTAACCATGCTAACAGTCTCGAACGAATGTGTATGAATGCAGTCATGCTTGAATCAGAAACGTCTACAGCTTTCTTCAGGAGGCATTCTGGCTTTGTTGTTCCCAGAAGCCCTCCTCTCTGTGAAGGGAGTGTCATTGCTCCCTCCACCCTAGGTGTTCCGAGGAGGTAACAGAATGTCACACTGTGAAGTGTAGGTACGGTCACAGATGGCCAAGGTTAGCACAGAAAGCAGGCACGTATTTTAAAGTTGCATCTGGTTCCTATTTGGTTGAGGCGCCGCGTCTCCTGGTGCCCCTTTCTGTCCAGTTCTTCCACACTTTTTTTTTGTTGTGTTTGTTTTGATTTTGCCTTTGCCTTTGCCTCAGAAGCCAAGACTCTGTATCCGCCCAACTGCACAAGCCACCTTTCTTTATCCCGTCCTCTGACCTCCACCTGCCCCTCCAGTGTATAGAGGAACGAGGCCGGGGGTGGGGGAGTGGGGAGAACATGCCAGCCTTCTGTTTAGCGTGGGCAGCGCCGTCCTGGGATTGCTGTGAGTTCTAACTAGTGGCACCTCCTGCTTCTCAGGGGCCACTGTGAGCGACCTCTCAGGAAACAGAATGGTCTGGTGACAGCTGTGTGTGCTCATGATCAGCCTGTCTCGTACCTTGTTTTCCTCCGTTTTTCCAAACAGAGGACATGAGACAGAGAGTAAAGTCTCAGTGGGTCAAGAGGAGGAGGCCCTTTGAAAATACCAGGGCCCCGTGTTCGGATGCCTAATTATCCTGAACGATTTCTTTATTTTCCATTCAGTTTCATTCTCTATTTCTTTCTCTCTCTCTCTCCCCCTATCCCTCTCCCTCTCGTGTGTGCTCTCTCTCTCTCTCTCTCTCTCTGCATCCCCACACTTTTTTTGGATGGGTGGGCAGGGGGACTTTGAGCCATTATTTACATCTCCATGGGAGAAATAATGACACAGTCATTAACCACACAGGACTCTGGAATCAAAGTTTTCACTCTCTAACTGTGGCAGATTTCTAAATGTTGCTATATCTCAGTTTCCCCTTCTGAAAAAAGAAGGGTTCTGATGGTGCTCACATAATAGAGTTGTTTTGAGGATTAAAGAGGATAATACAAGATAATCCACTTAATAAAAGTTAACTATTATTATCCAGCCTGGCTTTGTGCCAGGTCTACCAACTGCACTAGTGAGATTTTGGTACAATTTTTGTGATAAGTTTTCTGGATTATTGTATAGTAACCCATGAATGCGTATTTATGCACGTGTGTGAGTGTATATATGAGCGTGTTACAGAATTCCTTAATGAATAGTTAAATTAACTCTGCGAAGGATCCAAAAGTGTTGGTTTCATCCTTAAAGCCCAGAAAAGAATCTGAATAACAATAGCCTTAAGGATTTTTAAAGCACTTACAGCTTTAAGATTAAAGGAGTTTTTACAATACTAAAAACCCAACAGGACAGATGGTAGCTTTGAATTTCTAGTAAAATTATGTAAAATATATGAAGTAAAATGTTGCTGGCCTCTAACTTGCTTCCTTATTATTAAAAGAAGAAACTCTCGTTTTTTATCACTGCTGTTCACAGCAATCAATACATATAACATATGTATTCTGTAGAAGATGTTGATAAGTACTAGAAATTCAAAGAGGAATGAGACAGTTTCTGCCCTCAAGTATTTTATATTTTGTCCAGGGTCAAACTGGACAAGATCATGAACGCCTCAAAATCCAGAACTAGATCTTATCCACCTTTGTATCCCCTGTGGCTAGCACAGTGTTTGGCACATGAACAACGGTCAATAAGTTTTATTGAATTAATGAATAAAAAATTACAATACAAGATACAAGAGGTGTCAGAAAAAGGAACAAATCAATTTTGAATAGGATCAGTTGGAATTGGAACCAGGACTTTAACTGACCCTGAAGAACATATAGGGCTTATTAGTCAGAAAAGGATTAGGAGGTTGAGACATATTCAAGGACCACTGACTAGAGCGGTGAGCAAAGGGGCAGGGGCGGGGGCGGGGGGGTCGTTGGAGAAAGGGAGAAAATGAGGTTGGAAATAAATGGAGTTTGAAATGCTATGAACCTGGCTAAGGAAGGATTCTTTGATTCTACTGAAATTAAGTAGCTGTAAAGGCTTTTGAATGAGTAGTCAACAGGTACAGAGAAGTACTTTGAGAAGATTAACGTGAGATTGAGTGGGAAGAGGTGGCAGCGAGGCTACTGATTTGGAAGGCCTCTTGTGGTGGCGAAGGCTCCAAGTGACAATGAGGACACACATGTGGGGAACAGCAAAAGGATGGACTGCGTGGGGCAAATATAAGGCAACATGAAGAAGGAACTTACTAGCTTGTGGCTGGCTGGATATGAAGGGACAGAAAGAATGAGGAATCCGGGATGACTTCCTGCTTCTGAGTGAGTGAGTGACTGAGCCTGAGTAACTGTGGAAATAATGATGCCTCACACAGCAGGAAGGGCCTCCCAGAGAGTCGGTGTGTGGTAAAGAGCAGTTCCATGCCAGGCACGTTGCATTTGAGGGGGCAGGGGACATCTTACAGATACATAAGGACTGCTTCTATAAGAGACCCTTACAGATACTGGAGCTGGAGTATGGTGATTTCCACCAAGACGAATTGAAACAGGGAAAGTCTTAAAGAGACGGAATGTGGGAAGAGCGCAAGCATCTTGGGCTGAGTTGTCAGGCATATTTAGCCATATTGAGACAACTCAACAAAACGACAGAGAATGGGAAGACAGTCAGGACCATGTAGCACCAGAGAACGCAAGGAAAGGAAAGGCTTCAGAAAGCAAGAAGTGGTCAGTAATTTTAAATTGTAGAGAACTTTTTAAGAATGAAGATACAGCCCTGAAGAGAACGCATTGAGGAATCAACAAGCAGTGAATAAAGGATCAGAAATGAGGGAAGGAAGTGGATAGGAGAAGAAAAAGAGAAAGGAAGGGTGGGTCCAACTAAATTTTCTGTATCTGTCTGAGTCTAGTAAGTTCATGAGCATTTCCTCAAACAGTCAAAAGTGACTAACTTTACTCAAACATCAACGTAATCCCTGTCATAGTGCCTAGCCCAAATTCCTACCAGGTGATAAAACCTATATGGGGAGTTCCATTATGTTTGAAATGGTGAGGTATTTGGTTTAGAAGAATAATAAAACCTCACAAATCCAGACTATTGTGGAAGAGAACACCCAGCCTGAACTGGGAGAGAAGAGAGTCTCTGATAATAGCATACAGTTGATCCTCTTAAATACTGATGCTGAGAGAAAATGCATATACATTTCTATCGGCAGTGTAACTTGTATCTTCTATCCTACATATACTTCTTATATCTGGGTGGACAGCTACTCATTCATCAAACTAATATTTACTGAGTACCTACTGAGCTAAGAGCTAGGGTACAAAGCTAAATAAAGCCTAGTCCCTGGTCTTTATGAACCTATACCCTAGTGAGCATCCTGCTGAGGGACACTCAGTGAGAATGTGTACATCATACACTATGATACAGGCTGTGTTAGAAGTGTGAGAGTTATAGAAGCATATACCTGATTGGTGGGATCCAGAGAGATTCCTTAAAAGATGGGTCACCTCAATCTGAGGTGTAGGATGTAAAGAATGAGTGGGACTTAGACAAAGGTTTGTACCCACAATAGAGAAAATACAACTGCAAATTGATAAGGAAAAAACAAACAACCCAACAGAAAAAAATGCACAAGGAATTTGGACAGGCACTTCACAAAATAGTTAATCCAATAGGTCAATGGACATATGAAACTGTGCTCAACCTTTTTAGTAACCGGGAAAATACATGTGAAAACCACAGTGAGATACCACTAAAAATCATCCAAAATGGCTAAAATTTTAAAAGACTGCTGATACCACATGTTAAACTGTACACCATTTTGGGGGGGGGGGGTGCTTTAGCATTATCTGGTTAGCTGAAGATACACCGAATACAGACGTGTGCACAGGCATACTGTGAGGCACATACAAGAGTGTTCAGGGAAGTGTTATTTATGATAGCCCAAAAGAATGAACAACACAGAAATCCAAGAATAAGAGATCAGAAAAATCAGTTGTGGTATACTCACACAGTGGAACACTATACTGCAAAAGTCAGCAAACTCTTTCTGTGAGGGGTTACACAGTAAATACTTTAGTCTTTGTGGGCCACGTGGTCTCTGTCACAATTACTCAGCTCTGCCATTGTAGTACCAACGTACCCTATGTTATGAAATAAGCCATAGGCAGTACTTCGCCAACCTGGACTGTACTGCAGTGAAAATGAATGAACTAAAACTACGCAAGCTACACAAGACAAATCTCACAGGCATAATGCTGAGTGAAAGAAGACAGACACTGGGGGCGCCTGGCTGGCTCAGTCAATACAGTGTGCGACTCTTGATCTCGGAGTTGTGAGTTCAAGCCCCATGCTAGGTGTAGAGATTACTTAAAAAAATAATAATAAAAATTAAAAATCTTCAAAAAAGCAGAAGAAGATAGATACAGAAGGATATGCCATATGATTCCATTTATATAAAACAAAAATGGGCAAAACTGAACTAATGGTGTTTAAGGCTGCATTCTTGGGTAGTAGACTAGAAAGAAGAGAAAGGAAATGATGGCCATAAAATCCAAGATAGCCCAGAGTGGGAGAGGGGGATTGTGATTGGAAAGGGCAAAATGGAAAGCTTCTGGAGTGCCCGCCATGTTCTGATTTTTGAACAGATGGTGGTTACCCACGTGCTGTCAGTGTTAAGTATGTTTTATCTTATTTGTGTATGCTAGTGACATATCTACCCCTACCCAAAGATCTTTAAAAGATTTTTTTTTTAAAAAGGCTAGGAAGTATAGGTAAAGCAAAAAAGACTGAAAGACAAGATATACAGATTCAGAAATGAGAGAAAATTTCATGGTCTGTCCAAGAACCACAGATAAACAGAATGGATGGAGAGAAGGTCAGGACGGAGGCAGCAGTGAAACAGAAAGCTGCAGGAGTCTGAACTGGTCATAATTTGATCTTTCATTCATCTGTCTATAGTAACGAACCTGTAGTTCAATAGAGTTTTAGCATATTTGAAACTACAGTTACATTACTTCGATTAAATATACTAATGAGTGACTATAAAAATGGCAGCTTCCATGGAAACATAAAAGATTACGTAATTTGGATATTGTTCATCTAGCAGTTTACATTGCTAAATAATTTTAAGCATTTTGATAAGTAGAGTAAACCAAATAGTCCTATTAATATCCATACGTGAAATTGCTTAACAATTTATTATAGTCCAAAAGCTTTAGCCTAACTCATGTCTGAATTTTCACAAATTCTTAACATGACCCAAATCAATGGAGTTTTACTTTCGTACAGGCGCTGAAGTGTATGGCTGTGGAGTCATCTTGTCTGGTTTAGTCACAGCATCACCACTTACTAGCAATTTGGACAAGTTACCAGATCTCTCTCTTCCTGCGTTTCCTCATCTGATAATAATGATAGTACCTACCTTATGGAGTTGTAAGGGTTAATTAAGATTAGGCATGTAAAGCATTTCTCATAGGGCCTGGCACAAAATAGGCATTTGGTATATGTTATGCATTATTTTTTACTATAATTACTAAACATATACGGAGATTGACAGTCTATTCCCTTTTGAAAATATGGTGAAATTACTTGCCAGTGTTTGTACATTGTATGTTTATCTGAGGAAACAATGTTTCATAAATATTTCAAAAACACATACCAATCTTCAGAAGTAAATTGGTGGAAAGAACATATATACGTCTTGGACAGTTTTCATAGAGTTATGTCATCAGAACAAAGCTTTTGGCATTGAGCAAGTTCTTAGCTTTATACTGGAAGGTAAATCTTTCTGTTTCTAAAATGTGATCTTTGCCTAAGAAGCTTTTAAGCAAATGAGCATAAAAAAGTCTATTTATATTTTATTTTAGAAACTATGAGAACAAATGTTAAAATGTTGCTTGACCTTCAGTGTTTTTCAATTTTAATCATAAAAATCCACTTTGCATTTGTATAGTTTTCAAAGCAATTACAAAATACTTTCTCTCATCAGTAATTCACAATAGTCTTGTAAAGTATAATAAAGCATTTACAAATCATGCAGCATCAATTTCCCAGTAACCAACCATACCCAATAATGCTGTGAACAGCACCATTTGTTCCTTCTCCCAAAGAACTGAGAAAGGACGGAGGGTGGCTGCAGAGCTAAGAGGAGGAAGACGGATGGCTTGCAGCTGCTGCTCACCGCCTGTGCTGTTCAAATTCTAGCCAAAACAACTACCACCTCCCCCTGAATTTCCTGGTTTCAAAAGTAATAGAGCCACGGGGTGCCTGGCTGGCTCAGTCAGTAGAGCATGTGACCTTGATCTCAGGGTTATGAGTTCAAGCCCCACATTGGGTATAGAGATTACTTAAAAACAAAATCTTAGGGGCACCTGGGTGCCTCAGTGCATTAAAGCCTCTGCCTTCAGCTCAGGTCATGATCTCAGGGTCCTGGGATCGAGCCCTGCATCGGGCTCTCTGCTCAGCGGGGAGCCTGCTTCCTCCTCTCTCTCTGCCGGCCTCTCTGCCTACTTGTGATCTCTGTCTGTCAAATAAATAAATAAAATCTTTTTTAAAAATTAAAAAAATAAATCTTAAAAAAAGTAATTAAAAAGATAAACAACAACAACAAATTGACCCTCTGATATTACTGCCCCAGTAAAAAGACATCAAATCAAAGGCTTGGCCTCAAACACCGAGCCTGTTGTGGAGGGGAAGTACTCACTCTGGTCAGCATGATGAAAATTCCTCTCTGTGTGCACAACTCTCCCCTTCCTCACATCTCTCAGCTCAATCAGGCTTCTAGTTTCTTTTCAGCACAAGTAACAATCGAAGGGACTTACATGAAGGGAAGTCCTCATAAAAATTCCTGGATTTATTTTTCCTCTTTATGCTCCTGGCTTTACTTTTCTTGAATGATGCTGGCGTGTTTAAAGCAAGTCCCAATGTCAGATAAGGAGGACAATTTGTTAAAAGAGTGAACCCCAGCCCTTCTATCACCATCCTTCTCCTCTTCCCATTAATGAAGAATTGGATCACTTTTTCTGTGTCGTAGGATGCTGGACACTGTCTAACATGATCTAGGTGGCCTGGCCTGGACCTGAGCAGGCTCTAGTCAGCAGAGTTCCTGGTGTGACCCACAGCAGAAGTTGCAAACCAAGGAGATAATGGGCCATATTCAGCCTTCAGACAGGTCTCACTTGGTGTGTACAGTATTAAAATACTTGAATTAACTATCATTTTTTTAAATGTGCAAATATTACATAAGAATCTGGATTTGGGGTTCTTCTTAAAAATTGGAAGATCCAATAACAACTGGGCCCACATGCTTATATGGCAGCCCTTAGCTGAACCTAGTGCTCTCTTTGGATGAGGTTCTGAGTCTTTTCTAGGTCCCACAGCCTCCTCCAGAACAGGTCCTTTCTTCATTTTATCAGCCTGGCGCCTTCAGCTGCCTTACTGGACACTTAAGTGTCCTTACTGGGACTCAGTGTACTAAGTCAGTGAGTTAGGAAGCCCTGATCTGGAGTGTGAGCTTCGGAGCACCTAATCCACAGGGTGAGTTGGGACATGAGATCTAGAGCATGCATAAGGACCTCTGATCTAGAGTGGGAGTTAGAGACCTCTAGAATTCTACAGGATGGGAAGCAGGCCATGTTTTTGGAATAAATCCAAATCTCTACAGTGATCTTTTTTCTGGAAATTTTTTAAGTGTTTTTTTTAAAGATTTTATTTATTTGACAGACAGAGATTACAAGTAGGCAGAGAGGCAGGCAGAGAGAGAGAGGAGGAAGCAGAGCTCGCTGAGCAGAGAGCCCGATGCGGAACTCGATCCCAGGACCCAGGGATCATGACCAGAGCCGATGGCAGAGGCTTTAACCCACTGAGCCACCCAGATGCCCCCTTTCTGGAGATTTTTAAACCAACAATGACATCCTTGAAGACACCTTCCCTGGAAGCTCTCTTTCCTGAACTGGACCACCAAGAGACAGGCACAGCCCTGGTGTCTGAGTTTACTTTGTGCCAAGTACTGGACTCATATTACTATTGAACAATCTATGAAATACTAGAGTTACTTATCCTCATCTCAGAGAGGCAAAGTAACTTGTTTCAGATCTAGTAAATGGCATAATCATGATTTGAACCCAGGTGACTTGCTTCAAGAGCCTAACACTCTGAGGAAAATACTGCATTTCCTCTCTTTCTGGAGGAAAGGACCTTATTTATTTAACAAAGCAGGCAACCGTTGTATGGCACATACTGCACACCAGCTACTTTCTAGGAACAAATATTAACTTATTTAATCCTTCTGACAATCCTATAGGGTAGATCCTCTTTGCGGTGGGGGAAGGGAGGGGTAGATCCTATTCTCATTCTCAGTTTGCAGATCCTATTCTCAATCTCACTTTCCAGGCTAATAAGTGGCAGAGCTAAAATTCGCATCCAAGTTCTAGAGTCTGTTTTCTAAACCGATGCTCCGTGAGAACCCTGAAGCTCTGTTCATTGAATACCTAATTTTTATACCTAATTTTTTCATTTGTTGGTCCTTTAATAAGTATTCTTAAGCACTTCCCATAACTGTCATGTCTGTGCTGAGGGCTGCTTACAAAAAGGCACAGACCTGCAGACAGAAGAACATACACACTTGAGGTGGGTCAATACTGACCATAAGGCACTGAGCCCAAAGAAACATGATCTCTACCTAAACTTATGTTAAGATATAGTTGTATAATTTTTTCTCCCTCTCTCACTTTTCTAGATTTCTGTTTGGAATTCCTCCCCAAACCACTGCATGTGTGTGTGTCTGTGTGTGTGTGTTTA